>NC_056549.1:17526077-18144910 GCF_910596095.1 Thunnus maccoyii | reverse complement strand
TTGACAAGTTTCGCTCTTTTATTTCGAAGGATTATTCCAATGTTTCCGTTACGTTCGTCTAATTGTGTCTTACTTAACATCAGTGTAGCCAGAAGGGAGTCCAAATAAGCGATACATTTTTTTCCTAGGATGGCGAAGTCATGACCCGCCCTAGTCTGCCTTTGATTGGCTTATCCTAACCAATCTCACTCCTCATGCCTAAACCTAACCAACCCAACCAACGAAGACAACGAGTAGTAGCCAATCAGAGGCAGAGTGGGGCGGGTCATGACTTCGCCATCCTAGGAAAAAAATTGGCATCAGGCGTCAAGTAAGCAACGGGAACAAAGTTGTGGGACCTGAGTCCACAGTTGTGCGGTGTTCATCCGTGAAATGTAATAACAAATCTCTCCGTTTCCAAAGAGACAGCCTGCCGTGTGCTTTTCAAGATTACGATAGTTGGGCTTTGCTTTGCGTTGCAAAAGGCGTCTCTTAAAGCTTTTTTTCCTGGCACATTGTGGAGACTGGATGCGCTGGAGGACGGTTCTCACTTAACAGTTACTAGTTAGCTTTAGTTAGTTAAGAAGAGTGCCTCGTACCGCTTAGAAAATGCCTTAAACTAATTGGATTAATGCACTTTTTAAACTTTTCAACTTTTCAATACGCCTTACTTTATTTGTGTGTCTATACTCCTCACGTTTTGGACTTGTTTTGAGGGACCACGTCTCCTGACTCCTTGGTGACAGCAGAGGTGAGTGTGTGACATGGGCTCTTGAAATGTTTCGGACCTGTAATGTTGACCGTCATTGTATCATCACTACACAACACAGCATAGCATTTAGTTTACGTTATTGTGAAGTTAGAAGTCGTACTTTAGGTGTAGCCATCAAAAAGTAGCCGTTAAAACGTTGAAATTAGCTCCCAAACAATCAGTGTTGACCCGAGGTCTCGCGCGTAGCCGTTAATGTAGCTACACTGCAACCAGATTTCTAATTGCTTGGTGAAAAGTTTGCAAGATATAAATACTACAGCCACACCCACGAGATGAAACATTAACTACAAAAAAGCCATCATGTATTCACAGTTTAAAAGTCCCTTTATGTGTCATGTAGTAGTATATATTATGTTTTTTGTCAGGAAGGTGGTAATCTCATCAGATTAACACAGCATAGGAGTGCTTTAAATGTACTGGGTTGAAGGCATTTACACCCAGCTCTTGTTTAAATCAACCGAGCTATAAATTACATTACTATACTACACTGCTTGTTGAAATGTACAGCTTCAAAGGGTTCCGATTAAACTGGCTAATTGAATCCCTTCAGTTGTTTTGCCTCGGTTGTCAAAACCAGTCTTCTCACATTGAGAGGAACTGAAATTGAAAAGACACCAGTAAGACATATGAGGCTGCCTTTTCCTTGAGTTTATCGTTGTTATTTTTGGGTCTTGCATCATCCCTCAAGAAGTGTAACTCACCAAGCAAGCACCGCCTGATAAAACTGCACATCAACTCCTTTCATGGTAAAACAAATAAGCTATTTGGGGACTGAATATGGATGTTTTTTCAAGTAGACCACAAGCATTACACTAAAGCTGCAACAATGTGTAACTCATTTGTCTGAAAAATAACCTGTGATGGATTATCATGTCACTGCAGCAGCAGCTAACACATTCACTAGGTCAAATTGAACATTTGGAGATTATCCTAGTGCATGTTGCCTTTTAGGTTCTGACTGGAGGCAGAGCGCACAGCAGAGTGTCCTGTGTGAAACTGAGAACCACAACAATGACATTTACCACTGTTATCACATGACAACAGATTAAAAATGCAAAGTAATTCCTCATTATTCCCCCAAAGGAACCTCTCATCAGAGTCTAGGGTTTGCTGCTGCTTAGAGTTTGTTTTTGATAACATTTGAACTGCATCACTTGGTTGCATGATGATAAATCTTACCCACTGATATCTGAAATCACTGTCAGAGTTCAACATGAGCTTGTTTGCCAGGAGCAAAATGTTCTTGTCAACGTACATGTGATTAAAATAAGCTATGTTGCTGACTCATAAGTTTATAATGGAGTGCATTGAAAGTAACAGAATTCAACATTAGAAAAGAGCATTACATTTGACCAAGACTTTGGGTGTCTATGATGACGGTGGAGACCAACCCAAAGCAAAACAGACACACACAAACAAATGTCTATGGTTGGCAAAAGACCAGTTTCACCTCTGCTTGACACTCTGTGGGTGTTTCAACCTCAAACTGACTTAACTGGCTGGCTTGTTGCTGAGGCGTCACAAAAGTCTTAACTATGATTGTCAGCTATTATAGCATCAATTACTCTTACAGGAGTGGTTTTACACATAAATCAATGCCCAGAGTGTCAGCCTAAGGCCACTGTGTGAGACTGGTTTGTTTCCTTACCAGAGATGATGAGTGGACATAGAAGTGTCTTAAAACAGCTGTTAGTCTTAGTGACCTGTGTGGTTCCTTATGTGGTGCCAGATCTTCTTGCAGGCTTAACCATTATGTGACCATGTTGTTTTTTGTGTTTAACACCTCCTCACCCACATTCTTTTGAGATTAAGTCACATTAGAGCAGAAAGAGCTAAGGGAAGGCATACATATTGCAAAGTTGAGCGACTGCAGAATTGATTGAATGCAAGTTTTAAGTTTGATTCTCGCTTACAGGTGCAGAAAGAGGGCTGTTGCACTGTGTGTCAAGAGGCCTGGCACTATATCACACCATTTCAACTAATAAAGCATTGGATTAATTTGCTGCCATGGCGTCACACGGTGACGTCGCAGAGGGAGGAGCCAATGATGAGTTCAACGACATCATCAAGTGGAGATCTGGTATGTTTTTGATAGTTTTGGCCATTGTTTAGATTGTTGTTTTGAGCCTTATTGCTTAATGCATTTAATAGCCACACAGCATGCAGAGTATGTAAGCATATGTGTCTTTGATATGGTAGCATATCACATAACGGCATAGAATGAACATTTTGCTGTACATGCATAAAAGCAGTGACTGAAAGGAAACACTGACAGAGCCAGAAATCCTGTTGTGCATGGTTAACCTCAGTTCCCATGGAGGCAAAGCAAGCACCACAGGCATAAAGAGAAACAGAGATGGTTGATAGTAACGCGTTTGCAAGGAGAAACAGAAAGTAACAGAAAAAGTGACCAATGGCTGCAGAGAAAGGGGAGAAACATGAATGCAGGGATGGGTCTAGAGAGCCGCACCCTGTGATCCCTTTTTCAGTGGATCATTTCATTCCTTAGGTTAATCTTTTGTAGACACCAGCCTCAGAGAGAGACAGATAAACAAACAAGTTGTTTTTCTAGAAAGAGTACTTAATACTTTGTGTGTTCGTGTCTGCTAAAAGATGGAACTCATTGATACCTTTTGAATAGGATTTCACATTGAATTAAGATGTGTTGATGTAACAATCAATAGTGGGATAAGACATAAGATGGAAGGTAAACCATTTTAAGGCAAGTACCCACCAAAAAAAAGATTGTGTTGGTATGTTTACAAGCACCCATCTTCTTAACTTGCTGCAGTCTGCTCATAAACAAAGGCTTACTTATTACTATGTATGAACCAAATGATTATAGAGCTGCAATGCTGAGTCAGTTAATCGATTTGTTGTTTGTCAGAAAATTAATCGGCAACTATTTTGATAATTTTTGAGACTTGCTGATTTCAGTCTCAAATGTGAGGATTTAATGCTTTTCTTCATCATACATGGTAGTAAACAGAGTATAGTTGCTTTTGGACTGTTGGTCGGAGAAAATAAGAAATCTGAAGATGTCACGTTTGACTGTTTGATGTTTGAAGTGAGTTTGGTGTCTGTCTCATGCCAAACATTCGGCCCATCATAACAAGACATCACTATTTTACAAAACAAGCATCCTCCATGCATCATGATAATGATAAATATGATGATTTAGTTCATAATGAATGAATAAATGAATGAATGAATGAATGAATACATGTATCCAAGTGTCATTGATCAAAGAGCCCACATGGGCTCACAAGACACTTCTTACATTACATGCAGAGACAAGAGAAAACAAAAAGAAAAGAGTCAAACATATGGCACTTTATTATTATCCATACAGGTCAAACGTAGTTCTGTACATATATCAGATATAAACTTAATAAATTAAACATGCAACACTTTCATGCATTGATGGTTTAATCTGAGCTAACCTGCTAAACTAAACACCATGTATGTAAAGGTTTACTGAAGTCATAGTCACCATAAGGTGGAAAATCATTGCTTTCAATGGATTATTTGTGCTTCTTTCCACTCTTGCACTCTTTGAACCCCTAACTTCATTTGACTGACATTTCTTGGATAGTGTGACCTGTAATGTAGTGCATTATGGCATGAAGGCGTCTGTACCCAGATTCAAAATGTAGTGGCTTGTGATTTTGTGATGTCAGGAGTTTGAAACATATCTGACAGCTATTATGCATTCCTCCTGCACACAGCTCATCTATGCTCTCTCTCGCTCTCTCTCTCTCTATTGTTAATCTTTAAACAGAGCAGAAAATAGTCTGAAGAAAAGTGTTTAGGTTTATCCGTCCTAACCAGTCCATGTGCCAGCTTTCCCCGGGCCGCCCAGCCTCAGAAAGCTGGCAGAGTCCGTGCCAGGAATTCCACCGTGCCGACGGAGTAATTTACAACGCTTGTCTTCAGACCACAATGCTTTTCCTACAAAGATTCAGGTTTCCTAGCAACCCCAAAAGTAATGTTTTCTTTTATGGCAAAGAGGGGAAAATTTAGCACGTAGCTTAGCCACTCACTAAATCAACCCTCAAAATACCAGAGAGCACATTTGTATCAATATAACCTGCAGGCCATGGCTCAACTGTTTCTTATCTTCACTCGGAAGATGTGTTTTTTGGTGGTTTGTGTGTAGTTGGTGGTATTACAGAAGTATGGCTGAAATTAGGTGTTCTATTTCATAATTCAGAGAGGATGTGAAGTGTGTCAACCTTAGCGAAACTTCTGAAAAACCTCTTTTTCACCAGGACACATTGAGTATACATTCCCCCCTCCCCTCTAAATAAAACACCTGCTCTTCTTTGCATCATCACACAATTTATGGCTTTACAAATCAAAATGCTCCCAGGTGCTGAGGCTTTTAAAACTATAGAAACAAACCCGTGTGGTGTCTGTGTCAGAAATTGAGACAAGAAGATGGATAGTGAGAAAGAGAGAGATTTGTAACCTATAAGTGCTTTGAGAGGTGATTGACGAGCAGGTGTGTGTGTGTGTGTGTGTGTGTGTGTGTGTGTGTGTGTGTGTGGGGTGGGCAGGTGGAAGGATGTTTTTACAGCTGAGATGAGCCTTGCGAGAAAAGCATTAGCGCACTTGTTCATGTGATTTCCATGCTGGACACTATGTGGGCGTGTTTGAATGGTTGACGTATTTATTCACAACAGCGGAGTGTCTACTCACAGCACGCGCACACACACACCTTAGACCTGTCTGTTTTTGTCATCACTACTGATTGGCAGAAAGTTATCACTGGTCATGTGGAGCAAGTGAGCACATTCTGTTGTTTTAAAGCCTCTGTTTAGTTATTTCAGCCAGTGTGTGCTCCATTTGTAAACTAGTACTAAAGTGAGATCATTGTTGGTGTGTGTTGTTGCTCTGCCTTCCATGATGGAGGTCAGTTAGTTAGACAGTCTGTCACCCTTTCACGGACATATATGCACACTCATGCCTCTTAAGGGGCATGAGGAGGTGGTGGCTCATGTTTTCCAGCATGTCAAGTTGTTATGTAAGCCCACAATGGATCAGGGATAGAGAGAAAAACGTTAGGTAAGGAACAGAGGAAGGAGGGTGCAGGTCTTGTGAAGCTGGAGAAACCAGTACATCTGGGAGAAATGACTCTGTTATCAACTACATAACGACCATTTTCTTGCTTTTGTCAACTAAGCAAAGGTGACAGGTTAAAACATGAACACATGACCAACATCTACCTGTTGTATGTGGCCAACACTTTGCTTTTGATCAATTAATTGCTAAGTCCTTGATCAAGAAAAACAGTAAAAGATAGCTGGTTCCAGCTTCTCAAATGTGAGCATTTTTGTTTCATGTTATTGTAAATTAAATATCTTTTTTTTTTTCTATTTTGTCACATTTCACAGAAAGAAATCATCAACACATTAATGAAACAAACTGTTAGTTGCAGTCCTGAAATCGACCTTAAAGGCTGAACTCTGTTGATGTATGTGGTTTGTCACATGGCGCTGCAGCTCTAAAGAGGCTGAAACAGATGTTTAAGGAGTGCTTGCAAACACTATTTGACAAAGTTCTGGTTGGGTTAGCCTATAACCCCCCACAACCCCCCTGCCCCAACACTATCTACCTATCCTGGCTCCACTTACCCTCCCCCTGCCCATTCCAGAGTGCAGACAAATGTGAAAGGTCAAATATCATCCACAGGGTTATGGGCTGTTGTTTAACAGCCATTACACAATAATGGACACTCACCTGAGGTTTTTTTTCTCCTGGTTTATTTGTCACCTGAGAGCTCTAGCGGGGAAGAGCCCTCTCAGAAATTCACTTTCAGAGCTTTGGTTATCTGACCCGCTCTTTTTCCTAATCTTTCTCCATTGTTTCTGCCTTGTTTCTGCACATTAGCATCTCTCTCTCTCTCTCTCTCTCTCTCTCACGCTCCTATTATTTAGTGTGTAATGGAGCATTTGTAAATGTAACAATAACAGTGTCACTCCCAAGCAACATAAAATAGATTGCATCATCATCATCAGCTTTACCTGCTGAGCTACACACAGGGCCATCTGCTTGCACATTGTCTTTGGGTGTGATGCAGAACATAATGGAGAATATATTGTTGTATCTAACAAGAGAACAGGAATGTGATTGTCACCAAATGGAGGGTGTGGAGGGTGCGGTAAGAAGATTTTTTTGAAGATTTGTCACCAGACTAGCTCAGCTACATGTCATGCTTAATTCTAGCCTTGGCCTCATGTAGCAGGGTGGACCATGTAAATGGAAATATTTCAGCTGGTGTGTGTGTGTGTGTGTGCATCTGTGGAAAGAGACTGGATTACTAGTTCAGAAATAATTGGATGAGGCTATCTGGAGGCATGTTTGCCACTTATCTACAACAGTAAACACTTTTCAAACTATCAGTGATTGCAGTGCTATGCAGTGTTATGCAAATGCCTAATGATGGGTGTGCATCTGCATGTGTGGGTAGCATGGAACCAAAATCATAACAAAGAAGCTTTCACTACGGCCGCCCCTTCATTCTTAGATGTCATGACCTTCGTTTGTTTATTTCTTTGTTTCTGGTGTTAGAGCATCAGTCATCTATGGGTCTATGGTCAGTGAGAGTTCTCATGAGAGTATTTTGACTTTGAGACAGGGGGAGTGTCCATAGGGAATGCAGCTGGATACATCCTCACAGCAATATATATAGTACAAGTGTCTCTGCTGGATATGGTTGCCTGGGAAGTGGAAGGAAACAAGCTCTGCAAAATCCTGGCTAGAAATTTGGGAATGGAAGCACTGGCCGGAACATCTCCCCTGGGTGCGGTTGTCTGTGGGACTCTGCCTCTTTAGTCGATGTTCGTGTGTGTATGTGTGCATCCAGCAGCATACAGACACTCCACCCAGCCTAGATCACATTTAAACTCTCTAGAGTAGGCTGGAAAAGGCAGAAAATGATCTGTCTTTAGGGCTCCTGTGGTTGTTCAACACACACAAACCAGTCTCCTCTATCTGTGAATCTCCTCTTTCCCCAAAGCAAACCCTCCTGCTTTAAATCCCCTTCTCTGCCCCCTTTTCCGAGCTCATTAGGCCTACAAAGCCATGTTGCCCAATCTACCTTCTGACCCTTCGCATGACAGGATTTACTAAAACAAAAAAACAGGCTGAGGCCTGGAAAGAGTTCAGATTAACCCTTTAAAGCTACAGTGATATTTCACTACTGAGTAAAAAACTTAAAGGAATTGAAATGTCCACCTTCTCATAGCCTTGAAGTTTTTTGTCTTTTGGTCATTGTTACAAGTTTGTTGCAAGTATATTTCTTACAGAATTCAAAGTATGAAACATTTTTGACACTGTTAACAGAGGTGATACCAAAAACTGTACAGTTAGGTTTTCCAGTAGTTCAGACTATTACAGATCCATCACAACTTGGAGGGAATATTACTCCAGTGCTGCACAGAGTGGTTGGAGATAGGTAGATATTGTGGATTTAGAAATGGGAAACTACTACTTTCCATGGGTGGAGTCCTGTGGCATTGTGGGAAGTGCATTTTCCATCTCTTTCTCTTGGATGTAGGCTAGACCCCTGACTCATCCGCTCCGTGTGTGTGTGTGTGAGAAAGAGAGAGAGAGAAGCACAGCCATCATAGCCACTGCCACTTTTTAAATTTTTTTTTTTTCTTAATGATTTTTTTTTTTGTGTGTGGCTTTTTAACTTTTTTTTTATTAGACAGATTAAAGTTGAGGTGGAGACAGGAAACATGGGGGGATAGAAAGGGTAACAAAGGTCCCTAGCCAGAATCTAACCATCACTCATTAAATACATTTAAAAGCAGCAATTTTCTACTGTGGCCCTGAAAGCTCAACACACTGCAAAAAGACAAAGCACAAGCAAATTAATAAAACAAGTATTTGGTTGTGCTTCTGTATTTGATTGTGTCTTCTCACAATGCGGCATTTTCAAAATGCTGTGCATGTGTTGTCAAATTGATGATGTTTTTTTTTTTTTTTCATTTGCTTGTGTTTTGTGTTTTTGCGTGTGTTCTCTTAAGTGATAGTATATCTTGCATTTCTTGGTCCTGATCCTGTTTAGATAATGATCATAACAACAAAAGTTATTAAAGGAATAGAAAGGAAATCCCTTGTAAAAGGTGCAAATACCAAATTCTGCTTCAATAGTGTGTCCACTTAAGGCCTTAATGCATTGTTGCAAGTTTGATAAAAGTATGTGCCTCTTGCTTTTTCATGACTCTGTGGTGGAGGAATCACTTACTGAAATCAAAGCTGATAATCAGCAGGGCGGCTGAGGGAAACAGGGCACAACAAAAAAGTTAATTACAGAATTTTATCACAACCTCCTGCAACACACTGAACATCAAAGAGTGACGATCCGATGTAGATTTTATTTAGGAAAACAGATTTTTTTGTCAGTGGAGACTGAGCGTTGAATAGTGATGCCTGTTAGTACAAGAAAAACGCACGGGCATCTGTCTGACCTGGATTGTAAATGATTTAGCCGTCATGTAGACCAGATCATGTGTGGTCTCTTTGGCTTGTGGGAGAGGAAGCTTCGGTGGTCAGGTCAGTTCAGGATCTTTCCATTCCAGACTCAGGACCCCTCTGGCTACGGTTCATTTTATGTTTATAATGCATTATGGCATAAAAGGACTAGTATCAAAATATAATTTGTTGCTTGCAGTCTCTACATTTCATGTGAACTCAGGTTTGTGGTAAGACATGAATTAAAAGGTTTCATTCATGTCTTCCTAATGCATGTGTGTGTGTGAATGTGTGTGTGTGTGTGAGAGAGAGGGACAGACAGATGTTCATGACGGTGTACACACACTCGCGCTGCTTCACTCCAGCAGCTCGACGATGGATGCTCTCGGGTTGGTGTGCGAATATGGAATGACAGAGGGGGGGACGCCTATCTGTGGGTTCATGACTGATGCAGCCCAGTGGAAAGTCCCCTTTTGGTCTCTGATTCCTTCAGTCGCTGCCAAGACTAGCCTCACCCATTCATTCCTCTGAGTTGTGACCAGACCAGCTGCCTGCGACTCTCTACGGAAGGAAGTAGATTTTAATTCAATCAGACTCTGGAAGTTGGTCACGGGTGGACCGGGCCGGTATTCCTCCTCTACTTCCTCTTTGTTAAGGAAAGGAAGAGAGAAAACAAAACACAGGAAAAAGAACTTTCTCTCTCTGCCTCCCCACCCCTAACCCCCCCCCCCCCCGCCTCATCTCTCTCTATCTCACCCTCTCTGTGTGGGAATAGAGTTGTTTATTCAGTTGCCCCCTCATTGACTAAATATGTCAATGAGCAAATGGACTCGAGCCTTTGCCCTGCTCTCTGTTCCACTGCGCTGGCTCACAGACCTGCGTTAAATGTCAGGAGCTGTGTCACTTTTTGTGACTGTGTGTCCTGCAACACTTATTCTGTGAGTCATTATGTTAAATTGTCTCTTTCATGTAAACATTCACAAAGGAAATGTCTATCGTGGCCCGGAGTGTCAGCAGCGTGTTTTCAGGGTTAAGGTCACTGCGGGTCATGTTTATCTCCTGTCACTTCCTGTGACGTGAGAGAATGAGAGCTGTCGTGTTTTCAGGGGAGAATCAGCTGTCAGTTGCAGCGCTGCATATGGCATGCGCACACACACACACACACACACACACACACACACACACACACACACACACACACACACACACACACACACACACACACTCAATCAAATCTGTGTCACCTGTCACTTACCTTTTAATTGAGAAGCTGAAACAGCCCCTGCTCTTGTCACTCACCCTCTTGTCGTGTGTGCGTGTGTGTGTGTGTGTGTGCGCGTGTGTGTGATGTCACTACAAGCCAGCCCAGCGCCCCAAATACACACACACCCATAGTACTCGATAAATGCTCTTAACACCTCTACTTCCTCCTTCTCTTTCCTGTCGCATCTGTCACTCTCCCACCACCACCGCCACCACCACCTTGTCTTCCTCTTCCGGATTTGTTTGTTTCGTTATGTTTTTTTCAAAAAAGACTTGCTTTCCATCATGAGTTTGAGCAAGTGGATGTCGTGGAGAAAGCGTAGCTTTTTCAGGAGGAAAGGGAAGCGTGAGAGCAGTCTGTGTGATCTAGGTAAGTGTAAGAGCACATCTGTAGTACATCTGTGGAGGAGTTAGACATCCAATTTAAAGGAAGCGTTGCTGAGAACTAAGCTGTTTATGCACGTCGTTTACCAGTTGACTTGCCACTTCATCTGTTTTACTAGTTGAAAGGGCTTTAAAAACCAAACCGAATCTCCAAAACTTAAAAAAAATCCATCTCTCATGCAAGTGAATATTTCCGTTTTATGTCTTAACGATGAAACGCACAGCTTTCATCAAACAGAAAGAGCGTGACCTTCAGAAACGTAAATAGAAACTGCTCTTCAGTAGCAAAAAAAGATGTGTGAATGTGAAATAAAGGTGAATGATTCAGTCATGTGGTACTATTTCACAATGTTTCACACTTTTCCACTTTTTTGCATGTGAAGAGCTTTCTGTTATTTTATTTTTTTTTCTATTGAAGTGCAGGCCTTATATTTTGATTAAACTGTTCACCTTGGCTACACACACCTGACAGCACATCTTGTTAAATCTGGAGTCAAGAGTGCAAATGTTTCCACACTGTTGAATTCGTCTCTCTCGCTTTGACAGACTTTACTGTAGTTATTTAACGACCCAGTATTTTCCACCTTCTCTCTGTGTGTTGCTTGTGACAGCTGCATAATTGTGTATGAGGTTAATAGTCTCTGTGTAAGGATAAGTTTAATATACTATATGTGGGGTCGACGTGTTCCAAATTCCGAGTTTGTAGATTTCCATCGAATGTAGATTAGAAAGTTAATGCCTTCTCTTAATCACATCGCCTCCACTGCTGCCCCATGTTTTGTCTTTGTTTGTGTGTTGATCTCTGGCTGATATACCCTTCTTTGTCTCTTTTCTCCATCTTGTGACGGCACTTGCATTCTGTCCTGTTGCATGCTAGGATGGTGCCAAACAGAGTCTCAGTGTTTTATCTGTGTTCACCCCCTATCCCACAATGCATTATGACTCCTCACCCGTGGCTTGCCCTGTCCTGCCCCCAATCTTTTTTCCTTTCATTGACAGTGTCCCTCTTTCCCTCCTCTCTCTCTCTCTCTCTCTCTCTCTCTCTCTCTCTCTCCCCCCTCTACTGTTGCTGCATTCTTCTGATCTTTTCCTCCCTCTCTGGTCAAGGAGAGACAGGCAGAGGAGGAGAGGCAGGCAGGAATGTCAGATTCTCCCTAGCTCTCCTGCTGATACTCTTGGGTCTATCTCTTCTTACCTGTTTTTTTTTATTTTTTGCCTTTTGCTGCTTCTTTGGATCAGCATTTTGGCGGCCTACGATAAAAGATGGCAGACTATGGGCTCAAACTCAGAGGTAGGAACTTTTGACAGGTGTGTGACACATGGCTTGGTGACAGCTAGGTATGCCACAGGTGGTGCTGCGTGTTTTTAGTGCTGCTGTGCAAATTGATCAAGGTATATGCCAGCTTTGAACTGGTTGGATAGAATATGATGTTTGCTATGAAAGCAAGATAGTAGTTTTTCAAGTGGATTGTCATTTTGCCAGCTTAATTAGTTGATATTTAGTATTATATGTGCTTCTTCACAGTCTTTGGTAAGTAGACCACCAGGCACTGCAGTGTTTACCTAAGTTCTGATATTGAGTGTAAGCATAAATAGGTTTCCTGAACATCTAAATCTTGTGTTCAGTAGTTTGTTTTGTTTTTTTTTTGGACAGGGATACAAAAATGGAAGCTCTGTATGTCTTTATACTAAAATCATTTTTCAAACTACAAACATGTTCCTCTATCAGTAACCGAGCCAATAGTGGGATAGTGAATAAATGAATACTATATTGGACTTAAAGACATTTAATAGAAAATAATAACTGGGCTGGATTGTGAAGAAATGTCTGGATGAAGCAGAAGTTTTATCTTCCCCTCTCATATTATTAGCTGCTGATTTACAGTTTTCTTTACCATTTCCATATATATATATATATATATATATATATATATATATATATATATATATATATATATATATATATATATATATATATATATATATATATATATATATATATATATATATATACACACTTCAATTTTTATTGCTTTTTCAGCTCTGGTTACAACACATATACACCACTCATATAATATGACACAGAACAATATAACACTAAACAAATACTACAGAATTGTTTGTCAAGGGCAGCTGAGACATGTACACATTCTCATTACCACTTATTCCATATCTTAACAGTTCAGTTATTTGTTGGCATCGTCATGTTTCATGTAAATGATCCACTTTTCTCAGTTCTTGTCGGAAATATTGCCTTTAACTCTTAGCAGGAATGCCAACTTTTCCATTGAAAAGATATCCTGGACAATCTCAAACCTCTTTCCCTGGAGGATTACCTTTATACCAGTTTTTTATAGCTTTTTTGCTGGCTGTAAGTAGAATTTGTACCAGATATATTAC
Source organism: Thunnus maccoyii (assembly GCF_910596095.1). Classification (NCBI taxonomy): domain Eukaryota; kingdom Metazoa; phylum Chordata; class Actinopteri; order Scombriformes; family Scombridae; genus Thunnus; species Thunnus maccoyii. Next base: position 18,131,628 of record NC_056549.1, on the reverse strand, counting down.
AGAACAGTTGTTTGGAATAGCTTATAAACTCTCTCCATACTTGTGAGTTAGTAGTATGTACACTGTGTCACACATTTTGCACCATGCTTCATCTGAAATTTCTATATCAAGTTCTGATTCCCATTTGTTTTTTATGTTTAGTATTGAGTTTCACAGTTTTCCTGTTTCGTCCCAGGTTTGAGGAGTGACCTGGCTCGCTGCTCACAATTCATCACCCCGCTCTGACTTTTACTAGGTCCCAGTGCCCCCTCACCTTGCCGTTCTCGTTCACTCCTAATTACTTGCACCAATGCGCGCATCTACACAAAACACAAAGGTGTTTTTCAAGCAGCTAAGTGGGGATACGGGTTAATCTTTCTGGACGTTTGGAGTGTTTTCCTTACAAATTCCCAGATCTCAGCGAGGGAAGAGTGTCAACAAGGATCTGCCGGCTGGGACAAGCTTAGACAAGTGACCACTGGAGGGAGGAGGGAGGAATGCTTGGGAAATTATAGGAATTCTATGCATTCCTCTCAACCTACAGAGTCAAAATAAAACACATATCTGCAATCAGACTGCAAATAGGATTTGTGCGCTTTTTTGTGTGTATGTATGTGAGGAGAGGAGAAAAATTTGTTTGAGGGCATGTAAGTTTAGTGATGGACAGTGGTTGACTTGAAAGCCCATCATTGTGATTGTTGCAGGATTGTGTGTGTGGGTGGGGGTGGTGTTGTACTGCGAAAGACAAGACAGCCAACAGCTGAGTCTCCTTCCAGACTCCCATCAAGGTGAAGTTCACACCGGGAAATTTTTTTATGAGCGCAGCCTCACCTTGAGAGTTGTTCCATAGCCAAGATGACACTTTCTTAATGCTTTGTCAGCGTTCACCTGAGAAAAGCACGCACTTTGTTTTTCAATTTCACTAAAATAGGTTTAATTTTGATGCAGTGACTTTGAACATCATGACAACATTCAGACACGCATCTCAGTTGGTATTCTGCCAGTTAAACTTCCGGTCATTCCTATGGCTAAATGTAAAATGTGGTCAGTCAGTGACGACATAGATTTTAAAGCTCTACTGAGACAACGACTGTGCTGTGAAAATCGTGAGGGATAGGTTAAGTTTTAACTGTTAAGTATAACTTGGCTGAAGGTAACAACTGCTGCTCACCGGTGCGGCTAAACTTCGCAAATATCTCTATTTGTTTAAGCTCTGAGCTCTCATGTTTACAGTGTGATGCTGCCGATGGTTTGTTTGATTTTCACCTCAGTGCCTCCCACCGTTTCCCTCCTTCTCCCTGCTGTGTGGTCACAGGCTCTCTCCACCTGTGAGATGAAGGAGGGAGGGAGTGTTACACTGGGAGTCTGGGGCTGTATATTTTATGTGTGTGTCTCATCTGTGTTCCCAGCTGGTTGCTTTGAGGAACATGTGTGTTTTTTTTTTTGCCTGGTTTTGTCTTGTTTTGCGGGTTGTCAGCGGTTCATTTTTCTCAACCGTCTCAGTGCTTGCTTATGTAATGTTGGTCAACACTGGGTCATGAAAATGGGAACAGCTGTGCAATTTGATAGATGATGGTCATAGTTCAAAATCATAAATTTGTAACCAACTGCTTTTTTTTGTTGGGGGGGGATTTCAGAATTTATTGCCTTGGTTTTTTTTTAATTCATTCAGTTTTTTTAAGCTTTCCAGTAGCTGGCCGAAGCTCTGGTGTTAGCACAAAGCTCTACTAAGAGATTGTGAACTTAAGTGTTTAAGGTCATTGAAATGTTACACTCTTGTCATGTAAATTATTGCAAAAGTTAAAGAATTTGACCCGCATATAACCTGAAACTCAACATTGCAGTCTTCATGCTGCTATGTGAGCATGCATGTGTGTACATACAATATATTGAGAGTGTGCATGTGCTCAGTGAGCTATGAGAAGATACAAGTGGGGTTTACTCTTCCTGATATGATCATCACTTCCTGTTTGGCTGTTGAGGAAAATAAACACCTCTTTCTCAGCACATATACCGTACATGACTGTCACTGTCTGTATGTGAATCTGCCCTCCCTCCCTCCACTGTGTGACATCAGTTATGTTAAATACGATGACTGATTATTTGACAGGGGTTGGCTATTTGCTCAGCATACAAATGTGACTGTGATTCTCTTGCTTCGCTGTGCTTGTGCAGTTCGTTCGTTTCTGCTCATTGGGCTGATAGGATATCTTTATCATATGACCGAGTGACCCAGAAAGACTTCCAGTAAAAGCTCGCCAGTGTTACTAGATTATTGCTTGTTGCCTGGAATAGGGCCAAGCTAAAATGCAACCTTGTAATGTTATCACCAGGATCTCAAATTCATTGTCTTTTGTGTCTGCCTGATTTGTTTTTTTTTTTTATGAATGAAAGGATCACCTGATTTTCTTAGGAAATGATTAACATAACTAGAAGGCAGATCAGTTATCGTCAAAGGAATCCACTATTTGATATGTCTAATTTAAAATTGAAGTTAAACACCGAGGATTGTATCAGGTGAAATTGGTCGACTGCACACAGTTGTCTACTCTTTGCAGCAAAGGATCTAGAAAGACAAATGTGCATGGAGCTGTTTAAGAGACTGTTTGCATATCTCTCATCAGTTTTAAAACCTTTATTCCAGTGATCTGGCACTTTCTCACTTTTTCTATGCATACCTGACAAAATGATCTTTTGGGCTATATTGATTCAAGCTTATAGGATTGGTGTATTTTTACATATAAATCTCACCCATTTCAGTTTTAAAATGAATATTTATTATGCTAATAATGGGTATTTCTTGGTCCTAGAGCAGCTAATTGTCATAGACAGTAACACCTTTACTTATAGCTATTAGACAGTAAATTTGTTTAGATCAGGCTGAAGCTTATACATGCAGTTGAAGCTTAACCTGAAGCTTAAAATGCCTCAGGTGAGGACTACTAATTGACTAGCACACATACCACTGGCCAGTCACTTAAAGATCAGTGACTCAGACTATTTACAACTTAGCTGTGTTTATGTTTTTTCAATCATATAAATGTCAGGATAAGTAGTATGTATGACATACACACATGGCTGAAGTACTTGTGTGGCCATACATATGTAAATAGTTGTAAGTGAAATGACATAAGAAGACATGTGTAATGGTGTATTCATGTCGTTTATACACTCCCCTTGGGAAGGGTATTTCTCTCTCTTGCACACGCACACACACACACACACACACTCCAGAGCACACTTGCACACACACAGCTGTGCCGCTGCCTTGATCTGTCCAGCAGCAAGACATTCCTGTGCTGTGGTGAGTAGGAGCAGCAGACAGATTGAGGGGGAGCAGCGTGTATGAATTGAGTGTATTGTCCTCTCAAGGTGGTAAGGTGGAGAACCCAGGAGACCTGAGCCAACAGGGACCCTCTCCTTGGGGGCCTCAGAGGCCCTCCACAGGGTGCCGATAAGGCTGTAAGGATAGGAGGCCTCCTCATGGGGCTTTTTATAAAAGGAAAATTGATATTGTGTTGAAAGCATACCTGTAGTATACCTGTCCTGCTCCTCGTGCTAGACTCTGAGTTGTTTTTAAATGTTGTTGCCAACATTTTTCTCTCCCTCTGGCTGCCTCTCTCAGTCTGTTTGGCACTGTCTCCTTGTTTTTTTTCCAATTTTTTTTTGTTGTTTTGTCTTGTGGTCTAACTGTCTTTCTTTCTTCCTCTTCTTCATCTGTCAGGACATGTTTAATCATTCTACCTGTTAATTATCTACTGTGATTGATTGCCATCACTCATTGGGCCCCTTCTTATGGTACCTACCTGTTGTCTCCTGTATCCTACTTTTCATCACCTCCCTCTGCTGTCACTCCTTTGTCTTCTTTATCCTTAAGAAAGAATCCTTCAGGTATTGTTGTTAGTGCCTGAGATTTATGTGGAAAATGGGTCAACATGCTCTCAGTAGAACCTTAGACAGTGTTTAGGTTCATTGCTTTCTAAAGAAAATAGCAGAGAGAAAGGACACAGTGCAAATATATACCAGCCTAGGCAACTAGCCTTCCATGCTTCATACTTTTGTCCCAGTCCCAGTCATCTTCCTTTCCAGTGCTCCTAATATTTCTGGAGCATTTAGATAATATAGAATTCATGTTTGTCCATTTCCAACCAAAGATCTGAGGGGAAAATAAAAAAATATATAATTCAGTCCTCACTCACAGTCATGTGACACTGAATAGTAAGAATAGCTACTTGACGGCAACTTTGCTGCATCCAACATGTTTGACAACTTTTTTTTTCAAATCCAGTCAATAAGTCGACCCAAACCTCTAGCTAGCTTTACAATCTGTCGATGGTTTCACACCATTAATCTCATCTTGTCACCTCTTCACCTCCATCACCCCCACCTCTGGCCTCCTTTTGCAGTACATTCTTGTTTTTATGCCCCTTATCACCCAGCTAGCGTCTGCACACACTCACACACACACACACACACACACACACACACACACACACACACACACACACACACACACACACACACACACACACAACATACACTCCACACACCCCAAACAAAGAAGCCGACGACCGCTGGGGCTGGTGATCATAACCTTTGACCTTTTGTTCAGTTCATGGTGCTTTACACAGCGGCTAGTTGAATGACAGTGGCAGTTTAAACGCACATACACTTTACAGCTTCTCCTCCCCCAGATTACAGTCTTAGACCTCAGTCATGGTGCTTAGAAGCAGATGTGAATGCATTTCTCTTTTTTGGCCCTATTCCCTCAGGTGAACAATCCTGGAACAAAGTGACAACTTAATGAACTGGTTATTTAGGAGGCCACAGGAAGGGCACACACTTGAAGAACATCCTGTATATCCTGGGATTGTTTATTACACGACTGTGTCTCCTTATTTTTAAAGATGAATTCTTTCCAGGGCCCCTTAAAGTCCTGTCCTATTTTTGTTTCATTTAATTTTATTTGACTCTAAGTTATGACTTCTGCAAGTGCACGAGCTACTCTAATGCATTACAGGAGCCAACCATCGCCCAGGCACATCAAAGCAGCTGACCCTCTGCCTGACACACAATGAGGCCTTATTAGAGTGCCATGCTGGAGAGAATAAAGGAGGAGCAGGGAGTCAAGCGGGAAGAAAATGTGAAATATTTGCACAACTGGGTTCAGATACCAGGGGAACATTATAAATGGGCCAGGGCTGGAGCACACGTGCAAACAGAGAGTTTTTTGTCTTTTACCTCTGACGTTACCCACATTTTGACATTTTGTACACATCATCCAAATACTCCCTCTTGCCTACATTTTGTTCCTATGTAAATGTGTGTAATTTTCTGATGTTCCAGCCGCATTGATCGCAATGCTTTTAAGCCGTGATGCCTCTAGCTACAATTACCATTTACCAGCATGTCCGTGTGTGTGAGTGTGTATGTGAGAGTGAATTTGGCCAATAAGTTCCTGAAATAAACAAGTGGAAATGTTCCTTTGCTGCTGTCATCAAGAGACTGACCGTACGCACTGTTGATGTCAAGTCTTGATACACCTGTTCACCTGTCTCACACCCCCTCCTCTTTTTTTTTTTCCACAGATGAACATGACACAGTACAGAAGAAAACATTCACCAAGTGGATAAATGCACAGTTCTCCAAGGTAAAATAAAAATATGTAGACAACCTAGTTTAAACGGATGCTGACCCTTTATTGCACCAATTAAAACACACTATAAAAAGTTAATTATTTTAGGACTTACATGTGCTTCCTCTGCATGAGATTGAAGTAAAGGTTTCTGACAAGGGACTGAGGTGGTTGCACTAAATGTAGGTTATTTCAGTCCTGATATAATCAGTCTATTTCTGATAAAAAGCAGATTTTTGTGATATTATACTTCTCCTCCCTCGTTAAAGAGGGTGACGTGCCTGCAGCAAGCATGGCTACTATCAGGACCGTAAATTCAACTGTTGAAATGTTTACTTCTCACTATATAAATCTTGTTGAACTTATTGTGCTGCTCATTGCAAGCCATTACCATATCTCATCCTCATATGTTAAAACAAAGCATGAGAAGTATTTGTGATTGGATCCCGATGCTATGCTCAGTGGACTAAACACATCATTTTGTTTCAGTACATTTCTTAGTCCATGACTCTACCCAGCAATCATTTCTGTCTGAGAACTAATGGCTTTATATGTGTGGTCCTGTTTTTATATTTCATCATTCCCCTAAACAAACCATTCAGAGAATTGTGTTAAATATGTGCACTCTTGTTTAAATATTTGCACTCCTCAGACAGGGCAACATAATCCCTGCAGCTCTTAAATGCTTTCAGTTTCACAATCTTCCCTTACATTTGCTTTTTTCAAAGTGTTGAATGTCTACAGCTATGATTGTGGTTCTTATTGCCTACCAAAGTTTCTCTTCTTCTTTTCTATAGCTGGCGCTTTGTAAATCCCGCCAAACATACCTGTTGAAAGTAGCTGCCTTTTTTATTTAATTACATGTAAATGTTATGACTTCTCAAAAGATTTAAGTCCACTTTGACATAATTTTGTTTTAGTGACAATCTGACATCTGTCATTATTTTCAATGTTCAAATAATTTGTAAATCTCCACATTTCCTGAGTTGATTAAAATGTTGACTTGATTTTCTCCAATCAGACGGGTAAGACGCCCATCAAAGATATGTTCTCTGACCTGAGGGATGGGAAGAAGCTGTTGGACCTGCTGGAGGGCCTCACTGGCACTGTCCTGGTAAGTTTTTTGTATGTGTGTATTGAGGTTTGCACACTTTTTGTCACACAGTTTTAACATTTTTAGGAACAGAGAAACCTGACCTTTAAAATTCCTGAGAATTGTTTCAGTACTGTTTGACTTCATTTGGAACTTGAGCTGTGGCATGAAGGAAACAAGATTGGTTTGCAAGCACATTTTATCAAACTGAACAACAAGGACAACGTATTCAAAACAAAGATTTTCAAGCAAGGAATTTAACACCACCCATGTGCTTATGGATTTGTGGGCAATACAATTGCAATGTTTTTCATAGCTGAAGGGTGACTGCTGAATCCCCTCAAGCCAGCACAAGCACATCTATTACTTCATGCAAAAACTAAATCTAATGTAAACATTAAAGCTTCACATGGGGCCTTAGCAGCTCTGGTTTAGTTCCTGAAATAGAACCAGCTAAATCAAAAGCAGATGTGTTGCAAACTTATTGCATCTCCAATTTCATCAGTTTTGCTCGTTCTTACGTTATCTGAAACTTTGTCAATTTCTTCATATGTGTATTTTCTGCATGGGTGTGATTTTCCATAAGACACTTAAGTTTTTACTTAACTAATTAAATTGACATTTTATATACTGGCTTCCCACCCAATACTCCATCAAAAAAAGAATGGGTAAAAGTGCAATTCATACATTTCTTTCAGTGTCCCATCCCTGTGTATGTATGTGTATTTGCATTTGCATACACACACACACACATTTTTGTGTCACTCACTGATTATTCTTTTTTTATCACTGTCACCTCACTGTCGCCCCTTCAGCAGCATATCTGCTGTCTAGCACCTGCAGCTGTACAAGTGCCAACTGTCTCTATGCCATGCAAACAGACACACACACACACACACACACACACACACACACTATAGCAGAATACTAATTCTATAATTGAGTGCTAATGAGTGGCTGAGGTATGTGAAGATTTGCATTTGGCAGCCATTCATCCTGTCATTCTTTCTATAAGTTGGCCTGCGGACACTGCTGATAGAGTAATGGGTGTGATGAATGTATGGGGAGAAACACTCTGTTGAGTGATGGCAGATCTTTTCTTTGTGTAGCAATGCCTCACATCATATATTTCAGGCTCTAGTTTGATCTGGGACTAAGTGTGTGTGTATTCGTAAATGAATATGTCAATGATTCCACTGAAACTCATTGCTCTAAATCTACTCCATTCATCTTAGGTGATTTTATGAACTGTCAAAGATCCCTGCAGCTTTATGATTGGCAAGTGAACAATGAACATGCTGTCAGCTGATTTATGCTGTGTTTCCTCTTCCTCAGACCAAAGAGCGAGGATCCACCAGAGTGCACGCTCTTAACAACGTCAACAAAGTACTTCAAGTTCTACATCAAAATAATGTGAGTACATGCTTATTTTTTCGTCACATCAGCTACTGTTTGGTGGACGCTTCCAGCCAAATCACATGCACCAGTTCTTATTAACCAGGTTCCACGAAGGCCAAAGAGTCTGCAGAGTTTAGTTTAAGCCACGTAGTACAGCTGCTGATTGCTCTCATTAACACACCATCAGCCAGAAAGAGGGAACTAGAATGACCAGTAAAATTAGCTGTTAGTTGTTGTGTTTTGTCGTAGTAAATCTTGCAGACTCGGTATATTTCCAGCACAGGTGGCACTGGCTTGATTCATATTAGTAACACTTCTTGTAACTACCCAGGACTACATGTTCTCCTGTGGCCTTTCTTCTGAATGTGCCATTCTGTCTGCACTGTGTTCTGTATCTTTCTTTGTCTCTCTGCCTCCCTCAGTCTTTCGCTCCCTCGTCCCTCCTCCTCTCTGTGTAAAATGGTTGGTCTTAATGCCTTGACCTCAGCAGTGGGCTCTGGAGTTTGCATGGAAGCCCTGTTCCTGCAAGAGCCAGAGACTTTCAACTGGCAGAGAAGGCCAGAGTTCCCATGAGCCTGTAAAGTCTGCTGACTGGAGGAAATGAAATAAGGCCTTTGGATGGTTTTGAAAATAAATAGAAATTGTAAAAATACTTTTAAAACCACATTAATCATTCAAATATGCTTGAGTTTCATGTCATGTCTTAGTCGTGAAATAATGCATCTTTGCCGTCCACACTTAACATGAGTCTAATGCTGTATCTAGAGAGGAGCAGTGGCCACAGCATTGGAAAATCTCATGTGCAAAAAGCCTGTCATGTTTTTGTCTCCTACTTGGCTCAGGTCGTCAAAAAAGCACTCAAGTGGCTCCCGTGTGAGATGCGTGAAACTTTTCCACTGTCAACTGCAACGTGCATGACAATCATAATAATTTCCCTGTGCAATCACGCAGACCCAGACCTGTTTGCATTTGTAGAATTTATGTCACTGCAAACGGAAGAGGTCGGAGTATAGTGGGAACATGAGGCCGAGAGAAGCAATGCTGTAGCCAGACAGGCCTAATTGGGACTAGAGATGGGTCGCAGGTCAACTCTGCAGTAGAGAAAGACGTCACTTTTTAGTTTGACCAGACACTTGACCTCATGTTCCACTCTGTGCCTTGATCCTCTCCTAAATATTTATATGTAATCATTCTACACTTGGCCTGACCTCCTATGACAAGTGTCTGACAAACCTCACAGGTAGCAGTGGATGGATGTAATTAGGACACTATAATCCACTGTGTGTAAAGCATGGTTCAGAAGTACTCAGCTGTAGCAGTGTGGACACTCATTAAGATTTGAAGCGTTATTTTTTACCCAGCTGCATATAGAAGCTCGAAGGTTATTATGTGATCAGAGTTGTTACTTTAAGTGTTTAACATACATTAACGTACATACAAGCTTAATTGTGAAAGTTAATTATAATCAATGCAAACAAATGAGATTTTCACAGAGAAGATTTTATTATTTTATATGGTGTGTAATGAGGTTGAATTTGCTTGTTAATATTCCATTGCTTGTTATAATTATTTCTAGTGAGCTGCTGTCTTACTCTGTGCCCCCTCTTTCAGGTCGATCTGGTAAACATAGGAGGTACAGATATTGTGGATGGGAACCACAAGCTGACCTTGGGCCTCATCTGGAGCATTATCCTCCACTGGCAGGTGAGCACACATACATGCTGTTCCCTTCTGTCCTCCCAGATGCTGCATGTACACACACAAACCCTCATTAATGTTTGCTCTTACTGTGAACTCAGTGTTCACTAATATTCCTGAGGGATCAAAAATACAGATGACGTAAAAGCCATATTGATGTGCGCACATGCGTGCATGCATGTCAACTTGCTTATCGTCTGCTGCTGTGTGAGATTGACCTGCTGAAATATGAAACAACCATCTGGAGGAAAATAGCTAATCAATAGGTTTTATTAAAACAGTTTGAGCACTGATATTTCTTTCAATATTATTAAAAAAATTAATAATTATAACATATTTTTCATTATTCTTTCAGTGTTATTAGTTTACCTTAATACCACTCCTGTCACTGTATGCACAATGAATGGATTTGATATGTTTATGTTGTTGTGCATCCTAGACATGTCATTGTAGGAAACCTGTGGTTAGTTCATATGCCCACGTTTGGATTAGCACAGAATGTGTGGATATTTCTAAGCAGCCTGGTGTTTCTTGAAAAAACATAGCTCCTGCTGATGCTCTGATCTGCCTTGTCAATTCAAGGATTATTAGAGTTACAGTCACTTTCCATATCAACAAAATCCACAAGCAAAATTATCACAATAAAGCAGCTAACAGTAAGTTCCTGTATTATATCTTGGGAAACAAATGGAATCAAAATGTGCTAATTTGCATATTTTAGCATGTTGCATGTTTTAAATGTTTATTCATCTTTATTTATATATGTGTCTTTTTTCTTTTTGGACTGTGTGCATGTAGGTTAAAGACATCATGAAGGACGTCATGTCCAACCTTCAGCAGACCAACAGTGAGAAGATTTTACTCAGTTGGGTACGCCAGTGCACCCGTTCATACCCAGAAGTCAATGTGCTGAACTTTACCACCAGCTGGGCTGACGGCCTGGCTCTTAATGGCATCCTACACCACTTCAGGTGAGGACAACATAGACTCTGGAGGGTACTGGAGCATGAAACGTGGTCATGGTAACAATCATTACTTTACTGCTGTGACCCGTTAAAACTGACAAAAGGCTGAGGAGCCTACATTCATGTTGAAATTGATTGAGTTGCTGCTGTTCACTTTGTGTGTGACTATGCATTTTCCATAGTTCAAAACCCACATTATAGGCGTTACATATTTGACATGTGCCCTTTGATTCCAAATGTAAATCATACTGAGCACAGGCCAAGACCTTCAAACGCTGTCAAGAAACCAAGGCCTGGAATTTAGAAGTGGGAGATGTTTAGGATCCTTTCTATAGCCTCTTTCACACATGCAGGAACATTTCCTGCATGGGGTCGTGAATAGGAGCAGGGATCGATATTCAGGAAAATCTGCACTGCCAATTTCCCACCTCAAGACCTAGTAACATTTCAGGGAAAATGCTGGTACGGCTATGTTGTGAATGAAATCAGGGACAAGCATGTCTGTCAGACGAAAGACGCTTTCACATGGAGCAAATGAACCAATCACAAGACTCTGCTGATGACACATTTGAATCCGCGACTTGTTTACAGTTGCCATGCCAATGCTTTTGCGGGTGATTTGTCTCGCAAACTTGTTGAATATCAAAAACATGACATTGGCACTGGACAAAAACATCCCTTCACCCATCATGTTCCTATAAATAATAAGAGACGTCTTCGGCCGTATACACATACTGTACATCCGGCCTTGCCCATCATCTTCTTCTTCTGTTGAGTTTTATGGCGGTTGGCATCCAAAAGTGTTGCATGACCGCCATCTGCTGGACCATCCCTTGCCCCATCTATTCCTGCATTGCCATTGCATGTGTGAAAAGACGCAAGCTGGAAATGTTCCTGAATGTAGCTGCATGTGTGAATAGTGAAAATCGCTAGCGGCGCCTGAAAGGTTATCCCAGTAATATACTGGGAACTATGTGTGAAACAGGCTTATGTGAGTGTATTTGTGTGTGTGAGGAAAAGAGAGTGAGGATACCCTGGCTGTGCAAGTGGCAGAAGGTCAGGTTGACAGGTCAGCACATGCTGGGTGTGTGTACACTGCTTGACTTGCTCTGTTTACGCCTGCCATGTCACTGTTTGCACACACTCGGTGAGCGAAGCGTCAGGGGTGTTTCCCCCCCCTCCTTTCTGTAACCCCTTGTCCTTAGCAGTGACACACACACACACACACACACAGGATTGTGAGCTGTGAGAAAGGCCAGTGTTGGTTTAGACCTGGGCCAGGGTTTAGGTGAATCACTGAACACACACATTCCAAACCCAACTGGCCTCAACAAAGGAAAGTCTTTTCTGTAGACAAGGCATATATATAAGTAAATATTTATGAATTTGTCCCTACATGAAGGATATGTTTATGTGATGTAATTGTTCAAAAACTTGGTGGTGTGTACAAAACAGAAGCATATGAACAACAGAAGCTGTTGCTTTAAAAGATGATACATGAGATGAATTCACTTGGATGAAGGAAAACTTAATTCTTTTATTGTGTTCAGATTCTTTTTTTTTCACTCTACCAGTTGAGAAATGCATACAACAAAATAGAAATATGTTCATATGGTTTATTATGAATGATCTGATATTGTAGCCTTTATACCTGAAACCTTTTAATGTTACTGTGTGCATGTTTCCTCTCTCGTTGCTGCTGTCCTGTGTGTCGTAAGGCCAAACGCATTCAGCTGGGATCAGGTGGTCCGACTGAGCCCTGTGGAGAGACTGGACCACGCCTTCACTGTAGCCAAAGACCAGCTGACTATCGAGAGGCTACTGGATCCTGAAGGTATTACTTTGCCACAGGGGGAGGTCATTTGTACAGTGTTTTTTTTTGGAAATGAAAGTTTTTATCAAAAAAGGTTGCAAAAGAAAAGGCACCTCTCTACTACCTTTTTTAGTAGTCCCAAAAAAAATATAAATTGATTGTGGTATGACGTACATTTTACAGTCTGAAATTCCCACATAATAAAACATAGTCTGAGTACACGTAGCCTGCCTTCATGTTCTGCCAGTGCTTGGATAAACTCACTGTGCAGCAAATACCTTGATGTTGTCTTTGGCTGAAGATTTGTAAGAAGCTGTGTTTGCACAGAATGTTTTTCTAGTTCATGTCGCACCTGTAGATGCTCTGTGTGCATGAGCCGTCTATATTCAGACGCCTCTTGTTATGTCATGACTGAGGGGCAGTCACACCTGACCTGTGTCAAAGCCGGGTTTAATTACTACAACTTGCATCAACTTGCTTCTTTCTTTCCCCTCTCACCTTCCTTCCCATCTCATCTCCCCCCCCATCACCCTTTAACTGCTATCTCACTCCATCTGCCACGCTGCTTTTCTCCTTATCCAATTTTCACCTCATTATCCCCCTCTCTCTCTCTCTCTCTCTACCTCCTGCTTTTCATGCTTAATTTGTATCTCTTCTACCTACTGTCTTACAGATGTGGCGGTGCAGTTACCGGATAAGAAGTCCATTATCATGTACGTGACATCACTGTTCGCCGTGCTGCCAAAAGATGTGAGCATGGAGGCTATCAGAGAAGTGGAGACCCTACCACGCAAATACAAAGTGGAGGCTGAGGACTCAGGTCCAGGCGTCAGTGCTCAGGTAAAATGTCCAACACAGTATGTTACAGTTGTTACTTAATGTGGTATTTTTAGGACAAAGTGGATTTGACACATGGGTCTACACCAAAGGGTCACTGAATGATGTCATGACCCTTAAAACTACTCACATAAAAGGTGCCTACTGGAATCCATGGTTAAATCTGGGTTTTTTGGGGTTTTTTTTTTTTTTTTTTTTTTTTTACAGAATCCAAGGTGTTCTTTTATGTGCAAACTTTAAAAAAAATCCACAGCTGGTACACAGCAATGTGGACAGAAGAACATTAGATCAAAGATTCAGAAATTTATGACTGGAATTGAAAATCGTGTTTCTTAACAAACCTCAGATTCTTATACATTTGGAAACAGTTGGTTCTTTGTACCCAAACCTAGTTCACTGTTCGGTATTTTTTTTGGCATAATAACAAAACTATGCTCACAGGAAGAATATTAAAGATGTACTTTGTGTTTTCTATGACTTGAAGATGCGCTATTGTAGTATTTTAGTATTTAGTATTTTGTTAATCATTTTGTTAATCATTTGGCCTGTTCTGAATCTGCAGAAGATAAGGACTTTAGACCTCAGCGTGTTTTAGCTTTTTTGTTATATTTTAACAGGAAAAGTCTCCTGCACAGGGATCTAAATGATATGGGAGGCTCTTTTGGCTCTGGATTCTCATGGGTATTTGCTACACTGATGATGCTAGCTACTTTATAATCTGTTTGAGCTGGGCTAACCTGACCAGCATGATTTAGTGATATAACAGTCAATGAATTACATATTGCCTAAACTTTTCTCTCTGGACTTCAACTTTGGAATTTATTTTCCACATGTGCCAATTATAAACTGCAATTAGTTTGAAATTGACTAGGAAGACTATGTGGTTTAAAGGGCATACTGCTCTCAAAGAAGCCTAGCGAACGTCCTATACAAAGTGGTTTGTGATAAATATGTCACAATACAGTTACACCTCTAATAAAACCAGTACAATAACCCCATTAATCCCCATGGTTCAGTTATTTCAGCAGTGACACAGTGCTTCAGATCAGCAGATATATCTCCCCCAGTGGCTGCCTGTCTGAATCCCTCTGTCTGTGCTGGTGTAAACAAGCCTTTATCTCTTTCTGTGAATGGAAAGATGGTAGTTCAGCTCCTTTTTTAAAACAACTGAAATGCTGGAGTCTCAAAAACTTTGAACTCATAACTACTTCAACCTTTTCTGCTCTGTTGTGTTTCTGATAACATTCAGTTCGAAAGCCACAGACTCAGTTATGTGCAGGCATAAGGAATATTGTGAAGTATCTCATTGTGTGTGTTGCCAGATAGAATGAGTCACTCCCACTCTGAAAAAGCCATCTCCTTCATTCTCTCCAGCGCTGCTCATGAAAAGCACAGCAGGCGCAGGCAAATAGGGAGCAGAGCCATGACTCACCCCTCTGACATTAGCCTACAGACCAAGCCGCACGCTGCTGGAAACATACCGAAGTGCTGTTATAGCATGGAAGGAAATGAGGGAATAAATTGGTGAGAATGGGAGTGTGTGCAGAGAGTTGACAGGGAAGGTTATTTGAGCATTAAAGATGTCTGTGTGCTGGTGGGCGGGTGTCTTCAGTGTGTGACTGACATGCACATGCTGATACTTCATTGAGAAACATCAGTGGATATTTCAGGGTGTCTTATTTGTACATCTTGGACTTTCCTACCGTTTCACTTATGCTTGTAATCTGTATATAGCTTTGTTTTTTCCTGTTTTTATTCTTTTCATATACTCCATTTAGAATTTTGTACACACTCTGGTCCATACTGTATGTATTGGGGACATTTTTAGTCCTCCCCAGCCTGCTGTTCTCTTTTTCTTTCAATCACATGCAGCTGGGGGGCAGCTGGCTTCAGAGGTTTTCAGTCAGGAGTCAGAAAATCCCGAAACCACCTCTTAAGTTTTTATTGCCCATGGGCACATACTTCACACGCCTTGGAACGAATGCTGGAAAAGTCTTTTTTAAATGGCGCTCTGATTGGTCCAACAAGGGGTTTACTTTCCTGGCACGCTTCCGCTCCCCATAGGAAGTGATGCGTAATACTGCTGGTAGTGAGACTGAGTGGAGGAAAAATAAAGGCTCTTTGTTTTTGATGACTATGTTCGGTTCCTCTCTTTAGTTTTAGGTTTGTAATATTGGTGTTGTGATAATGTTTAGGTGTTTTTTAATGTTGATTTTGGATGTTTGTTTTCAATATTGATGACTTTAGCTCAAGATCTAATTCAATTTTATAGCAGTGTTTTCATTTCAGTTGGAATATCACTGATGTTAAGTGCACCAGTGTATGCATTACATGCTGCAGAATCACAACTGCAAAACTGATGAATGCAGGGATTGAGTTGAGCAAATCATCTGGTGATAATAAAGTGTTCTGTTGAGCCAGACCACAGCTATTTTACAGCCATTCGATTCAATAAATAGACCAAGGCTGCAGTTTTCTCTCTCTCAGTCTCTCCTGTCTTTCTTTCTCTCTCTGTTGCTCTGCCTTTGTCTGCCTACACTGGGCTAATATAAGTAAGGGCTTACAATATTTGTGTGACTTATTCCAAAATACCCAAAAGGTCATAGAATATTTCCAGCAGGTGACCTTTCCCTGAGTTCGTTACACAGACGTTACCACTGTGTAAATTCAGACTGGAAAACAAAGGTCCATTTGACTTATTACTGTACCAGTCCCTACACACCCATTAGCAATTCTGTCATATTTGACTTGGCATGGGTGCTGTTGCAGATTTTTTATCTCCTCTTCATTTCAACAGATTTTTTTACTGCATTTCCTTTAGAAAAATGGAAACCTGGAATAACTTGTTAAATGCTGTTGTCAACAAAGGCCCAACCATGTCCATATAGTATGTAGAAACACTGTATTTAAAGTAATGTATATTTTAGGTTTTGTTAAAAATGTGGCTGAAATGCCTATTCTATAGTGTTTTGATTTAGCAAAGCCTGGTTGGTTGTTGAGAGAAATTGTTGAAGGAAATGAGCATTGTCACTACAATGAAAGATTATCTTTCCATGTGTAGCTAGATCGTGCCAGGGTATTAAGTGTAAGATTTGATTCAACCCCTTCTCTTCAAGTTTCCCAAGCTTGTCCTCTTTTGCCTCCTCTCATTGGAGGCAATACCTTCCATCCTCCTGCCTGTACAGCAAACCTCACCCAAACATACTACTGTGTTTGAAACTTACTGCTATTCCTAGAATGAAGATTGACCTGCTCAGCATGCCAGGGGCACCTCCCAGCATCCTGTAATAGGCCTGCAGTTGTTTTTTTTTTTTTTTTTTTTCTTAACTGGGCAGGGCAGGTCGCTGTGCGTGCTCCGGAGCAGCCCAGACCCCTCCTAGATGTCTGGTTCTATTTTCAAACTTGCCAGCTGATGCGCCAGATGAAAATCTGAGTAAAGGACACATGGAGGTTTTGGGCATGGCTATGTTTAATGCACATGGTTATCCTCAGAGTTTTAGCTTTTCAGTTTTGTGTTTGAGTTTTAATGTGGCGATTTGAAAGTGACAAGCAAAGACTTTTACATTACAGTTACATTTTCTTATTTTTATTCCAGTTTAAAGACAGTAGATTTGACACTGTAAGAATCCTGTTAAGAATCCTGTCCAATGCTGTCTGTCAAAGTTAGGCCCTGTACAGTTTCCACAGTAGTTACTATTAGTAATATTGTACTACAAATGGAGTAATTATAGTACTAGATGGAAACATGATGTCTATAATTTGGTCAACCTGTGGCTTCATCCCCTGCCTCATGTCTCTCAGAATGTGCAGATGGAGGAAGCAGGCAGCAGCCCCCAGCCCGAGACCCCCAGCACCCTGACAGAGATGGAGGGGGAGATGGAGGGCGGCATGTTAGAAGTGGACCTGGACAGCTACCAGACCACGCTAGAAGAGGTACTGACCTGGCTGCTGTCGGCTGAGGACGCTCTGCAGATCCAGGATGAGGTGTCGGACGATGTGGAAGAAGTCAAAGATCAGTTTCACACACACGAGGTGAGAAGAGACATGCATATTGGGTTATGGCATGCAGAGATGCAAGCATACATGCACATGCATACAGAGGTGTGTAATTCATCTTTTTTTAAGGTGGAATTTACGAGTTATCACTGATGAGGCTTGACAAAATGATGAAATATATGATACTTGTTAAAGTTAGTAGATGAAAAGTCCATGACTGTTTCTATACTTACTATAGCTGCTTAATTAGTGTTTTCCTAAATGATATGTATCCAGACTTTTCATATTGAGTGGATTCATTATTAGCACACATATTGATGCACCTCTGTGATGCAATTTTACTCCACCAATGTTGTTATTTGTCAGACTTGCATACCAGTTTTAAGTCTAAGAACTGTCACTCTCCATTGTTGAGCCTGAAGATAGTATCCCACAGAGAGAAGCCTCCCACAACCAACAGTACATGCTCCGTACATGTTGGGAATGTCAGGAATTCTGCTAAGAACAGTGGAGCACAGCACCCCATGGTGCCCTGGCCCAGAGCTTACTTGCTTGTTTGAGAAGGCGTAGTTGCAGGGTTTGTGTCTGTGCATGTGTGTAAAGGGGCTTTGGCTGGATTCCCTTGGCTGAAATGTGAATATTTGTGAAGTCTAATGTCTGGAATCCAGGTCAAAGCAGAAAGCTGGTAGCAAGACTGAAAGCAACCAAATCCAAAGCCTCTTTAACAGCCAGGCTTTTCAAGAGGTCTAGAAAATCAATCCAGTTTGTTTCGGCCTGGTTGTTCCCAACTTACTCCAGCTTCTCCACCAAAGCCTCATCAAAAACAATGTGCTCAGAGGTGCAGTCAAAAATGCTTACTCATCCAGACAGCTCCCTGAAAACAGACAACAACTCAAAAATTCATTGGCCTCGATATTGCGCAAGAGCCAGCCAACAGCAGCCCCTCTGAGGAGTTGTGAAGCAACCTAGCTCTTTCAAATTTGGTCCTATATTCTTTCTTGAAGCACTTTCTCCTTCTTCTGTTTTGTAATTGGCCTCAGTTGGCCACTTGACAGAATCAGCCCTTGAGTATGTGCACACAGGCTCATCTGTCTGTTGCTACAGCAACACTTGTGAAACCAAGGGCACAGAGATGATGCCCAGTGCTTCTGGAGGGCGTTAAATGTTATTAAGTGAAGCTAGAGGTTGGGGAGAGAAACATATCCAGATGTAAGTATGTGGATGGAACCTCAGATAATTGAAGCAATATTAGGACTACATGTTTGACTGTTCTGGATCAGGATACTTGTGTTTAAGGGTATCTGGTTATACATTGTCCGCCTTTACTTTAGACAGAGATTGAATGTCTTCCTGTAAGTTTTTCAGCCCTGCCTTTTGTCAGGGCTGTTTTGTTTCAGGCACACTGCTTTGCAGGAAGGCCAGCATTTGAAATGAAAACAGTTCCACAGTCAGAGATTTTCTGTCAACTTTTATCATAACCTTTATCTCTGTAAAGGCCTTTATGATGGAGTTGACGGCTCACCAGAGCAGCGTGGGTAATGTGCTGCAAGCGGGTAATCAACTGATTGCCCAAGGCAACCTGACAGAAGAAGAAGAAGATGAAATCCGGGAGCAGATGAGCCTCCTCAACTCCCGCTGGGAGAGCCTCCGAGTGGCAAGCATGGACCGCCAGGCCAGGTAGAGACACACACACACACATACACCTGCTTCAATCCTGTAGATGTAATGCAATACTTTCTGCCGTTGTTTATTTGCAAATGACAATTTTACTGTTTTTTTGATGTTTTTTTTTTTAAGAAAAATAAGGCTTAAAATTCAAACATTTTTAAAGATTTGTTTTACAGTTTAGAGTGCTGTGCCATCACATCATGAGCCACACATTGTCCAGTAGAGGTAATTGTTCTCTCAGTGTCAGTGTGACCATAGATATTTATGGGTTTTCCGTGTGAAGAATGTGCAAGACTGCAAGCTCTGTGAAGGTGACACCTGATAAGCCTGTAGCCATCCAAGGCCTAACAAGTTAGACACTTAGTCAGTGTTATCAAGGTTTATGATGCTCTAGACACACTCATACACACACATACACAGTTATTCATAAATCGTATTCACGATGTCCGCTTGAGCATTTGTTGACCTTGATTTAAAGTGTGTGTGTCATGACTCCTTGTCTGTGGAGTCTTGAACATTGTCACTCAATCCAGTGTTTGTGCTTCTGTGAAGCAGAACTCAGAACACACTACTAAACCAGCTTAACAGGCAGTCTCACCTTAAAGTTTATGTCATCTGGTATCATCTTTTTATGTCTCTTAAATTTCTCTCTCTCTCTCTCTCTCTCTCTCTCTCTCTCTCTCTCTCTCTCTCTCTCTCTCTCTCTCTCTCCAGGCTCCATGAAGTCCTAATGGACCTTCAGCAGCAGCAGTTACAGCAGCTTTCAGATTGGCTGACACAGACAGAAGAGCGAATAAGAAAGATAGAGACAGAACCGCCTGCAGAAGACGTGGAGGTCTACAAAGAACACATAGAACAACACAAAGTAAAAATACTTTCCCCATTCAAACATTTTTCAGCCCAAATTATTATTTTGTATAATGATCCAAGACTGAAAATTTGGAAAATAGATGTAGTCAGTGAAGTTGATGCGATAAAACATGTTTGTATGAATTTAGATGATGCTGCTCTTGTTCTCAGACAATCTTTTGATCACTGTGTCACATGCTTGATCCTGTAGTTTTGTGACTCATGCACTGTGATCTCTGTGGTGTCATCATAAAGCTGAATAGCTCATCTCTGCCAGCTCTGTTAATGGGTAATATGTGACCATGCTGAATTCACTATTTGGGTTTCCGCTCAGGAGCTTCAGAACGACCTGGAGGCGGAGCAAGTAAAGGTTAATTCTCTAACACATATGGTGGTCGTGGTGGATGAGAACAGCGGTGAGAGTGCCACTGCTGCGCTGGAGGAGCAACTACAAGTAAGTTGTCAGCCTGGACGTGCTTTTTGTGAATTTGTTTTGCCTCCTTCAGTACATGTAATAAATTACATTTGCCTTTTAATTATTAATCTGGATAAATAACATGTAAAATGTTGCTACAAGATTGTTACCCTACTGCTATCTAATGTGTGTTTATATACTAACTATATACTGTATATATACGTTTTTATACAGAAACAATAGTATTTTGCTCAGCTTTTTGTTGTCTTGATCCACAAAGGCAGAATGATGAAGCTAAACATGAGTTTTACATGGATTATGAAGCTATAAATAATGTCTTTATATGTAAGAACCTGTACCAGAGAATTGATTTTGAATGCATGTATTTTTTAGTTGTATTTCTGAAAATATCCATGACTGCTTTAATGTTTGTCTCTATCGTGCATTCAGTCCTTGGGTGAGCGCTGGGCAGCTGTGTGTCGCTGGACGGAAGAGAGGTGGCACAAGCTGCAGGAAGTATTCATGGTATGGCAACAGCTTCTATCGGACCAGGTAGGACATTCAGCAGGCTCTCTCTCTTATACACACAGACTCTTATATGCGCCTTGGCTTCTCTTCCTCCTTGTAATTAAATGACCAATTATATTTGAACCACTTCAAGTGCAACATTTAAGACTCTCCTCCTCCTTTGAGCTATATTGTGATGAAAAGAGACAGCCACTGTCATGAAGGACAGAGCATTCAATCCTTCACTCCATGAAGCTTACAAAAGTCCTTTAACTACAAAGTGAACCCATT
This sequence comes from Thunnus maccoyii, assembly GCF_910596095.1. Classification (NCBI taxonomy): domain Eukaryota; kingdom Metazoa; phylum Chordata; class Actinopteri; order Scombriformes; family Scombridae; genus Thunnus; species Thunnus maccoyii. The sequence continues at coordinate 18,110,484 of NC_056549.1, read as the reverse complement.
GAATTAAATCCTTTTGTTCTTAGTATTGCAACCCTTATCTAACCTCAAACACACCGTTGCTTGAGCTGAAAACGCGTCTGTTTTTGAAAGGGTTTTTTCAAAAAGAGTTGCATATTTATTTAGTTTTTTTTTTTTTTTTTTTTTACACGTTCCTGGACTCCCAGATTCTGTTTGTAATGGTTGCTTGGTAATTGAAGTTAATTCTGTTTTCCCACCTCTTCTACAGAGTTTGTTCAGAGCGTGGTTGGCAGAGAAAGAGGAGGCCTTGAGTGAAGTACAGACCAGCAATTTTAAGGACCCAAGTGAAATGAATACTAATGTGCGCCGATTAGCAGTAAGTAGAGTGCCAGTTCTTGGTAGCTGCTGTGCTGCAATTACAGCATTTACCTAGCAATATAATGAGTTGTAAATGTAAAGAGCCTAATGTTGTTAGTGTCACTTCAACTTCTTAACTAAAAATTAAGTAGAACAAAAGAAATCACACCCTTAGTTCAATAATAGCTGCAGCAGACATTTTAAAACTAACTACCTTTAATTTCTAAACTTCAAAGCAGGATTTCCATATTTGGAGAAGCCTTTGATTGTTTTGACATTATATCCTGTAGACCCTAAAAGAAGACATGGAAAAGAAGAGGAGGACCCTAGACCAGCTGTCTGATGCAGGACAGGATGTGATATCGTTACTACAGAACGCTGAGGCAGGAGCCAAGATTGAGGCAGACACAGAGGAACTGGCCCATAGATGGGACAGCCTGGTGCAGAAGCTGGAGGACTGCTCCTTCCAGGTGTGTGTCATGTTTTCGCCCTGGTTTTGCATGTAACTTTACTTAAAGGAGTTTTGTCTTCCTGCTGACTGTGCTTGAAAATGTCACAGTGAATAGCTGATAGAAATACAAGGATACCAGCTGAGGCAATTCAATACTGTGGTAAAAAAGCACATGGCTGCTGACGCAGACAAATCCAGCAGGTGCTACAGTTAACATCAGAATGTAATGGAGCTTAATTTAACTCACAGTGGTGAATGTCAGGAACCTTTAGAAGCTCCCACTTAGATCATCGTGGAAGAAAAATGAAAGCTCCCTTTGAAAAACTGTAGTTCTTATCAGTAAATGGCTGGTATGGTAAAAATGGCTCAACCTATGTTGTTTTGGCCTGTGCGGTGGTCAGGATGTAAGACAAAAAGGGGAAGTAGGGCAAGGGAGAGGTCTAGTGGTTGGTTCATTGGAGGTTAAGGTTTACATTTTGTAAATATTTTTTTATTGATCAATCTCAGACAATAGAAAAGTAGTATTTCACTACACATTGTACTTAATGATGTATGTGGCAAATAAAGATTGATTTGATTTTAACAAATGGAAGAAGTGTGGAAAATAATAACAGAAACATTAAAATCACCCTGCTGTTCTGTTATCCCCAAAGTAGTTTGTAGTAGTTTTAGTTGGGTGACATAAATAGTAATTATGGTTTATAATAAAACCAACATTCACAGTTTGAGGATTTAGTTGGCCACTGTGGAAGGATTTTATGTAAAACTTCAATACTAACATTTATGATTTTTTTCCTACAAGACTGGTAAAGTAGAAATACATTAAAGAATTAGTAGTAGTAGTAGTAAAAAAAAGTAAAAATGTTGTGTGAAAATATTTGGTTAGGGTTAGGCTTGTTTATCACTTTGTGACTGTGGTTGATTGTTTTTCTTCACCGCGCTCGAATGCACTGCTAAGGTGATGGAAGCTGTGACTGATGCGGGGATGACTCAGGTGGAAGAACAGGTCGTCGTTGATACGGTTGCTGTGGCTGCAGCTGCTTCAATCGCTGACCAGGAGTTGGCCCCACCTGCCCCTCCTAAGAAACGACTGGTGGAGACAGATGCAGAAGTCAGACGAGTGTAAGAACTGGGACACACAAACACACATAGAGACAGACTCTATCTCCCCTACCAGAAAAGTATAAACATTAAAGACATATAAACTCACAAATATCTACACATTCTGTCTTCTGCAGGTTTGAAAATAAGCTTGCTGATCTACTGAGCTGGATTAAAACATGGAAGACCTCAGCTCAGGCACTGGCCTCCACACACCCTGAGACTTCACCTGACACCCCAGACCTGCAGGACAAGTTAAAGGTAAACCTGCAGATTATACATCTTAAAAAATAAATGATTTCAATTTAAAGTTAAAGCATATGTTTTGAAAACCACATCTTAAATATGTGTCGATCACTTTAGGGTTTGGAGTCGGAACTCACAGCAAAGGAAGCCGCAGTTAGTCAAGCGGTCCAGGAGGGACGAGGCTTGATGGATCAACTGGAGAGAGGTATGAGGCAAAGAGAGAACTGACCTTGCTCATTGTCACAGAAAGTGCGTAATCATGCACTAGCTTGAACATGGCAGTAAACCAAAGAATTATTCTCCTATAGTAGGCTATGATACTTATCGTCTCACGGTAGCTCATGACTACTGGCTCTAACAGAAATCTTCCATTTCCCTGTTAAATTGTGTTCTTTTGTTCCATATATTTTACTGCTTTTCCACAGCTGCTTGGTATTTTCTGGGTATTTACAAGCCTACATTTTTTTTTATTGTTATTCAGTTTTAGTTCAGTTATCTGAACTTTTGTGTGGGTGTGTGGGTGTTTGTAGATAGAGTAGTAAAAATCTGTCAGCCTGCAGGGTTGCTGACTTAATATAACTGGTCACGGAAATGAAGAGCCACTCAGGATTTTTATGTGTTTACACTGTTCTGGAGGCAGTGAGGGGTAGTGGACCAGCACTGCTAAGTTAGGGTAGATTTGTGAAATACCAAACTTTCCATTAAACTCAACTTTTTTTATTCCCTCATATCTGTGGTTCTTTTATTTGTGTTGTCTGTTTTCCAATTTTTAGTTTTTAGCCTTGCTGGATTTTCTTTCTCCTACCTAAAACACACACTGTGACACATTCAAACAAAATGATACTTAAAGTCTGCTTACATATTTGTTAACATGCATTTGACACGTGTCTCTGTAGAGGGAGTGCGTGTGGACTCGGTGAGGGCTGACATAGACCTGATCCAAACTGAGTGGGATGTGTGTGCGAGGGAGCTGCAGGCAGCCCGTGAGCGGGTTCGCACCCAGAGCCGGTTCACAGCGTTGTCTGCAGAGCTTGCAGATCTGGATCGGGCCTTGGAGGAACATGATCGATGGCTAGATTCAATCTCAGCTGTGGAAAAGTGCGACGAGGCCAAACTCAGAAGCCTGAGTGGAGAATGTCAGGTAATAGTCAGTGTCTCACTCCTCAATCACCCTAATCTCCTGTCTGTGACTTTGACCTTTAATCCTTTCATTTAGCCCCTTTAATTCAGCTCATCTAATTATTTTAATGTTTCACAGCAGACATGAAAAAACATATTAAAGGTATGGGGGGCAGAAAGGGGATTTAGTAAGAAGAAAAAAGTTATACTGTGAGTGGATTAAATGCTTTTAAAGTCAATGTAAGGTGTACAGAACAAGAGGGGTCTAACCTTTCAGGTGTGTCCTGAAGTGTGGAGTTTCCATTTAAGAGTAATTCACTTTCTGCAGGGAGGGAAAGCCTGTCACTGTAAAGCACGACTCCATCCAGTCACTTCCAGACCATTCAACAAACTCATTGTAGCAAGTGTGTGTGGTTTTCCTCATTTTTATACGGACAAATTTTATTAAGTGTCTGAATTCTTTAAGATGACACTGATTGTGCTTCATGGCACAACATAAATACAAGGAAAAACGCAGACTGTCTGCACACTGGATTGTAGCTCCCAAAGTCTTTTTTATTACTGATTGGAAAAAAGCAACATTTCATCAAGACAAAGAGGCATGTATAAATTAGTTTCATCATGCCAACGTCATCAAAAACGCAATTTCTGGCAACAGCCGACACCTGGTCACAATCAGCACATTATCAATGCCTGGAAAAAGTCACGAAAAACAGCCTCAGCCCCCACAACTATATATATACGGAGAAAATGTAAATACCAGGAGAATGGAAAAAAAGGAAAGAGGGAAAAAAGGGGGGTCACATCAAACCACAGCATAAATACAACACAAACAACGTTTATTAGTGAAACATACATTTTCCATTTTGTCTCATCAGTAAAAACAGAAGTCCCTAAAATGTTTAAGAAAACCACTAATCTTATTGGCTGTAAATGTATTCCCAGCTGCTTTCTGTTGTGTCAGATTGTTCATCCAATGTCATCACTCAAAATTTTCTGGCTTATTTTTTGGTCATGGGAATAACCCTATCTTGATCCAACTACATAAAATTTCCCTTTCTTTCTCTCTTCTTTCTAAATTTACAATAACATCAACAATGTTTTCTACAGTTTTAAGTATCACAACGCCTATTAACTCCTAATTGCATACAAATGAATAAACATCCTCCTTTCTCTCTCTCCTCAGTCTCAACTGGTCCAGGTCACGGCGCTGAACCCGCGACTGGAGCAGCTTTCTGCAGAGGCGGGGTCACTGGGAGCCATGCCTTCTTTGAAGGACAACATGGTAGTGGTATCAGCACATCACGCCTCCACACTTCAGCGGCTACAGAGCAAACAGCAAGAGGTCAACGAAGGTACTTCTGTTTAACTACACGGAAAAAATTTGCTAAATCAGTGGAGAGAAATGCTGTTCCAAAACTCTGAGCAGATTTCTCAGCACTAACAGCACCATTTGATATTCATATGAGAGCCTTGAGGCATCCTCTTACTACAGATAGCTGCAGGTCTGTAGATTTTTAAACCCTCTCTAAAACAAGGACCTATTTATCTCTCTTTGCTCTTGGCTCAAAGCTTTCAGGTTTATAGGGAGACTAAAAGAGTGATAGCTAAGATCAGCAGTCCAGTCTCACCAGCGTTGTGTAAATTTAACATTGGCTTTTATATGAATCCTTGGCCAGCCACAAGTAATGGATGATGCTCTTATATGGCCTTCCAAAGCTCACAGATGCGTGAGTGTATACGTGAGCGATCAAGTGTAAGATCATACCTGTGCCAGCTCCATCTTTACCTGACGACGTGACTTGGACTCGAAGCAGCCCTGAAAATCAGTCACTGTTTTAGTCTTGGAATTTACGTGCGCTGCTCTCCAAAAATGAGTCTGTAAAGGGAAACTTGAATGCTCTCTGCTCCTGACCCTACTGTAGGTGTGTGTGTGTATGTGTTTGTGCGTGTCTGTCTTTCTATGCCTCTTGGGCTTTTATGACTGTGAGGATTTGGATGAGAGCCAAGGAAAACCATTTTGTTTCTGCTTGAGGGCAGTTTGCCTCTCGCTGGGGCCTCTCACTACCCCTCCCCACTTCTCCCAGTTATACTCCATCTCTGCTCTTTGTGAATATAAACATAGCCTGATTATGTAAGCATTAAATCATCTGGTAATTAAAACACTGACAGATAAGGAGGGGAGAGGTCGAAGGAGAGTCATGAAGAAGAACAGAAGTATATAAGGAAAGAAATGTTAGCATGAAATAAACCAAATAAGGGTGAAGAAGCCACAAATGTGGACTGTGTAATTGTTATTTGCATTAAGAGTTGATGACAGCTTAACTTTGGCTTTGTATTGTATTCAAGAAAATATCTGCCATGATTGACACATAGGAGTAGGTTAAGAGAGCATAATTTAACTTACTTTGAGAAACATGCTGTCAAACATCTGGGATCCTCTGCATGGAAAACCCACACATGCACTCCCATACACAGATGGGGAGATCTCAAACCAGCTCACTGCCCCCTTGTGGTGGAAAACCTGATGCTTAAGACCTGATGCAGAAGTGATCCATAACTTAATAACTTTTCTCTCTCATTCTTCTGCTTGCTTTATTCCAGCCTTAGCCAGTCTAGAAACCAACCAGATGACACCGAGCCCGGTGGAGGGTCTAGAGGCAAGGCTGGCTACTCTGAGGGACGGAGTAGTCGACGTCCCTACCACTGAGGGGGCAGTGGAGCGGGCACAGGTGAGCGGTGCATGATCTTGATAAATGAATTCATGATTAAAAACATGAGTGAAAAACCGTGGTCAGTGTTCCACCAAACTTCATTTAAATCTATGATAACTAACTTGCTATTAAGTGAACTGATAACTACCGCGCAGAGAGACAAAAAGCACCAAAAACATAATCTCCCAAGTGCAGGTAACAATCATACCAAGCAAGGTATGATCACAAAGTTTCATTAATTAATTATTTAGTATTACACAGTATTACTATTGTCTTATTTATTTTTATGGTTTTGACTTTGGCATTTTGGCAACATTATGTACAACTTCATTATTTGCAGTTTTATACACTGACACTTGCACACTGACACCAAAATGTATTTAAATGGACAATGACTCAATTCCAGCTGGATTTGTCAGGTCAAAATAAATAAATAAATTTGTTGTTTTTAGTCTGTGTTCAGGTGTTACTCTTTTGATGTGCTCCTTCTAATTTTGATCATTGTGACATATTTTGCTAACTCTTTTATTAGTCTGCAACATTTCCAGGACAGTCTTGAAAAAGAGAAATTTACAAAAGTGCATCCTCTTATAGAAGAAAAGTCTGCAAACATCTTATCTTTGTTTTGAATGTTATGTATGTGGAGACTGTAGCTGATAACACAGGTGCCTTCTGAACTCTTGAGTCTACACTTGGTTTTTCTTAATGGTTGCTTTGTTTGTGTCTGTGTCTATGTGCTTGTACAGTATATCAGTGTGAATGTAAATCTGAGACTGCCATCAGAAAACAATAGGCCCCTTTATCAGTCATTCACTTCCCTCTGCACTGTATCAGACCGCTGTGTAGGAGGAAAAGGGTGTGTGTGGCATGTCCCTGTGTTTTTGTGTGTAGTTTTGAGATATGTGTGTCAATGTGTTTAGTGTGTTTCTCTCCTCCTCCTCCATCCTTCGGTGGAATGCGGCTCAGTCCGAGCTCTTGTTATCGTGGCAGATAGGGCATGGTGCCGGGGAGGGGGCGGGGTCGTGGCACATTCTGGGCAGCGTGCCCGTGCATGCAATACGGAGCTCCCTAACAGCTCAGTGTGGAGCCGCTCAGCCAGTCAGTTAGCCCGATCACTCCAACATACAATCCCATGACAGCCTCTCTGAGCTCTATTAGCAATTAGCCTAATGATAGCCGAGGTGATAGCCATCCGATTGGCTCTGTATAGTTTATTCCCATTTAAATGCACTCGCATTTCACTACACAAATGGGAACCGTTTATTAAATTAATTCAATAGTGATAACATAGTCAGTTGTTTTTTCTCATGTGGCAAAATGTGGGAGCAGTTTAATCACCAGTGTGTACTAACTTGTGGGCAAGGGCATTAATGTGATTGTAAGGTTTTATCAACACATTATTGTCCCTGTACACACACAATTATGTACAGGATGTAGTCACTACATAATTAAAGGTACCCTGCAGAGATTTTGACCACTAGTAGTGCTACGGAGCTACGTTTTGAGGAGCCCCCAAGAAGGTGGATGATACACATTTTTGTTGTTGTTTCACTGATTGACACTTGGTGCCAAATACTTGCCAATAATAAAATACTGTTTAAAAAAATGAAAAATAAAATTCTGGCAAACTCTTTAAAGAATAGTATCACTTGGGTGTCCTTATAATCAAATTTTTAAAAAACCCCAAAACCTTTAGTGGCAATAAGAGTTTCCAGGCTTGTCTATCACTTCTGCACAAACCTCAGACATGTTGTTTTAACCCTGAACTTTTGTTCACCTCAGGGTCTGTGTCTAGAGATTGAGCGAACACAGCAAGCTTCCGATCCTGCGGAACTACAACGATGGAGTCAGCTGTCCTCCAGGGCCCGTGAGGAGCTAGGCACACTGCAGTGCATCCTGGGTAGCATGAAGGACAATCAGGTAGAGGAGCTGTCACTGGTAAAAGTGAAAAGCTGGAACAGTTATGTTTTTGTCTTACAGTATTGTTCAGAATATAACGGTAATAATACAGTGGTTGAATGTCGTCGTTAGGTGCGTTTGGTGGAAGTAGAACGTTGGTTGGATGCAGTTCAGGAACTGTTGTCTCGGGATGCTACGGGGTTGGGCGACACAGAGGGTCTACAGGAAGAGCTTAACCAGTGCAAGGTGAGAAGATGGTGCACAATATGAAAAAAATTGGTAGATTTTTTTTTTTAGTTTAAAACGCATTTTGACGTACTCATATAATGACACTATAATTGTATTACTTAAAAGTTACTATTACTGTTGTTTATGTTAACATCATAATTATTTAACAATAGGAAGAGATTACAGATATTGCAATTTTGAATTCACCTGATTTTAAATATAAGAGTTAAATAAAGACTTACTCTTAAGGTTTTTATTCTTTCTTTGTTCTTCTGCCATCAAGGAGCATGTGAATGAGATGGAGTCAGTGGAAGGTTCATTGAAGCAGATAGGAGAGAATGTGAGTTCTGTGCAGGCGGCTGCGGTCCCAGGGCTGGCCAAGTGGGGGCAGGATAAGTTGGACAAGTGTCGGAGCAGATGGGAAGAGCTCAGCAAACAGGTGAAGAAAAACTTTTTATTATGTGCCTCTGTTTGTATTCAGTTTGCAATAGGTGTTTTTTTGCTCATGTGATATATGTTTGATAATAACAATGCTTATTTTATGTGTATGAATATGATTCATTAATCTCAAACTGTCAAAATCATCTGTAGTCCAAAGTCAGAAATACACTTTAGTGCATTAACACATTTTAATTGTGTCTTTGGATTTACAGTTTGATATTCTGCAATGTTGACTGGGAAACATTAGGATTTAGTGCCAGCTCTAAATTAGCCTATAAACTGCAGTCTTACTTAGATCATTCTGCAGTTTATTTGATGGCATATCCTTCTCTCCAGCTGCTGAGACATCAGGACCGTGTGGCAGAGAGTCAAGAGAGGCAGGTGAATCTGAGGAAGGACTTGGCTGAGATGCAGGAGTGGATGACCCAGGTCGATGAGGAGTTTTTGATGAGGGACTTTGAGTACAAGAGTCCTGAGGAGCTAGAGGCATCACTGGAGGAGATGAAGGTGAGGATGGAGGTGTTGGATGTAGTCCAGTGGGGGCACACTTACACTTGGAGGAAACAAAGGGACTTTAACGCTTGTGTGTGGGTTGTACTCTCTTTCTCTGTTGCTGTCTTTATCATCCTCTTACCTCTCCTCATCTCTCATAGAGGGCTAAAGAGGATGTGCTGCAGAAGGAGGTGAAGGTGAAGATCCTGAAAGACAGCATCAACATGCTGGTGTCCAGAACATCGCCCCCTGGTGGAAGCAGTGCGCAGGAGCTGACCTCAGAGCTAGAGGGAGTACTCGCCAACTACCACAAGCTCTGTGACCGCTTCAAGAGCAAGTGCCACACCCTGGAGGTAATGTGTGTGTGTGTGTTGATGTGAGGTTTTTTATTTTGGGGAAGATTAAAGGATGACACTTTTTTTTTTTGTCTGTTGGTGATTAAAAATATTGGTCGTCTGACAGATTAACTGTATTGGCTTCAAAATGTTGTTTAAACGATGGCCACCTCTCTTATGGTAAAAATTGTTATATTGTTGTAAAAATATATTTCCACCACAGCTTCACAGTTTGTAGTTTTGGATTGAAAATACAGAAGCATGTGTCATAGTGCATTTAAGTTGGCTTTGAGTTTAGAGTTAAAGTTTGTCTCTGGTATTAAAAGCTGCTGTGACACATACTCACATAAAAATAATTCTTAATTTTATGCATCATTCACCCAATTTGTCCACCAACTTGCAACTCTCATGGTTCAGCATTAGAATGAAATGTTGGTTTATGCGATGTGTTATTTTCTAGACTGCCCTTTATTATTTTCCGTGGGAAGAACGAGACAAGCTGGAAGGGAATACTTGTGATTCTAGTTTTCACTGCTAATCTGAGAGTGTAAAGTTGTAGGTTTCAGGCACTGTTTTGGATTATCATCACCCCCCTCTACAGGGTAAAGGTCAGACACGTCACTGAGTTGTACTTATGCTGATGTTTACACTTGCCTGAAGTCCATTAGTCACCACCCCCTCTTTGTTCTTTGAGTTTTGTAGCTTAATTTAAGTATAAGGGGTATTACAGATTTTTTCTCAATGGGTCACTGTGAAGTGTATTCTCATATTGTCCTTTAAGATAGTAAGTAAGTGCAAACTTCATAGACCTGTCACTTTATAGTAACATCATTTATGTTTCTCTGGTTGTGCACTACTGTATTTAAATGTCTTTGACTGGGTCTTTCTGTGTGTGTTGGGGTATATTATGTAGGAGGTATGGTCCTGTTGGATGGAGCTGCTTCAGTATTTGGACATGGAGCAGAGTTGGCTCAGCACCCTGGAGGAAAAGGTCCAAGCTACTGACAACTTACCAGAGAGCACTGAGGCTGTTAATGAAGCTCTGGAGGTACAAACACACTCTGTAAACATACTTACATATTTTTCTTCTTCTCTTTCTCTTCTGTTAATTAAATAATGTTACTATATCAGAACTACCGGATTATTTTTCAGAAAAAGTTTTGTTAAAATGCACATATTCATCCTCCATGGCTGTCGACACATGATAACATACGGTGAATCTCTGGTACTTATTGTGGAAATGAGTTTCTTTATAAATACGTAAGTAACAATGCACCATTGTGTTAGACCAGCCATCCATCTTTGAATATGTTTAAAATTGCACTTGTTTCTTTACTTATTCCTGTACCTTTTTTGAAAGGAGTTGCTCTTTGATCTAAAGACATCCAGGAACTCATTTAATATTCTAAGTCTGTTAATGTCATTGTTGTCTTTGACTCTGTCTTCCAGATTTCTTCTGCTTTGTCTTGTTGCTATATCTGTAGACAGCCTGCAGCATGACTGTCAAAGTCACTTTAATCACAGCCCTTCTTCTGTAACATTGCATAGTGATGAAGGAAATTGAAGACCCTTGAAGACAATGTTCTTCTCTTCTCTTCTTTGTCCTTATGTGTTTTTGGCAGTTTTTTTTAAACTCTTTGTGTCTCCCACCCACTCTTTCTTTTTCTCTCTCGCTCTCGCTCTCCCGTTCTATTCCTTTGAAACTCATTCTCACCCCCGTCCTAATCAGCTGTCGCTCTCTCTCTGTCCATTACCTCCGGGAAGGAGAAGCACATTTAATGACCCCACATAAACAATGACTGTTGGATCCAAACAAGCGCCGTCACTCGACTAGCTTCTCTCTCACTTGTCTCCGATTTCTTGTTCAGTTATCATCTCTTTTCCGTTTGCCTGTATCTGACACACCCAGCGCAGCAATTTCTGCATCTGTAATCCATCTGTTTGCTCAGCTTTTTGAGTCTTTCTCACTCATTTACTGGATTTCTTGTTGGAACTGTGAAGCAGTTTAATTTTCTTGATCTTCATCAAAGGATTGTTTTATCGTTGTTTTGGAATTTCACTCCCTCAAACTCCTTCCCTTTTTGCTCGATTTTCATGATTCTTTGCTCATACGTTTAACCTTGTCCTCTCTCCCTGGTTCTCCATTTACCACCAGTCTTTGGAGAGCGTGCTTCGCCACCCCGGGGACAACCGGACACAAATCAGAGAGCTGGGTCAGACGCTGATAGATGGGGGCATACTGGACGAACTCATTAGCGAAAAACTAGAGGCCTTCAATTCCCGCTACGAGCAACTCAACCACCAGGTCAGGACCTTGTTTTTTTGTGTAAGCAAATGTGAGCAGTGTGTATGTTTGTTACTGTAGAAAGAATTTGGGAAAATTATTTGGATTAATTTTCAATATACAGTATTAAGATCTACACTTTCATTTCAGAGTGAATTTGTATTTGAATACATCCTTCCTAAACCTTTGCACAAGCTGTGAACAAATAAATATACTCAACACAATCATACATATTCATAGTTTTATTAGTTATATAATATCTGTATATTTTGGTAAATCACTGCTATATCAACACTATAACTCTATATAGAGTTTATTTCATCATTATGTACATGTTATGCTTGATATATTTACAGATATTTTCCATATTTAGTCTTTTCCAGCTATCAGGGCATTAACGTATCTTACCTTGACTGTGAAATATTATAATACTTATGTGAATCTAAAAGCAATGATGAACCCAACTGTGGAAGATTTAAAGCTGAGACTCGCCGTCTGTGTCCTCCGCTTCCAGGCAGTGAACAGGCAGATTGGCCTTGAGCAGCAGCTGCAGACACTGAAGGAGAACGAACAGGCGCTTCAAACACTGCAGGAGTCTCTGAGCCAGCTGGACCACACACTTACCTCCTACCTTACTGACCGTATTGACGCTTTCCAGCTTCCACAGGAGGCACAGGTACACTACAAAAGCACAACACGCACATTCACATTCAGGGGAGCCACCGGACAAGACGTCTTACTTCATATACTGTATTATCTCACTTATTAACTCACTTGTCTGAAGGCCCTCCCTCCAGTTAGGGGCCTATGGAACAGTAGTAAAATAAATGTACTGTTACATGAGTAACAGTTTATAATTTAGTTGTTAAATTGATCCTAAGTAGCATAAAACATTCCTCAACTCCTAAATTATTCTTATAAATCTATCTAAACCACTGTACTACATATGTACTACAGTGTTATATGTCTACAAACACTAAGAAAAAACATAATGAATGCATAAATACACATGAAATAGGATCTGTACTCATTCCTTCTTTTCCCTCAGACCATAGGGGCAGAGATCGCAGCCCACGAGGTGACAGTTGAGGAGATGAGGAGGAGGAACGTGGCCAACTTGCCTCCTCCCACCACTGATGGCAAAGCTGCCAGAGGTGGGACCATGCTGGACCAGCTGCAGGTAACAGTGACTCCTTCTGGAAAACATTAGGAACTGCAGGAATTGTTGTCAGTCTGGTTTCTCCTCCTGCTGTCACCACAACATAATCATATGACATAAATGAAGCAATACTCCCTATAATCTGTCATGTGGAGCAGAAATAAAAAATCTAAACTAAACTTTTTTACATGCAAGACAAATACCAGTTCATGGCACCATTGTAAAAGTAGTGGTGCAGCCGTGTATAATCTGCATTGTGATATTGTTGTCCAAGTTTGTTAACCCCACCCTTCACTTCATTGCAGAGGAAACTGAGGGAGATCTCCACGAAGTACCAGCTATTCCAGAAGCCTGCTAACTTTGAGCAGCGCATGTTAGACTGTAAGAGGGTCCTGGATGGTGCCAAGGCCGAGCTGCACATTCTGGATGTCAAGGACGTGGAGCCGGAAAAGATCCAGTCTCACCTCAACGGCTGTATGGTGAGAGCTGCGGTTTCTTTCTTTTACACAAACTCTGATTGCAATGTAATTTGTGCAAATTACAAATGTTTAGCAAACTTTAATGTAAAGACGGAGACACAAACAATGATATATGCCGGTCTAGCTACCTGTTTTTGCCGGCACAGACACACAGTTTATCTCACCCAAACTTTTCCCTTCTTTCCGCTGTATAGAAACTCTACAAGTTGCTGAGTGAGGTGAAGCTGGAGGTTGAGACGGTGATAAAAACAGGTCGACAGATTGTGCAGAAACAGCAGACGGAGAACCCCAAGGCCATGGACGAACAGCTCACTGCTCTCAAACTGCTGTACAATGACCTAGGGGCACAGGTAACTTAACTTAAAATTTACTTTCAATGTTCTACAAACTACAGCACTGGCTGGATTTATAGTATCACTCAGCATCTCTAAAACCATTTTACGACAAGTTTGTTCCTTTTCTTCACAGGTAACAGAGGGCAAGCAGGACTTGGAAAAAGCTTTGTCTCTGTCTCAAAAGTTCCAGAAGGAGAGCGCCACCCTGCATGAGTGGCTGACCACCAGTGAGGCTCAGCTCCAGGAGAAGAACAGCTGTGGAGACATGCCGGCTGACATTGATGCTGAGATTGCATGGGCAAATGTGAGTAGTAGTCTGTGTGTGTGGACCTATTTAGGGGCAGTCTATTTTACTATTTTTATTTCTAATTAAGAAGAAAAAAAGAGGAAGGAAAAAAACTAATGAAAAGCCCTGGTTGTATTCAGTCATCAAATCTCCTTAGCAGTGTTTTTGCTTTTAGCCAGTAGGTGGAGCAGAGGCAATTTGATGTTTCTGAGAACAACAATTTCCTCTAACACTGAAAATAAACTGTATCAACATTGTCAAGAGAGGACAACTAAGGGACTGTCAAGAGAAATTCTTCAGCTGTAATTGAATCCATACTCACCCTTTCAGCAGCATCCTTTTTGTACAGAATAGTATGTATTCATAATTGCCATTCTGCTCTCCTCACTCTGAGACCCCAATTCATTGAAATGGCCTCAAAGTTATACATCATCTACCACACTGAACCAACCCCCGTTTTTACCCCTTTGTCCAAAACACTCAACAACAGCAACATTATTAAAATGAAATCTTGCTTTAGAAACACTACGTCCCCAGAAACAGGATGGATTGTAAATGGCTCACAGGTTCACACCAAGTCAACAACAAAAAATGAATTTTTTTTCCTTCAAATTTATATTTCAAGGTACATTTTTTTAAAGGTTTTCAAATGTATATGCAGTTGTTTATATGAAAACTTAGGGTATCAAGGCAGTCTGTTTTTGGTTTGTATCACATGTGTGTGTGAGTGTGGTTCAGGTATTCCTTATGTTGTGGGGACTGTTCACACAGTCATGTTTTGGGGACTTGCTGCCCTTATGGGAACAGGAAACAAGTCCCTGTAATGTTAATCATTAATTTTAGGGTGAAGACTTGGTTTAAAGTTAATGTAACTTAAGGGCTATGTTATGGTTAGGTTAAGGTTAGGGATAGGGTTAGGCAAGTAGTGGTTATGGTTAAGGTTAGGATAAGTCTCCAGGAAATGAATGTAAGTCAATGTAATGTCCCCTGAAGTGATAGAAACACGACTCTGTGTGTGTGTGTGTGTGTGTGTGTGTGGGTGGGTGCAATAAGATAAATCCTACCAACTGCTAGCTGATATGGCAATAAATTATTGAAACTTGGAGGTCATCACATGAACTTTTTTAATATACAGTATTGCATTATTTGTGTGTGTGTGTTGCTGCACCAGGGCCTGCTGAAGGAGTCGGAGCGTCGTAAGGCAGAGCTGTCCAGCTTGATGGAGACCAACGCTGGTCTGCAGACTCTGGTGGAAGGCAGCGAGGTGCAGCTGGAGGACCGACTGTGTGGCCTCAATGAAGCCTGGGGCCGCGTTCGCACCCTAACTGAGGACTGGCTTAGCGCTGTGCTGGTGAGTGCAAATATTTTATACAGTAAGGCTTAATAAATAAAGAGTTCTGTGTTCTTTATTTTATGTTCTGAGTAAGTAGATTCTCCCACCTGCTTTAAGTTTTAATATCCATGCTTATACAATACATTTCCAAGCTGACAGGTTAATCCAGAGTGGATACATTTTTGTCTTAGCTGTCCCTTTCAGAATGCTTTTACTATGTGTTAATGACAAATCTCCTGTAATTTTTTCCTTCATTATAATACATATCAAATATTCTGAAATAATTAATGCACAGTTGGTAATTTTTGAAATCCTAAAAAGTTAATTGAGTTTGAAAGTTCTGATTTATTTGTTGTTTATTTTTCTTTTAAAGATTTACAATTCAAATAACAGATTTCCTGATTATACCCTGTTAGTCAATTGATTTTAATAGATTGGCCAAGAAATAAACTTTTAAACAGAAAATGCAGGAGGACGTTTTATATGTAATTAACATTTTTATGTCCTAATGAAAACACTGAGCCTTTGTTTTTCTTTGTGTGTGTGTGCAGAGTCACCAGAATGAAGTGGAAATTTTTGATGAGAACCTGGCTCACATCAGCACTTGGCTCTACCAGACCCAGATCCACCTAGATGAGGCTGAGCGGCTCGCCCCGACAGAGAGGGAAAAAGTGGTCAAGGTAAAGGAGAGACAGTTGTTCCAGTGTGAGAGAGAAAACAATCATTATGAATTTAGGGAGAAAGGCCGCAAGGCGTGGACCCGTACACCCAGTACACAGAAGATTTTGAGGTTGCCAGTCTGACTTTATGCATGGCATCATTACAAAGTTATTCATTAATACAAATTACTGTTTAATTGTAAAGTCTGAAAAATATGTAAAAATTGTAGAGCTTACAGGAAGTGCATTCTGCTAAAATCCAATGTTACCCTGTGGTATAGAAATATCTTAATGCATTTACTTATAAAAAGATTAGTTCTATACTGCAATGTAAAAAAACAACAATTTCTTAAAGTAACACATCTGGGTTGTCCACAGTTTCAGCAGAAACTTTGTGTGTTTGGTTTAGATGGGAATTTTCAAGAAGAGTATTACTTGGATAATATAAGCACATTTTAATGAAGTTCTTGTTAATGGCGTAGCTCAACTTTGCCATGGGTCACCAAAAGGAATAAAAATAAAGTAAAAGATATAATTAAGGAAGGGGAAGAGAGTTTGTTGAAGTATGGGAAAGAGAGAGGGTGGCTAAATGAGAAAATGAGTGAAGAGGAGAAGCTGACCCTTTTTGTAGTTCTGTCAAATAATTTATCTCAGTTATATTAAATTCTTAACCCTTCCCTTCCTCTCCCTCGACAAGTGAAGGTTTCCACTAAATATCAGCAGGTCCCTGGGCCTGCTAACCTTGATCAGTACATACTGTGCTGAACTCTCTGGTCTGCTCCAAGGCTATTCTGCCACCCTGTCTGAGAGAGGAGAATGACTGATAGCACAAACAGATAAATAGATGACCAGCTACTCTGTGTCTGTCCTCAGCGCATGCTGGAAGAGCTGGAGGATATCAGTCTGCGTGTAGACAGTGTCAGGGACCAAGCAATCATCCTGATGACCAGCAGGGGGCCCGCTTGCCGAGATGTGGTGGAGCCCAAACTGGCAGAGCTCAACTGCAACTTTGACAAAGTGTCCCAGCACATCAAAACTGCCAAGGTACGAAAGCAACAAACTAAAATAACATTAAAGTCACAACATCAAACAGACCACATTAACTAATGCACAAGATCAGTGTGAAAAGTTTTGTGTCACAAAAAGCATGAAGTATAGTGTGTAAAATCAGTGTGTCTGTTACTTGTGTGTTGAAATACAGATGATGACCAGTTTGGAGTCAGGTGGTGTTGAGATAAACCAGCAGGCACCTCAGCAGGTACAATAAACTGTCATTAATACAAGTTGCAATGGCAATGGGACCAATAAAATAATATCAAAACCAGTTCACCAAAAAATACTTAACCTTATACAAGGGAGCCATAAGTAATTTCTTTCAAACTTGAAATACATTGAAACAGCTGCCAAGAGTCTTTATTGAAAATACTGTAGGTATATACATGCAGCCAACGTAATGAAAGATTAATGTATCACAAAGGATACATCAGTTCAACACTCTTATTTGAGCATCCAGTTTGAAAATTAATCTGCACTTTTCATCTTACCTGCTCTTGCAGACTTTCCTGAGATGTGTGTTTGCTCTTTCTCATCAGGTCATCATTCACAGCCAGGAGACCCGAGCAGAGAGTCAGTGTCAGACTCGTCCTGCTGACACTCTGGTCCCCAGTGAGGTGAAGGACCTTCAGGCAGAGCTCCAGGACACTCTCAGGGCTCTGCAGCAGCAGCAGCAGCAGCAGGATCCAGCAAACATCCTGGATGATGACAAGGTACACATAGTACCTTTCGATTTTATCCTTCTGTAGCATTTTTTTTATTTAAAACATTCAAGGCAACTGTAATAGTTATGATGATGGTGGTTGATAATAGTGCTAATATAAGAGGATATGTACACATAGAAAAGTAGCAAAGAAGTAATTGCTTCATTTATATGGAGCCACTAAATGTTGTAGTATTTTGAGTGGAATTGACATGCTGTCCATTGTGTAGTCAAAAGTTTTCATTAAGGTTTTCCATCTCTAGCAATTGTCCCGATGAATTTGAAAATACACACACACACATACACACAGACAATTGCCTCAGGTTGCCAATTATTCCCTTTCTGTTTCTCTAAACCTGAAGTTTTATGAGATTTTCTATGAACAATATGCTGGGCCACAGGCTATATAAAGCTGCCCTCTGATAAGACAAGCTTTGATTGGACAATTCAAGGTCTGGAATTCAATCTGTGTATGACGTTAAACACACTAGCAGAATAAACCTGGCCAATCCAAAGCAAGGTCAGTGTACCAGTCACTGACAATGCCAGTCACAAGCTCTCATTGTGTTTTTAACAGTGTGTCCACAGCGTCTCCACTCTAATCTACTTATTGCTTGTTTAATAAAGGAGCTATTTACAGCTAAAGTCAATTTCTGATGTGTAAGTTGTTATTTTCCAAGCCCACTGAATAGATGGATAGACTTAAGATGTATTGAAGACTGCTGTAATTAGAAAAAAGTTCCAGTTGGGACTGAATTGCAGGCTCTTGAACTTGTTATGTAACCTTTTGCCCATTCTCTCTCTGCACCAGATGGATGAGGAAAAAGCCAGTGTAGAGGACCTGCTGAGAAGAGGAGAAGACCTGCTGCAACAAACTCCAGACGAGGGCCAGAAGGAGGAGTTGAGACTTCTGTTGCTCCGGCTGCAGAGCCAATACTCTGCTCACAGGGTGAGATGCATAAAAAAAACTATGTTGTGTCTTCCTTAAGCGGGGCTTGTTGTGAGAATGTGTTTTTTATCTAAGAAAAAAGTATCTCTTTGTCATATTGTGTTTGCCCTTTTTGCACTGTTGCAGTTTGGTCAACATGCATGTATTTTTGTGTCTGCCTGGTTTAGGAATTGAGGGTGCTGCGGATCAGGCAGGTAGAAGTCTCGGTGGAGTCGTCATCTTCCCACATCTTCACAGAGCAGCTAAGAGAGTTTTCGACCGAGGTGAGGGACTCACATGTACAAAAAGGATATCATTTTCTTTACTGAGGTCTGGCCATCACTGTTTGTACTTAATTGGATGACTGTGGTTTTGGTTTAGCATAGAGTGACATGCTGTATTATCATGTGCCACAATAGGTGTTAATACAATTTATAATTTTCCCCCCTTTTCCTCCTTGGTGTAGGAGATGTCTGCAGTGGAGCAAAGCGGTGCTCCCGTACTGAGCCCCTCTGACTACCTGCTGGACATCAACAAAGTGCTCCTCGCCATGGCTGACAACGAGTTGCTCCTGAACTCCTCTGAGCTCAGCGGGGGGCTGTATGAAGACTTCTCTAGCCAGGAGGACACACTCAGGGTGGGTCGACACTGGAATACCAAACATAAGTCACAATTAGTTAGTGTAAACATGTTAAAACATTTCTGCAATATTGTTTGCTTTTGTGCGTTTGTGCGTTGAGTTTTCACAAGACAAACAGAAAAAGAAGTAGAAAAGCAAAACCTAAAGAACATTTGTCTGTAGTAGAAATAGACTCTAAAAGTGCACTTATGTATTACTTTATCCACCTGCAACCTTGTGGCACTTGTGTTGAGGCACTTATTCTTGAAGAGTTCTCTTTGATCTACTGTGGCTTGCATTATACCACCTTTGTTTATTGCTTTGGACAAAATGAATAAATGTAAATGTAAGAAATGATTTAACAGAAAACACTGCTCCTTTGGGAGGGAATTCCAAAACAAAATGTTCTGGGATTAAAGGTTTGGTGCCTTTCAGGCTTACATTTGGAGTTAAAATTTACTAGAAGTTCTTCGTTGGGGTATTTAAGGTTACTCAGCATCATAGAGGATTAAACTTGATAAGGCTTGAGGCTAAATCTGTCCTCTCTTTAGAAAATATTAAAGTCAGTCTCTCTCAGATAATCAGCTGCCACAACCGATGTGATGTGATTTTCTTCTATTTTCTACTGCTTGTTGTATGAACCTTAACGTCGCAGTACACGCTATTAAGCCACTAGGTGTTGCACTAGAGCACCAACATCTCAGACCAAAACAAACGTGTGTCGTTTACTCAATTAAGTTGGGGAAAAAAAAGAAAGCCGACAACTCACAAAACAGATCAAACTGTCAAACTAGGCAGTGCTGATCAAATATGGATCAAGATTCTGTTTGCATTGCCTATTTCTCACCTCAAATGTTTTCAGGAACATATTTTAGTGTACTGTTTAGCTGTAATTTGAGAAAGTTTGTGATGCAGCTGCCACTCTCAGCCGTTGCGGCTACCAAAACAAAGAACACAGATGCTTGGATAACAACACACACAGAGGGAGTGTGACTTCATTCACTGCTCCACAGGTCCACTATATCTTTACATAGCAAATAGTTGTTAGCTGACATCCAGGAAGTCTGTTTTAATTCTAAGTCTCCCCACTCTCTCTTTGCTGTCCCTCTTCCTTCATTTGTCTTTTCTTAGAATATCAAAGACAATCTGGAGCGTCTCGGTGAGCAGGTGGCAGGGATACATGAGCGCCATCCTGATGCCATCCGAGATGCTTCGCCCGCTGAGGTTGCCCAGATTGGAGACGCCCTCACACAGCTCAATGCTGAGTGGGACCGCCTCAACCGCATGTACAACCACCGCAAGGGGTGAGCGCTGTTGATTGAGCTTGAAAAAAATCTTTCACAGAAAATGTTGTGAAGCAAACAAGCTGCTATTTTTAGAAATAAATGTGTGTGAATTTGCGTGTCAGGATATTTTGCCGAACTGTAGAGAGAGCTGCCAGCTGTCCACTCGTCAGGAGACACCAGGAACAGTTAAAGAGATAGACCAGGGCACAAAATCAACCACCTTATACACCTTATATACACACACACACACACACACACACACACTGACCTTGATGACTATCAAAACAATGCCTTGGGCATAAACAATCTCATGCCTATTCACATATTCACTCATTCATTCACACACTCAATCACACACACACTGGATGACCTTGACTACCATCAACACAATTCCTTAGGCATAAACAGTCTCCATTTGCTGAGTACAGTATGTGCACATGCTAGAATAAGCTAGTAAGCTAATTTTGCAGATTGTACACAAAAGCTGAAGCACTCCGTATGTAATCAAAATAACCTCTGGGCATCATTAAAAATCAAAAGAATGGAGTATGTTTTGTAAAATTGCTCATCCAAAACTAATTGCCTTGCCTTGTCTCTCTGATCAGATTTGTTCTGCTCTAAGGGATGCTGTAAGAAGAAATAGCCCTCATGCAGACCATCAGTGCGATAAAGATCTGTTTTTTGTATTAGGCATTTTAAGTAATCAGCCTCTTGGTCTATGTTGATTTATTCAGTAGCGTCACTCTGAACTCTCCAGTCGATGCAGGTGTTTCTGAGCACCATTTTCCTGACATTTTTTAATGCATTTTATAGAGGTCAACTGCTCCATTTTTCCTTATCAGAAACTGTGGGATTTCCCAGTAGAACCTGGTTGTACCCTTAGACACCCGGATTCCTTCATTTCTCATCCTGTTCTGTATTAAGCCCACTCTGTCTAAAACCAGAGAAGTATAGATAAACAAAAAAGTAAGCCTAATTTCCTGTAATCACTGAAATTGCAAACTAACTCTGCAAAATTAACTCAGTTTAAGAAGGAAAAAAAAAATCTTATGCTGATAATTTCATTCTGCAGGTGTTATACATATGACATCCACTGAGTAACGGAAAAATTACATTACAAGTAAATTCCTCAGGTACTTTACTTAAGTGTTTCTGTTTTGTACAACTTAATACTCACATTCTACTAAATTTCAGTGGGAAATGCACTACTTTTTACTCCTCTACTACTTTATTTGAGTCACTAGTTACTTAACAGATTAACTATATATATACAAAATATAAGAAGAGTTCATAAATAGGATGTTTACTTTAGATAAAACTATCAGATATAAAGTAGTAGTATATAAAGTAGTTGAATTTAGCTCTGACCAGATACGACATTAAAATTCTGCTTACACTTTGCATCAGAAAAGGGAATGACTAATGGCAATAACATAATACTGTATATAGTAACAGTGATGGGAGCCATCATAACTTTTACTATTGATAGTTGAAGAACAGTACTAGTCAAAAATTTGGACACACTTAAAATAAATGAGAAATTGTGTCCAAACCATTGACTGGTACTGTATATTTTTCTGATAATATTTACATACTTTTACTCAAGTAACATTTTGACTTTTACTTGTAACACAGTATTTTAACACACTGATATGGATACTTTTACCTAATTAAAGGTTTAAATACTTCTTCTACCATGACCTCTACTGTCATTCATAAATAATGTGGTTCACACACCAACCTATATTTGCTGTGCGTTGAAGTTCCAAGTCAGATTTCCTTGAGCATATTTGTTTGGCATATTTCCTTTTAACATATTTAAATTAATACAAGTAAAGATTTGAGAAAAAGATAGTTGAGAGATCTATTTTTGTTTCACAAACCTCAAACAATGAACTTGAAAAAATGTTCCAAAGTTAATGGTTCCCCTTTTTCCAGTTTACGTTACAAACTCTCGTTACAGCCCTGGTTATTGTAGAGAAAGACATGGCGTGTGATTGTGTGCTCCCTTGTTGTGCCGCAGGAGTTTTGACCGTGCCATAGAGGAGTGGAGGCAGTTCCACTGTGACATGAATGACCTGAGTCAGTGGCTGGCTGACACAGAGACACTGCTGTCCGAGAGCGTTGGCCCTGAAGGACAGCTGGACCTGGACTCTGCACGACAACACCAAGAGGTCAGTAGAGGGTGATGGAGCATGTGGAGGTCTGAATGTGTGTTTTGTGTGAGTGACTGTGTGTGCGTGACTGCCTGAATTCACATGCACAAAAGTAATGATTTCTACATATGTATTTATTCACACCACCACTGAGACATCTGTAAGTTTAACTAAGCACACAGATTTTTCTATTTTTCTGTGTTTATTATATGATATTATATAGACAATATAGAAAGCATTGCATCTCATATGTTTATAAGCTCAAGGCAAGATTATTACCTTCCCAGGATACCCCAGTAATAAGTTTGAGATATTAGTAGCTAGATGGTTGGAAATGTTAGACCGGAGATAATTGCATTTTGTTCCCATGGGGAAAATAGGTGGTATACTTTACCTACTAAACAAACACACTGCACACATAGCTGTTCATTATTCAGAGTGAGAAATGGACAGAAATTAACTGAAGAGCAAGATGAAAAGAGGCCTTTAATTTTGCTTTGTTTGATTACTAAAGCGCCAATTTCATTTCAATAGGGGATTAAATTTTCTAAAGCCTGGGCATTATCACTGACACCACCGCCACCAATAACACCTTTATCATTTGCAGAGCTCCAGCTACACTCCATCTGTCTAGCTCTTTTACAAGTTTTCACAGTCACTGAGAATGAGACAAGGAATCAAGTGGATTGGAATTGAGAGCTCAATTAGCTGACTCACCCTTTAGCTGACTTTACAATCACTCTCACTACTTTATGGATGTGTCTTGGCAAGTTAAGTCTCTCTTGGTGGAAGCAGCTTAAACCAGTGGTTCTCAAACTTTTTCACATCAAGGACCCCTGAACTGCTTTTTTTTTTTTGCTTTTAGATGTTTTATTACAGAAAGTTTATGAAACCCATGACCAAAATAGTCATACATTCTGTCATTCTGTTACTTATGGATGGAATTATAGTGAAAATAGATGATTCCTCTTTTTGCTGGGGACACCCTGGAACTGCCTCAAGGACCCCTGGGGGTCCCTGGACCCCACCTTTAGAACCACTGGCTTAAACCTTGATTTGCCACAAATCATGCCCATGTGTCAGTCAAAGATTTGCCTGGTAAGATGGACTTGAGCTGGGGATTTGGCCCTGAGTGAATCGGCTTATGCTGTGTGATTGATCCCAGATTTCACCTTTTTTTTTTTTTTGAGGCTTTTTTTTCTTCTCCGTCTGTCATGCTCTCTTTCATCCCTTTTTACTTATTTTAGGAGCTGGAGGAAGGCCTTGCCAGCCACAAGCCCGTCCTAGCTGTACTGATCCGCACCGGAGAGCAGATAATTGGGCAGTTGTCATCCCCTGACGGACCCCTGCTTGAAGAAAAGCTAGATGCACTGGGTCAGCGTTGGAGAGCTGTCAACCGTCAGGTCCTGGACAGACAGCGCAGGTAGCGTATCCAAGGAAACACCATGGATGCCATGTAAATGAGGTTGTATGGATATAAAAGATTATGGGAATATACAGTACTGTACTCAAATTTGAATTCTGACACAATCATTGCTGTGTCTGGATTGAATAGTCTTGGTTTTACAGTATAATGTAGCACAGAGGTTAGCGCTTCCTCTCCACCTCTGACACACTTTGTTTCTTTATCGGTGTTTGGCAGGTTAACGTTATCAGTGTGGTCAATCAGTCTATAACAGCAATTTAAATGTAAATTTCAAGATTAAGCCTGCAACCTGGGGGAAATGGAGATCCCTATCTTAGTGCATAATGTATGTGTGTATGTGTGCAGGCTGGCTGGAGGGGACCCGGCCCTGTCAGACTTGGTGAGGAGACGTGAGGAGCTGGCTTTGTGGCTGGAACAGGCAGAAAATGCTGTTATTACCCTGCCTGTCAATGCCACCGACAAAAACCTGAAAGAACTCAAGGTACAGCAAGGACCAAAACATGACCAAGTTCGTATTAGTCACCTGACGCTTTATCGAAGCGCAGTGATTTCTATCTCCATTCCACAGCCGGTAGATTCAGCTGTTGTAATGGTCAACTCTGACTGTGTTGCTGTTTCCTGCTGTGTCTTTGCTCTTTTGCCCTTCTTGCCTCGCTGTACCCACAAGTCGCTCCCTGTATCTCAATCATTCCTACTTGGTGCAAAACCTGTCAAACCCAGCAAACATTCGCAGAACTGGCCTTTCACATCTCTTGTTTTGAACAATGCAATTTTGTTGACAATCACTCTGTGTTTTCTGTCTTCATTCCTTCTCGACAACAACCTCTGCCAGAGTTTTCTGCCCTGTGGAGACACATTGCAGAAAGTGAATGCCAGTGAAGTTTTAGGCCATGTACAACTACCCGATATTCTACTGCTGACCTGGAAAACATTACTTCTTGATTTCCTTTTTCTTGATTTGCAATTACAATTTCACTTTCCTTGCAGGCCCTTGCTGATGAACTTGATGCGCAGAATGAGCGCCTCGGTTGGCTGAACAAGTACGCCCCTCAGATCCTGGCCAGTCCGAGTGTGAGCCCTCAAAACAGAGACCAGCATGTTGGCAAACTAAGAGTCATCAACCTCAACTGGAGCAAGGTGAGAGTTTTTACATGACAACTGCAAGCCCATACTCCAACTTGCAAAAATGCTTTTTTATTAGTTTGTTACTCTGCCTTTTATCAGAGGCGTTGTCTTGGGTGAAAAATTGAGTATATGAGTATTGTCACATAAACTCCCCTGTCTTTCTTCCTCCCTCCTTTACTTTCCCTTTCCTTTACAGGTAACCCACGAGTTGTTAGAAAAAGTGGGAGAGGTGGAGACCAACCTGCAGAGTCACGCACAGTTCCAGGACAGAATGAACAGGCTCACTGACTGGGTTGTCGTCACACACCAGACAATCACAACCAGGGGCCTCACTCCTGGCCAGGCACTGGTAGATACATCCCAAGAACCAGCACACCGAAACTTACTGAAAATTCAGTTATCACATACACACATACGCAACACTTTGTACCTAAAACTAGCTTTTACCTGTTGTAGGCTCTTGAGGCCTCCATGAAAGACAGGAAGAAGGACCTTGAGGACCTGTTGGCTCATTCTATTGAGCTACAGAGACGACAGCAGCTGCTACCTCAGGAAAAGGTCCCAGTTTCCATAGTAATATGATTTAATAAAGAAACACTGCTAATTGTTGAATACTGTATAATTATACCATATTGCAAGGTTAAAGCACTACTACAGCTACACTCTGTTTCTTAATAATATACTGTACTATTTTTTTAATTGTATGTATGTGCCCCTCTGTGTTTTCATGTGTGTAGAGTAAGGTAGAGCAGCTGGCAGCTGACTGGAAAGCTCTGGATGGGCGACTGAGGGAATCGCTCCCGCCACCTGTCCCCTCATGGACACACCACCAGCATGTCGTCCAGCACCAGCAACTTGGTAAAGACATCTCAGGAATTCTTATTTCTGAATCACTCCCTCTGACTTCATTATACATCAAGAGCACAGAAATGAAGAGGCAAAACATAGTCCCAATGAAGTATTAAGCTTTTAATGAGACAGAGAAAATTGGATATTTGAATCTTATGGATCATTAACAGGAAATGAAAAGCATATAAACATTAACTCGCTTAGAGGTAATAAGCACTCAGGTGACAGATTTGAATTCCCTCCTGGCCTGGTTTAATTTGGAGCATGAAAATGCATGATGAAATAACAAATAAGAGGTGAGCAACAAAGTCCTGGTTGTGTAACACTGAACAAGCCCCGACGCCTCATTCATCATGATTTTGTGTGATGCCACTATCCTCCGAGAGCCATCTGACAGCACCTCCTCTCTCACTCTGCTGTAGCATCTTTAATGTTCATTGCATCATTTCCTTTTTAAAGAAGCCCTATATGTCAACATTACTCGCCTTGAGTTCCCTGCCTTTTTTTTTTTTTGCCTCGCTCCAGTGTCTGCAGTCCCCTCAGCTGTGCAGATGGCTAGCCTGGTGAGCGAGGACCCCCATCACCAAACCCCGCACACAGCAGACACCGTGGCGCCCACCGACCTCAATGAGACAGCCACCGAGCTGGCAGACTGGCTCCTCCTTATCACCCAGATGCTCAAGTCTAATATTGTCACTGTGGGGGACATAGAGGAGATCAGGACCACCATGGGACGTCTTCAGGTAATAACTGGAGTGCAGAAAAGAGGGACAGAGAAGTTGGGGTATGGTTGTGTGATTTTTAAATGGAATAGCACATATTTTTTGTAAAATTGAACTGCCAAATGCCTTCCTATGTTGTCAAATTTTTGTGTGACTGCTGGTATGTATTTGTGCTTCGTCCTGGCAGGTGACTAAAAGTGACCTGGAGCAGCGTCACCCCCAGCTAGAGGACATTTTCACCCTGGCACAGAACATCAAAAACAAGACCTCTAACCTGGACGTTCGCACATCCATTACTGAGAAACGTATGTACAGAAAAGGACGATCACATGAGAAAAATTTAACAGGCACTGAACATTTTCAAAATCACAGAAATCACCAAAGATGGCAGAGAGAATATAATTTTTTTGGTTTGGTTTGGTTTTCCTATTTTATTTGTTTTTTTGGGTGTTTGGTTTTATGTGTATCTCTTAGCATTTCATCATCATCACTCTCTGTTTGTTCTCTGCTTTTGGAATATGCATCTGTCCCTGTCTGTAGTGGAGAAGGTGCGTAGCCAGTGGGACAGCACGCAGCATGGTGTTGAGGCACGGCTCCAGCAGCTGGACAACATGATTGGCCACAGCAACCAGTGGGAGGAGCAGAGGAAGGAGGTGAAGGCCCTTATTGGGCACAACGAAGGACACTTCCACAACCTGCTCCAGCAGTCCCAAGATCCCCTGACTAAACAGCTTGCTGACAACAAGGTTAGAGAAGAGTTTCGCTGTTCAACCTTCTCTCATTGTCCCCAGGGTTTCTGTTGCCTGTCCTTCCCGAGGTCATTCACTGTGATTCTGCATCCCTGTCATTAAGGTAGACTAGAAAAGCACTCAAGGGAATTGTATTACTCACTCTCCTAATAGTGAGAAAAATCTTAGACCAAACCAAACTTTACTTTATAAAACATTAGAAAGCCTTTATGAGTTTGAACAGCGCTGTTTGAGTCTGTACAAGGTGGGAATGAATAAATCACCTCTCTGCAGTATCACTCTGAACCTTAATAACATTCAAACACCTACATCATCCATCATTTTAATTTGAGATGATGACTTGGCCCGAGAGTTTCTAGAAACAAATTCTTATGCCTCATGACTGAGTCTGAATCATTGTAGGAACCGAACACTAGAGGGCAACTGAGTTTAACAGAATCCAGCATGTTACTGTAGATTGCTCCTAGTCTGTGCAGCTGTGTAATGATGAGTAATAGTCCATTTAAAATAGTGAAGTGTTCCTTTTGTTAAGAGAATAAGAACCTCGGGGTCAAATATGGGTGACTTATTTTCTAATGCTAAATTTAAAATAATAATTTGGCTTTATGAATAACAGTTGGGTCTTATATAAGCTGCTTGATTAAGTAGAGGTTAAACTAACAATGTCAGATGGCTGAGCAGTAGAATAACAGATTTCTTTGTGTTTTTAATAGCTGAAGCTTAATTTAATTTCATTAAGTTTAGTGAGTAGGTCATTAATATTCTTACATAGCAATTTGTCTAACTAAAAGCAGATGTTAAGCCACAATGATATATAGAAAACCTTGCATGCACGTAAACAACATAAAAAATGCAGAAGTCTATAACAGAGCCTCTCACAGTGACACATAATGGCTGAGTCATATCTGTCACATCACGATGAACCTAACACCACCCTGTTGATTGTCTTACAGGTGTTTCTCCAAGACCTGGGCCGAGGCCAAGCGACAGTTGCGGCCTTCAACGAGCTGTCCAATCATCTTTTGCGGGAGTATTCTACTGACGACACCAGGAGGATCAAAGAGGTCACCGACAAACACAACGCTACCTGGAACAGCATCAACAACAGGTGCACACTCACACTGACACAATGACATCGCAGCCAGTATTGAGTTATAAATCATAAAGCACGTGTTTTCTCATGCATAGAATAATACAGTATTTGACCTATTGATAATGATTGGCAGGACAAGTGATCGGCACGCCCAGTTGGACAATGAACTGAAGGGCCTGCAGATGTCTCTCAGGGAGCTGGAGTCCTTCCTCAAGTGGCTCCAGGAGGCGGAGACCACTGTCAACGTTCTGGCCGACGCCTCTCAGAGGGAAGACCTGTCACAGGACTCCGTCCACGTGAAGGAGCTGAGACGACAACTGGAGGTAGGGCTTTTAACTGATAGAGAAAGTGTGTGTGTGTGTGCGCGGTATATATGCACAGGTGTTAGCCTATTATCTCCGTGTCATCCTTCATTAACACAGCCTTCACCAACAGAACTCGGGTTGGGGCTGGTGCGTGGGTGCAACCATGTGTGCGCTGCTGGTTAAAGATGTGTGAATGAGAGGGCATACAGAGGGCATCTGAGTGCTTGTATGCCTTGAGTGCAGCTCATTGATCCTCTTGTCCTATGCTGCTTAGGAATTCAGTGCGTGTGTGTATTTGTGTGTGTGTATGTGTGTTTTTGCTTCCTCTCACTAGCTTGTCATTTACCCAGACCTTCCCTGAGGGAGTCTGTCGACGTACATCATCTTATGCTTTATGTAACATTTTAATCCTCAAATCACTTCACCTTACCGTTTCAACAGATAGAGGAAGTACTAATCTTCCTTTTTTAGATGCTACTGAAGTCTTTTTAAAAAATGCTTACCCTGTAAGACTTGTTCTCATCTCTTTTGGATTGTGCGTTGCTTTCATTTGAGCGCACCGTTTTTTTCTTTTTTAGAAAGCGTCAATCATTTGAAGGTACATAATATATGTGTGTTTATCCAAACTTCCTGACACTCAGATAACCTTGAAGCTGTCTCTGAGAAAGGACAGAAAGACGCTGCAATGTTGTACATATTTCATAACTGAAAGCTTTAGTCCAATAATAACATTTGTGGTTTCGTCATCTTGAATGCCACAGTACTATCACTTCAGTTTCCAGCTTCCAGTTATGTAACAACAGGCCAAGGTTATAGAGAAGAATGACACTGAATCACTGCATGTATGGCAACAAAAGATTTCTGAGGATTTGTTAAGTTGGTGGAGACTTGGAGACTTTTGTAGCTTATTGTTGAGGCCTGGCTGGATTTAATACAATTCTGATATTTTGGGTGGAAATGGATATTAATGTCAAATTTCACCTGTTTCAGTGATCCAAAATTGTTGTATTGAATATGATCCGTCATTGTATGCCCTTTTTATTTTAAAGGACACATACTGTATACTGTTGGATTTTATTCCTAAAAAGTCTGTGAAAGTCATCTCAAAGTTTAGGTGCATGGTTAAATGTGATGACGAAGTAATTCAGTTGAACTTTAATTACGATATCAGTCGGAGAATAACATCTTTTAATACCAGGGTGCCAAAATGTCAGTGGATCTTTCTGAAATGGTTATCGGTTAAATGGTTATACTTCTGTTTCTTCTTTCATTTCCTTCTCTGTCTCAGTTGGAGTTAAGATTGATGGATGGCACTCAAGTCTAGAAAGTGGGTTAATGAAATGGACACACTCTTTGAGCTTTGGAGGATGAGTGTTAACATAGAGAGTTGCCACCCCACCCTTACATTAACTCACACTGCTCTGCCGCTGTTCAGTGTCGAGTTACTTTAATCACAGTTTCTATCCACGGGCCATTGTCTTTGTGACTGCTGTTTCCATATTAAGCTCACAGTTGGTGAGTGGTCAGGAGCGGTGACAAATACAAATGTGGGACATTGACTGAAATTTCCTGAGAACATAGAGGTTAAGTGGAATACCATCACACTGAACACTGAAAACAGTATAACAAAACTTATTTTCTGTCGTCTCATGGTATATGATGTTGCCAAACACTCCGTCACACATGGCAGAAGATATAGCAATGATGGCATCCAACATAAACGAGCAAAGGTGCATAGATGTTTGTCTGTGGGCTTGATAATTGAAGCTGTGTGTGTGTGTGTGCGCTGACCATTGCAATGTGAGCAGCAGAGACATACAAACCTCCTACAACCTCTTAGGTGAGACCTGGTACTGTCAGTGCCATTAACACTGAGCCAACAAAACACTCAGTCTCCCCTTGTAATTCCCTGTGAATCAGTGTCAATACTGACAGGAATGACTGAAATGAACGGTGTAGCCAGTTAAACCTTGTCTAAACAGAGCTCTTCAACAAGCTCATCAGAATCCTCTCTTTCAGTGACTGTGTGTGTGTATATATACGTGCATGAGCATGCTGGTAAACGGTGATTACTCTCTAGCAGTCTGTAGGTGAGCTGCATGTTGGTTAAAAGGAATTTATCTATGTTAATTTGTTTGTACTCATTTCTCCTTGCTGCCTCAGAGTCTCTGTGCATCCGTATACACCGACACAAACAGGGACCAAGTGCAGTAGTGTCATACTGAATACACTGTTTCTGTATGTGTGTCATTTTGTGCTTGTTTTAAATGAGTCATAGTTACGGGGCAACCGTCGGCGTGAAACACGCTGCGTTCCATGCTGCTCTCAGGCGATACAGAGGTTTTCATCCTCACTTCAAATAAATGCCTCTTGTCTTGCGGTTGGGGAGAGAGCGAATGTTTTTCAGCAGCACTTCAAATAAAAGTCAAACTCAACATGAATAGGTTTAAAATACCCACCTGCGTGTTACACTGTGTGGTCAGAGGCTTTGTAGGAGCTGAACAGGCTGCTCATGATAATCTCTGTTGATTGTGCACCTATCTTTGCATTTACTTGACTCTCTTTTTCTTCTGCTACCTTTTTTTTGTCTCTTGATGTCATCTCTGCGATACGCGTGTGCTTCCCAACAGATTTATTGTCCACAGATTTAGCCGTTTTCTGTGCCGATGAGAGATGCTTAAAAGCCTTTTACTGTCTCGTGACCTTGCCCTCCTACTTTCTCTTTCCTCCAGCTCTACTGTCCTCCCACTTTTTCTTTCCCTCATCTTTAATCTGCCGTTTTCCAGTGAAGCCTCTCGGCTAATCTTTTAAAAGCTGCATTTGGACCACACAAACATAACACGGTGACAAACACTCATGCTCTTTCTGTCTCCCCCACACATACGCAGACTGTCATCCTCTCCCATTTAGTTGTGAAGTAGAAATACACGTTTTAATGTTATCCTCAATGCTCCTCAACATAGAAACACAGGAGTATGTTAAGTAAGTTTATGTCATGACCATCATCTTTTTAACTATTTCAACTTTCAACAAGAAAAAAAATAAACATCTTAATTTGTGTCCACTAGCTTACCCAGGTGGGAGTTTGCTCAGTTGTCAAACAAATGTAACAAACATGGAAAATGACAACATCCTGTGAGGAAGACCATGAGATTTGGACCTTGAGTTAAGACATCTTCATCAAACTACTGTTTCCAAAGTCAAAAATGAATTTTCATGCTCAAACATCACCTCTATTTCTCAAGAAATCATGTTTTGACAGTTACAACACCAAACTATAGTTGCTGAATCTGTCTGTAATCGACTCTGAATCTGAAGAGGACTGATTTAAGTTGCATTAACAAGTGTTTACAAAGCGTAATCTTGAGCTTCAGTTAGCTGTCAGTAGCACACACCAAAGAAATTTAAGCTCTGTAATTTGATTTTCCTTACTGAAAAGCTCTTTGGTAGACTTTTGGACATTTGTAGACATTTTTATGTACACAGGCTTTAACTTTTTTATCAATGAAACATATTTTCTAATGCAGTGGCTCGTCTTTTGCACTGGTGATTCAACTACAAGTGTTTCATGTCCATCCGAGAAGCCAAGAAGTGCTCTAACTGCCAATCACCTATGACTGTCTGTGCAGAATTTGAATGGGACTTTTGCTTCCAGGAACCCTGGACGCCCACAATAATTCCTCCTCCTTTGTAACTCTATTGTGTGTGCGTGCATCTCATTTGTGCGCCGAGTTCTCGCTCAGTCCCCCTCTCTTTCACCGTAGCTTTCTCTCTCTCTCTCTCTCTCTCTCTCTCTCTTTGTCTGTCTCTCGCTCATTGATCTGTTGGTTGCCTTGCGTAATGTCCTCCACGGCAGAGGCAGTTGTTGCCGTCCCTTACACCGCTGCTTCCGATCTCGCTCCTTCTTTTCTCCTCCGCTTTCTCTCTCTCTCTCATCCAGTGGTCCATAAGGAGCACTATCTCTCTTTTTCTCCGTCTCTCTCTCTCTCTCTCTCTCTTTCTCGTTCCCTCTCTTTCTCTCTCTGGATCAGTGGCAGTAAAAAGTGAGCTGCATACGACCGGCTTCTGTCTTCTCGTCCAGTGCAACTCGTGCCTTCCTCTCTCTCTGCTCTCTTGCCTGCTCGCCGGCACTTTTCACTCTTCTCTCCCTTGTTTCTTCTTCTCCGTCTTCGTCTTAATTTCCTTTTTCTTCGTCACCCTCCTCTGACTCTGTGCAGGGTGCCGTCACAAGAGATTTGTTTGATTCTCTTCTGGCTCTGCGGTCGGAGTGCGGGTGTGAATGTCCGCGTGGAGGAGAAAGTGAGTGTCTCGTCTTGTCCTGCTCGCCTGCATCATCACATGTGTGTGTAAAGTGTGTGTGTGCATGCCGAGAGCTGTGTTGGAGTGACTGTTTATGAAGAGAGAGAGAGAGAGAGAGATAAGTGAGGCTGCGCTCACTGTGTGTAGCGTGTGTGTGTATATGTGATGAAACGTGGGGGCATGCTGAGCTGAGTACGAGTGCGTGTTTTTTTTTTTTTTTCTTTCTCTCTCCCCTCTGTGTGTGTGTGTGTGTGTGTGTGTGTGTGCATGTGTATGTGTGCGCATCACGTCAGCTTGGCTGGGGTCTGGTCGGCTGGCTAGGGAGAGGGAGAGGGAGAACAATATGAGCGGGGTAGGGCAGTGCTAGCATGCGGACCAGGAGCAGGCTGCTGCAGACTTGTAGCAGTCTTAAGATGATGGCCATGGTCCGGACCTCCCTCCAGAAAGTGGTGGTCTTCCTACACAGGCTCCAGAGGATGGCCATCTCCTCGCCACGCTACCAGAAACTCTGCAAGGTACGTGGACTCCAGGAGAGAGAGAGAGAGAGAGATAGAGAGCGGGCTGGAGAACAGAGAGTTTTTGTTTTTGTTTTTTCTTCTTTTCTTTTTTTTTTCTTTTGAATTGGATGGAAATGGGGTTTAAACTTGCATGTGTGCGCAGTTTATTTTTATCTTTTTTTTTTTTTTTTTAATGATTTGGCTCAGCTCCCAAAACTTTAATTGTCTTGCATGTTTTGGAGTCTGTTTGAGGTTTTCGGGCTTGTTTTTGAGACTGTTTACTTCATTGTAAATATCCTTTCTTTTCAAAAATGTGGAGTAGCTCACCAAGTAGTCTTATCTCTGCATCATCCATCCTTTCTCCTCTATTTTTGGTCTATTTATTCATGAGTCATTTGGTTGTCAAGACATTCTGTTCCAGCCAATGTTGTTTTGGGGACTCTGTCACCTCCACAGTATGTCGTTTTAAATATACCTCACTGATTTTTGGCACTTTTTCCCTGCATAACAAGTAATAATTCCAACTGTGCATCCCCGTTGAGGTGTGTGTGTTTGTGTGTATGCATTTTTTTCTGCCTACTGTCAGTTTTGAAGTGAGTTTTGACTATAGTGGCGAAGGCGTAAAAGAAACAAAGGCAGAGAAGAATGTGTGTCGTGTTTTATTTTTAGACAGCGTGTATACTGTATTTTTGTGGTTGCGAGTAGCATAGTAACAGGATATAGTGAAAATGTGTGTTAGTGAAAATGAGCGTTCATCTGTGGTCAAAGCAGCGATGAGAGAGTTTGCTCTATCATGGCTTTAATGAACAATTAAATCTCTTAAAGTTATCAACCAACTTTGCTACTACTAAGTAATTAAAATGCTGAAATGAAACACTTCTGAACATGTTGCTGACACACACAGTCAGTTGAAATGCTTACCAGACCGTGTTCTTGATGTTCTTGATGAAAAACACAAAATCAGTTGTACCACTCTGTAACCCGTTAAAGCCGTTTGTCAGCTCTATCGATTTCACCGTAGAGGAAATGACTGGTGCCGGGTGGTGAACTTACTGTCATTTTGTACCACTGGTGATCATTATTGATCGCTTATCTTCATTGCTGTCTCTCTTTCATTGCACAACACTGACCCACTCTAAGTCAGAGGGCAGAGGGGAGGAGCTGTACAGCTGCACAGAGAGAGAGAGAGAAAGAGAGAGAGACTAATGCATCAGACCAGTTTCTGATTACTCGCCAGCTTCAATCATGCCTCAACAAACATGTGGCGGGTCAACTTAATCCATCTTTAATCCATAAATCCACCGCTCTTGAGTGCTCCACCCTTTTTTTTTCCTATGGAGTGGATTTGGTTGTTTGTCAATCTTTCTTTGTATTTTTGCCAATGTGTGATCGACGAGTAAAGACTGCATGAAGTTGATGACAGGCTTTACTTATCTCTAGTCTAAGGATGGCACGAGGACAGGACTTGGTAGAAAATTGATTGCTAGAGAGCAATAAATAGAGCATTAGGCATTAGTAATGTTTTTACTCTAGATGCTGTGCTTACCTTTGCTTACTTAACCAATTCTGGAAGAAAGCAAGCAAATTCAAATAATTCCCACAGCCCTGTACTAGTACAGTAACTTCACAACCAACACTGAAGCTTTCTTTCATTGTGAACTTCTTTCTGCGTAGACCAACACTTAACTTTTGGATCTGAAACTCTCATTTGGCTCCGTTCAGCATCTTTAGAGGCAAGACCTTCCTGGATTGCGCCCCTACCGACGGGATGCATCAGTCATTCCACACTCGATTACCCTCCCCTGGGTTGCATCAGTCATTCCAGCTTCGTTTGGCCTTCCTCTTGGGGGAATCAGTAATGCCGGGCTTGTCCTGTCTCCCTGGGGTGCGCTCACTGGCCGCCAGACTGGAACAGCGACTTCTGGATGATGGATTTGCTCGGGGCTCACCCTCTCGGGCCCGGCTGTTCTCTCTGCTGCGGGACAGCGCTGGCCCTTAAACAGCTCACCTGGACATTGTCTGATTCTCTTAAATAGACTAGTGTTCCCTCTTTGAGTAGATATATATTGATTAGTACTAAATGTAACAACTGTAATACTGTAGGTGAGCCGTTATGAAAAGCGTTATATTTGATATCCTTTACTTTCTTGGGGAGCATACCATAGTTATACCATGCTGTAGTTGAAAAAAAATCAACATATCAATAATTT
Organism: Thunnus maccoyii; assembly: GCF_910596095.1. NCBI lineage: Eukaryota > Metazoa > Chordata > Actinopteri > Scombriformes > Scombridae > Thunnus > Thunnus maccoyii. The sequence continues at coordinate 18,074,588 of NC_056549.1, read as the reverse complement.
TCAGCTGATCTGACTAGGTCAACAATTCTTGTTGTCATCAGGCCCAGTGACATGAAGGCTGTATATTACATACAGGCTGTATTTTACCCCTGGCAGTCCAATTAAGCTGCAAGCCCAAGCTTATCTTCTAAAACATATTGACCTCCATCACATTGGTCCTCACTATGTCTAACAGTGGCAGGATAGAGCAGGCTGACCGCAGTGCCAGCTCGCCAAGCTATGAATGATGGGAAAGTTTATAAAATCTACTGAGTCATAACCTCTTAGTCGTCTTTTCCTGTTAATCGAGCTTTACTGGTGGCTTTTGGGTGTATGTGCGTTTGTCTGCAGCTTTAACGGCACTCATTATGTTGATGTATAATAATGAGCTTTGCAGTCCTAGCAAGCAGAAACCATTTAACTTGAACTGTTTTTAGAATTGCTTCTATTATTTGGTGCGCAAATTGTTTTCCTCTCCCTCTTTCCCAATTCAAAGCAATAATGTTTAATGAGGTTGTACGCTATTAGAGAAGTTTAACATCTATACAATACACCTTAAGGCTTTACTTATGTATATGGGCCTACAGTACATTTATCCCACACACCGATTTGCACGCCATTAAGGACATCAGCTAAATGCCTTAAATGTAAATGTGAGGTTCAGTGAATCTGTGTCGTCTCCTGATCCTTTCTTTTCCCCTTCCTCTGTCCTCGAGTCCGTGCTCTCTTGTGTTCTTGCTGTAGTATCATGAGTATTTTATTGGTAAAGAGTACTTGTGAGTAGCATGCCTGGTTAGTTTATACTGAGGCATACAGAGAAGGCCCCAGCGGCTCATTTCGTCTCCTCACTTTTGCTCTGCTCTGTCTCTCTGTGTGTGTAATCACTAGCTGCGAATTGGCTGAAGGGCCCACCTCTCTCCTGAGGAGTGTCCTCCTACTCTCATTACTGTGGCATTGGCTCCTACTGTGTGTGTGCGTGTGTGTGTGTGTGCGCGCATGTGTGCGCGCATGTGTGTGTGTGTGTGTGTGTGTGTGTGTGTGTGCCAAAGCCCTCTTTAGAAACAGCCCTAAAGCAGTGACAGTGTGAAGTCATGCCTTGTCTTTCCTACTGTTTGTCTGGCAAATACTTTGGCCTTTGGGTGCCACACTCCATTCACCTTTGCTCCTGGCTCACTGCTACCCCAGGACAGGTGACTCAGGTATGGGCATAGAGCCCAGCTGTCTGACCTCCCCGTCCTTGAGCTGCACCAGGGTCCTCTTGGTTTTTAGCAAGTGTTAGCATTAGCAGCTAGAGCCCCAGGTGCAGGTAGATATCCCCCCACCCCACCACTCACACATTTATTTTATGGACACGCATACCCACAATGCATTCTGCTCTCTATTGCACTTAAACACACACACATGCATACACACATTTACTCCAGATATGATGAATAAACTACACAAAAATGCGAAATACTTCCCTGCGAATATTTCACATCAAAACTATTTATACTGGTAGCGATACGAATTTGCTACAGAAACATGAAATGGTGAAAGAATTTGCGACAGTTCATTCTTCAGAAAAAATGATGGATTCAACATCATCCAATGATGATGATCTCCAACCTGAGTTCAGCGTCTCTGTCCACAGATCCAGCTTTCTGTCAGCCGCAGCTCCTGGGGAACTGAGATGACAGCGGCCGGCAAAACTGCCTTTCACCAGGCTGACTGACAGCAGAAATTTACTGAACCTAAATAGTTTTCATGTCGGCTCCACAGGAAGAAATTGACAGTGTTTGTATTTATTGATTCATTGATTTTATGTAGCGAGTGAGGGGAATATGCCTGTAATGAAACAGGCAAACTCACAGATAGACTGGGAGCCTTGATCAATCCATGTTGGTACGGTTAATGAGTTCAAAACACATATACAGCAGGATCATTTGTGTGATTTAAACAGCTGTCTGTGCCCGTTACGCTTCACTAAACATGACAGAAGTAGACTCGGAGTGTAAAAAAAATGCAGGGGGGGTCTCCGTGTCTTTTGTCCTTTGTCATACAATACAGGGTGATGAGAAACACAAACAATCAACAGGTCCGCTATTGTCATTAGGAGCTGTGACATGACATCCATCCCACACAACATGATTGGTTGATGCCTTTATTCGCGGAGCAAAAGCTTAGAAAAACCGACCTCGTATTTCACTTTTTTCGCAGCATAATATTCGCGTTCTGTGTGAAAATACTCATGACAAAAACAACAGTTCAGAAAAATATATTGATGTGCAAATTAATCGCACAAAAAAAAAAAAAAACGCCCTCAGTGTGTAAAGGCTCCGCTGCTAGCCTGAGTAATGAGTCACAGGCGGGAGAATTATGTGGTAACAGATTCATAAATGCAGATCATTTAAATTCATCAAGGCGGTATTGGAGAGAGCAGGGACAATAAACAGAAAATGAAGACGTGATTCCCCTTCCAATCAACATTACATGTAAATCACAGCAGATGGACTTCCTATTGGCAGTAATGGTGATTTGTAATAGCACTTAAATCACAGATACAGCCCAGAGTTAAGCCGCTCTGCTGCTCTCAATTGCTGTTACTGCAGCAAGTGACCATTCAGCGATGAGGAGATGAGGACCGCAACACTTGCTGCGAGATTGACAAATGCCATCCTGGCATTAGGTAACATAATATATAGTTAACTACATTTGATACTATTAGATGCAAATAGAAATAGAGCGAAAGTCCTTCAATCTCCATCTCTTCCCTTGCTCTACATATACTACTTTGTCTCTCCCACATCCAGTAAACCCATTTATTGAACCAGTAATGGATGTGTGCGTGTTTTGAGTTTGTGTTTTTGTGCACTAAAGCTATGGATGCACACTGTTCCATTAGTGGCTTTCAAGCCAGCCCCAACAGTAAGCTAAACCTGCTAATGCCCGTTTATCCACAGAAAGACTTCATAGTGACAGAAAGCCCTGTAACCACCTAGCCCCTCAACATGCGATGGCCAGAGTAAACAACAGTTTGTTGTTTGGAAGGGCTGGAAAAAAAAAGAGGGAGACAGACGCACAACTTTCCACAGAGAATTATTGAAGTGTAGCTTGTTTTCAAAGTAGTGTTTTTTAGCGTTTGGTTTCTTTGGTCAGCAAGTAGACCAATTCATAGGCTGGTTATCACTACATTTTTATACTTGTGGAATGATATTTGAGAGCGTTTGTGTTCTGGGCTCTTTGTAAGGTAAATTTGATCATTTTTAATACTAGTGTCCATGTGATTTCTCAAGTTCAGTATAAATATCAGATACTTTGGTAGAGGAATATAGATCTCTTTACAGTGTAAACATGATCATTTTTTCCTTATCTTTTTTGTTAACTTAACAAAAATCTTGTTAAACACATCAGGATTTAATTTTGTCCTAAGCAGCTTTATAAGAACTTATCAAGCTATAAAATACAGTAAAAAGTCAAAGTTCTGACTTAACTGAGAATAATCTGATCAACGAATGTATAATGTGAGCAAACAACTGGTGTTTATTTTCAGCGCTTTACATGATACTTGATGCCACAGACACATTTTTGGTGACACATTGAGGTTCAATACCCAGCCCTCACTGGCAGACTTGTTTGTTTTCAGACAGCAGACTAGGCCTGAACCCTCTAACTCACCTGACATCATGATCTATGGCTGAGCCACAGTCCCCGAGCCGGATCACACCAAGCTGAGACGGGTTAGAGATTACGATGTCCCGCAGGCTCAGTGGACAAAAGGCACCAGAAGACACATACTTCACAGTGATGCATTCAGCTCCATCTCAAGATTTCCTCCTTCTGTTCTTTGCTCTCCGTCATGTCACGACCATCTGTAAAGAGCTGGGGAAAAAAAATCTTTAAATGCACTAAGAGACTTGTAGAGACCAACATACAGTAGTAATAGAGAGAAAGACACATTGACCTGAAGTAATAGGCAGGAGGTGGCAATTTCTGTTGCCAGCATGAAGTCTCCCTGACCTTCCAACTCGCTCTCACCCTCCCTATACTGTGGCCCTCACTGGGTGCCAGACCGAGTCAAGGTGCGACCCAGGGGGCGACCTAAGTGGGGGAAATAAAATGAGGGGTGCAATCATTTTTCCTTTGCTTCTCCTTCTATTCTTGGTCTGACAATCAATCTACAGGGACAAGGTCTGGGCTCTGCGCGCTGCCCGTGTCCCACCCTGCCAATATCCATGGTAAGGACACAAACACAGTGCTGACTCAGAGTCCATATTGTGTTGCGTCTGTGTGTATTTGAGCGTCTGTGCCTCCTGTATATCACAGTTTCAGATTGGAGGAGAGATTACGGCGCTTAATCCTCACACAGGCACACTCACACACATAGTGGCTCTCACTCAATCAGCATTACACACACATACAAGCGATAACATGAGGCCAGACTAATGAACAGAAAAGGATTGACCCAATTATTGTTATTCAGATTGTACCTAGAAATCACATTGGTTTTTCCTTTTCTCACCTTTCCTCACCTTTACTTATCTCCTCTTTGCTCCTTCCTCCTTTTTCCTTCTGCTGTCCTTAACACTCATTCTTTCTCCTTTGTGATCTTCTACCTTTGGTAATTTTTGCCTCTCTTGTCAAGGGTAATTAGTTCTTTAAAAAGAAGTGGCACGTGTTCAGGGTGATAATGTCTGCTCCTGCTCCGTCTCACTGGTTTGGTTTTTTATTTTCGTGGTGCACTGAGCCCAAAGGATTTCGAATTTCGTCTGTTTTGTGGAAGACGCAGTGCGCATTTTCAGTGATTTATCACTGCTTATATCTCTTATTCACATCTGAGCGAAAGTCATTCTGTTTCTGAATGTCGCCCTTTATGTAGAGACAAGCATTTCTTTGATTTCGTTGATCAATTAACCACCTTTATAGGCTCTTTATAGAGTCACGCAAAATGAAAGGAAAAACTTTGAACTTTTTTTAGCTGAGAAATTTGAATCTATCCCCAGTCTCCCCTCTTACAGTACTTGTCTTTTTCTCTTTCCTGTCATCACCTCTCTCTGTTCCAATTGCCAAGTACCACCCCTCAGTAAGCCAGTAAGTTAGCATATGTTCTGGCTCACATCCTCCTCTTTCTATTTACGCCGTCATCTGCTCTTTGCATGCCACTCCTAAATCATTCATGCTCTCCTTCTTTTTTCTCCCATCTTCCTTAAAACCTTCTGCCCATCTTTTCCTCAAGTCTTAGACAGATGGCTTACATGCTACTTGAGCCTGCCTTGATGCCATGCTTATGAAGCAGATCATTACATGCTGCTAAAACATTGATCAAATGCTTTCTCTGACACGGCAACATCTCATCACGCAGGGTCAGATCCTCGGAGGGCCAGTTTCCATCACCGAAACTACGCCCACTCACACATCATATGTGGTTTGCTTTAACAGCCCTAGGTTGGATGCAAGTTTGTGTGTGTATGCGTTTCTCTTGGCCTTTTGTGTGTGTGTGTGTGTGTGTGTGTGTGTGTGTGTGTGTGTGTGTGTGTGTGTGTGTGTGTGTGTGTGTGTGTGTGTGTTTGCATGCATGCTGCATATTTTCTTTAAAGAGTCTTCCTGTAGCAGCCTCCTCAAGACAGATGTTTCCTAAAATGAAATTCCACATTTTTTACACAATACCTTAATGAAGGAATCATTAAACATTGGAAATGCAGTTACACGAGCAGTTTACACCTTTTACGTGGGCAAGTTCCCTGACTTGGGGCTGTCAGCGGCTTAAATGAAGACAAAGGGGGTTTAGGAGAAAAGCAGCACCCAAAGAATGTAGGGTAAATGGAGAAAAAGAATATCAGACACATCCAGAAGGTATAGGAATGAAGGAAATAGCAGTGTGCAGTTGTTAAAGGAGAAGGATAGTGCACTCAGCGTGCCCTTAGAGGTAAATATAGTGGTTGCGGCAAAAACAAAGAGCAACTGCAAATGTTTTCCGCTGTTATATCACAGGGAGATTAAAGATAAATCGTGCTATATATAGTCTGTAATCCGTAGCAGGGTACAGCCTGCTAGTGGAGCCAGAGTCAAATGCAACACCAGAAATACAACTTCGTAAAACCGTGTGGAAAAAAAGAGTTTGATGTGTAGTTGGAATCGCTTTACAGAAATATCGAGCCGAGTTTCTTTAGAATCTTAACTTTACCCAAAGGAGTTCCTGCTTGACATGTAGTTTCTGTGCTGAGCCGATTTTGGTGAAACGAAAAAGACGCATTAAGTCAGAAATGTCCTTTTCACGCAACGTGGTTAGAAGATTAGAAATGAGACAGCTACATCAAATGTGTGATATTCAAGAAAGTTGAGAGTGGGACCAGAGATCACAGGAGAGGATCAGCGTGTGAAACGAGAATGTTTGTGCAAGACAGCCCAACATAAGCTTTAACTCTGCTTGAGTGGTACCTTCACACATTAAACCATAGACATCAAAGCAAATTCTGAGCAGTTTGATGCAACGAGTAATCAAATTAGATTTACTACAGTGCTGCAAGTGTGGGTGTTCATTGATTCAGCATATTTCATAGTTACCACCCAAATGTCTGAGGAGAGGGAGATATTTACTTATCATCCCGGAGGAGATGAGTCTGGCTTCCTTGAAAAGAAGGCAAGGAGGGTGACTCAAAAGGCAGAAGAGGAAGGAGAACATGTCATGACAGAGAAGAAAATGGCTGCCAAGTGTTTTTTTTTCTATTTAAAGGAAAAAAACTGAGGTGAGGAAAGAAAGATATGATAGAAAGAGAGGGATGTGGTGACGAGAGGAAAGTGGGACTTGGATATGGAGAAAGGGTGGTAAAGATTGGAAGAAAGAGCATGAAGAAGAGAGCTGAGACTGACAAAGGAAGGAAAAGAGGAAAAAAAAAATGAGGAAGAGATGGTCGATAAAAGCGTGCGATTGCTTTTTTCCATCTTTGAGGTTTGCTGGGTCACCGAATTGTCACTGATAATCACACACGCACGTGCACGCAGACACACACGCACACTGCCCAGAATCGATCCAAGTGCTCATTTTCAGTCTAAAGGACTATTCTCAGATTGGGCATGGGGTGAAAATTCATTTATTGCTTCAGTACATGAATGGCTTTATTTTCACCGCCTGCCTTGCTTCCCACTGCGGACAAAAGAGAAATACCAACAAAGCCTATTACACATTTGTCCAGTTTACAGCTGAGTAGGTCTTGTTGAATGTCTCCCTGTTTTAGTTTCTGTCACCCTCTTCAGTGTTTGTGTGTGAATGCGTGTATGTGTGTTTGTGTATATGTGTGTGTGTGTGTCAGTGCGTGCCTGCTAAATATCATTGGGATTAGCACCGGGGGCTTAATTAAAAAGCAATTACCTTTGGTCGCTGTGGGCGACGCTTGGCGGAGAGTAGCTCGACTAATCTGGTGAATGGTGTGAGGGACCCTCAGCGTGCAACACAAACACACACAAGCACACACAAACACGCACACAAATTTGTGCAATTGTCTGCAGAATTAAAGGAGGATTAAAACAATTGCTAATTAGAGACGAGGGTTGGAGGCTAAAAGGGTATGGAAGAGGGGCTGTAGGGCCAGATACACTGCACTCCTCCCTGCCTCTCATAGCCTCTGTGTGTTTATTGTTGAGGTTAAAGGGGCAAATGATATACCCAGAACCAAATTAATTTTCTGTGAGCGGCTAGTAAGCACGCTCCCTCTCTTTCTCATTGTCCTCCTCCCTCTCTCTCCCTTCCGTCATTTCCATTCTTTCACTCTTGCTCTCCGAAAACCTAAAATAGGTTATCACAGTTAGCGCCAGAGCTAATCTTTTAATTTTAAAGCTCCAATTAGATGTTGCTAATGACAGTAATTAGATCATCTCTCTGAGACTCTCTGCGAAGTGCCCTTGAAAAACCCAATATGCTTCAGACAATGAAGGAGAATCAGCCAAAAAAGTGTGTAGGTACATTTTGTTGCTAAAGGATAAGGACATGTAAGTCACTCTGAGATGAGGTGGTCTGTGGTCAGTCTGTGAATCTAGGAGATTTAGGTATATCAGTCTTCTTGTAGACTAAGTGAAATGTGGGTTATATCTGAGTGTGTGGTCACATGTAACAAGTGGGTCAAAGTTTTGGTTAATTCTGGGGTTTGAGGTTAGAAAAATAGGATTTGAGTGGAAATGATCCTCAGATCGTGTGTGTGTGTTCTGTGTTTGCTCTCAGGTTTGTCGATTTGTGGTAGCTCATCAAGATTTAATTTTGGATTGATGTTTTCCATCCCGGAGAGAGTCCATTAATTACAACTAACCCACTGTGGGGAAAAATATACACACACACACACACACACAGACGCTCACACACAGGAACACACCTCTACCCCTGGCTGATGTATCATAATTGTCCTCTGTCCTCTTTCCATCCTGCCATGCTCTATTTATAGCCAATTTTAGACCCCGCCCTGCCAGACAGTGCCATGGCAACTAAATGATTGACAGGGAAATCGACGAGCATGCTCAAATCCATCTGACTCCCTCCTTCCTCCCGTTGACCTTCCCTCTGACATCACCGCTGTCTGACTGTCTAGTTTCACGCCGTACTGTCTGTGAGTGTGATCATAACTCAGTTTGTATGGCTTTACACCCCACTGCTAAATGTTCCCTCTCACACTGAGAAAGAGTACCCAGCTCACAGAGGGGGTGTAGGTCATTAAACATGCACACGCACACTAGCTTAACTGTACATGACTATATTATTAATGTGTCTTCTAACCTTATCTATGGACCTGTTTATTAGGACGGTCACTTTTTATTTGCAATCTGAACTAGCAACCAGTGCTGAAAGGGTTATCGTGACACCAAATCATCTGAAGTGAAGGACGCATTTTAGATTTGATACCTTTTTATATGTAAAAATTATGGATAAAGGTAAGGCTGTTTGCTGACAATGTAAAATTCAACAGTAACAATAACTTTTCACTCCAATGAGGCAGCAGAGGCACCGTGAATGAAGGGAGCAACGTTGGTTACACAACATAGTTTAGGAATAAGATACATGGGTTGCTTTCAAATTAATTTGAACGGGTTACAGTTTGAATTTGTTTAAATTCAATTTTTTGAAGTAATAACCCTGTACTATATATCAGTCACGCTATGTCAAATTCATGAAAGCTTTAGTGGTCTTAACACCCAGTGTTGGCACACAAGTCAAGTGTTAGAAAGTGTTACAAGTAGTGTTAAAAAACAGCCTTTTTAATCAAAATAAAAAGAATAAAGGATACACAGTAAGCAGTTATAGCCACACTGTCAAAAGCAAATAGCACAATCTACAGGAACATGAAGTTGCCAATAAAGTTTGGCATGATTTGCGAGCTATATCTGAGAAATCATGAGAATTTATCTATTGAAGCACTGACAGGCAATGTGTAAAGTAAATAAACACAACTAAATAAAAAAAAAAAAAGAAGCAAAACAGCCCAAACCTACTTGGAAGTATGCTGAGACTTGCATTTTCTCATAGTATCAGTGTTATGTGATATTTGGTGCAAGTTTGATGTCACCTGTTACCTTTTTTAGACCAACTCAACTCCAGTTTGACGGCAGCACTACACCTACACCAATGTCTCAGAAATGTCCTCACTCCATGTTATTACATTCATATTGATTCGTACATTTAAAGCAAAAACGGACCAAATACTAAAACCAGCTCAAAGTCTTCTCTTTGGCACTTGGGTCGTCACTTTGGCTTCACTGTGATAATATCTCTGTCGCTGTCTGTCTTCTTCTCTGTTTGGCAAGAAGAGGCATTAGTGCCCTGGTGTTAAGCTGTACCCGTTGCTAACTCTCCAGCAGCGTCCTCTTGTTTGCACTACAAAGATATTAATTCTTAACTTTATAACATTTGTTGACAGCATGGGGAGCTTAATGTCTCAAAATAAGCATAAATAGCATTCTGACAGGGTGACGACTAACTGAAAATACATCCTTTGGGAATCTAGCTGATAATATTTTTTTATCTCTTCTTAGCTGCATCCATGTGGGCATATCTGTTCTGTGAAGTCTTGTCACTCTTGCTCTTCATCTTATCCACAGCTACTTTTAAGAGATTTACAGACTCTCAAAGTGTTTTTACATATATTTGTTTTCTCCTCTAAGTGCTCAAGTGGTTTAGCAGAGGCTTGTGGAGGAAACTTGCTTTGTATTAGTTTGGAAAAATTCTCACACAAGTGTAAAGAACACTGTTCATTATGCAAAAGCCCTTCCATCCATCCATAGCGATATTTAACATACCATGTTTGTATGAAAAGAGTGACAGCATTAACAAGGCGTGGGCTTCATTGTGTATGGGTTACAATACTGTATAGCTAGCTAGCATGGACTGCAGATGCTGGTTGCCATGACAGTGTCACTGACAGCCCTCTGGAGGAGTAAAGGGACCATCGAGCAGGCAGGCGAGAGGAAATGAAAAGGAGAAATAATGAAGGAACAAGAGATGACATCCTACCCTGCACATGAAGCAGAGATATACTTTGGTAGTCTGGTCACAGCTAAAGGACTGCCAGAGCCAGTTTGCTTAAAGGTTGTAGTTTCATAACACGCAACAGGGACTAAGGCTCACCGCACAAAACAGTTGTGACTCAAGCTGCGCCCCGTGCCACCTCAATACTGCTACATGAAGCAGTATTACTGCTACTTTTACCTGTCCTTTCAGGTCACGTGCCCTCATGTTCCTCAGTACATTGCTATTTAGCTGTTTTTTGGGGTAACAAAAAGTTATTTGCTCTTGATTTGATTGACACAAGATGCCTTCTACTTTACTGTAAAGTCCATTCTCAGTGTATGTGTACTGAAAGCTTCAAGTTTCCACATCATCTGGATGTATCATCTAAACTAGTTGTGATGTCATAAATCCTGCTTTTAGGCCCATCCCTTAAAATCATATTCTCAGTGAGCACAGAGAAAATTTCCCACTTTCAGCAGATGAATGTGAAAACAGCCTTCTAATGTTAAACTCTGCACATCATACATCATTCTGCACAGTAAAGCTCAAACATCCAACTTTAGGAAGAAGAAGAAAAATATATGCAATGTGACCTGAATACATGAAATCAATCCAAGTTAAGTGATTCATAAGCCCAATAATTATGGGAAAGTTTCCATTTTTATGACAAATGTCAGTCAAACTAAAAAAGGGCCAGACTGTCAGTAAAATGTATTGGAGAAGAAGAGACATCATTCATGCACATTTATAGTCTGGCTTCAAGAGGCTGTTCATTGTTCATTCTAGGCCATTCAAATCTCTGGTACAGATATTTTAATGGATTCAATTATGATAAAACTGGCTTGCACTAAATAGCGTACATTATAATAATTGTATCTGGTTTCAGTTGTTCTTAAAAAAACTCTCCTGCTAAGTCTTCCTGTGATCTTGTTGTTTCTTCTTCTTATAAACCAGCCGTCAGAAGCTTCGAACAAAACTCCCGCTGGTCTCCATTGTTGTGTGTATACACGCTAACCGAATGACTGTTTGACCGACCTGACTCGCGATTTTGAAGATTAATACTCAAACTCTGCCCGGAGTTCATCTCTGGTTGAAATTAATGGAGCAGTACTGTACTCCTGTTGTAAAAAATAAAATAACATAAAAGAATAATGAAAAATAGACTCCACAGCTGAGTGAGACATAATGCACTTAGCATTCTGATGTGAATTCACACTGAATCGTAATGTCCAGCCAAAGCTCTCTTGAGCATTTCAGGCTATATTGCTGCCACAATGCCATTTCATCATATGAAACAGTCTGATTGGATGGCTCCCAAACCCCAGAATTGTATTTTCCCAGTTGTATGAAGGATATTGGGCTGATGTGCTGTGTTGCTGAATTGCTTCTGGAAATTGCATGTATAAAGGGAGTGAATTGGAGGGGACAAATAGTCACTGTAATGGAATATGGCCTGAGGCTATGTATGTAGTATAACTCAGTTTTTCCCAGGCTATTGTGGGTTTTATTCACTTCTATTCTCCAATTCCAATATGGAGCAATAATAGAAGGTAGTGTGTTTTCTCTATTAAGTCTCTGTCTACTTTTTTTCATTTCTCCTACGTTTTTTTTTTTTTTTTGTGAATGGCCTGCTGTGCCCCGGTGGCTTTAACATGGTGGTGTGAGATTGCACTTTTTCTCCTGCTTAAGCTCAGTTGTTTCTGTTTATACACTTGCACTGACAAGCCCGGGTCTTAAACGGGTGGTAAATCAATTTAGGGCTCCAACCTTTCCCGTAGACGTGTCACTCATCACCTAATTGCTCAGTTCACTAGTTTACTTTAATTAACTAACACACACACACAGGCATGCACACTCATACACACAAAGTTTGTCACAGAGCGAACGAGATTGATAAATGGCTTTAACACTGGAGGTGCTGACGGGTGTTTGTGAATCAGACACTGATTGGCTGCACAGTTAAGACGTCACATACACTCTGTCTCTAACTCTCTTTTTCCATCTTTTTTCCCCCCCCTCTCTGTCTCTTTCTCTTTTCTGTCTCTACCTCACTCTCTCCGTCTGCCAGTGGACTGAGTGTACCGAGGGCCTTGTTAATGCACGACTGACATTTACAAATGGCTGCTTCCCTTATAATGATTAAGTTGTTTCAGGCCATGATGTACTGGAATCACTAAAACAGCAATTATATTTGTGACATTAGTTGTTTTAATGGCTTTCCTCAGTGTTTTTTATGTCTTTTTTCTTGTTAGATATGGGCTGAGCATGATAAGTAAAGTGAATCTTGTCATACATAATTATTAATTTTTTAAACTTAATTAAAAAAAAAACAACACACACACAAAATATGCAGTTTGTCAAAGAAGCCAATCCATGCATATTAATGGGTTTTTCAGGTTTATTTTCTAGCACGATAGCTGCGTCTCAGTGATAAACTGCACGGCACGCTCTGTGGAGAAGTTTGTGATTTGACTCACGACTGTGATTTAAAAGCTGTCAGCTGCATCTCAGATGTTTTTTTTTTTTCTCTTCATGTGTGGATGTATCTAAAATTGCACATTGCTTTATATTTCATGGAAATCAGTTCGGAGAGAAAACAACACTCACAGCAACACTGTCGGCACAAACAAAAAACTTAGCCTGAGGAAAGCTGTTTTGTGTGTTTAACCAAATTTTCATGGTCCAGTGTTGCTTTGATCTCTCAGAATAAACACAGTTGTAGCAATGTGTTTGTGAAAGGAAATAATTAAGGTTTTTTTTTTATTTTAGCTGATTTTGGTGTATGTGTCAGTGGTTGATTTTGACAGTAAATATACAGACCCGTAGTACATGACAAGACCCATTTTCCTACTTCAGATTCTGGTGTTATTCTTTCTCTAAACTTGGCTGTCCTACTCCCCTTACTCAAGGACTCACCTTCCAGCTATTTCAGTGTCTCTCCTCCTCCTTTTATTCTCTCCTCATCCTTCCCCTTCTCTCCGTGGAGTATTCCTGGTGTAATTGTTGTATCAATGAGAAAGAAATCTGAATTGATTTGATATTGTTTTTCACTCCAGCCCGGGGTACCTCTCATTTTTCATTGATGTTGAAGGTTGAGTCGGTTGAGATTGTTTGTCACGCTGCCTTTCTCTGGCATTTTGTTTTATTGATGCAGTCTAGTTTTATGGGATGACGTTTATGATAATATTATGTGCTGCATATTTCTCTTGGCAGGTGACTCCCTAACTTTGATTTTCATATTTTTCAGTTCAGTTGAAAGATGGCATGCTTACTCCTCTGTAAATTGAGAGGATTCTCTGATCTTTGATTCATGAAGCTCCTCCTTGAAAGTATTGTCACCAAGGTTCAAACGAGGCACTTGATTCTTGAAAAGCTGATATTTTAAATGTGACAGGATGTCGTTGGAATTAAATAATCGAAACGCATTTGATAAACATTTTATTAAAGGATAGGTTCACAATTTACAAGTCTTTCTTAAAACAACAGTCAGGTGCCCAAATTGATATTGAAAGAAGTTTTACTTGTTGTAATTCATTGTTCATCCTGACCATTAAAAGATCTCTTTTAAATTCGCTTTCAATGTAAGTGATGGGTGACAAGATCTACAGTCCTCTTTTTTTCTTTCTTTCTTTTTTTTTTTTTTTTAATGTACTTCAAAGTTTATGTAAAGCTACCCTGCCTCAACAGTCTGAGTTAGTGAAATCAAGTCGATATCTTCAAAAGTTTTTTTTTCTTTAGTAAAAAATTCCCTTTTGTGTTTCCTCAACAGTGTTTCCCTTTTGAGCTGCAGTGGAAGGATAGTAATAAAATAAGGAACTTGGCACTAAAAAGAGTGTAACTTTGAAAGATATCCATTTGATTTGACAAACTTGAATTGATGAAGCTTCATATTAGCTTCAGATGAATGTTTAAAAACAAAATGAACTTACATTTGAAGCACATTAGGAATGGATCTCTTAATGGCCAGTATGAACAGGAGGAATGATTACAGCTAGAAAAACCTGTTTCATTTTTCATTTGGGTAACTGACTATTGTTTTAAGACAGACTTGAAAAATTGTGAACCTATCCTTTAAGTATGTATCACACGTTTCTTGATATATACCAGCTGCAGAACCTAACTTCAGAGAAAACTACAAGATCTTGAAGGCATATAACAAAAACACCAAGATGTCTACCCCCTCCCGCTCTGGTCAGTCCCTCCCCTCAGTAACTCTCTCTTTAAAAGTTTCAAGTGTAATATATACAGTACAGTATGAGGCAGACTTAATGAATTAATCCTTTTATGCAAAACACAACTCTGCTAACCCAGTATGGTTGGAAGCAAAACATTCTCAAGAAAAAAAACATTTGTTTTGTTTTTATGTGTCATGAATTGCTGAATAGTATATTGTAGAAAACCATTCAAGAACGACAATTACTGAACATATTTCTTAAAAAAACACCTTCAAACTTTAATTACTCTCTGTTGTTTTTATAGCAGTGGCGTGGTCCGTTCATGTGACTGGCACAGATGTTACACCCTCAGACATGAGACTGGCATATGCCTTGTGTCTGAACACTAATCTTCCTTTGTCCCTGGGAATGTACTCCTGGATCAGAGTCACAGTGGGACCAATCACAGTAGAAGTGAATTTCTAGATGAAGAAAGGGGTCATCTGAGTGAAACGCACTACACAGAGAAAAAATGTCCCATTAAAATAAACTGTACTGACTTTGTACTTCCAAAACCAAGGCAACAAACATCCAAAGCTAAATCTATTTTAATGTTGTCTTTGCAGGGTTGCAATATTGTCCTCTTCTACTTATATCATTTATCTTCCTTATTTAATCCATCAAGTCACCTTAATTTGTTCAGGGTTTTTTTTCCAGTCAGTGCTGTAATTAGGTCATAGCCTTTCTGTCTTCCTTCTCCTCATTATGTTTAAATAGTTGCTGTACATAAATTAAGGTTACAAGATGAAAATCACCAGGCAGCTTATTTGAAGAAAGTAATGGGTTACATCATCAGATCATCACTGTTTGCCTTTTCCCTGCACAGTTCTTTCTTCTTTGTCACTTATTTGTGTTTCTTTTTTTTATAAACTTTTCTCTTGTGCTACTTCTGTCTTTGTTTCATGTGCCAGGCAGTTTGGAGATCGTAGCTTATTAGCATGTATTGCTAATAGTCTCTTTTTTTCCTGTATAATTGTCAGATATCAGTCAGACTAACAAAAAGTAGACACTACCTACTGTCTTAGGAAAGGGCAGTTACTGCATGTACCCTGCCAGTATGTTTTTCTTTCATATCTGTATCTACAGGTAGAGTTGAGAGCTTGTTAATTTGGTCTCACTGTACTGCAGGGCTGTATCTTTGCCTCTGCAGGACCACAGTACGTAAAAAATGCAAAAACAAGTGGAGAGAGATAAGCCTCGCCATGCTTGTCCTAAAGCTTTTAGAGCATTTCTTTTGAGTTTGAATCAATATCGGCTTCCCTGTTAGAGAAACCTCTGTAATGCTGACCATTACTCTGGATGATTGCATTTAATACATTTACTGTGCAAAATATGCTTACATGTTTGTTTGTGTTTGACAGAGAAAGAGCTCTCAGCCGGGGCTGCTTTTAGTATCATGTCAATTTCAAAACCTTGGAGCATCCTAATGTCTCCAAAGAGAGCTGTATCAGGGAAAGTTGGTCAAGTGGAGAAAAATGAATGTCGGATGTTCTGTGAGTCTGTGTCTGTGTGTATGTGTATCTGTGTGTGTATGTTGGGCTGTGAGTCCCTTGCAACGTGATTTAGAGTTTGGGCTTTAAGTCAACCCAATTACTGCATCACACCTCTCCCAGTCAGGGTTAAGTGGACTAACAGAGAGGCATGAGGCGTAAATCACATCCTGCAGTCAGACTCCAAGTGGGTTTGATGACGGTCATGGTGTTGGGGGGGAGAATAATGGGAAAAAAAATAAGTGCAAAGTGTTAGAAACTTAAATTTGGTCAGAAAAATATAATCCAGTAATGTTCTTTTTTGAAGTTTCATTCAATCAGATTTTTAAGTGTAGATAGCCTCGATGTCAGTGTTCACAGGTTTTTTTTTTCTGTCTTTGCTCACAGATAGACTTTTTTTTTTTTTTGCGCCCACTGTTCCTTCTTCTTTCAGCCATGGCCATCACCATCAGTCAAGGCCATCACATAGAGAGTAAAACTTCAAAATTTAAAAATTTTAAAAAAATGTGTGTTTGGAAGATTCCTGATGGTAAACATCTATCACCAGGATGTCCTGGATTCTTCAAAGCACATT
Organism: Thunnus maccoyii; assembly: GCF_910596095.1. Lineage (NCBI taxonomy): Eukaryota > Metazoa > Chordata > Actinopteri > Scombriformes > Scombridae > Thunnus > Thunnus maccoyii. The sequence continues at coordinate 18,057,863 of NC_056549.1, read as the reverse complement.
ATTATTTCATTATTTTTAGCTTGGAAAAATAGGATCTCAGCCACATACTGGGTTCAATTATAGAGGCTGCTATCATCAGGGAGGATGGCTCAGCAGTTCAGGCTTCATTAAAAAAAAAGGGGGGGGGGGGGACTGTATTATTTTTTTAAAGCTCTGCCAGTCAGAGACATGCATAATGCAGTATAATATACAGTACACTGTTGCACATGGAGCTGTGCTGCTTTTTCAACTGCAAGAAACCGTGTGCAAATCATACTGTATATGATTTTCACAGTATGTGGAGGTGAGCATTCAGCACGACTGAACAATGTGGAAAAGCATAGTTTTTATTACTCAGGTGCTATAGACAGTAGCCAGTTAGCTTATTTTAGCATAAAGATTGGAAATAGAGGGAAATAGCAAAGCCTGGCTCTGTCCAGAGGCAACAAAATCCTTGTCATAATAATCTGGTACATAAAACCCAGCGAAAACACAATTTAATGATGTTATTATGTTATGAATCCATTCCATGTGATTTAAATACTTTAACTTGCCCAGCAATATTGGGCTATGGGAATATATTCTAACAGACCTCCCACTCATGACTAATCACCTCTTATTACTCAGTATTGCTGGAGGCTTTTCTGACATTTTCATTCTCTCTTTACCTCTAACTCTCTGATTACGTATGTGATAAAAATGAATTTTAAAGGTCTCATGTTGCAGCCTCTTGCAGTGCTTTAACTTTTAATTCATTGTTTTTTTTTACTGCATGTGTGTCGTCACTATAAAGTTATCAGTTCCCGTCTTGCCTTCAGTTGGATTTTGTTGCAAACTACTGAATTTGTGTCCACAAACAAGAATGAAGCAGTCTTTTCTTTTTCTCCCTCTAATTCAGTTGCTAAAGGTACAACGGGTTAGAGATGGGTTAATTGGGTAGCAAAAGGTGAGCAGCTGCTGACACCACTCACACCCATGAACACTAAATGGATGCAAATCATAGGCATGAAAATGGATCTTTAGCGGCCATTTCCCACTTATCCAGACGGATATTGCTACCACTTAAAAGGATTTGCATTAAACATTCTCATGCATTTCTTACTATGTTCTATATTAAAGAGCTTTTCATCGCTGTTAGAAATGATGTATGACATGGAAGGTGATGATATGACATGAAAGCTTATTTCATTTATGGTGGGGTTTTTTTTTTCTTTCATTGTAAGGAGCACTCAGGAGATGAGCTCCTGCACTACCCGCTAGGTTGACTAGTTTAATTTTACTCTGTTCTGTATGAAAGATGCTGTTTATCTACAATATAGAACAAAAAGTAACATTACTTCCATTAAAGTAATTTGTTATATGTTACATGCACTGCTTTGGTAATATGTTACATCACTTCAGGATTATCAAATACAAAATGTCCTTTGAAAATAGGGCTGTTTTTATTTGTCATTGGCAAGTCAGCTTTTTGGTCTATTTGAAGCGTCTCTATGTTACAGCTGTGATAGCAGAAAGCTCACTGATTAGACAAGCCATTGAAACAAACCGTGAAATTGATGACAAGCTAACAAGTAATCCAGAGAATCCATTCAAAGAACAATCTATTCATATTAAGCATAAAATTGATGTCATGCCAACAAGAGAAATGTTACACAACTGACAATCTAGTTATTTATTACTTTACAAAGTCACTATGATACAAGGCCATGTGGGTTATTGTATTTCTTTATTCGCTCTCTGTAGGAAGATGTGAGGGTGTTTTTTTTTATTATCATTAGGTATGTGCATCCACATGTGTACTGGTAATTTATTTTATGGTGGGATGGTAGATATGGTTGAGCGTAACCAAGGAGATTAGAGAGTAAATAGAGGATTATAGTTGCTGTGACGATGAGTAGTGTAATATATATATCCTTTATGTCAGATAGACAGTCCAAACTGGTGTCAATAAGCATTTGAACGCTTTATAATCACACTTAAATTAGTTATCATGACTCCTGATTTGTTAATAAAGTACCTTATTTGTATTCTAGCAACTCTTCCTATCTGAATTGCTTTCCTGTGCAGTCAAAATGCTCCATATTAATGATGTGTCAGAGTATGCCTTTGCACTGTTTGACTGATTAACAGGATTAATTTATGTATTTGTAATGATTTCCAACCTCTGCGTTGCTGTAAATGTGTTGGCGCATGGACTTTCCGCAGTGTATCAAACTAATGTGTACAAGTGTTTATGAACAACTGCATATTTCAGAGATCGCTTTAGTTCGCCATAATTGGACAGGCCTTTCATCTCTCGCTCTTTGCTGCTTTTGAATATGCGTTTCCTCATCGAGGCAGATCAAAGGCAGAACTTACAGATTAAAAAGACAGTATGTGTGGGAGTGTGTGTGTGTGTGTGTGTGTATGTGGATGCATCATGCATGTGTGTCTGTGAATACTCATCACAAAAAGAACATCTGAGGGAACGTCGATATCAGCTCCCTGTTTTTCTGTGTTTATCACTTTTTATCTGTTTGTCTTAATCCTTATCTAACTTTAGTGCTCAGCATCCAGCTTGAATTATGACACATCTGAAGCACTCATTCGATAGTCATTTCCAACTTTAGCTGCTGGGTCTTTAAAGCTGCATGGAAGGGTTTTGACCAGTAGGGTGCAGAACGTAGACTTCAAACCAAGCTCGCAGCAAATATCTCTGACATACTGTTTTTTACTACTTACAGCTAACACGTAAGCCAATATTTACCCAACATTACTTGCTGGACACATGCTGGAGAACCAGAGCAACACAGTTTTTCTGCAGGGGTCATATTCTTTATTTATTTTATATCTTATTTTTATTTATTTAAATTTATATATTTTATACTTCTTGCTCACCTGACCTGCCATATGATTTGTTGCACAGAACCATGTGAGAAATCGTCCTTGGAAACTTTTTGGAAAAACGGCAGACACTTTCAAAAAATATTTGGCAGTTCATTGGATGAACCATCTGTCAATCACTGTCTTACCTCGCAAGGTTGAACAACTGGTGGTTCGGACACAATTGCATAAGTTGAAGCCTGACTAGATGGATTCTCTAGTGATCTTGTGATGCCGTGACCTTGCGATCTCCAGCTGCCTCGCAAGGTAAACTTCTTGAGGAATACAAGTTCAAAATTAAGTTACATTTTTGCCATGTCTCGGTCCCCCCCTGAGAAAAATAATTGTGTCTCTTTGATGTGTCAGCTGTTCAACTCTCCACACCAGCTACTTTGACCATTTTGCGCTAGGCTGGTAGCAAACATAAACGGCTTTTATACGCACAGGGAGTGCCTTGCCCTCAGTTTTTAAAGCCGAAAGCAACAAACTGGGGTGTGGATTCTCAGTGGGATCTGCACTTATATCTATCTAATAGACAGTTGGTTCGATGTTAATATTAACAACATTGCTTATGAAAGTTTATTTTTATTGCTGTGCTGCTCTGTTGGTGCCTGAAGCAAGTAACTCATCCTTTTCTGTTATTCAGTACATGAAGAAATGTTTTCATTAACTGGCACAGTAGCTGCATTCCCAGCTTTTTTGTCATTTAATTTTTGTAAAATGCGCTGCAATGTAGTTTGTTATGTTGTATGTATGGACCTTTCGGAGTAATGGACTTGATGAATGGCAGGTTCAGTGTTTATAAAAAAAAGGAAGGAAAGTGAAACTCTCACTGACGGTGATGATTTGGGTTGCTCGGTAACAGAGCTGTACAGCTTGTTCCCGATTACTAATGACGACACGTGACTGCATTAGTGTGAGGCTAGTTTACTAATAAAGGTAAAACCAATGGACAAAAGAGTTGGAAAAAATATGTCTTAGGGTAAGAGGCCCTTGGAAATGGTTGTAGACATTTATATATGCTGACAATCAAATTACACACACATATTTAGGACATGTTATAAGACATAAAACTACCACTTTTTGTGAATGAACGCTCATGATCCAGAATGTCTAGTCCTATGTATTTTTCAATCTGATTTTAGTAGTAATCAATAAGTATGTTTTTTGTCAACACTCACAGGCAAGCAGTAACAAATCAATTTTAGTTCAGACGCAATAACGATCTAAAAGTGCCTGCTGCTGCATCTATTAGTGGATTGTTCTCTGCCTCTGGGAAACTCACCAAGAACATCAGCCCAGGTGATGAATAATGGTCAGAAGTGTGGATATGAAACATGTTCATTCTATTTTTCTCAATAAAAAGAAATGCGGATACATTGCTCGGGCAGTGAGTCACATGTTATTTTAATAAGACACATCACATGCATTATGTGTCTCTCTTTTACTAAATGTATCTTTTTTATCCTCCCTAGTCTGTGATTTTGTACATTTGTGACGTTTATGCTGACTAACTCATTATTCTCCTGTCAATTCAGATGTCACATGGCCGGTCTCACTTTATGTCATTGACACAGCATGACTCACACAAATCTCCCAGACACAAAGGAAGAGGTTTAACATGTATATTTGCATCCATCTGTGGCTTTGAAGTAATAAGGCATACATAACATGTGTGTCTCCTTCATTTGAGAAGTGTGCGGTGTACCCTCCACAGGGCTGACCCAGTCTGTGTGTGTTTGCCACTGTTCCTGCCCTACCTACCCCCCTCTCATCTTCATTTGGAGGTACTGAGCCATGACAGACACAGCAGAGGCCTAGACGAGCACAAGCAGCGCCGCTTTCCTTTTCTCCTCATCTCTCTCATTTTCCTCCCACTCCTATTGCTCCACAGTGGTGGAAGCAGCTGTTGTTTGTTCATTAACTTCTTTGAGGTAGCACACATATCCCACAGTGCTACCTAAGTGGTACGCTCGTGCAAACACACACTACAGGAAATCTTAGCTCTCTCTCTTTCACACGCACATACACACACTGTACCATGCACATACACACCTTGTTTTTGTTTCAGAACACCTCCCTCTCTCCATCTTGTTTTTGCACACTCATTGTTTGTGTCAATCCGTCTAATTAGACTAATTGAGTTTTCTTTGCTCTGAAGAGTCTTAACTCGTCTTGCGACACTGCTGTTGAGAACGCAGCTTTTGTTTGATCAGACAGAAAGTCTGAAGAAGAGAAAAGGCACAGACAGATCAAACTTGTGGGTGTATGTTTTCGTACAGGCCCAAAACGACGACCCCCCCCATGTGAATCGAAGCAAAAAGGAAATGTCAGTCTTTTCAGGCCAGAAACACACACACACACACACACACACTGTCTGTCTGATCTTTACGTCTTTCTTCCAACTTCCCCTGTCCCCTTTGCAGATTCATTTGAATAACCCTCTGGTATACTCGTAAGTGCAAGTTCAAAGCGGTGTCGCCATGTCCTCTCCTCGTACATTTGAGTGAAAGCGGATTGCATTTGCCCTGATTTCCACAGTGAGGTTGTGTTAGTGTAATGCATACAGAAACATTGGACGAGGTTACGCTTTTCGCCCCCTTTCAGTCTGTTTGCTTGTCAGGAGTGAATTTGCACAAACTTTGTTGGGACGAGGAAAGAGTGAACTTTTCTCATTGATCGATCAAAGGGGTGTGCGATTCCTGATTAAAAAGCATGTACCTTCAGAGCGGCTTTACGTAACACCATCAATCTTCGTGTGCTTATACACAGAAGAGTCGAATCCTTCATAATTGGCCCTGTCAAACAGCGTGTGGCCCCTGGAGATCTCATTTGCTGCCTCACAATTTTTCTAAAATGTGATACTGTAAACTAGTTCAAGACTGTGCTTAATCGCTACTGAACAAATATGTGCTGATTAGCCACTTGATGTTGCTAAAATCACCTGAAATGATCGTCTAGAATTCGAATCCCACAGCCCATTTCATGCACAGTAATGAAAATCTCTTGATGTGTACAAAATTATGTCCTTTTTATAATGTGAGTTCAAAGAGCAGCAGAGATAAATGACTTTCCATTTATAATCCCGAAAAACAGCACTCACATAAAAATGCCACACCAAGAGAAAACTGTTTGACCCATAGAAATATTATAATTATGTAAACTTAAAACGAGGCAGAGTGTCTGGGCTCATGAACATTGTGCTTAGTGTCTCTCAATAGTGTGTAACTATTCAACTTTCACACTGGTATTTTGTTGCAATAGCACCTTGTTGTTTTGTCCCACTGTGTTAATGGGCTCTTAAACCTGATTGGTTGGCAGCTAATGACACCCTGTCTCAGCCTCTCTCTTTTGGGACACCAGCTGTTAAATGTTCTTAGTGACCCCCAGAGACCTGCAGTGGGCCTCCTTCACTGAGTTTTCTTCACCTTGATTAGAATACGTAGGTCGGTGAATTTTTGGGGTGCGTTAACCAGGACACCAAACCAGTGTTAGGAGTTGTACCATCTGTCTTCAAAACTCAATTTGTACCTCAGTTTATGTCTAGAATATGTCTCATTAGTAGCAGAAGCAAGTTGCATATGGAGTCAAGTGTGTAGCAAATTAGTGCGATGAATAATCGCTTGAATTTAAGGGTTCAGTTAAGTGATAAAATATATCAACTGCAGACAGATATCTCTGCATGAAATCTTTATTTCAAAATATTGGCATTACCTGTATCTCAGTCAGACAAAAGGAAGCTGTACTGTTAAGTTTACTCTGATCTGTCAAGGAGTGCTGAGGCATTATTACATTTACTAAAGAGGACATATCTTAGTAATTGTCCAACCAGTATAATTGGCATCTTTAGAAGTCTTTACTCATATTTAAGCTTTGAACTGTTTGCTTGTTGGCAGTTATCAATATTGAGAGCACAGCGAAACTGCTGAATACTGTAGGTGACAGCAGAGCCCCGAGGCAGCCAGTGTTGGCGCTGGACTCCTCCAACTCCGGTGGAGGTGTGCATGCTGAGAAGTGAAAATGTTCCAAGGGAAAAAGTTCTTTCAAGTGCTCCTGATTCCTCCTCTGGAGGGAGTAGTAGCAAAGGCAAGTTGCAAGGAATGTGCTGTCCTCACTTCAGGGTTTACAATTATAGAGCTGGATCTGATCCCTGGAAAGAAACCCAATACGGCCATGAAAACACAGAATATTACCCAAGCTGACGTTATTCCCTGATGTTCTGTCTGTATGGTAGTCAACAGGGAACAATGAAGATCTGTGTTAGAGAAAAGGGAGAAAAATGGGCAAGGGTGATTCATTTAATGAAAGGATTTTTTTGGCGACCACTAGAGAACATTGCTTATGTCTCTGATGAAAAGAAGACGTTTCTGTGGAGATGAAGAGCATCGAGAGAGAGAGAAGTCACTGGTACCACAGGATACGCTCTCGCCATTCAATTTTCTTATTTTCACCTTATGCCCAACGGAGTGAAAAAAGTGTCTCAGTGCTCGTCTATGGGAAGAAAATTGGAGTCCACATCATGCACTAAGTTGTTACACTGTGCAAACTATCTTCAGGGAGCAGAGTAGTGCCGAGCACTGATGACATTCATCAAAACTTGTAATGGATTCACAGTGGGAGACTGAATATGAAACTTCAGGCATGTACATGGGAATTGAAGCAGTGTAGACTTAGGTAAAAACGTGCTCCTGCTGAGATGACACTGAGTTAGATCTATTCTAAATCTGATGTGGTATACTGGTTATCAGAGTGCTGCAGATTTCACACCATTAAATGTGAAATTTCAGCAGAGAACAGCAAATTGTTTCTGGCTTGTGGTCTGAAATGGCAGCACGCAGTGAATGTTAAGACTTTGAGCATAGGTGGACTAGAGTTGGGAGAGTCAGGAGGACAAATGACGACAGAGACTCATGCATGACTGATGCGTAAAGTAATTTAGCGCAGCACGACTGTAAACGTTGCAATACTATAGGTTGAGACAGCTCTTCTACAGTAAACATTCCAGGAAGTAATAAGCCAACCATCAGCCTGTTGTGATGATGGGAGGGGGGTGCACTCAGAGGGAGGGCAACCTGTGGAGGGTTAGATAGCTCACTCACCTTCCCTAGGCAATAAACTAACTGGGAGGAGGAGACGAGAGAGGAAAAACAAGATGAGTTGGATGAAATAGAGGGGCTGAAAGTGAGAGATAGAAGAGGAGGAGGAGTTAACAAGAGCAGTGGAGGAAGACGAATATGACTAAGAAAAGTTTATATGAGGGGTAGGAAAGAGAAGCAGGGGTGTGAAGGGGGCGCATCGCCTGTATAACAAGAATACAGCACTGCAATAAAAAGAACTCATCGTGCACTCATAGCGCCCACTATGTCAGTGTCATCTCTTCCTCCTCAGCCTCTCTCATTCTCAACACAGGCATTCCACACTCTGTCTTATTGTGTATTCACCGAACACCGACGACTTTGTTTTCTTCTGGCACCTCTGGTCTAATAGTGTTTTGCAAAGAATTCCTGGTGTTTGTTTGAATCTCCCTGTTGTTTGACTTATAAAGCTACAAGTAATCACAGCAAAGGACTGAAATGGAAGGGAAAATTTCACATATTTTGCTGAGCAGCAAACCTATACAACCCTGTGAGAATAGCAGGATTTTCAGTCTGTTTGGATTTTCAAACAGTGCTGATATTTTCCACAAGAACTTGACCAGGTTTGGTGGAAAGACTAAACAATAACAGTATACAGCACATATTATTGCATGCTTATGTATCTTCCCACTCATCTCAGCAACACTTTATTGAACATTGACTCAGTGCCCACTGGGGATTTGTGAGTTGTTTTGATTCTCCTGGACAACTTCTCCTACTCTGTCAGGCCAGGCAGCTCCTGTAGTGTGTAGTTTGATTGAAAGTGTTTGAACGATCAAGTCTCCTCCTTCCTCCCCTTGTAATCAAAACTTTAGGTGTCTTGATTCCTCCTTAAATCCTTCCTCAATGTATGACGTCCATTAATTATGTTTGGCTCAGGATTTGGTTAGCCAGAGTTAGTCAAAAACGCATTAGACTGTCTAACTTACACAGTGTCTACACAGGCTGCGTGTAGTGAATGCAGCATGATAGCAGAACCACAGCAGCTCCTGTGTCTGTGTCTAGACAAGGTGCATTCAGGCAAAGAATTGAGTGTTGGTCACCAGCATTTTGGCACTGCTCAGAGCCCATGTTCCTTTGTTTTTTTTTGTAATTAGACAGTTATTTGCTGCCATGTTCATCAGAAAAACACAATAACCCAAAAGTATATTAAAGCGCTTGTGCTGTAAGTTTGGTTTGGTGTCTGTGTGCCCCCTAGTGGTCAAAAAAACTAAAAATGCAGCTTTAAAAGTACATTTTTGTCTCGTCATGGTTGTATGGTAACTGCAGGGGGTTGAGGTTTGGAAACTCTGGAGCCTTATCTTTTCCCTGAACTGCAGCATTGTTATGGGTCCCACCCAGAGGCTCGTCCCTGAGGGACCAGACAGGAACTCTGTCTGTGGCATGCAGGCAATGAGACACACCCTCACACTGTGTGATTTGGGGTCATGGAAATGTACATCATCTATCATTAAAATCAGTGCTGCTTGTTCTCTGTGTGCTGGTTAATTGGTTGATTACAGTGACATACTGTAGTGTCTGCCATTAAATTGAGACCGACGCAGAATGGAGTGGAATGTGGGTTGCAGCCATCGATCCATACACTGTTCAATTAACAGGAATCGTATTATATATAGATTTTGAACTGAAATGAAGCTCTAATTCTCATCCGGGCATCATCTCAAAATTCCAGCTGGGCAATCTGTAAGATCGATGGAGCAGTTATTTAAAGGTTCACAGAAACTGTCAGATTATTTCATCGCTGCAAGCTCAAAGCTGGACCTCAACCAGCAGGGCCCCATCGGAGGCTTCAGTACACGTGGGAGACTGTTCCCCTCTGCTGCATGATGTGAACTCTCAATAAATTGTCTCTGAGGCAGAGGGAAAATAAATGTCATACCAGGGTTGAACGGCACGTCTCAAACTTCAATAAAAAGCTATTGTAAATAATATTGGAAAGAAGAGGTCAGTTTTTACTAGTTCACAGTGTCCAGAGATTCTAAGGTCATCCTTTTGTACCTCCAGATAATGTTTTTCTTCAGTTTGCCGCTGGAAGGAAAGGATAATGTTTGAAGCTGAGGGTGAAATGCAGGGCAGAATAAATATTTAAGCAAATGTATCAGGAAAGATTTTTTTTTCCTCTCAAAACCATAGGTCTATATGAAGCAGGGCAAGTTGATATGGTGAGTATATTAAAGAGGATGTGTGGGTGGTAGCAGTGATGTTGATGAACATGTGACTTGGAAAATATATGAGGGTGGGTTTTAGGGTTGTTATCAGAAACTGCAATGGAATGTTTTTTTTGTGGTGGAGGGGGGTAGTGAAGGATTTGAATACACCCTTTCTCACGCTACCTTTTATTTATCTATCTAGCTTTTGTGATCCCAAAACACACAAATGAAATGACTGAAAAATAACCTAAGGTAATCATCATGCTTTTGTAACTAAACACTCCACTTTCTGAATATTTGTCTTAACTGTTGCTTTCCTGAGGTAATGTTGCTGATATCCTTGTTGTCTTGCACTTTTTCTTAATTTTCTTTATGTATCACTCTTTCTACTTCATAATATTTACAAATTCATCATGGTTTCTCCCTCCATCCATCTGTTCTCCTCTCATCTTATGTCTTGCTCCAGGTCAGCCATGGCGATCTGCTGTTTTTGTATTATGATGACAATGACAGTCAGCAACTTTAGGCTGTCTGCGTTTTTAAGTGCATCTTTCTTTGTGTGTTTGGGAGAGTGTGTCTCATGACATACTGTTAGTGTTTCAGCTTTTCCATCATCACTCTGAAAGTGCGATGTCTTGTGACAAAATCAACGTAAGTACAGGGTGATGACAGCAGCTGCGGCGGCGTATTCAGCTATATTGACATTTAAAATGAGTGATCACAAAGAATGCTAGAAGTGACAGAAAGGGCATTATAACATCACTTCCACACAACCATGACACTCGCTGGGCAACTTGTGTCATAGTTTTGTAAAAGCTCAGTCTTCCCCATACACACTAAAACATCAAGCTACCTTTTAAGATGCCTACACTCTGGAGACAGTTTTGGAAAATCTCAGTTTTTGGGCGATGAAATGTCCAAAGGGAAGGCTGAACCGGGGAGAGTGAAAGATGGGTGGCTATACTCTTGAGTTATGATGGGTGATATGGCCCGATATTTTGACATCACCTCCGTAACTCCACAGGATCAGCCTCCCTTAGTTTTAGTTCACACAGTGGCCCTCAGTGATTAGCGCAGCATACTAATTGGTCCAGTCACCTAACCTTTCGCGGCCCCATTCATCCCCACTGAGCACAGCAGGTGGTGGGCTCATTTCGCTAATTGTACTCCTACTTCGGCTCGTGGCAGAGGCAACAGCAGCATCAGAAGCGATCACGGTCACAGTGACTTTTTTCTTTTACCGTTGTAGTGTATTGCGGCTATGTGCTGACAGACCACCTACCACGGTCAAGATCTGAAGTTCCCAGGAGGCAGAGCACTTCAAATAGTTGTGAGGAATGGAGAAAAAGTAGAAGAGATGTCCCGCTAGAGGAAGGCTGTGATAAAAGGAAATTGAGAGGGGTAGAAGTCTTTGAACACCAGTGAAGAGCAGGGTGATAAGAACTGAGAGAGCCCTCAGAAGGCCTCTGGTTTTAAAATCCAGTCAGTTCAGCAAGTAGGTTTTCTTCAAAATTCAATGACTGGAAATCGTTTTGCCCTTAATAGTCTGTTACCCAGGAAAAAGTACTTGCTGTTGTACCTGGAGACTTCAGTTTCAGTGTTGAACTGAATTAACTGAACAACCCCAATTCTGGTGGTCAAGGCAGCTTTAATAATGACTCTATAAACAGGTCTGAGTGCATACATGTTTACACAAACAGGCATGTTAACTAAATGACAGGACAGGAACGAAAAGAAGTTCATGGAGGGCATAGATATCCCACATTCACACATGCACATCCCCAAAGCCATGCTTTCATCTTCAACACAAGGATTAGCATTTAAGAGCTTCTGTGTTTTACTTCGATCTTAAGGTCATCTCCCAACTGTCTTGTAGACACACGAAAACACAAAAGGGCCCCCAGAATCAATAGCTGATTATCGGGCAACAGCACACAGGGCTCCTAATCAATTTCAATTTCCCTGTTTAGCAGCTTACATATGAAATTTAGGATGTTGTTTTTCTTGCTTATGATTACAGGGATGTGACTTGTGGTCTGTTATTGGATCCCTCAAATAAGTTATTAGTGATCTCTGTGACCTTTTGACTCCAGTTGTCTTCTCTAATGGCAGCTCTGCCACATCAGCAGAGGACAGCTGTCAATTGAGTGATGGACAGTGGCTTTCGAATGTGCATATTAACAGTTTACTCATTCAGGGACATGCTTTATCACCTTGACTTTGCTATTCATATTGTTTTGACTTCCATTACATTCTACCAGGTCTTGTTTTTTGTGGCGTTCTTTCGATTTTGATGTGGACTTAGATGGACAATTGTTCGGATTTAGACAGAAACTAAATTAGTAAAGCCTTCATCGGAGCCATGTGAATGGGCTTTGTCGGATGAAAGTACATCATTCTGGCAGTTTGAGGGCTGAGCTCTGAGACTGCAACGTAGCAAACATGGAAATAGGATGGGAAACGAGTACGGATGACGCAAAGAATCATTTTGTCAATGCTGTTCCATTCATCTACCAACCTACTTCTCTCCATTCATCTTCCTACCAAACAGTCAAACTGGGAGTTGCTGTAGCCTTGTGTTGACAAAAGCGAAGTTTGTGCAGGACGTGAAGGCTGAAGCTACTCTCCGCTGTGAGATTGTATTCTCAAAGAAAATAAAGGCTTACATTATTGAGTGTTTGAGTAAAGCGGCACTGAATGACCTTCAAGTGTGAAACACGACTGCTACAGCGCAATCTCACATTGAATTCATCAGAGGGGTACATACATTTGAATGCAGGAACATACAGGAGTTCTTTCATCTCTTCATCTCTGTTCACCCACTACGATTAGTTTGATAGGTTGGTTGTTCTGACAAATGAGTAGCAAAGAACAACCACTTTCTCTGCCAGCAGCACACACATTTACTTACATCAGGGCCCCAGAAAGGTGCTGCTTCTCCTCCTAACAGGAAGAGGAGTTTCAGTGATAACCTTAGGTACGGGAAGTGACCTAATCGGATGTGGCCTATTTGAGAAGCTGAGAATTATTGTGGAATGCTGCAGTTACAATGATTTTTGTCTCATACTAGAGACAGAAAGCCTGGATTAGATCTGATTGGATGAATCTTTGATTATCAGACCAGGGAGTAGCTCCAGTCTTCTCTCTGGACCATGGTAGATAGGTCTGTTAGTGGAATTGGGCTTCGGGTGTGTTTGTGTGTCTCTGTTTATGTGACCATGTTTGTGTTCTTTCACATTGGCATTCATTTGCTCTGTTTGTGATCCTGCGATATGGTTGCCCAACTTTATTTAGGCAGCATGGCCTCTGCTCCCTGAGACAGCAAACTGTTCTGCTTCTGCCTACGCTTTGCAGTTGCTCTTTGACTCTTTCACTTTTTCTCTTTTAGCAGTCTTCTTTCTTTCTTGTGTTTTTTTAAAGCCAAACTGACTGAAATGTGAAAAAAGTTTAGCTGCATTTGTTTGAATATTTTTCGAAATATATTTTAAATTTAGTATTCCTGCTCTTCTCTTGGTTCTTTCTTTTGTACAAATTGTTCTCTTTGAGTCTTTAGTTTTGAACTGCTCGTGAAAGGATAAAATACTCACTAATACGCAGGTGATCAGGTTAAGTAGGAAAGTAGAAAAATTACTAAATAAGATTTTGGAGCTTTTGCTGTATGAATAGATTGTTTGATTGTATTATTTTATTCATGGTGTATTGAAGTGTACAAAAGCTGCACAGCTCAACCTCAACCCCCCTGACCTCTCATTTTCAGGATGTTCTATTAAAAAAACATATTGCACTCAGCCTGAATTATTTGTCAAAGTTGTCTACAGTTAAAGTAGCTAAAGTTCATTTTTGGCCACTTTGGAGCCGCAGAACGAACTGCAAACAGAACTTTATTTATCTATCACCTTATTAAGTTGTTATGGCAAATGTATTCGCGAATAGTTTCCAATTTACACATCCAGCAAACTCAGAGCAACATAAGCATTCGTTTGGAGTCGTGTTTCTGACCACCTGTAGAATGTAAGTTTAATATTTATTCTCCTTTTAGCTCTGCTTTGGCCTCCACCAAGTCCTGAGAGAATTATATGGCTCTTTTGGCTAAATGTTCACCAGCTAGTTGCTAACTTTGTCTGTGGTTCAGTGCTGGGCAGGTAGGGTACAGTGGATCCACAGTTGTTTTCTGTGGCTGAAAACAACATTGATGAGAACGATGAGAGTAAACAAAACAGTAAAATTTCAGGCTGTAAAACAAAAACAATGAACTGAAAGATGCTAAAACAAACATTATAGCTGAGGGGAACTGCAGAATTAGGTTTTCTGTGGTTTGTTGCCACATGTGAAATTACTTTACATAAAACATTTGTGCAGCTTTGTAGGTTGAGTTACCAAAAAAAAGTATTTTTCAGATTTGTAGGCCAGAAAGGCTGAGTCAGTCACCAAAATACTGATGCAACCAATATGCAGTCAGTAAAGTAGAGCAACCATGACAGAGAGAATGGAAAGGACGGGCAGTACAAGTGAACTGTATATAAATATTTCAATTTCATGCTTTTTGACCTGTAAATAATATTCCACAATGATGTTTGACACAGTTGCTACTGCTTTTTCTGCTCTGCGATCCACACTTGGAATTGTCACAAGATTTACTTTGAAAAATAAAATCTCATACAGGAGAAACCCTCTTTTTTTTTTTTTTTTTTTTTTAAATTCTCATCACCCTTTCTGTCTCCCGTCTCCCTTTACTGAGCACTTTTGCTCATGCTCTCCCAGTTTCTGATAAGTTTTTATTCAACATCTGCTAGCTATGGGTGTTACTCCTCAGTCGTTATTGTCACTATCTGCTCAGTCAGTCAACTTTCTCTTTCTTAACTCCACTCTTTTTGCCTGGGAGATTGGAAGCGTTACATTTTTACCCCTGTAACGGTCCTAATCCACTTAGTTTAGTAATGTAGCCCAATATTAACCCACCTCTCTTGCCTGAAGTTGTGTTTGTGTTTATACATTTAATAATTTTATGTTTATGTGAATGACAGTCTTGGAGTTTCTTCTTGTACAAACTTTTAAGTATCAAAATGCTTAATAAGCCAAAATGTTTCACAAAAATGTTGTTTCATCTCTCTTCTCGCTCCTTTTTTTTGTTTAATCTCAGTTTTCTCTCTTTGTTGAATTAGTTATGCTTGTCAAATGTACCAATTCCCACTAGTTAGTTTTACATCCTTCAATAGAAAGCCCTCAAACAGTATATATTTGTCGGCATACATCAAAATTGCTGTTTAAGGGCCTCGAGTATGTAAATATTTTTAATTAGCTAAGCGCATTTCAAAGACTCTCGCTTATGAATATGCAACATTGTATTGTATTTTGTCTTTTTTTTCCCTTCGCTTGACAGCCATCTGTCTGCGTTTCTTTGATGTACACCACATGTTTACCCTTCTGTTCAGAATGCCAACACACACACGCACACACAAAGACAGACTCACAAACACATCCACACACAGATGTAATATATGGAATGCATTTTAATGCAATGCTCGCACCTCTTTAACATAGCCCTAAAGACCACAGCTGGTACCCAAGCGTCACCAAACATGTTAAAACCCACCATTTATAGACTTCAAAGCAATCACCCTTTGTTCTATTGCAGGAATTCCAAGGCTTGCTTAATGCGGTTCTCTGCAGGCTGATGGTATACAGATTGATTGTGGGATCTGAACTGTAACAGGCTTCGTTCAGTTCAAAGAGTTGAAGTTTTAATAAGAACTGTCAAGAAAAGGTTGTTGTTCATTGATTGAAATGCATGAATAACGTTTTTCTGTGGTGTAGATTATATCTGCCCTGTCCTGACATCCAGTCACCCCCACCATCGGTAACTCTGATCGCCTTCTTTTCTCCAGTCTTTTAACAAAACAGCCACGTGTTTTCATCACTCCTGAGCCAGACAGGTAGAGGCTTCCTCTTGTGGAGGTCTGCACACTTAGCCTCCTGCCCTCACATCATTTCTTTTAAAAACCTCCCAGCCATCTTTTTTCTTTTCAATCCTCTGTTTTTGTCACCTTGCACTTGCACTCGGCCTACTTTCTCAGTTTCATTACTTCCATCTTGGAGCTATCCTTTCTCCTGTTCATACTGAATACTGGTCCTTGTTTTACTACTAAATTCCTTCTGTTAATCTTACTTCTCCCAGGAACACTCCTCTCTCTTCCATGCTCTCTGCCCATGCAGGCCTCAGGAAGTGGGTGTGTAGTGTGTCGAGTTAGTTTAGGGGAGAGAGAGAGAGAGGGAAAGAGGGAGAGGAGGGGAAAGGGAGGATACTGATTAAAATAATAAACAGCTGTGTGAAAGAGTGGTGCTAGTGGCCAGAGAGAAGGAGAGCAACAGAGGAAGAGAGCAGGATGGGGTTACCAGTCTTGGCATGCTTGTGTGACCCCTGAGGGAACAAAAATCTGACGAAGAAACTTCTTTTTAAGAAGTCTCCTCGTCCCTTAGGGGAGAGAGAGGACGGGATGACAAACGGATCAACCTCTCCTCCTTCACCGTCTCAAGAGGCAAGGAGATAATCGGCAGAGCTGCGACTCAAAGAGGCCGGCGAGTCAGACTCCCTGCCCAGGATCGAGACGCCGAGCCTTCAGGCAGCTCTCTGTGAACACGTGGCCCAGAGCTCCAGAAAAAGAATAAGGCATTCTTTGACTAAGTGGCCCAGTCATGGCAGTGATTAGGAGGGTGTGATAGAGCGAGACCAGACCGGGGCTGGAGACCCGATGGGCGGGTAGCAAGGCAGACACTGAGGTGACTCTGTCTGTTGGAGCCTAAGTTACCTTTGCTTGGGGGAATGAGAGGGCAAACCATGTGCCTCTTTGTGCTGCCGTCTCTCCTCTTGAAGTGTGTTGGGTTGTGTGACTGGTAGGGATAGAGTGCTTTTTATCTGAGTAATTGAGAACAAACGCTCCAGCCCTGCCCTGGGTTGGACTGCCGGACATCGTGTAAACAGCTTCCTTCATGCCCAGGGGGGAAGTGGAGGAAGGGAAGCATAGCAAAGTTAAAGGAGAGAGCCAGACCTGTCCTCTCGGCCACTCTGCGGTTTACATCAGCCTGGCCGTCCCTCAAGACACACCGTTATCTCCACTTTGCAGACCTCCACCCAAGATTTGTTGGATTTCCCTCCCAGTTTCAGTGCCCCATTCCTGGCTAGAGGACCTGTGCTGTCACCTTCAGCCTCCGGCCGCTACATAGTCAAACCTCCAGTGGCTCTAATCGTCCTGTTAGTCCCAGCCCCAGCTCTGAAGCATGACTGCAGGGTAGCTGTCCCCCACCCCTCAGCCTGGCTGTCTTTCTGAAGAGGATGCTACGAACATGTAGCGGGATTGGGCGAACACACACACTGGCACGCATGCACGAGTGCTGCCAAGGGGTGTGTGAAGTGTGTAAATCGCCTGTCTTTGGACAGCAACCTGGATTTGACCCCCTTGTATTCGATTTTTGTTCAAAAGCTGGGCTTCTTTTGGATTTGTTTCAAGATTGTTTAAACTTTGGATTTAGTATTGATCTGAGCCCTGAGCTTAAAGGTTTTGATCGTAACCACTGGAGGACTTATCTGTCTGTGCCGACTCCTTACCGACCTTCGACCTGAATGACAGCAGAGAAGATGTAGGGACTGGGAGAAGCCAGAGCACACACTCCAATATGATTGGCTGGAGCTTCAGCTTGCAGGAGCTGCTAAGAAAGTTTGAACAGGTATATATCTACTGATTTTGGAAGAATTTTGATGACAGCTTGGCCTCAGTCTCACACTGGCTATTGAATGCAGTTTTTTTTAAACAAACATACGCGCTGCACAGCATGAATACAAACACAGCCACCATTCACTCTCCACCTCCCCTTGTGTTTGTAGATGTGGACCTAATGTAGTCAGCTTTATGAGGTCTGAACAGTCATTATTGGAGTCATTAAAATGGAATAATCGGTTCTGGTCTGCTTTGCTAGTTATTAGAGGGCTACCATGCAGAGAGAGAATTAGTATAGAATGAGACCCGGAGCATTGGATTGGATGTAATTTGTCAAAGCAAACCTTTACAATAATTGCGTTATTAAGGGCTAAAGACAAACATGGTTCAGCCCAGTAAGGGTCATTGTTGTTTGTCAATGTGAAATACTTGTTTTAGGCAAAATTACCATCAACAGGACAGCATTCGGTGTGTTTTTTTTTTTTTTCAACCACAGCTTAACTGTGTGTTTAGTGCATTTATCCTTCATAAACCTCTAAGTAGTAGTTGTAACTTCAGTTTCCATGGGAGACTCTGTCACATCCTATCTGTGCTCCGAGCAGCTCACAGCCAGCAAATCTCCATCACTCATTACAGTGTGCATGAGATCCAGAAGCCATTAACCTTTCTGCTGCCTTTCTACCCTCCCACACAAACATCTCTGTGTGAGTGTGTGTGTAAGCAGTGGTTCAGTTGAGTCTCTAGCTGAGTGTTTGATACAGTATGGATGCATGAGAGCTTTTTTTTTTTATATGTTTGTGTCACTGACTTTCTGCAAGACATGTTTTCATGTGTTACTTTTTCTTGGTTGTGTGCATGAGTATGTGTTGGTACTGTTGGTGTTTTTGCCAAATTCAAGATCCTTTCACATGCAGGACCAAAAATCCCATATTGAATTAATTTTTTATCAATAACCCATAAATAAAACATGGAATGTTGGCAAACAGAAGGTTTTTGTAGCTTACACGGTGACCTGTGCCACACTAACATTTTCTTTGGCGATGTCTGTGGGATAGAGAGAGAGAGAGAGAAAGTGATCAGTCATCATACTTAGGCACCTCAGGACACAGATTGACATACATAAACCACTGCCTCAAAGTAGTCTTTCACTGGGTGAAATCTAAAGGGGGCTTTTGTAAATGAATACATGTGCCTTTGTATGCCCACACAGTCTATACCTTCTGTGTTGTGTGTGTGTGTGTTTGTGTGTGTGTGTGTGTGTGTGTGTGTGTGTGTGTGTGTGTGTGTGTGTGTGTGTGTGTGTGCGTGTGCGTGTGCGTGTGTGTGTGCGTGTGCAGTGTTACTTCCAGTGGAAGTAGAAGAAGTGCTAAAGAAAAAGAAAAGGGAAGCACTTGGGTAATGACTTGAAACGCAGCCAGCTGGCTCAGTGGCAAAATGACTTTCTGTCTTTCACTCTGTATATCTTTCTGCCCGTCTCTCTCTATGGTTCTGTCTGTCTATCTTTGCTTACCTGCCTGTCTGTCTGTCCATCCGTCTCTCTCTTTCTCTCTCTCACTTCCTCTCCTCTATGACCTTTAAGAGGCATTTGATTTGTGTCAAAAAGCCAGCGGGTGATTATCCTTGCAGATCACAGCGGAGGGATTTGCTTCAGTCTTTGTGAAATGTCTATTGGCATTCGGTAAATTGCAGCACTGTGCCACAAATGACAGTGATAATTGATAGTTGTTTTGTGTTTAATCTGGTTCGACTGTAGCTGAACTGTATTTTGTGCACTTTTCCAAAAAAAGCAGTTTGCAAAATAGCTGACACGTCACATGTTCCACTTACGTTAGGAAGATGTATATTAGGTGCACATGACAAAACATGTAACATACATCGACCGTGTGTGTATCCCATCTGTTTCACACCTTAAATCACTTACTTGCTGATGTGTATGTTGGTGTGTATATGTGTGTGATTTCCTTTACACTGTTGTATTGTGTGTACCTAAGTGTGTAGCTATTTATGACTTATGTGATTAGCTGATGTTTAACAATCTCTGGAATACCATGTTAATGCCACTTCTACAAATTTCCATTACTGCACTCCTAGCATCTTTAACCTGGAAGACTTCTGCTTAATTTACAGATTTGTGACGACTGAGAGCAATCATCTGTTCACCTCTTTTTTGTAATTGTTAGTTTATTTTAATAATGGAAAGACTGTGATAAAACACTGTGGCAACACAATGGCATTATTCAAGATAAGGTACTTTTACAGTTATTGTAAAAATGAAACTTGGTTAATAGCAACATTTCTAATCTGTAATACCACAATGAGAAGGATACATAAGCAACAACTAAGCCACTGACGCTTGGCCATTTCTCCCACAATAATGACTTTTTTTTTCTCATCAATATACTGTTGTGGGTCGTAGGTCTTGTTACACTGCTCTTATCTACACTAATTTTGTCCCATTTGTAAATCTGTGTCTGTGCTGCAGGCAGTATTACACACTTCCATATGGTATTGGAATCTTGTCTTTATCTGCAGTTGAAATGGGTCAAACTGAGGGGAGTCCCAGTAGAGAGAGAGAGAAGAAGAAGAAGAAAATGGAGCAGTTTTACACATCTAAAAATAAAACATTTGACAGGATCCTCTGCTTGCGTTAGCCTCCCTTGTGATTCAGCCCTCACACACAAACACTCACACGTACCCTTTGAGATGCAGTTGTGTAATAGAGCTGCCTTGTTAAGGACACACACACACACATACACACATACAGATGGTAAAATCGTCACAGTATTAAATGTTGTGGCCTCTAGTAGCCACACACACATAACATAGTATTTTGGAATAGCACAGCATTACATTAGTATTAAATTCTGTATCCAAGCATAAAATTAGCAAAGCCTGCTTTGCTGCAGCCCTTAGTATGAAGGCAAACATGGCTTAGGGAGTTGCTCCTGGTTGGGATGGGACTTCCAAGTCAGTGAAAGGTTAGAAGTTAGAAGAACATCTCGATAGTGAAAAAGTACCTCGAGGACATTCAATGAAAATATAAACTTCTCTGCCTTCTGGAAATGTTGCGTGCAATGTGCCATGAAGTCCCTCTAAACTAGTCTTTGCGACAAAATCCAGAGTTATTTTCGGTTCATGAATTATCAGCTGTGACAGCCTAGACGACTGTGACTTTCAATTTTGGGGTTTTGTGATGTGAACTTACTTTACTGCTGTCCTTGACTGTACATTTGCTCAGAACCTCCAAGTCACTTCTGATAATTCTTCTTTGTCTGTGTATTTTTGTAGGACATCCAGGCTGAGATCGATGCCCATAATGACATCTACAAGAGTGTGGACGGGAACAAGTCGAAGATGGTCAAGGCTCTGGGCAGCTCGGAGGAAGCTGTGTTCCTCCAACACAGACTGGATGACATGAACCAACGCTGGAGCGATCTGAAGGCCAAATCAGCCAACATCCGGTCAGTGAAACTTCAACTAATACTTACAAACAGATGTTTGTTTTTTCTTTGTCAATGCTTTAGCAATGCTTTTTTACTGCTCTGAACTTATGGAAAAAAACAAAATATCGACAATCTCAATCATAGCAATGGTTCAAGTCATGTCTGCATCAATTCACTATTTTAATCAACCAGTGAATTATACATTGCACAAATGTGAGAATGTGTTTCTCACATACCAAATAAGAAAACAAAAAGACCAAAAAAGAAAGCTCAAGAACTCAAGGTTGCAACACTGAATTCCATCTCAAACACCAAGCACTCAATCTCTTAGAGGCCAAAAATGTTTCTACGGAAATACTCTGCACAAGTGCATGGAGTACAAATCAAGAGTTAAGCTTAGTCCAAGGCCAACAGCCTCAGCGCATGAAAAGAAAACCTCATCCCATTCATGATGGAACATGACTCACATGTCTTAGATTAATCACACATGACATACAGCATGCTGTGGAACATTTACGCATGTTGTTGTTACTGATCAGCTGTACGGATACAGTAGGCCCTGTGTTCAACATGCCTGTCATGGAGCACAGGGATGAAGTACAGCTCCAAAAGGACCTGCATATTGTGACACATAAACTTTTGAGGACACAGACAGTGCCATAGTCAGCCACAACCTGGGCATGAATAAATAAGGGTGTTAGGGTGAAGAAAGTGAAGGTGGAAGTGAAGTTGACAGGGCCAGATGGAGATGTTCAAAGACAAAGAGGAAGAGGGAGGGTTGAGGGAAACGGCACAGGAGCACAACAAAGCCACAGGGGCCAGGGGGAAAGGTTAGAAATGCTGCAGAGAAAATTTACACCGGGGGAAATAAAGAAGCTGCTGGGAAAGATTCTGCGTCGAAAAAGAGATTGCTTTGAGCAGAAAAGAATAAATGGGAGTGAGTTCAGGTCAAACAGTTCAGACATAATAGGCCGAACCTGTTCCACAGAAAGACAAGCGAGAGAAAAATAGACAGAGAGGACAAGAGATCAGTCAGCGTGTTTGTGTTTGTGGGAGGTGAGGTGCTGTGTGTTGATTGTATACAGCCCATTATGCCTTAATTACAGTACATGTGTAATTAAGGCTAACTCTGTGAGCGGCAATAGGAGGTCTCTGCACACAGTGTTCAGATACATTTTGCCCAGCAGATATGAGAAAAACAAAAGTGCTTATTCACACATTGCACGTATGCTACCACCCACACAATTAGCGTCCAGCTGTGTTCACTTTTACAAATAACATGAACTTCAGAAGGGCAGCAAGTTCCCCTGAGTGGTCAGCAAGCTGTTTTTTTATGGGGGTTTTATTGTGAATTTCTTGAAACTTTAAGACTATATCTGGCTTTAAATATGTTCACCAACAAGTATCAGTCTATCTTTATATTATTGCGAACCTGCAAGGACATATCCTTGACATAACCTCCGGATCCTTTACTAGCTACCCGTTGTTTTCAGAATCCAATTCAGAATCTTCCTTTTGGTTTACAAAACTCTTGCTGGTCTGGCTCCACAGTATATCTCAGACATGCTGTCAGTTTATAGCCCCAGCAGATCTCTCCGGTCACAAGGTGGAAATCTTCTCCGTGTGCCTAGAGCAATTTCAAAGTCTGGTGAGATGGCATTCAGTATTTATGCACCTAAAGAATGGAACAGTTTGCCTGCTTTCTTTCTTTCTCCAACACTGTGTTCTTTCAAAACCAAATTAAAGACCTTGCTTGTCACTTGAACATTTTCTTAAATGAACACATTATATTTGTACAGTATGTTTGTTTGTATGCATGTGTGTATATGTGGTTTGAATTGAATTGAATATTATACAAAGGAAGAAAGAATGCTACAGATGAGTCATTTAAATGGACTTTTCAATAGTTGACTGTAAAAGTTTTAATAAAAGTAAGTATAAAGTATTATACTGTACATCCAGAATTGACACTCTTTGGGTGGTACAAACAGTATCTTAACAGTTTAAATGGATGGTTCCTTTTTGGCAGAGCCCATCTGGAGGCGAGTGCTGAGCGCTGGTCTCGTCTGCTGGGCCTCCTGGAGGAGCTGTGGAGGTGGATCTGCATGAAGGATGAGGAGCTGGCCAAGCAGATGCCCATTGGAGGAGATGTGCCCACCCTGTTGCAACAGCAGAACCATTGCACGGTACGTACTTTCACCACAGGCAATGTTCCTGCCTGTACAGGATTTATCATACCTTTTCCCTGACTGTTATCTCAAGCTTTCCAAAAAGTTGAGTTTATAAAATCTACTAGTACAGTCGAGTTTGGATTTTTTTTTTTTTTTTATCATACTCTTCTTTAAATTGAAAATGGTTGCTGTCTACATAATTAAGGGTATGTTCACACTTAACCTGTTCAGTGCGTCTCACATGAATTCTGGTGCATTAGCCTGTTTGGTTCACAATGTGAAATCTATCAATCAAACTCAATCCATCAGTCAATTGGACTAAACACCCAGACCCAGACTGCCTGAAAAGGAAGGTCTATGTGCATTTCTAAGCAGATGTTTTGTTTGTTGTGTGAAAGCAAATCAGACCAGCCACAGGATTTCATAATAGAAGATGTGTGATTTTAGCTTGAATCCAAAAGCTAAACTACTACAAAATCCATCTGCTGAAAGAGAAAAGTAGTGACTACACGCTTACCTGTCAGTTCATATCGACTTTATGCTTTACAGCTCTTTGTTGTAAAAAGCTAGTGTGAATACAAACAAAACCAGGACTAAAAGGCAACAACAGATCATTCTTTTCACGTGCATGCTCTACCTACACTCTCTAATGTTCTTGACATCCACATGACCATAACCGATAACCCAAACAGCTGATGTAGTTATTTTAAAGCAATGTTGCATAGAAATATGAGATTATTACCACAAGAACTTACTGTGACTGTAAAGCAGTCGCAGCAATCACCTTGACAATATTAAGCGTCAGTCTGGTCAGCACTTTGTCTGCAGTCAGTTAAGATAAACTACAGATTGCATGTTTTATGTCTCCATAGTTATTAATCAGCAGTGTTATTATGGTCACTCAGCAGTAACCATGCGCAAAACTTGTATTAGTGCAGAGTTAAAAAACCAATATGAAAACCACTTCTACACAACCGGTACTGTTGTTCCATCTATTTCATTCTTAGAATTATTGTTTTTATATCACCCTTATACCACACTTTATCATTTATTCTAACGGGCGATCAGTACTTTCACTGTGCTTACCTGTTCACATTTTTGTCATCACTGATATTTTTCATCAGTGTTCCCCACTATATTTTTTATTTTAACCACTGGTTATTGTAATAGTGCATTGGCGTGTAATTGCTTTCAGATAGATGACTCACCCTGTGGCTACTCTTTACTCCCAGTCCGCTGGCCTCCACTGCTGTTGATGTTGCTCTTGACATTGTAATGCGTTTCTCCACACCCTGTTCACCACACTATTATTTTGTTCCCCAAAACGCCTTGAGAGTAAACACATGTGCAGTCATGCGTGGGCGCAGGATCATAGACACACTGAAACAGATCAGCAGTCACCCTCTGGAACATACACGCACACAACAGACAGACACACACACGTACATTTCATATATGTATAAGGGTGTATATTTTGTAATGTGATTAATTATGTAATTATACTGTATATTACGTTACATTTTCCCCTTATATTTTGGTACATACAAAACTAATTAAGGTTAACCAAGATGTCACGCACAGAGAGAAATAAATATTTTCAGAAGAAGCTGAAATGAGATATGTATTCAATTATAAGGAGGTGAATAAAACACCACAACTCCTGACGCATCAAATAATACCTCAGAGTACAGAAGGAAGATAGAATAAAGGAAAAAAAAGTTATGAGAAGGGAAGAAAAAAGGCAAAAAAATATATTTACGAATATACAAAAACCTATAAAGTGTAGAAATTCCTAAGAGAAATAAGAAAGAAAGTGAGGACAAAGGCTTCAATATTAGCACTATGTGCTCAGTGCATTCTTTTACCTGGTAAACAAAACAAAACATGGGAGAGGCAGTAACAAATCAACTGTTGAGGCAGAGTGGGACTCTTTCCAATTGAAGACGATCAATTTCTTGGCTGCTATAATGCCTGCTAAGTATAGTCTTTTAATGATTTAATGAGGGATCATTGTTCAAAAGCACAACAGATTGTGAAAAACAATAGTTGTCCCCAAGATCCTGGCTAAAGATGTATTGCTGGGCAATGCCAAATCATGTAAATATTAATTCCCTTTTCTATCTAGGGAAAACAAACTACAATCTGTCATTGATCTGGCCTTTATTAAATGTAGTCTGCGAAGGAAAGAGATGAATGAAATTGGAATATACTGTATATATATGGATAATTGGGATTATAGATTGAAAAAGGTATATTCTCACAAATAGTTTGCCAGTCAAGACTCAATATCAGAGTTAAATTTCTATCTGTGTTTTGAGCCATGACAGAATTTCTCCTCTGAGTTCTGAGATGATGTTGATGTGCGCTCTGTGTTTTGTATCCAACACCTGGCGGAGAGGAGAGACGGGCCTCAGCACAGCAGATCAGACAGGCACCATTAGATAAGGAATAGGGCCAAGATCACACAATGACCGCAGGAGAGTACAATCTCCCTGCATCTCCACTTTCACCTTCCTTTTCTCATTACCTTCTTTCAGTTCTTTTGTCGTTCTCTGTGGTGTCCATCTTGCTGTTGCTCTCCCCCACCTTTGCATCTCCTTTCTTTACACTCCTCATTTCTCTTTGCCTTCACGCTCTCCACATTCCCTTGTTCATCTTCAGGTCTTCGGCTTTGAGATCACTGAAATAGGAAATAATGGAACAGGGGAGCTGAAAGTGAGGGAAGGCTCACTTTTCATTTTGACTATGTTATATTTTTCCCTTCGCTTCCTTCTCCTCTGTATCCTTAATAGATTGGCCTAGAGGTCTCGCCGACCCTGAGAGAGATGAGGTGGCTGAGCAGCACAAAGAGCCGGGGCTTTGAACACGTCATCTTGCTTACACCGACACACATACACACAAGTCTCCTGTGCTCACGCATACACACTTTAGTCACTCAGTGATACACACACCAGCTGCTCTGTCAGAGTGATGGAGGGAAATGTGTATAGCAATATGGAAATTGGTATCTATGAGGTAGGGAGGGCTTAGAGGGGATAAGCGGAAAAACCTGTCTTTTTTCCCTCCTTTTTTTTCTGGTAGACTCAGGGAGATAAAAGAGGTAGGCTAAGCCACTTAGCCCAACAGAGAGCAATGGATATTGCAGTTATTAAAGAGTTAGAAGAAGAAAAATATGAGAGCAGTGGTCCGACAGTCAGAGAAGAAAGTGATGGACAGGAAGTGGCAGACAGAGGCAAAATTAGATTAAGAGAAACGAGGAAGAAAGAGGATGTAAAGAGGGTTACATGTGGAAGAAAGGTGTTTATTAGAGGTGTGAAAAGGCAAATATTTAGAAGATTCTGGTACATTTCCATCTGTTTGTTTTCAGAATTTCTACATTGACTCATGACTCCCATTAGATTTTGCCTTAAAGCAGACATCTGTTTAACAATTTACAAGAATAATTTGAAGGAATGAGAGGGAGGTTTATGTCCTGTCTTCCTTGAGTGACTTCTTGCTCCCTCCTCTGTGTACTGATCTGTGTCTGTGTTTCTTTTTGCTAAAATGGCCATAATAGAATGTGTTATTCGCACATTCAATTATCCAATAAAAGGCCTTCATCAGCATCCAGCTGATTAAACTCATCAATCTGCTCTATTAAATTAACAGCTTTTAGATCAAGAGGAGAATAAGAGGGAAGAAGGCACAAAGTGCTTGTGGGCATTTTAATGACTCTTATCTCTCAGTAACAGTTGGCTTTTTTGTCTTCATTGTTAGGACAGTTCAATCTGGTCATTTCAAAATTTGTGTGAATAAAGACTAAAAGGAAAAGAATAATTCTGTTGAAATGTAAATTTATTTAACTTAGTTTTCATCTCACTATGCTTAAGTAATTTATAATTAGTCTGTCCAGACTGCGGCGGGTTTAATAATCAGCCACAGAACCCATCTTAATCATTGTGCCTGCATGATTGATTAGCACCATTTGCACCTGAACGGACAGGTCGTAAAGGAGAACGAAATGGATTAAAGTGCTGCGCTGGACTTTACCTTATCTGTAAGGAAAGGACTTCTTTTTTTTTTAACTCACAATTGCCTCGTTTTGAGTAACTTTTAATTGTTTTTGTCTGCTTCCTTCCTTGCTGCTTTAGTTGGCAGTAGTTTCAGTCCACAGCTCTGTTGGCTCAATGCAGTTTTGTTCAGTTGTGTAAGTTGAGTTCAGCCTTACAAACCAATATAACTTCACTGTCCCCCATATAGCGGAAATCAACAATATAAAGCATTGCAACATTAAAGCAGCAACAATCAATACTTTGATATTAATAATGGCTCAAATGACATGAAAATACATAGAGAATTATCACACAACTCTATTTTAGTTTTTAATCTTATTTATCGGTTGGTTTAACAGGGACAGTGCACATTAATAAACATTACAGTAAATGCTCCAGAGTTGCCCAAGAGGCTCTTTTTCATCTGTAGTCCCTAGGCAGATATAACAAAGTCACTCTAAAAAATAATATAAGATTTCAAATTACAAAGTTATTGAGATCATTTATAATCATGCAGGGCAATGATAAAAATAGTAAAAAAAGACTTAAAAAGTCATAATATGTCGGCCTCTGATGTTCCACTCGGCACTATGGAGTTTTTTAGTGTTTTCCCACACATTGTTTTGGTTTTACAGCACACAACTCTACTGTTTTGGTTCACTTTCATCAGTGTCATTTTCAAGCAAAATAGCTCTACAAACATACCGTACACTACCTGCCCAGCACCAGATGACAGACAGAAAATTAGCAATTAGCTGGTGAATACAGTTTAGTATGAGCCAGACATTTTCTTTCTTTTGTTGATGTAGACCATAAAAAGGAGCTAAAGGAGAGTGAATACATTCATCAAGTGGCCACAAACACAACCTCAAATGAATGCTAATGTCGCACAGTATCTCCTGGATGTGTAAATAAGCAACAGTATATGAACAGTTTTGGTTATAATATGTCAGTGTTGCGTTTACAGCTCTTTTGTTATTCACTGTGTGTTTAGTAGTAGAAACGAGTAGTTAAAAGGGAGAAAAACAACTATGATGTTTATTGAGAATTGAAGGACTATTTGAAAATATTATTTTTTGCCACAAATGTCTCTAAAGTCCATTTAATCTTTGTAGTGGCGGTAACACAACCTTGGAATAAAACAGAATAAAACATAACTAATACATATCTTAAAGAAATAAATGAAATAACTAACAAACTGTCGATGAAGAAACTTACAGTATGTGTGCATTATTATTTAACTGTGCCTTACTATTTTATTACTGTAGCTGCAAAGTCACAGGTTAATTTCTAAAATATCTGCAGGCGCCATCAGTCTGGACATTTTCTTATTTACAAATGGCCAAGGCTGGAAGCAATAAATTAGTAGAGAATGTCAGAGAGTATGATTTTACCACCACTACCTATCACTAGCCTTTAGCTATTCCAAGGTAACAGTGGATGTTAAGGGCAACGAAGCAATTAAATTTTCAGGTTGAGTCACTCTAAGGTTCCTTCATGAACTTTATGCAGCTGCAAATCCAATTTGGCCCAAATAATAGCAGTTCAAACATTTTCCATGACCAAAAATAGATCTTTTATTAATTCATGTATGTAGTTCTATTACATTAGTTATTTTTATTTGCAAGAGAAACATAAAAAGTTACCAGTTTCTTGATGAACTGTAATTTTTGAATGTGAGTTAGCTCCTTTTGTGAAGGCTCCTTGAATCCTGATCAGGTGCTTTTCTGTTATTTTTGAGAGCTAGCAGAGTAGTCCTTTTGGGAGGCTTATTTTTTTGTCCTGGAAGAAGATGAGGGGTGCGGTAAGAGTGGCTGAGATAGCAGGGTTTCGAGAGTGGGAAGAGGGATGTTTTTGCAGAGCTCTGAATGTAACTGTTGTGATGTTATCTTATCGCCGCCACAGCACAGGGCATACGTTGATAAGAGTTTGCTGTGCTGCTACGGCCACACACCAGACACACAGACCTGGACACAAACGCAATGAGTCAGATGCTGAAATGCACACACACATGCACAACCAAGGTCACAGTCACTCACAGCTACAAGATACACACCATAAGTATTGTGAACTGACAAAAGTCCTTTCTTTCTCTGGTCTTCACAAATCACACAAGGCCAGACCATATTCTGATTTGCTAGTGCTGAAAACTATTAAAAAAGAAGAAGAGCAAAGTGAAGACCTGCCCCTTTTTTATCTTTGACATAGACAGCCATGTCTTATCACTCATAGGCCAGCTGGGATTTGCCAGGGGAAAAAAAGCTTTTTTCTTAACCTGAAAGCTGTACACGTGTTTGATATTTCTACCTCTCATACTCCCCCTCAAAAGCATGTCCCTGTTTGACACATAATATGAGTGTGTTGAAGTTTCACTAAAAAAAAACTTGTTTGAGTGGTAGAGAAAGGTCTTTGCTGTTGTCGTCTGTCTGAACTGCAAGGATAACCAATGGCTGGATGACAGAGAGAGAGAGAGGCTGTGTCTGACAGAGAGAATTACTTGGCACTACTTGTGTTGCCAGTTACAACCATCTGTAGCTGTGTCTCTGTCTCTTCTGAGCCAGTTAACATTGAAGGACTGTGTTCGGGGGAATACTGTCATAAATTTCAACGTTTATTGTGATACATATTTAATACAACTGGGCAAAAGCAAGCTAGTGCTGGGTTGTATGACTGAAATAATTACCACAATATCAGTAATGATCAATAACAATCAATGACTTTGACTTTGAAATTCTTCTCAGCAAACTACAACATTATGGAGTCAAAGGAACAGCGCTCAGTTGGTTTAGAAGCTATATGTATGGAAGGAAGCAATATGTTTATGTAAATGGTCACAAACCTCAAAGTAAAACCATCAAATGTGGGGTTCCCCAGGGATCCATTTTAGGGCCTGTATATAAATGATTTTGGGTATTCCTCTAGCATTCTACATAAAGTGTTATTTGCTGATGATACAAATTTATTCTTATCACACAAAAATCTAAGTGATCTGCAAAATAATCTAGATGAAGAACTAGTTAAGGTGGATACATGGTTTAAATGCAATAAAGTATCCTTAAATGTAAGCAAGACAAACTTCATTGCTTTTCACTCTCGTAGAAATCGAAATAATGTTGAACATGTTTGTATCAAAATAAGCGGTTGGGTTATTGAGAGAATGAAGTCCACCAAATTCCTGGGGGTCCATATTGATGAATTTTTAAACTTTAAGGGCCATATTGATGAATTGACGAAAAAATTGTCCAAATATGTGGGTTTATTTTTTAAGTTGAGGCTTTTTATTCCAGCTTACTGAATGTAATATTTTTCACAATGCTTGTATAATGTTGTATATATGCTTAATGACAGACTCTATGACCTTACTCTGACTTACGTTCCCTCGCATACATATAAGACTAGAAAAAAATCATCTTATAAAGGCTAAGGAAGGTAAACTTAAATGTATGAGCCTTAGTGTGGGTTGTAGAGGTCCACAGGTGTGGAACGAGCTTGATAACATTATAAAAATGTCATTATCTGTGTCTGTTTTCAAAAAGAGCTTAAGGCAGCAGTTGCTGCTAAAATATGTTTAAGCTTGAGTACCCTGAACGGCCGGGGACTTCTAAACTAGTTACTCTGCTCTGAAATCCATTTAAATTGTACTATTATTTTCACTTGCCATATGTCTCTATTTATTGTATCTTTAAATGTCTTTGTCTTTCTGACCATTTAGTAGTACTTTTTAGGGTCTTAAGTTAGTCTTACATGTTTTGTAGGTTGTAAGAGTTACTGTATAATACATACACTTTTAAAAACCTAGACAATGTGTTAGTAAACATATTTTAAATACTATCTGCTTAGTGTCTGGGCCCAAGTTCTCAAGCTTCAGATAGCTTATCAGGGTGTCCCATTT
This sequence comes from Thunnus maccoyii, assembly GCF_910596095.1. Lineage (NCBI taxonomy): Eukaryota > Metazoa > Chordata > Actinopteri > Scombriformes > Scombridae > Thunnus > Thunnus maccoyii. Next base: position 18,026,488 of record NC_056549.1, on the reverse strand, counting down.
CACATATCTCCATAATGTCTTATGTGATTATACTTGTATTTTAACTTATTTGTGAATTATAAATAAATAATAAAAAATAAAGATTTCCAATATTAACATAGTATATCCCAATTGGGAGAATGTACGCAAAATCACATACAAAGTAATCAAACAGCTGTTCAAAGCAGTGAACCGGTACCACTATTATGCATTACTGTACATGAGACCAAACCCCTCATTTCTTAAATAACCAACCATCATATTGACACAATATTATTTTGCTGAAAGTTGATTAACGGTAATATTAGAGCTGAAACAATAAGTCAGTAATCAATTAGTCGTTTGACACAAAATTAAATGACGACAATATTGATAATTGCTCAATTGTTTAAGATGTTTAGAAACAAACATGCCAAACATGCTCTGGTTTAGCTACTAAAATATGAGAATTTAATGCATTACTCTATTTTATATCACTATAAATTGAATATGTTTGGATTTTGGACTCCTTGGTCAAATGAAATACATCTGAAGATGTCAACATGGACCTTGGAAACACATTTTTGACATTTTATAGACTAAATGATGAATTGATTAATCAAAACACCACTCAACAATCAATCATTGATACCCAAGGGGATATTCAATAATAAATCAGGCTTAAAGCAAACATTCAGAAAAGTTAGCGACTCTCTATAATCTTAAAATTACTTATTAATATTGCACTAAAAAACAGAGCCAAAACAGGAAAAGATTTAGGCTGTACCAGCAGTTTTCTGTCAAAAGCAGAAACTGCTTGTCATACCAATCAATTGTGATCAGGAATTAGCTGGTAACAGCTGCTGTGATGTAATAGGTGTTAAATTTGATTTAGCTGTATGAAGTTGAAGCAAATTATACATATATTACATTGTGTGTATAGAGTAGACAGCTTGCTAATTTGATGTTGTAAATATTAGTTCATTTTACATCTACTTGTCATCATTCCCTTATTTATCCAACCATAGATGTTTCCACCAGGACGCTGTTGGGCTCACAGTGAGCTAATATCTGTAATTTGCTGGAAAGTGTTTATTGTGATGTTACAAAACTAATATCAGAATATTTTACTTGCTAAATACTAAGCAATATGCAAAGAATTTTTGTGAACAAACAACCTCTCCATACTCATTTCAATCCCTTCTAAAGCCTAATTTTAAGCCCCCAACAAATCTGTGAGTGCAAAACAAAAACACAAGAAGACAGAAGTTGGTTTCTACTGGTAATTGTCCTCACAGCTTAGCTTCCCACTCCTCCTTTTCTTATCTTTGCTCCCCATACACACATTTTCCCCCTCTTCCTCAGTCACCTCTCATTTAGTTTCTATATCTCAAGGTCCCCTCTCAGAGCTACCTGCCTATTATGTTTCTTCCATGTGAGCTGGGAGGGAATCATTGGAACGGAGCAAACCATTTATTAGCAGGGGTGATTTAATTTGCGTTCAGCAGGATGCCCCATTTCAGCGTGAGGGTACATTTGTCCACAGGAGGCTGTGTGAAATTGTCATTGCAGTGGTTCCAACTGAACTTTAACTGGAACTTACCCTCTGAAATGAGCTTTGGTATTTTGAAACTAGAACAAAAAAAAAAAAGAATGTGTTCATCTCAAGGCCTGTGAGGATACTGTAATTTCCCATACTCTATTATTCTCTCCCTTCCTTTCTCATCTCTTCAAATCACGCTGTATATCCGATACCGTTGATCCCAGCACGTGGTCATCTGTCGTTCAGACAAAGTTGTGTGCACAAATAAAAAAAACGGAACTTTTTGCATCTCATTTTCGCTGCGCTCATCTGTTTGATAAGTCTGATAAGTGGGAGACTTTATCAAAGCAAGCTGTCCCATCTAATCAACTTGCCTCACAGTGTCTTAAACTACACTGCCTCCTCAACAAAGCAATCACACACTCCAATAGGCAATGAACTCCCCCGGGGTCACACTTTTATTAAAACAAGAATAATTATACTGTTACATGCCATGCTCACTCCCTCTGTCTAGTTTTATCGCCTGCTCTAAGCTGTGGCAAGGCTGACTAGTTGACATGTGGATACGAAAGGTGTTCGTAATCAATCTATTTTTTTTCTCACCTGTAAGGCCTGAAGTATGGTAATTTAGCCCATATGTTTGTGTGGTAATTTGACTATTGCAGTGGGAGAGTTAGAACAGGATATGATGTATTGCTAGCCGACTCTGTTATGACAATTCCTGCAGGGTTATAGCACCCAGCAATTCACTTTACTCTTGGGATCGTTCTGCTAATTTCACACCAACCCCAAGGAAATACCCGGTTTGACCCCCATACTCCGGCCTTCAATCACCGCTCTGTTCCCATTGCTCTCACTCCTGCTGCCACTCCTGCCGTAGCTTCTCTCTCTCTCTCTCTTACCTCTCGCTTTTCTTCTTAATAAGGGAAAAACGAGCAGGGGAAGTGTTTTGTTATGCAGCAATCACCTAATTAGCCACTGAGAGTGTTGTTTATCTCGTCCATAAGCCGAACATAAACATCTGCTCTTGGTCTTCACGTCTTATATGTGCGTGTGCATGTGTGTGTTAATCACAAGTGCCTCTTTCATAATATAATGAAAGCCGGAGCTGATTTAAGCAGAGCTGCTTGATTAGTGGATTTCTGTGGAGTGGGGTGGGGGGGTTGAGGGGCGGCAATCTGGATACAACCCCCTTTTCAAAATACGCCAGGTTCAGTTTGAGTTCATTGGTACCGACCAGGTCAGGAGACAAGAGTCAAACATGCACATAAATGCAGAGGGAATGCATTAATTACACCTTTCTCACATTCTCTGTTAAAAATAAACTCTGCTAAGAAACGCTCTCTCTTTCTCATTGCTGTGACTCGTTCTGTCCTCAGTCTTTGCAAAAACTTGATTGGAGACTGGACACTTAGAAAGTAATTAACTTGTGGTAATACTAAGCTTTTAATGCAAACTGAAGCGCCTTTAACCCATCGCTCTGCATTTGTCCCACAGGTGTTACGGTCAGAACTGAAAGAACGTGAGCACCTGGTGGTCACGACTTTGGACCAAGCCCGGATGTTTCTTGCCGAGCAGCCCATCGAGGGTCCCGGAGAGCCGCGGAAGAACCTGCAGCCAAAGACTGGTTTGTATACATGACTATATCAATGTGTTGAACATTATGCAACATAATGAAAAAAACGTGAAGGCCAGGAAACCTATTTCGAAAAATGTTACTATAACTATTGCTACCGTGCCACTTATAGTCCATATTATATACTGCATAGATTTCGAATTCAGAATATAAACACTAAAATGAAATGGCCAAGGTAAAAATACTGCTCTATATAGTTAATAGGGTGAGATTTGATAGAGAAATAACCTGACCAGGATTGTTAAGACAGCAAGAAAGATAGTAGGCTGCCAACAAAAGCCATTAGATGACCTTTACTGAACAACTGTACACGTGAAAGTCCTGTCAATCACTACAGAATACCCCTGGCAAAGGAAAAGATCTACAAGGGTTCTTATATCCCAAATGCAATTAATATGGTCAACAAACTACAGTAAACTTAAATAGGGGAGTATAGGTTGTACACCATAGGTATGAATCCACACTACAATTGAGAGATCTTTGTTAATGTGATGTTTTTATCTTGTTGACATGTTTGTGTTTATATTTTCCTGGGTGAGACCAAGGACAATTTTCTTGCCTCTTCTAGACAATAAAGTTTATTCTATTCCATTCTTTTTTAAGCACCCTTGACATCATACAAGAGAGATTAAGTCGCCTGACCTCTTCCCTCTTTTGTCATATGAGGGCACATCTACAAGAATACACAGTGAGACTGAAAAGTAATAATAGTAAAAATAGACTCCTTTTTTGGAGCATTTTTCACCTTTATTGGATAGGATGCCGTAGAGAACTTGAGGCATGAAATGAGGTGAGATGACACACAAACAAGGGTCCTTGGCTCTACTTAAATCGGGGGGATGTTGAGTGTAAAGCCGACTGTCATAGAGAGGTGGAGAGATGTGATATCGTCGACAGTCTCTCTTGGAAGGCTCCTTTTTAACCAGCTCAGCGTACCAGATGAATAAACCACTTAAATATACACAGCAAACCTGTCTCATTGTCTTTAAACCAGATGTGAGGACTTATTTGGCCCAGTTTTGAGGTTAAGTACCCTTGAAACACAATTCATTAAAATCTGAGCTGATGGTTATACCAACATGATAGAGCACCCTGGAATTAAATATGCAGCGACTCATTCAGCATTCCCTCTCTGTCTCTCTTGGATGCGGCAGGGAAGTCTTGGTTAAGTCAGCACATTTCCCTTCAAACTAAAACCCCTTCTGTGTAAATAATTAAAACAACCCAAGGGGCTGTGTCAGGGTGTGGCAAGACTTCAGAGCACAGACCGTTAGGGCTGTTGTCTGTGATCTTTGATACAGATATCAAAGCGTTGCCTCATTGTATAAATAGATAAAAAGCGGATTTAAGATCAGAGGCTGCGCGTGTAGTTTAATCAGACTAGATGGGATTTTGTAGAGTGACACTGTGATAGAATCTTAACAGCTAATCATCCTACATTGTCTCTTTCTTCTTATTTTGATTTGTCCATGACAGTAATTGACTTATATTGTTTTGTTTATAGTCTACATTCTTCATTACAAAAGTTGGACACTGTAACACTGTGTGTATCTGCACAAGGCTGAGTGGATAATCAGAGTCTGACTTGTGTGCATTCATGGGAGGCAGGGAGAGAGGGAAAAAAAAAATCAGAAGTGCAACAGGTGAAGATGGTAATTCAGTCACTACCCTGGAGATGAGACCTCATAAAAGCTGCTCATCTTTTTGTAGATAAAATGGGTAGTTGGGGAGCAGTTTTCTCTTCTGCCTTCTCCTTTCTTCCTTTTTTGTCTGTGTCCTCTGATGTGTGAAAAATATTCTATCCTCTCACCTTCCCTGCCTTCCCCTGTTTTTCCTATCCCTTCTTACTTGCCCCTTTCTTCCTTTTTAGTATCCTTCCTCCTTTCTCCTCTTTTCTCATTCCCTCTCTATCTCTCTTCCTTTAACTCTTTCACTTCCTTTCCTAGTTTTTGCTTGCCTCCTGCCTCTCTCTTCTCCCTCCACATCTTTTGAGTTTCACTTATTTGCCCAAGTTGAAATGAAACATAACACAAATAGCAATAGAAAGTAATGTATACCAAGAGGGAAGGGCTTATTCAGTACCTCAACCTAAATAATACAAAACAGCATCCACAGTATTGAAAATATAGGTAGATTATTGTGTAAATGTTCTCCAGGTCTTTAAGAAAGATGTAACTCTTAATCACATGAGGTAGTTTGACAAGTCATGATTGTCTGTTTGAGTAAGACAAAGAGACATGAAATGATCTGGAAGATTTCCCTCTATAATTGGTGTCCTGTGTATAAAACTGCATATAAATATTAATATTATGTATTGTAAAAAATTGAAGTTCCTGAAACAAAGTATCCATTTTGGTGCAAGGATTTTAGAAAATGTCTTTACTGAATCTATTGTATGTGGCAGTATGGAAAGTAAGCATAAATTAAAGAATAATAAAAGGGCATGGAAACTGTCATTGTCAACAAAATAACTTTCTCTAGAACTCTCTTTTCTCTCTCTCTCTTCCACCTCTCTTTCTCTTCTTCTTCTTTCCTTCAGACCTCACCCCAGAGGAGAAGGCCCGAGGGTTGGCCCGGGCCATCCGCAAACAGACGGGCGAGGTGAGGGAGCGGTGGGAGCGTCTGAAAGGGCATGTGGGTGGTTGGCACAATCAGGTGGAGCAAGCCTTGGAGCGACTCCAGGAACTGCAGAGCTCCATGGACCAGCTCGATCTGCGGCTAACTCAGGCAGAGGAGGCCAAAGAAACCTGGCAGCCCGTGGGGGACCTGCTGATCGACTCTCTGCAGGACCACATCGACAAGACCATGGTGAGTCGATGAGAGAGCAGTGTCTCACTTACCATTAACATCAAGACATCAAGTCAGCAGTTAGACACCCCATTTCACTGTACATGCAACACTGAGTCATCTTCAGTAAATCTCTTCTTTTATTTTACATACAGGATCTTATATAAGTCCATTGAAAGTTTGACTGTAAATTATTGCTGTATAACTCGTAAATCACTGATTTAACAGCAATATCTGTGCTCTCAATTGTGATTTGATTCGTTAAAGTATTGAAAAAAAACTGCACACCACTGAAATAAGCATCTGCAACAATGTGAGTAAGAGCTGGCAGTGAATTCTCACACAATTTCCGCACTCTACTTTTTATCTTCAGAGCAAAATGGTACTTGATTTGATGATGTACTCAGTTCAATTATTCTGTCTTGTGTGTTTGTAAATGCTGCTCATCAAATCTGAGGATGTCTTTTTCCTGAGGAGACTTCGCCAAGAAACAAGCAACACATTTAGATAACAGGAGGAAAAATGGCAGCATTTCCTAATAACAAACAGTGAACAATAAATGAAAGAGTGACAAAGGAGAAATAGAGGACAGAGCAAAAACTGTCAAATCATGGTTAACAGGTTGCACGGGGAAAAAAACAGTCTCTTCACTGTTGCATTAGTTTAATGTAGTGTGTTACATCATGTCTAATCCTCACGATTGTCTCCCACAGTGCAGCTCTGAATTTCCATGTCATGGAGGGACCCACTTTGGATAAAACTGATAATTGCAACTATGTGACATGCACAGCCACAACAGTAGACTTTAAAATTTCAAGTTCTAGCACAACAAAACTTTAAAACTTGATTGATCTCCAATTAGAGATAATGAGGTCACCACAGTAAACAAGAAAAAGATAAACAGAAATTAACCAATCATCCGTGCAACAGGAACTCAGTTATTCTTTGTGAAAGCACAAACTTCATAATTAACTAGTTTCATTAAGTTTATAATTATATAATAAAGTTATGATATCAATTATTCACCCTGCCTCGACATAAAACTTTCTGTTCAGGCCTTCAGAGAGGAAGTCGCCCCGCTGCGTCAGGATGTTCGGCTTGTGAATGAGCTCTCCGCAGAGCTGACACCACTGGACATCCAGCTGTCCTCCACTGCCTCCAGACAACTGGACCAGCTCAACATGAGATGGAAACTACTACAGGTAGTTCAAAATCTTCCTCGATCATCATGCAGATGTTGAAGCATCCATGGTTTCCCACGCTCACGCTTGATTTCTCTTGTGTTTTTGCGCCACTTTTCTGCCTTCCTTCCTTGTCCACACTTGCCTAAATTGATGCTGTCTTCAACATACCTTGATCCTCCTTCTTCCTGTTCCTTCGTTTTACAGCCTGCCTGTTTTTTTTTAATCTTTTCAGTCTGTCTTTATCTCCGTCTCCCTCGGTCTATCTCGCCGTGTGCATGCTGATTTTACTTCGTGTCAGCCAAACACACAGGAGACTGAGAGTTATCCCTCTACCTGTGTTTTATTTGAACACAGCTATGTGCTCACCGCAACACTTTGTCACTACACATCAATGGACACTATTCACACGGCACACCAGTCACATTCTTGGCTCTCGACGCTCTTGAATGTTGTACGGTGAGGGAATCGGTGAGTGTTTTCTCGGAGCGGAGCATGTCTCAGCCCTAGAGGGGAAAGTTGTGGAAGAGTCTCTTTACAAGTCATCAGAGCCGAAGAGATGAGACATGATGTTGGTTGTGAATTAGGTAGTGAAATCCTCTTCCTTAACTTTGTATGCGAACAAGAGCATACCAGTGTGCAAATTCAAATCAAGGAGTGTGTGAACTGTGAAGAATTCTTTCAGACACGTTCCCGTCTTGATGTCAGGTGTCCTTGTTGCCAGTTTTTTTTTCTTTTTTCTTTGATTGAAAACTTATTCAGTGAGTATTTTTCTCCTTAATGACTAACTCTTCAAATCCTTTAAAGGTCCTTGACCAGGCTGGCCAGTAATGCCTGTGGCACCCAGTGGTAATAGAATGAATACAGGTCACACTGCCCCGCTGTGCTGACATCCATTTGAAGGACATTGAGCAGCCACAGTTAGACTATGATTTCAAAGACACGTTCATAGAAACTTATATTTTATAAAAAGCTATTTGAAGTTTTCCTTCTATGCAGCCACGCAGGGTCGTCGCTGAAGATAAATTAGTGGGGAACGTGGGCAGAAAAAGGCATGACAGAGAAAAAAGTTGAAATCTCAGAAAGAAACCTAAAGTCACCCCTTTATAAGTGTGACACTGCGGCAGAGTGAAACTGGGTAGCTGGGCTAATTTGTAGCCTTGTGATATTTCCCATGTACTGTACAGACACCCACTAATAGTCTTACTGCCTGGAGAATGACAATAACTCAAATACTGAGTCAGAGGAGGGCAGAGTTTCAGTGGATTGCACACTTCGTCTCTCTGTTGTCCTCTCTTATTTCTCTCAGTCTGCAGGAAGGCGACAGCTTCACTAATAAGCCAGGTCTGACTGTGTAGTTTGATGATTTGGTTTTCATATACAGACAGATCCCATCTTCCTCTCTGTAGGACATAGGCCATAATAGCCATTAGTGGCCAGAAAGAAACCGAGCTATTGGCCTTTCTGTGCCTATTTCCCGGATCCCCGTGTAGACAGCTGTGATCTGGTTGCCATGATGCCTGAGGTGTCTGTGTGTGTGTGTGTGAGCCTCAGTATTACAGATTGCCAATACCATCCTGCTGGTCAGACTGATGGAGCAAAGCAACCACACAGCCACGTAGGGTACAGGTGTATTGACTTAGAGGTCAATACACAACTTTCACACGAGTGCAGGAGTGAATATGTGTGTGTGATTGATAACTCAAACCTCTATAAAGCTTCTCCTGTCACTGAAGGGGCTGCATGCAAAGGTGAACAGTTGAACTATTGCTCTAATTTTGTTCATTTTTGGCATTATTTACAGTATAAGCAACACTAACAATTTGTTTTTGTCATGTAATTTTGTAAAAATAAAGTATCATACAAGGAAAAAGAAATCTGCAGAATGTTTCCATTGGCACAGTTTTGGGTCTTTTGATCATATTCAAGATACAATGTTTACACTGAACTGAGAAACCACATGATTTTCACACACACATATCCATTGTAGACACTGATGTAAGCCTTACACTTTTGTTGCTGTCATGCTGCTTTCACTATGTATCCAGTGTAGTAGCAGTGTTACCTGCAGTGGGTGTGAAGAATAGAAACAATGGGGAACTTGACCCTCGGGGTTAAATTCACTTTAGCTCAATTAGTTCAAACTGTTATTCAGCTGTGCTGAATAACCTCTATACAATGTTGTACACATCAGTGAACTCCTAGATGGCGATACGGTATATATTTATACCTCAGTGAGAAAAATGTCCCTTTAGCTCAGGGTTTTACAACAAATCCACTTCTAACTTAATTGCAATGAAATTGAATTCATCCCAACCATGACGCCAACTCCAGCCACTGCAAATTTTTTTTTTTTTTTTCTGTGAGTGCAACTTTCAGGTCCACAGCTGACTGTCTCGTCTCCTGTCTGTTTGTCTTCTTGCAGGTGGCAATAGAGGACAGACTGAAGCTCCTTCAGGAAGCCCACCGAGACTTCGGCCCCTCCTCCCAACATTTCCTCTCCAGTGAGTACAGAACCACTTACCTTTCTTGGGGAAATTAGATCATTTTTGGGGGAGTTTGTTTCCACTCAGTTACACTGGTTCACATCCCCTCAATTTTTTCATTTCCCATCTTTTCATCTTCACCCATCGTTCTGGTACCATGTGCTTCACAGTCTCGCATGAGACATGTGGATATACGTGTGCATGCGCTTACTCACACGCACAGTTTGCAGACGAGGCACTTTACTCTTAAATAATGCAAAGCTTAATTACAGTTCTCCACTGACTTCCTCCTCTTCTACCTCTTTAGAGTGGTCATTAGCAGAGACAGAGAGAGGAACAGAGAGACTTCGAGACAAAGCTGAAGAGAAAAGACAAATGCAGGAGTGTGAACATTAAACAAAGCAGCCAGTCTCTCGGCCCCCATTTCTCTCTCTATCATCATTTTCTATAATCATACAGCCATTAGTGTTCTCTCTGCTCCACCTGATTTGCCTTGCTGGCTGTCAGACACGCAGACAAAATGAACGGTGTGCAATTCAGAGCAGGTGGTAGGCTTGGCTGCCGTGCTGTGTCACCAATAGACGTGAATTTACTAAGTAAGCCCTGCTGAGAGCTCAGCAACTGCACCAGACAAAACACTACTGTCTCTTCTTTCATCTTCCTGGCACTATGACACTATCTCCTCCATCACACATTCACTCTCATTACACTAGTAGCTTAATATTCCCTCAGGGATCAATAAAGTACTGTGTTCTTATCTGGCCCTATCCATCTAGTATATCTCCCAATCTCACTTAATCTCTTTCTCTTACTGTCTTTTCATCTCTCTATCTGTGCATAGAGCTGTGTCAAGGAGGCGGGAAAGTGGGAGGGCGATAAATCAAGCAACATTTCTGCTCTGTATTGCTCTTGAGAGCTTCTCAAGTCTTATATTTGGCTGGTGTTAATACTGAATCAGCTTGTCATTTTTCAAATTTTAAATTTCCCCTTGGTCTGTCCGTAATTGTCATTGTTCATACCCACAAAGATTTCACATGAATCAAGGAACTTGGCACCTTTTTCTACATTTTTTTCCCTTTGTCTTTTAATTTCCTTTCATGCCCCCTTGTCTCCTTCCTCCCTCTTTCTGCTGAGAAAACAATATCCATTTACTTTTCTCCCCCTTCTTCTCAATTTCATGAACAGTAAGAGTCCTCCTTATATACTGTAGGTAGACTGTTTTTACGGAAGTGGTAGATATAAGAATTATTTCAAGTCAAGCTCTGAACGCTAAACGGATTACTGTGCTGCATGGTAAAATTGTGCAAAGTTTATTAAGATGGTGTTCGATTTTGACTGCTAAACTTTTTGTCTCTCTTTCTTTCTCTCTCTCTCTCTCTCTCTCTCTCTCTCTCTCTCTGTCTCTATATCCATGTCTCTCGCTCTCTGCAGCTTCGGTGCAGCTCCCGTGGCAACGTGCCGTTTCTCAGAATAAGGTTCCATATTATATCAAGTAAGTGGTGATAGCCATCTTTGTGCCTCTGTATAATCTGTATGCATTTGTTTTTGCATACGTGTTGGTGTGTGTATAGAGGGGATGATGATTATACACTGGTAAGGCATTCAAAGCAGAGGAATCATTGTATTGTCTGTATAAATGCTGATGTTTTTAAATCCAGTTTCCCTTTATTTTTTTGGTGTTTATCTACATCTTCTATATTACTGGTTTTCAAATATTTGTGTGTGTATGTGTGTGTGTGTGTGTGTGTGTGTGACCCTTTACTACAATGCAATGTCTACCTGTGATCCTTTGTCAAAGGGTGCTTGTTTGTGAGTTGTGAGCAGTTAAATCTAAGAATGATTTTCCCATTTTTAGAGGACTGAAGAGCTTAAACTATACAGACCTTCAAAAAAAGCAAAGGTTTTAGAAAAGCCTGAAAAATTAACAAAATATTATATAGAAGAATGAATGTTTTTTTGTTTTGTTTTGTATTCCCTGCCCCTGTAATTATCTAGTAACCCTTTAAATACATTTTGCGTCCTCTTGTGGGGGTCTTCTTCCCCAGGTTGGGAGCCACTGTCCTTATACCTCTGAGATTCCAGATTCATACACATGTAGATTGTGCAAGTTTGTAAAAAAAAAAAGTCTATTTTAATATCTCAAATATCCTGTATCATTTAGGCAATTAGACCAATTCAAAATTGTCTATTGTCATACAGTCAGATGATCTTTTATAACTTAAATTGTCATTTCAAAGGAAAATGGATCACTTAATAGGTTTTCCACTGCTATACCCTCCTCAGAAGACTGACTTTGAGTGTGGACATTATATTGCACATGGAGTAGAGTCCATGATTTTGAATTGCAAAAATGTTCACCGCTGACTTTAAAATGGCTTATTATAATCATTATCACATTTTTTTTCAGGGTGGACTTTGATACTTAAATCTTTTCAACCTTTTCACATTCTGACCTCTCGTGACCTTTCACATACATCATCCATGAATGGTCAGGTAGCCATAATTTTATGTATATTCTGTCCACATCATTCATTTTGCTCCTGTGTGTATATTAAAATTCAAGCTTTTTCATTTTTCTCGTTCAGTCTAACATTAGCAACTCCTTTTGAATAGATAATATCTGGTTGAATCCCATGACAGCTTTCCACAGTGTTCTAATAGTGACTATTAGCTCGACGTCCTGCTTCCCATTCTAATTTTTGCCAAATCAGGCCAAATAGCAGGTTTCTATTTAAACAGGCAGAGAGAAGACCTGTATTAGTAGGAGCTTCTCGACTGTTCAGGAAATGTCAGTTTTGAAAGTATGATGGACCTCATTATCCAGAAATAATCTAACTATATGTCAGTAAAGTGCTGACTAATACTGACCTGAATTCACAATTATTTTTGTCTGGTGGGGCGTCACATCTTTAGAAAGCATCTTTGGGTAGCAGTATCAGCTATCATTTGTTAGTCCTGCTTTCTTTGTTTATGTTAGAACACTGATACAGCCTAACTTTATGATTTAGGATGATAAAATTGGTGGGTTTTTTTTTAAAGGATGCGCCCTTAAATCGCCCAATGTCGTGAGTTGAAATGTCACTGTCTCAGTTTAATGGCCATTTTTTAAAGCACCCCATCATAAACACTAGCATAAATACAGCTACAAAGATTTACAAGTCTAGTATTGTATCAGCGATTAGGTTAAATGTTTTGATGCAACCATTTTCCAAAGCATTTATATTCATGTTAGCATTGTCAAGAATTCAACTTTTAGAGACATGAAACTAGCTTGAGATGGGTTCATTTACATTTTCATTAGTTTGTGTAGAGTTTGGACTGTTTTTTGTAGACTGTTTTTGCTTGGTAGTGGTGCATTCAAGTCCTTCTCAAAAGCTAGTAAAAACATTTATCAAGCAATTTAAAACAGTTTACTTGATTCATTAAATCATACTAAAAATTTGGAGTTGAGATGAGGTCAAGATAAAAACGTCTTCAGACAGACAATTAAGAGCCAGACAGGGACGTAGAAAAGGATAGGATTTAGACAAAGAGGAGGGGAATGACACCTGCGCTCTGTTTGGGCCTGCAGCTTGGCACCACAGGGGGATCAGAGATGAAAGCCAGAGACAGGCAGTGACTCGGAGGACAGGCTTATAACTTTAGAGTCAACAGCCTGTGATCACAGATGTGCCCAGCCAATGAACCTGCATCCGCCCACTCGCAAAAACAAAACACAAGGGCATTCGTACAAAACAAATACACAGAGATGCACACTCAAGACAGTTGGTTACCCCAGCCAACCTGAGTAGACATAGAGGTGAACCGCTCTGAAAGAGACAGGTCATGACCTACTGCTTCCAGGATATAAATGACCAGAGAATGACCGGGGGAACACAAATATTTTCCCCACACGCACACTGGCAAGAAAACACATACAGACACCCAAAGACGCACATGAACTCCAACTGGAACCAAGCTGAAACTCGCTAACCGAAGACACACACACCATGAGTATACACCATATGTTGTGTTGACGCCTCTAGGTTGGTTGGACCAGGTTTTTTCTTTCCATAGTGGCTCTCGCATTAACCCCAAACTGCCTTTCAGAAACAGGAAGAAAATAATCACACCTCCTTTAACGTTAACCACAGTGTGTGGCTGTTCTTTGATGTACATTTACAGCATTCAGCATTCACAGTCACTGGACTGTCTGTAACATTTTTACATTCCCCTCTCCCATCCTTCTGCACGGTAACAAATGCGCATACAGGCTGGTGCACACTCATGCATAACCACTTAATTTGCAGCTTGAAAACAGAACTCTAAACCCATCTCCACGACTAATCACAGGTCACTTTCAGTGCCGTGACATCCTTAGGACACTCCCATCAGTCTTTGACATATTCATTTCCCTGAACCCGTCTTCGTCTCCTCTTCAATCCCCTCTCATACCATGCCTCTTTTCTTTGAGCTGACAAAGGGCCCCTGATTAAAACCGTGCCTTGTCCACCCCCTGTAGTGAGGAGTTCAAGCGACATATTGGGGAGAAATCAAATGGTTTCACACGAGTTCTATGCCTGCCGTCTCACGCTGGCAAGCTCGCATGCTGTCCCATTTCACCCATTCTGGTATTTTCAGAAGGGGTTCACATGCCTGGTGGGCTCTGTGAGAGGAAACTGAGCGAGACTGCAAGTCTGCAAAGTTTACTCTACATTCTGAGACTTTTCTAGTTGTTTTTCTGTATTATTTTCATAAAACATGACACTGAGAAATTGTGTGTGTAGTTGGTTGTACCTTGCAGAGCAAACAGCCTTCATATACTGTACATGGGTGGACTGTATGTTGCTCTAAATTTAATAAAGCTTGAAGAATCCAAAGCTATTTGAAATGTATGGGAAAGAGGTGGCAGTTTTTTGTTTTTTTAAAAAGTGAAAAATAGGCAGAAGAGGTGAGGGGAAAGCCAGAGAAAGACAGAAGATGTCAGGTGGTGAATGCAGACACTTATCACCTGTCACAGACTCTTCATCAAAAGTCTGGCAGGTTGCTGTCAGCGGGAAAAAAAAAAAGTTCCTGAAATCTTCCTCTTGCTTACTCAGATATTTAACTAATTCTGTCTCTTTGGATATCCAGATATGCGAGTAATCATTCATTTACAGACTCATGGTTATTCATGCTGGCCTTTCGTGGAGTGTGTGACAGTGACAAACTCCCCGCAGAAAAGAAAAGTGGTGTGCAGAAGTGTTGGCTGATCTGCAGCCAACAATTTGATGCGATCATGGGGCAAGGGTGGATGCATCCCTGAAGGATTTTTTAATCTTTTACTCCCCAGAGATATCAATGTTGTTGATTTAGAACATTTCATATTCTGTCCTGTCGTAGGACAGACAGACAGACAGGCAGACACACAGTCACAGTAGTGTGAAAACTGTGCTTATGTTTAATAATGGGGCAGCAGAGAAGAAGTAAGCAATTAGGAAAACCATTTTAACCTTCTGTTGGACTCCGTAGCAGCTGGAAATGGCTGTGCTAAACAGAAAACGTCAAAGGAAATAGCAATTATTTTTGATAAGCTTAATTGTTATCATGGTGATCTGTTAGTCTAAGAGGGTCAGACTGTTCACTTCTGGAAGGTTGGAAGGTTTCGGCCGCTGATTTTGTTTGCTCGCTCACACAGAAATCTCATAAAAACATCTTGTAAAAGGTTATCCTTCCCCCCAAATGATACCCTGGTGACTACATAAATTGCATCCCTCCTCCGTGTGCTGCAGTATCCCCCTTCCATGACCCCATCTGATTTATTGATGCTTACTCTGAGATGTCATTTAATGATGTTTATGACGGAAAATGTCACATGCATTCCACAATTCCCAAGTGGCTTTATCCCCTGTCGCTCACAGTTAGCCACCTTCTGAAAAATCAGGAAAAGCACCATTTCTGATAAGAGGCCATTTTAATTGCCATGTTTCCATTTCAGTTTGTTTTGACTTTGTGAAAAATTAGAAGTAATTTCCTACTGGGAAATACATGCCCAAGAAAAGTAGGAGAGTTAATGCTCATTGTCAGTTATCTTGGTGGTGGTGGTGGTGGTGTCATGTCTATGGCGGCAATTAACGATTATATTACCTGTAGCAAGTTCACAGAAGTCAGAGCAGTCAGTCCAAAACACTCAAAATTCAGTATTCAATTCATAATCATATAAAATAGAGAAAAGCAAATCCTCACATTTAAACAGCTGGAAATACATAATGTAAATAACCAAGAGTTTGTCATCAAAGTTGTTGTCATTTATTTTCCATTGATCAGCCAATCAAATAATTGATTCAGCACTACATTTGTCCTTCGACTGAGGAGGTTTTTCTTAGATTGGGAATACTCCACACTGGGTTCACTGAGGATGTACTGTTGTAGACACTTTCAAATATCAAATATCAAATATATATAATATATCCAATATCTGCCAGAAAATCTCAGTTTTTGTCCCCTACTCTTTAATCTTCTCTGATGCCTCTTCTCTTGCCTACAAATGTGTCCCGCTGTGTTATCTAAACTGTAGCAGCTTTGTAGTAAACGTGTCGGTTTGCTTTTTTTTTCTCTCCTGCAGGACAGCAAAAAGATTGAATAGGCATTACAAAGGCAATGTGTTGAAGGGAAAACGTTGAGGACAGTCGTACCTGACAACTCAGTCGTCCTCATTATGGCATTCATGAGCTGTGGATATAAGCAGAGGCTGTCTTATCTTTTTGTTGATGGAAATACTGCCTGCCTTTAGGTATTATGATACAGATTTTTGTTGTGTAGCAAGGTGGTCGTGTATTCCATCATTGTACCAGCGCTATTGTTTTTTTCAAGCACCCTGCTACACTTAGATCACAATGACAAGACTGTATTTTACAGCAATGGCTGTTGGCTAGTTGTGGTCTGGATAGCCAGTATTCTTCCTCCTTGTTGTGTTTGTGTGCAGCAAATATCAACAAATCCCGGGACTTGGATTCACTGAACCACTTTGTCGATTCAGCCGAACTCTTTGCAGGCCGTCTAAATAAAACACAAGCTTATCCTCAGCGTGAGCAGGTCCAGGCATTAGCAATGCTTGTGCAGGCATGAAAGGGGTCATCAGTCTGTACAGCCAGTGAATAGTGATTAATATCTGCATACAAGGCGGGCTCCTGCCATCCAACTCGCCACCTCAGTTCACTGTCAGCACTCAACTTCACCTCCTGGCGCCTGTCAGCCGTCGCAAGAACCACAGGGGAGCCTCTGCATTTAAAAACAGGCTTTTATTTCAAAAAAACCCTCTTCCTGAAATCGTCTCAAACACTCCACACACATCTGAGTATGGCTTCTGACAGCCAGGTGCCTTCTTGAAATATACACACACACATACAGTATATACAAAGACACACGGCCAACAGTGCTCAAATAGAGGAACTGATTGGCAACCGCAGCTTGAGAAAAGTCAGATTCTTTGCCGTCCTATGTGTGAAGGAAACCATGTTTGATCGGTGTTAGCATGGGTCTTATTTTATTTATTTTCGTAGTGTTGGCTTTTCAATAGATTTGGTTTGTTCATGTTTTGTGTGCTTATGTGTGTGTGTGACTTCTGTCTGAGAGCAGAAATATAAACACAGAGTTGAGACTTGGTTGCCTTATATTTATGTCCCGTGTTTGAAAAGGCAGATCCTGCAGTGATGAGAGGGATTCACAGTTATTCTATTCTTGTGTGTGTGTGTGTGTGTGTGTGTGTGTGTGTGTGTGTGTGTGTGTGTGTACGTGCTGTTTCACTCAGAAGGTTCTTGTGGTTTCCGCATTCTGATTTATTACTTGTGGAGAAATCTGTAGCCTCTGTCACCGATTTGAGCTCAGTAAAGCATTGGCAATGTTTGCACACATCAAATACAGGTGACAGCTTAAATAGTGATGTTAGCTTGTGTGCTATTGCAAGTGTGTATTGATTTTGAGCATGTACTTGTTTATTGTGTCTACTAGTGCTATTTCTGTGTATATTTTTGCATATTTTAGCGTGAAAATGTTTGTCAGGTTGTGTATGTACGTGTTTTGATGTCAGGATGTTTGATGTTTTGTTTGTGTGTCTGCTTATTTGTTTAGTCTGATGGGTGTCTTTTATTGCTGTGGTTTTCAGTCACCAGACACAGACAACCTGCTGGGACCATCCAAAGATGACGGAGCTCTACCAGTCACTAGGTGGGAATCACACACAATCACACACATTGTCTTCAGGACCTTAAAGTGCGTCTTACATTATATTTTCAGAAATCTTTTTTAAAATTTACCTCCAGTGGTATTTAGACATGTATGTAGTTTTGGTTTTATTTGCCTAGATACTGTAACTGTCGCTGAGATTTATGCCTCCACCCCAGTACAACAGAGCTGAACTTCATTTGTGGTGCTCAAAGTTTTAAAAAGTTATTAATTCACAGAATTCAACTGTTTTTATACATTTCTCAGGTAGAAAGTAATTCAGTACAAACCATTCACAATGACCACGTTTACATGCACACTAATATTCCACTATTATTCTGAATTTGATACACGTCACTTAAACAGCATATTCCGTTTGGATATTTCGAATTAGGCCTCAATCCGAGTGTAGCTTTTTCCAATTAAAACATGTGGGATATGCCGATATTATTCAAGTTTTAGGGGCATTCTTTGGATATGTATGCAGCAAATTCAGAATATGTGTCTCAATTGGGGTTTTTACCGCAGTTTGCGACTCACGGCTTCTTGCCTGTTTACATTCAGCTCTGTGCATTGTAAACAAACCAACTCACCAACAGTTTGCAAGGCTGGAATAGAGATGCATGATGGGCTGGTTGTGTAACGCACCCCTGCGCAGGCAAAATGACATATGCTGGAGCAAGAAGGCAGACAGAGGAGAGGAATTAGAGGAGAGTGGAGAGCTGTTCAGGGTGGGCTGGAAAAACAGAGTGCACCTTCTCCATGACGGGGACACAGGGGATTGGTTATTATCCTGACATGCAGCCATGGCGTTACGGTGACAACTCGGTATGGTGCACCAAAGACACTCAGCCAACCCTCTGCATGTAAACGGGAATAGTAGAGGTTTATTCATTTTCATTAGCCATGTAAACAGCTTAGTAGGAATATTGTCTTTTTTGGAATAAGGACAAAAACTGGAATATTTTGTGCATGTAAACGTAGTCAGTGTGTCTTTTCAGAATAAGCAGCCCTGTTACTCAGGGCTGAGATGTTTCTGTTGAATTTTTAAAATGTAATTTGTCATTGCTGTGGGTGCCACAAACAAAATTCCTTTCACTGCCATTGTATTGTGATGGAGGCAGAAATTTCAGAGATAGATATTTCAGAACATGAAAATAAACTTCAAACTACCTCCATTGACAGATACCACAAGAGGTAAGTCATAAGATGTGTTTATCTGTACTACCTTACAAAGGTAGACAGCAAGTACAGAAACAGTGAAATGAGTTTTAAAGTCTTAACTATATTACTTTTTAGGAGAAATTTCCCTCTGCAGAAAAACAGAAATAAATTCTGACAAAATCACTCTGCACTCTGGACAATCTAAAGAGCATTTAAGCTAGGCTAGTTAGCTTTTAGCAGGACTAGTGTATCTGATGTTACTGTTTTTCTCCATTATGTTTTGATTTAGCTTCTGCCTGATTTATGTAGTATAACAAACTTGGTTATTCAGATGTTGGGGTATCAAAATTAAGTTTTCAACTACAGGAAACAGTTAGGAAAAAGATGGTAAATTGCCTTAGCTAAGGCTAGCTGTGACTGCTCTCCAGTTAGCCTTAACTAGCTGAAGTGCAGTCAGTGCAACCAAATATGTGGTTACTGCATATTGGCTTTGTAAGGCAGTGTAGTTTGGGTGAACTGACCCTTTAAATACAGTTAAACAAAGCCTGTTTCATGGCAGTATAGATCTTTAAAGGATCAGGGGCCCATTTCAAAAAAGCGACTTTGCGAGCACTGCTTACACATATATTGCAAATTGTGTCATCATGATTTTTCAAAAGTGATTGTTTGCAAATTGCATGTCCATTTGTGAGTATTACAGTGTTCTTGCATAATCATGCATTGGTCTCAAGTATAGTGTTTGTTTTGATAAGTGAAACAGGTAAAAATGAACAAAAGAGGAAATTATGTTGCAAATTTGGTGAAACAGGCCCCTGATCTTTTGAAGGCTCTTCTCTGGTGAGGAATCAACTAAATCCTGTTGACCTATTTCTCACTTGACCATTTAGTTTATTCTTTACTTTTAACTTGATTGAAATTGCACCCTGATCTTTTTCCTCTCTCTTGCTCCCTGGTCTTATCCATATGCATGTATCTATCCCTGTGGGGTGGCCAGTGTGACTGTTTTTTTAATGAGCATCCAGATAAGTAATAAGCTGTGAAACTTTGGGAGTGTTTGCTGTAGGCCAGCAGCTCAACAAATAGCACCAGCCCCCAATGAGACACAACTCACTAACCTAATTACACAGTCCACATTACACCCCCCAAACTCCCCTCGGTCATCTCCATAGACAATAACTAACAGTCGGCTTTCATTGAAGACGGAGGTCCTGCTTGTGTTGCCCAGTAGGCAGATTTCTGTTGCACTTTGTTTTCTGATTTTCTGCCTCCATTTTCTCTTTGGCCATCTACCTTTTTATCTCTCTGTCTCTATTCCCGCCTGTAGCGGACTTGAACAATGTGAGATTCTCAGCATACCGAACAGCCATGAAGATCCGCAGACTACAGAAAGCACTGTGCTGTAAGTAAGATGCTCAAACACACACACCTTACTACCTACACTCATGGTCTGCTTCTTTTGAAGTCTGGGTGCAACGAGGGGATGCAGTAATGATTTGAAGCTTTGCCAGATGCTGTGCCAGAACAGCACAGGAGCCAAGGATATTTTGGCTGTAAAATTGCACGCATTGTGTCCGTGTGTGTGTGTGTGTGTGCGTGTGCGTGCGCATGGATTTTGTCCATTCACAGTCACAGCTGGTGCTTGTGTTAAGCCTGTTGAGCATAGACTCATTTGGTGTGCACAGGTGGGCTTTGTTTTAGGCTGGTCTTTTTTAGTATTTTTCTCAACACAAGAGCTGCTGTTTTCTCGTTTATAATGGAAGCTTTGATAAAGGCAGCTATTACCTACTATCTCAGGTGGCTATCTACCCCATCTACACACACATACACACATACTGCAGGTGCATGCAGATTCCTCCCTTGTGAGGTTTCAACCAGCATGGCAGCAGCTACTTGGGCTCAGCACAGTGTAACAGTGACAAATGTTTTCCAAATGTGACAAACTATTATCCAGCTGTTGACATTATTATAGCAACACAGTCTGCGTGCCCACACCACTCATTTACATCCTGCTGTTGTAAGAAGTTTGCTCTGTGTGGATGTGTGAAACCAAAAGATAAAAAACACCATGCCTTTTGTAGTTGTGTGTGTGTGTGCAAGCAGCTTTAGGCCTGTGTACCTGAATAATCATAGGTATCAAAGTGTGATATTGTGTTTGTTGGTTGTTAATGAGTTTGAGTGAT
Source organism: Thunnus maccoyii (assembly GCF_910596095.1). NCBI lineage: Eukaryota > Metazoa > Chordata > Actinopteri > Scombriformes > Scombridae > Thunnus > Thunnus maccoyii. The sequence continues at coordinate 18,005,372 of NC_056549.1, read as the reverse complement.
TCAGGCATTCAGGCATTTTAGTCTTCTATCTTATATTGCCTCTCTGATCTTATGCGTGTGTTTGTGACGGGAATGCATTAGCCTGAGTGATTTCGACTTGGGGCACTGCAATTCAATTTCATCCATTAGATTAGAACAATCACTTCGCAGAACACGGCCACACACACACACACACACAGGCACAGGCACTCGCACTTCAGAAGGATCAGTAGTTATTAGCTATTAGCCTGGATTCATGTGGAATCTTGGCTCGGAGACCTGTATGAATGTTTGCAAATTTGCATGTGTAGGCTACATGCCTGTGTGTGTGAGAGAGAATGGCATGTGTGCAGACACACACACACAACACGCATGACAGGGATACTATGATACGGCTAATTGGGTTAAGTCTGTGCCAAGGGGGCTGGAGAAGCACAAATGAGCTTGCGTGGCATCCCGCTAATGTGCCACAGCCTCTCCACTTCATATCAGCATGTGTAGCCAGAAAGCTGGAGAGAAGTAAAGTTTTGCTTTGTGACAGAATGGCTGCCCTGCTGTGCCCGCTCCACGTGGATACACCCCAGTAATTAGTGCTGGCTGGGGAACAGGGGGTAACGCAAGGCAAGGAGCTGCAGAGGGGTTCACAGAGACCGACCAATGGGGCAAGAGAGGGGAGGTGTGAGAAGAGGAGGAGAGGGGAATGAGGGTTGCAGGAGAGGGAGCAGTTTTTAAATGGTATGTGGAAAAGTGCCAGTTAGTCGGAGGGAGAAATGCATATAGAACAGCATGATGACCTTTGCTTGCACTAATTAAGAATTCCATCATGATCTGAGGCTTTAATAGGTCCTTAAATTCAAGTAAAACACAATGTCCCAACTGCACACTAGGTGCTAACTCTACGTTTTTTGAATATGTTGTACATTCACTGCAAAAATAATCATCTTAAATAATTTCGTATCAGATTTAGTCTTGAACAGTTTGAGTAGTATCTTGATACATGACAGAATAAAGGCACAGCAAGGAGTTCTTGAAGTTTAAACTCAGTCATGCTGAATTAGTATAACTACCACAATGTGTCAATGAGACACCACTGACTGTGTGTGTGTGTGTGTGTGTGTGTGTGTGTGTGTGTGAGAGAGAGAGAATGACAGTATCTACCAAACTATAGCTGCTGAAGGTGTGTTTATCTGTCACACCTGGTGAATTTATGCAGCTGGCTACTTTGTTTAATAGTGTTGTCACAAAGGACTTAGATTAGCCTGTTTCTGTACATTTTTTCCCAGTCTCTTTCCCTCTGAAGATAAATGATGGCTACAGTATACAGTAGAGCATGATGGGAGTACAACTGATAAAAAATATAACATTCTTTTTTGCTTTGTCATTGAAGATGTAGCCAACAAATTAAATTAGAAGAAACTAGATTCTGCTCTCAGTCTGAGTCACTTGATTTTTTTTCCTTGTTTATCTTTTTTGTTCAGATTTCTCTCTCATATTAATATTTCACCACAATGAGCTGTCTGTTCTGTGCCTGTACTCCCAGCAGACTCTCGCAGATAGTTGTTTTGAACTATTTTGGACAAAATATCAGTCAAGTCTGCAGTTTTGAAATGCCTCTGTGTCGTTTTCAGTTTTCCTTCAGTTATGCTGGCATTTTCAAAAAACCTGAGCTTCTGCTGAAAGCCAAAGGAAGAAGTTGGAAATGCTATGAATGGTTCTAACTCTTTTTCTTTCCATCCCTTGTCTCCTTTTATGTGATTTCTTGTTCTTTTTTATCTTCTTTGTCTTATTCCTTTTCACTGTTCTTGTCAACCTTTTCCTATCCTCCTTTCTTCACTTTCACCTCTTGTCCTTCCTCCCTGTTTCTCTCCTACTCTGTCCCTTCTTTTCCATCTTCCTCTACCTGCCCTGGCCACTCCTCTACCACTCTTCCCTCCATCTTTTGTCTCGGATCGTCATCTGCAGTGGACCTGTTGGACCTTAGCGTGGCCCAGAACACCTTTGAGCAGCACAAGCTCACAAACAACAATCAGCTGTTGTCCGTTCCGGACGTCATCAACTGCCTGACGTCCATTTACGACGGCCTGGAGCAGGAGCACAAAGACCTGGTCAATGTGCCACTCTGCGTCGACATGAGTCTCAACTGGCTGCTGAATGTCTATGACACGTATGTGTACCATCTGTGTTGCATTTAGGACAAAGGATTATGAATCAGTCTCTGTCTTTTGTTTTTTTTACATTGTATCTTGGCTTTTTAAAATTTAACTGAATCAATAATTCAACTCAATTATTCAAGAATCCCTCGTGTTATTGTTTGTTTATCCATTTAAGCTTATACATACGTAAAATGTTCAAAATCAGCTACAGTACCACATTTGAATGATAATGATTTTATACACACTTACACACTCATACTCTACATGCTCAGACATTGTCAATATGCTATGTGCACCTGAAAGTGACTCAGCTGGTATGCAAATGGCTGTTATACACTGAGTTTGTTTGGGAACAGACATGCATGCGCACCTGTTTAAATACACTCTGCATTGGCTTGAACAGCATGGACACACTGTATAATCACGTCTTCACATGCTGTACATCAACATGCATACTTGTCTAAACACTGTTTGTTTGTATAAAGTATATGCCATTAGAAGCTCACCAGCTCTCACTCGAAGATAGAAGTACAAGAGCACACATACACTATTTCCAAGTAATGATTTTCTGTCACTGCTGTTGCACTTAATTCAGATCTGAACTGAACTGAGCACACAAAAATATACTGTATTTACAAAAATACACACACAATATATTTGACTGATGTATGTTTTTGTCGGGGCCCTGCAGTGGTCGTAGCGGGAAGATCCGCGTCCTGTCCATGAAGATTGGATTGCTCTCTCTCTCTAAGGGACACCTGGAGGAGAAATACAAATGTAAGTGTCAATGACTAGGTAAGATATCTGCTGCCCACATGCACTTAAACACACCACTCCCCAGCTCCCTGTGCAGGTCAGTCTAGAAAGTCTATCCCTTACCGCTCCAGTACAGCTGTAAGCTAATCTCAGCAGTGTTAATTAGGGCTGGGGAGGTATTTTAGTAGTACTTATTTTTGTTCATAATAAAATGAGCATTGTTCATGGTAAATTGACCCACTCGACCTCTGGCCTTGTTTAGTGCTGCAGTTCTGCAATAACTTTACTGACCTTGCTCTACTTAGGCCAACTCTACAACTTTACACCAACAGATCCTGAGTAACACCGAACAAATTCATAAAATTAGACAAATGACCATTGTGTACCTGTCAACTTAACATGACTGAAATCCATAAAGTCAATGATTGAAATCCGTGAGCCACCCCACTGCCTGCACATGCATGAAGAAAGACAACATGTGCAAGCATGGGCCCCTGGTTATGTTTTAAAATGGGAGAGTAAACTTGTAAAGATACATAATTGGCAGGGAGACTGGGGGTCCAGACTTGTAATAGCCAATTGTAATTTAAAACAAATTTTCTGCAGTTCTACACCACTTTACCTCTTGGATTAAGTCAAGAAACAGCCACTTGCACTAGTCTAGATTAGTTAGATTGAGGGTGCTATGAAAACCAAGAATGCATCAAGAACAGTTTATAATTGGGTGGATCAAGACAGGAAATGATTATTAGAAGAATGGCTATTTCATATTTGAAATTATATTTATAAAAACATTATGTAGCCTAAAATGGTAGTAGGTTACCTAAAAACCTATTATTAGGAATCACAAAACACAGACACAGAGTGTCCCCATAACCATAGTAATTCACTCTCACTCCTGCCTGCATGCGGACGGTGTGAGAGGAGAGGGAGAGACGCTGACTGAGATTACTCACAGCAGCATGCATAGGAATACATTACAATATAGATTTGTGTATGTTTCTCGCTTTCCCCCTGATTGTCTGAATAACACAGTGCTGCTCTGTCTTGTCTGTCTGTGCGCTGTTAGTGTCCTTTTTTCACGCCACAACATTATTGGTTATGAATTTTTTTTCTCTGCATGAGAAAATGAATGTGTGGCGTGAGAGTGTGTGAAAAGTGTCAATTGCGTGAGTCTCACAGTCAACGAGTGAGAGTTGGCAGCCATGTTATGTCATCACACATCAGCCCTGATTATCTTATAAAGCTCTGAATATAGCACAGTTATTGGCGGGTCATGTGTGTTTACTGCCACAGAAAAGGGATAAATCTTTGGATTATTAGCACGACATCGCCTCTCTGTTGTCAGGCTTACTGACGTGACCAGCAGCTCTGTTAGAGACACAAACTGAGGCTATAGTTAGCAGTGTTGTGATATTTATACAAACTGAAGCTAAAATTAGCAGTGTTGTGATATTTATACAAACTGAAGCTACAGTTAGCAGTGTTGTGACATTTATACAAACTGAAGCTAAAGTTAGCAGTGTTGTGACATTTATACAAACTGAAGCTACAGTTATCAGTGTTGTGATATTTATACAAACTGAAGCTAAAGTTAGCAGTGTGCTGCTATAAACTGAAGCTAAAGTTCGCAGTGTGCTGATATTTATATAAACTGAGGTGGCATTTCTTTTCTGTGAAACTAATGTACTGTTAATAAATATTGTACATTATCTGACTATTTCCTGCTCTTTGAAATATTTTTTCTTTCGTCTTCAGTTACAGATATCGTGACATATTGTAAACTATTTCTTAGTGATATACCGTGTATCGCAGAATCGCCTTTGTTGTGATATATCGTGATCATGGGAGGAATATCGTGATAGTATTGTATCAATAGTTAATCTGTGATTCCCACCTCAAGTATTAATCAGCCTCATACAGAGAGAAAGTCAGAGAGAGAGAGAGGAACTAGAGAATTGGTTGCCTAATTGGATGAGAGACCTCCTACGCATTCCCCTGTTCTTTATTTAATTTTTTTGTTCTGATTTATTTTTGAGGATTAGGAAGCATGAATATAGGCTTGCTGCACTGGGAGGAGACTGTCATTTTGGCTTCCTGCTCTTTGTTTCTGCTGCTTTATCTCTCTCTGTCTATCCTCCTCCGCTGTCACTGCTCACAGCATTGTTCATCAATCTACCAGTGCCACTTTGTCTTTGGTCCTATCTTACTTACTCTCTCATCCATCCTTTTCTCCATCCTCTTTCCCCTCTTCCTCTTTCTCCTCCCTTTCTCTTTCTCTCGCCATGGCACGGTCTCCATCCCTGAGCCTATTGGTTCCACTGGCAGTTTCTATTAGCCCGAGAAGGGTATCAAGCACGCCTGATTGCGTCCGTCCTCCTGTACTCTTAGAGTCTCATTGGCTGTCAGTCTCATGCATATAGCTACACAGCAACTCACCTTCACTTACCCACACACACACACACACACACACACACACAGACACACACCTAACCAGGCATACTGCCATTTGACACTTGTTTTGTGACAGTTGCGTATGTCAAATGAGCAGAAAGTAGCAAGTTGTGGGCGTGGGGGTTGATCAGGCAAATGACACAAAAGGTGTGAAGGAAGGGGATTACGAACACACATCATTGCTGGTGTTTGCATGTACTGCACACACACACACATACTGTACATAACAGGAGCTGGCATCAGGGCCAGGCCTCACACAGAGATCAAAGTCAGCTGCAAGCGGAGCAGAAAGACCTGTCATGCCCTTCATTTCTCCCTCTTCCTCCGCTCTTTCTCTGGATCACCCCCCGTGCTCTCTTTGCTCAGTTTGTGCACGAGCCCCAGAGATGTTTCATAACTTCATTTAAAATATAACGTGTTCACTGGCCAGGCCTGTGTGTCACTGGGCAGGCATCCACATCTAGTACAGCTCTGTCAATCTCCCTAAGAATGTGAGCTGGAGGCAGGGATGGAGAGATTTAGGTAGAAAGATTCTGGCATGAAAGAAGTGAGTCAGAAAGATTAAAAATGTATCTTTTCCCTAGTGTCTTCCATGTCCTCCCTACCACCTCCCACCCACGCACATACTAACACTTTCCCTCCCACTCCGTTCTATACTGTCACTTTTTCTCGCTCCACATCTATTTATACATATATTTCTTACTTTAAATATCACCCACATGCTCTGACTCTTTCCCTCACTCCCTCTTTTTCATTTTTTTTTCTCTTTGTCCCTTTCTCCCTCTCTCTTCCTCACCCACCCACCACCCCATCATCCACCCGCCCCCCCAGACCTCTTCAGCCAGGTTGCGTCAGCAGGTGACACATGTGACCAGAGGCAGCTCGGTCTGCTGCTTCATGAAGCCATCCAGATCCCGAGGCAGCTGGGGGAGGTGGCTGCTTTCGGAGGCTCCAACATCGAACCCAGTGTCCGCAGCTGCTTCCAGCACGTATGTTCACACACAAGCATGTAGATGTGCACTCAACACATACATGTTAGTGTAGACATCCAGAAACATATACAGAATCATATAAGCCAGGAATTCAATTTCATCACAGATTGGGTAATAACATAATGAACGAATGAATGATTACCGGATGTATTCTCAACTGAAAAATGAAATTAATGAGAAAAAGACAAGCTTCTCACTGCATGAAGAAAATGCAATATAATGCAATAGGCAGCTATGTCCTCAACAGAAGAGCAGACAGATTAAAGATACTTGCAAAGCATTTTTGTTACTACTATCTGATACCGTATGAAAAGCTACGCTACACACCACAAGCTTAACAAAAGACAGGATTTATTGCATGGCTGTTTATGATTGTAAAGGACATGGAGCTTTCTCTGCTAACATTTCTGCATTGGTTTCTAAATTCACTTGTTAGTGTTTGCTACATTGCAGGTGATAGTTTTTTTGCAAGTAATCAGTTCTGTAAGAGATTATGTTTCAATGCATCTTCCCTGAAGCTAATTGTTATGAAGTACCTCACTCTCCTTCAGCTATCTAACACCTGCCTCTTTCAAACCTGTAAAAGAGCTTCAATATTTAGGCTCTGCTGGCCAACCATGAAGCCTCAAATGGCCCCTAGTCTTCTGCTGGCTGTCCTCAAGTGGTTTACTGCGGCCAGCTAACCCCTTTTCCAGGTTTATCTCTGGACATTACTGGCATTTAATGATGTCTTCATCCACTGGGATCAGTTTCATTTTTCTCACTCTTTCTCCCCTGGCTCATGCTTCAGCAGTAATAAATGGGAGCCAAACATTAAAATTAGGAGGTTATAAATTTCACTTATTTCCTGTGCTGCGCTTCCCAAAATAGCAGAGTGCAGCAGACACCGGCATCTTAAAACTTTCTCTCTCTTTTTTTTTTCTTCTCAAAATAATGCAAAAGACAAGAATGCAAACACCTTGTCGCCTTGCCTACATCTCACTCTCTTGATAACATATTAATACACACATGCACACTGAGAGGCGAGCATGCATGAGTACACACACAAGCACGCACAAACAATTTGCTCGCAGACTTGGTCATGAATTGCTGTGCCAGCTGTAGTCCAGTTGCAGTTCATTCAATCATCAAACCGAATTGGCAGGTAGAAATCAGGCTGACACACACACACACACACACACACACACACACACACACACACACACACACACCCTCTCTGTCATTTACACACACATACACAAGCAAAGCTCTGACACCTGTGTGTCAATCTGCCCTGCCAGTGACAGTGCAGTCACCCAGTCCATTTGGTTTAATGGGCCTGTGATGAACGAGTTGCGCTGCCATAAATATGGCCTCTTTGACTGTTCCTTTGTCACTCTCCTTCATTTATCCATCCATCCGTCTATCTAGTCATCCTTTCAGCCATCTCTCCACTGCAGTAATTAATCTGTAAGTGCTATAATTCTGCTGTTAGATGGCAAGGTGGGGGGGGGAGGGGGGGCAAAGATGAGACTAACGTATGGGAAAGGAGAGACAAAGAGGTACTATGATTGTGCAGGGGAAGGTCAAATGGATGAATGAAAGATTTAAAAATTATGTTATGTGGATGAAGGTTTGACTACAAAACCAGTTGAAGAAGACTTAATGTGTGCTTCAACCTTGATGAAAGAATCACACTTAATTAATAATGTACATAAAATTCACATTTCAACGAGTTTTGGCCCGAAATGCATTTACACAGGTGATCTTTAGGGCTGGATATAATTTTAAATGCCTTGATACGATGTTGATACGATACCTACGGTACAAGTTCCAGTAATGATACAAAGCACTACTCTTTTCTTACTTGTAGGAAGTTTTTCTATGATAGAACTAAAACTTCTCAAATGTGAAATGTCTAAATCTAATCAGCTGTAATGGGACTAAGAACATCGTTCAAATAAAAAATAACATTTAAATCTGAAACTGTTCATGGGTGAAGAAGAGTACAAATCTGAACAAATATTTGATACCAGTTTTCTGTACTTTACCATTTTTGATACTTATTGCTTTAAACACATTTTGGTCGAGTCTAAAAAAGTATTGACTGTGAGGATTCATTTCAATTTTAAAGTTGAAATTTGCTTCTTTTTCAGTTTGTTTTGTATCATGAATTTATTCACACAAGGATATTTTAATAAAATTGAGACATTCTACAGTCTTGCACACAATAAGACTTAGGAAGGGATCAGGAGAACACACACCCACATGCTCTATTCCTTTTGATTAGTCTCTCTTCTTATTTCAAATGTATTCTGCCCTTTGCTGTATTTGTTGCCCTTTTTGTGTGTCAAGAATGATGGAAAGGTCGTCTTTGATTTGTTTAGCAGTAACAGCAGCCATGTCAAAGCTTCTTGCCCTAGTGCTGGCTTTTCCAATGGGCTCATTATGATCTGCAGTTGAACAAAGAAATACCATCCCAAAAAGATGCTCAGAAAATTATTTCACTTATTGAAAACATTGGACTTAGCATAAAGCAAATACTGGATACATACACAATCACACCTTCAAAAGTTTAAAGCACAAGTTTTTCCACCTGTATGCCAACAGCTGTGGGCAGATAGGACAAGGGCAGTGAGGGTGTTAAAATCAATGTTTATTATAAGATATTTCAACCAATAAACATGAATAATGAGCTCATAAAAGTTAGCTTAGTCTGGTCCACAATTCAAGGCCAGAATGCACCTGAAGGGAATGTCACTTTGATATGTATGGTCATCTTAAATTTGTTAGGTAACAAGCAAAGAGTTACAGTCTGTTCTTCATTTCTGGAAATGATGTTGTGTATGTTTCTCTATCATGCTACAAAGTGCCTTTACAGTTTATCAGCCCTTTTTTTATATAAACTGTAAATTTTATATGGTGGCTAAACTTTTGACTTAAAGCCTCCTAACTCTTGGCACTGCCTCTTTCATGCCCAGGTGACCAATAAGGTGGAGCTGGAGCCCAGGCAGTTTGTTGATTGGATGCGCCTGGAGCCACAGTCCATGGTTTGGCTTCCTGTCCTGCACAGAGTAGCTGCCGCAGAGACGGCAAAGCATCAGGCCAAGTGTAACATCTGCAAGGAGTGTCCTATTGTTGGCTTCAGGTAAAGGCACACACACATGCTCACATGAAGCATTTAATTCAGGGTTTGTAAAGCACATGCACAAAATAAAAAGAGGTGACAAAAGGCCAGACACACAAACATACTAACACGCACACTGAATGTGGAACTGTTCTGTCTTGTTCTCTCATGGTTGAGCATAAAGGGCAGATCTGCTCTGGAGGGCAGGCATTTATCTAAATGTCAGCAGCTGATACACCACTGGCTAAATACCATCCGGAGGTTTGCAATGAAACATACACACTCACAAACACAACAACACGCTCATAAACACACAAACATATAGTACACAGCCACATTCTCAAAGTTCAAAAAGAGCCGATCGCCTGGCAAGCAATCCATAACAGACCACCCTCTGATACTGTGCGAGACTGACTCACATACTCACATGTGTACCCCTGACTGCTTTTGTTTCAGTTGTTCCCGGATCAATAGTATACAGAAACAACAGGTAAAGAAAGATGGGCGTTGCCTCAGCAAACAGCTTAAATCAACTTATCATTAAATTTTAATTTTCACTGAGAAGTCCAGCAGAGAAAAGCTTTTTCCGAAGCCGAAGATAAGCATAACACCATGCTAAGTGAAGTAGGGTGGCAGGATTGTCCCTTTCAGATCCCTTGCTTTGCCAGCAAAAAGAGAAATACAGTCAGACATTTGATGAAGCACACGTCTCCCAAGTTCTGTCATTGATCGATGAGAGGGAACGATGGAGGTAGGGAAAGGGAGAGAGAAAGAGCAAGGAAAACGCATAGCAGGCATTTTGTGTGGTCTTGAGACATGACACCAACTGTGTTACAAGTAGATTTCTAGGTTGTTGTTCTGTTGTTCTGTGTTGTTGTAAGTCTTACTAGTCAGTTTAGATGGGATCGTCCAAAAACTCACACAGCATGCAAAGGATAATGTGTAAGCACATATGTTTACATTTAATAAATGTTTTCTTAACCACAACAAATGAGTGGGATAGTTAGCAAGCCACGGAGCCACTTTCAACATGCACCATTTCCTGTGCATGCGTCATATATTTATATGCAATGTCGGACCTGCCAGCATTGATTAAAACTTGATAGCTTCTGCTACAAAATGCCAGCGAGACAAAAGAGCTTTGTGGTGTTTTTATTATGATAATTTGTAGGATTATTTATGTAGAATTGGATTTTGACCTTTATTTTTGATTCAATTTTGTTTTAATCTCTTTTTGGTTGTTTTATTTGTTCTTGTTGTGTTTGTGACTTGTTGTGTTTGGTTTGGAGCACTGAATGGCTCACAGTCTGAGGAAATATGATACCTTACAAAGATTTGTGCAAAGGTTTGTTCCTCCACTACTTTTTTTGCTACAGCTCTTTATCCTCTATTGCCTTGAATTCATATTATATTGATCATTTCTGCACAAAGCAACCTGCACTGGACACAAAAAGTGTTTAATAAAAAGTGCTTTTTAACAGATATCATGATGTTCCCAAAGCAGACCAGACATAAGGTTTCCATAATAAACCAAAATTGTTAGTGGATAAACTCATTAATTAGGGGCATCCCGGCACCTCCTGCTGTGAAGGTGAATTAACGCCCCCTCTTCACAGTAATATGCTCCGTGTCAGTACGTAATGGCGCATTTGACTTGGCAGTGTTGTGTGCGATGTTGCATCCTTTGATATATGGCTCCCTCTCGTAGCTCATCAGTCAGCTAACCTTGGGAGAGCTGGAGAGGAGAGAAAGATAAAAGACTTAAGCTATTATGTCTGAACGGCTTCTGTCTCTATTTAGCTGTTAAATGGCCTTCTGGCTACAGCTGCTGAGGACAACATCCTGACAGTTGTTGTCACATCGTTGTGTTTTGGTGGAAATCCAAATGTCTGCCACACTGTCAGCATATTGAGGATGGTTTGAATGCTTCTCATGCACATGAACATGTGTATGTGGAAGGACTGCGTGACAGAGTGACAGTGGAAATCGACAGCTCTCCAGGAGGCCCCAGTGTAGCCCGGAGATGAGTCATGTTGCACTGCTACATATGTGCTCATTTGCACGCACATACACACACTCCCCGAGGACATGTAAGTGACATCTACGCACACTACTTCCCAGCTCAACTTATCTCACTTTTAACCTCCCTCTCTCTCCTCTCCCACTAGGTATCGCAGTCTGAAGCATTTCAACTACGACGTGTGTCAGAGCTGCTTCTTTTCTGGGCGCACTGCCAAGGGCCACAAGCTCAACTACCCAATGGTGGAGTACTGCACCCCGGTGAGAGAGTAACACACACACACACATATATACATAGGCACACACATTGTTCAGCAGCTCATCTCATATCTCTTTTCCACATGCTCACACACTCCGCTCATCCATTTAATGAAAGCACACACATTCACACTTTCCGAGTTTGGTTACCTCCCATCCCATCTTTCATTAAAACTATCTCTCTCCTAATGACTCGCACTCTTACAACTCCCTGTATATTTACTCCTACTGTATGTTACTTTCACAGCAGTTTCAGTTTATATATGTGCTTATTCTGAAAACATGCTGTTTTAATTTCCTAGTATTGTTTAACTCTCTGGTTTGCATATCAAGATACAATACATGGACATAAGTGCATGCACTCCTGAGAATAACACCCATATGTGATTGTTGAGCATGTCATTACAAAACTGTGGGCATTAATACGGTATGTTTAAGACTCCACTCTTCTGGGAAAGCTTATCGCAAGATTTTGCAAACTGGTCGGGTCTCTGATTTTGGGTGATAAGGTCCAGCTTGCACTTTATGTTCCAGTTCATCCCAAAAGAGTTTGATGAGGTAGAGGGTAGGAGTCCTGTGCAGGCCAGTTAAGTTCTTCCACATCAAATTCAGATCTCAGACCTTACCGATAATGTTGCCATAAATTTGGAAGCACATTATTTTTTAGTGTTTTATTTTATTTATTTATTTCCTTCTGCCATTTTAAGCCTTTATCAGACAGCGACAGCGAGAGATTAGAGGGAATGAGAGAAAGAAAGATGAAACAAAGGTCCCTGGCCAGAGTCAGAACAGGTGGTTTGCAGTTCAGCATCTTAACTCAGAAGCCACTGGGAGACCCCTTATATGTGCACTATTGTCTTAAGTATTATATGACTGTATGCTATAGCATTAGGATTTCCCCTAATTGGACACATGGGATGTCCATATACTGACCCTATACAAGTGTATCCCAAAGGCCATCAAATCAAAACAGTTACACATACAAACTTGTTTGTGTCACTTAAATGCACATTGCACTGACTTACATTCATTCCCTTTAGCTTTACCTAACATTAACCATATCTTAACCCAGCCCTGACCTCACCTGTCACCAATAACCAAGTCTTAACCTGAACATTTAATGGTTTACCTTGTGGGGACCTGCTTTTGGGAAATGAGTCCCCCTCATGTGTCTCTCTGCACAGATTTTTATCCCCACACCATGATTAATACAAATTGACATCACTCTTGCCCCTTGCCTCTATGTCCCACGTCCCACGCAGTTGATTTCTCCAACTTGTTCCACAATCAACCCTCCTGACAGACCTCTGGCTTCATTTGAATTTACATGAACAAATGGTAAAGTACTCATGGCTCTCTGAGGTCTTTTTATAATGTCTGCCAGAAAGCAATATTTCACTTTACTACTACGCAGAGAGAAGAATATTAGAAAAGGGGAGCTTGGCGAAATTGAACATTGCTCTCTTTTCTCAATTAGGATCGCAGACTTGCGGGCCAACTCGTTTCAATATTGCTTAACGTCAAACTTTGAGTGACTCAAGTGAAGACTTTCCTCATTTCTGTTTTTTAATTTGCTTTTTCAATTTTGCAAATGGGATAGATATTGACTTCGGAGGAGCAGCTGTAGGGAGCAGTCATCATTCTTTCCCAAGTTAAGATGCCCAGCAGCTGCCTGCCATGACTTTGAAAGAACATTATCTTATTTTCAGCTGTGTTGCAGCAACAAACACTTAGAATGTTGGTTAAAGATTAGCGCTTTGTTACAGGGTTTGTTACTCACACAAGCATTTACTTGCCAACTTCATGAAAAAGTAAGAAATAAACAATGCCTTCTTAGAGGATTCAACATTTCTCCTTGACTTTTTTCCACATTTCCTAGAGTGCATTCATTCAGTAACACTTAAAGTTAAATTATGCTTCTCCAGATGTGGCCAGTTCAATTGATTAGACATGACTACAAATTATTTGTGTAAAGTACATCTACAATATGTATAGCAGGGGCACAGTAAAGAAATTGTTGGGCTCTCTTAGACTCTCTTAGAGCTGGTCACCCAACCAAGCTGAGTAGCCAGGCATGACAGACCCCAGATGAGATCATGAACTTAAGGACTACGCTGATAAAACTGTTTTAATGGCAGATCTGGTTAGAAGGACAATCGGTGCGGCGGAGATCTGTTCTGTTTGGCAGAAAAGAGAGGCTCATGACAGCAGCCTGGAAGCTGCAAAAAGGCCCGTGAAAGACTGAGAGCTTAAGACAAAAGATTGTATGCGCTGATTAAATGAATATTTGAACTTATCAGCCATAATGTTAAGCTCCGTGTCTGCCAGAAGCCAGTCACAACTTATCACCATCACAGCTGTGAAGAATGGCCGTGACAGCCGCATACTGTCCAGAGGCTTTTCAGCAGAAGCAAGTGGAATACACAAAGGGAGCAATGGATGGAGCCAAATACAGGCAAATTATTGAGGACAGCTCGCTTCACAGTGCCAAACACCTTAGACTGATACAACAGCTTATGTTCTGTTCAAACAATGACCTAAAGCATGCTGTCAGATCAATACTGGAATGGCTGTAGAACAAAATTAAGAAAAACCTTGAAAAGCTTTGACAGGAATCCAACTGAAAAGCTGCGATATGACCTGAAGCTTGTTGTTCTTAGACAGCGCATATATATAACCAGAATTTTGTAGAACTGCAAACAAGGCTGTAAAAAAAACAAAAACAAAAAACAAAAAAACAGCCAAATCCAGCTGTTCCAAGCTCACAGATGTATCTGAGACCCAAATCTGTAATTCCTGCCTGGGGGTAATCAAATGAAAAACTTGAGTCACTTCAACTGAACTTATCTGACACCTTTGAAGGTGCAAATTTTTTTATTGTTTCTCTTGGTTTGCTCTAAAAAAAAATCACAGTGTAATATATAATCATATTTACCCCTCTCCCTACGCTCAAACCATTTTGTGTTTCAGTTTTATTCCTTTGAAAATATCACATCTATATTGAATAATGAAGCTGGGCAGATGCTACAAAAAAACAGTTTTTACAGAGAGTCAATGATTCATAGTGGCTTCTGTGAGACTTGGTGCGGTCATTTAATAAGATTCTTTCTTTCATCTTTGTCATACTGTTTATTTTATGGCCACAATATTGCTTTTTTTTATTAGTTTTTGATTTTATGGGAGTGGCATTTTTATAGTTCCAATGGGTTTTGTCAGTGATACTGAGGAAGTTGGGTTTGCTGCTGTGCTGTATTGATTACTGTAATTTTATTGTTTTTACTTTTTGTAAGTGGAGATTTTATTTCGCTTTGACTGTGACTGGTGTGTCCCTGGCGTCATTTTATTGGAACTGAAAAAATAACTGAAAATGTCTAGCTGTCACAAAACATCTGGTGCCCCAGTGGTTAAGACGCCCATCGTATAACTGCAACGTCTTTGGTTTTACTCTGGCCGGCACCTTTGTTGTACGTCATACCTCATATTTTTCTCTCCCTCCTATTGTCTTCTGTCTATATCTACACAAAAAATAATCTTAAATAGAAAAAGATTAGGTCAAAACCAAGTATATGGCTGGATTGTGTGAGATTGTGGCCAATTTGTTACAGGAATAGTCAGTGATAGTGTCTATAATGTGAATTCCTGGATATTAAATGTTTGCCAGCAAGTTTCTGTTGTGGTCCCAGGAATATTTGCTGGTAAAGTGTAGTGAAGCAGCATATCACATGGTTTAAGCTACATTTGAGAACAATATTTAGGGTGCTTTAACTGTGTGCTCTCTCTCTGTGCCTGTATGCCTCTGTTTTTTCTGCCTCTTTCCCGGTCGATGATCATGGAGGCTGCGTCGGAAATTGTAAATGACAGGTTTGACAGCATTTTGGGTGCAAATTCAGGAGGCTTATCTCCGCCTGGTTACCGCAGTTGCAGTCAAATCAAGCGCACCTGCAGAACAGCTGCCCCACACTAAACTGATATAACCGCTACATGAGTCACATGTTTTACTTGCAAGACTGGTGTTTTAATGCTATTGTTCATCGTTTGTGATGTGAAAACATCAGAGAAATAAAAAGCTTGCGTCCTGCTATTAGTTCAGTTATAAAATCCAAACACACCACAGAGTGTCTCTCCTGCCGGCTGCTGACACCACTGTCAGCCACAGAGTCGATCACACTGGACGACAGAGGAGGAGACAGTAGAGACGCTGGTATGTGTCTGTTTAAACAGGAGTTTAACCAACTTCACTGCATTTAACACCGGAGGAGAGAGCGTCAAAGCTCAGAGCAGAAACACAGTCACTCTGCATAGCGCTCCTGTCCTCCGCTTCCATCATCTCACGCCGATTCATTATTGACGAGCAACAGCCACTGAGGAAACTCCCAACAGTCAGCCGGCCGACCAATGGTGTAACTTCATCACTCACTCACTCATAGACAAACACAGTTATAGGGCTGGTTGTTGGCCAGTCCAGCCAAAAAAGCACATCTCTTAAGCCATACTGAAAGGAGCATACATAAATACACACACACACACACACACACACACACACACACTCGTGTAGATAAACTTGTACCAACCCTCCTCCAGCTTTAGCGTAATTGATCTGTAATTGCTGTTAGTTTGCTCAAGCTACCATCTTAAATTGCGTGGATTAGTCAATAAGCCTTAAGTGAACTCAATAGAGTCTGTTCATTTAAGCATATCTGTCCACTGTGGGAGTTTTGTACTTGTGTGTGTGTGTGTGTGTGTGTGTGTGTGTGTGTGTGTGTGTGTGTGTGTGTGTGTAAGTGTGCGCTTAGTTGTCTGAATCCTCTGCAAAGGGATTTTCTCCCCCTCTGGTCAGACTGTTGTGGTAATTTGTTGTTTGCTTGTGAAGCAGAAACCGCTTCTGCAGGAGGAACACCTTTGCTAAGCATCTAATTAACAAAACACATTCTCCTCCACACAAATGCAAATGCTGCTTGTGTGTGCACAAGAGACAGTGGAAATGCATAATCTCACACACACTGCAATAAATAACACACTGTCTTTCTCTCTCTCTCTCTCTCTCTCTCTCTGGTAGACGACATCAGGTGAGGACATGCGTGATTTCACCAAAGTGCTGAAGAACAAATTCCGATCTAAGAAGTACTTTGCCAAGCATCCTCGGCTAGGCTACCTTCCTGTCCAGACGGTTCTAGAGGGCGACAACTTGGAAACGTAAGTAACACTTGAGTGTCTTTATGAAACAGAACAACACTCATATCTGATCGGCAGACGTAACTGTTGTGAAGCTCTAGATAATCACAAAACTAAGTTCATTTACAGATTGTGACAGAATTTTTAAACTGTGTGTAAAAGAAGTTATTCAGTATGGGACATCCATAACATTTAGGGACAGATTGAAAAAGGAACGGTCAAAATCAAGATATTCTCATTTTTGATTTCTAGTATACTGTAGGTCAATCTCCAAAAACCTTGAATCCTACATTTCCCACAATGCAACCTGATAGTGTCTTTCATTAAAACTTTCCTGCTGAGTAAACCCAAGTCTTCCAAACTTCCAAACATGCACCCAGTTTGTAACACCAATAATACCCAGTTTGTAGTCTTCAATCCCAAACTGAGATAACTCCAGTGATGTCACTTTGTTTTATTGTCAAATCTCTCTCTCTGTTATAAATGTCCTCAAATGGCAATCAGTGCATCTCCATTTATCAAAAGTCTCATGCCTGACACTCTCCGGGCAGTGTTAATTCCCAGCTCACTTTATGTGCTTATTCACCTGTCGGCCCCAGTCTTTATCAGGTGTGGTAGCTGCACTGTAGATCTTCTGTCTGTGGCACCGGCCCCAGTGACTACGTCTGACTTATGTCCCTGCTCCTGCCATCCGTAAATCCCCCTGGAGAGCCGTTTAACTAGGCCCACTTTATGCAGATGCCCCAGGCGGGTGCCTCATCCTCCCCACCGGAGTGTCTCAGTTGCAACCCTTTTCGAAATAGCAGCCCATTTTTCATGTGTACTTTCACACGTCGTTTATGTAAATTTTCTACGTTTTATCTATTTTTCTCCTGTCTCCTTTTGTCTGCCTGTCAGTATGTTTTGTATTTTGTGGAATATGCCGTCACTCAGTCACTTCTAATGTTACATTTTGACGTTCCCACTTCATGCTCTTTTACTTTTGAACTATGAAGTTTTGCATCTTGTAAGCACGGAAAACTCTCAGAGATGTTCATGCGTGCGCACGCAATGACTCACCTGTTCACTCACAATAGATTTTCCCCCGACATCCAGTTGTGCACAATCACCTCTCAGATGGATTGCACTCCCTCTTTCAACCCTCCCATCCTGGCCCGCCCTCCTCCTGACCCCCCTCCATTCTCACTTCCCTGTGAAATGACTCCTACAGAGCTGCCTGCCTGATAAATGCCTCTAAAAAGTAGACGAATTGTGGCGAAACACAGAGATCTTTTCAAAATACGGCAGAAGGGAACGGACACTTAGAGAAATGTAGGACTATTTCATGGTCATCATTTTCCGTCTATTTTCTCGGATTATGTCTCCCTTGTGAGCTGTGGGCTTGCTACATCTAGCCACAGGCTTGTGGGCACTTTAGACAGCTTTATGTGCAGAAAGAATCCACTATCTGTGATTTTTAGCTTTTTAACTGCTTACAAGATTTGGCTCAAATATATAGTAAGACTGGTGTTAAGAAATGCTGAGTATACCACATTTATTTTAGACCTTTATTGTCACAGTGAAAATGAACACTGTGCCCTAAATTGAAATGGATTTTTCTGTAATTGGAACAAGGTTTAGGTCCCTGCTTAAAAAGGGATTAAACAGATTAGGTAAACAGCAACACATTTGCTACCATGTTGTTGGTAATAAGCATATAAGCAATACAGTGCACACAAGAGACAAAACAAAAACTTACTATTGACATCATCCTGAATAACATCATCACAGAGTTTGAGTATTGCTTTTAAACAATATTAAGAGATTTAATTTTTAAAATCCCCCCCCCCCCCCCCCCCCCCCCCCCAAACCTTTATAATGTGCTGTCAGGCTCTCTTGGTCGTCTTAACAAATGAATCTCCTAAGAAGTTGTAATTTTTAAAGTACTGTAGCTTCAGAAGAGAAAATGAGATAGTCTGCTGTATAATTGCCCTCCCTAATGCACTCACTCACTTGCTGTCGCTCTCCTTTCCACTCTTGTATCATCGTTTCTCTTTTTTAATTCCACCCACTCTGTTTCTCTCCACCTTGAGAGAGCAAAACACCACCTACTCTCACCTCCCACTTATATCTTTGCTTCATTTCACACCAGATAGGATTTTTGATTTGTCACAGCTGTATTTGATAATGTGAAAGAACCATTCTAATGTTTTTTTTGTTGTTTTTTTTTTTTTTTTTTTTTGCTTTTTATCCAAAATAACCAGATAGAGAAGACGAGTCTCTGCTACATTAAGCTTTGCAGAGAGGTTAATGGGTTCGGACGTGCAATTGAATTACTATATTTTGTTTTTCGGGATCAAGTCTCAACACAATAATTTTCTTTTGATCACAGAAAACAAAGTTAAAGAAGAATGATGTCCTCTGTGCCCTCTGCATGCTAGCAGGCAATGAGAGAGAAATTTATACAGGACTGAAAAGTAAACCTCTGTATTGCGGTTAATTAAAGATGATAACTGCAAAGTAGTTTTTGAATTTAGTACTTATTACATTACGGACAAGTATAATATTTAGGGATGTATAGAGATAAAATCTGACACTGAACTGTAAAGCAAGGTCCACATCACAGGGATATATGACCAGACTCCCATTAACATTTTCATTGACTATAAATCCTGTTAAACACGTTGCTCCAAAATCTCCCATAGGTGTTGGCACCTATGGCATCTGGTACCTTTGAAGGCCATAGCAGATTTACATAATTTTATATTCATCAAGCTTTCTCATTTTGTTCAGTCATTTATTAAGGTGTGTCCTAATTTGTCACACATGTGTATGAACTTTATGAAAGAAAGAAGCCCAAGAAAACTGGTTTGTAATAAATAGCACACCTCTCAGGTGTATGAAAGATGAAAACAGGACACTCTCTTTATGTATCTGTCTATCTCAGTCTACTCACAACACACACACATACACACATATGTTTCTCTCTCCAGTCCTCTAGCTGTCCTTTTGACAGACAGGTAGAGGTGACAGCATGCAAAGACGGTCTTTTACCCCTGACAGAGAAAACGGAGGACAGGAGAAAGCAGAGAGGAGTGCTAACTGTGACAAAGTGACTACCTCAGCATAATGGACTCATTTGATTCTGAGAAACCTTTCAGACCATTCAACCCCACCCTACCACCAAAAAAAAAAAGAAACCAAACAGTGACAACTACATAAACAGATGACAAAAGATATTAGCTATTTTGGCAGTGTCTTCTCAGTCAGCGGTTCCAAGTTTTCTAAAGTAGCAAGTGTAAGTATTATTTGAGCAAGCCCATTCAAAAACCTTGCTCTTCGGCACAAGTGTTACAACTTATGAGTGGGTGTTAATCCTTAGCAAAAGGTCCATTACCAGTTGTTTACCCCAGGCTAGACATTCAGCCCACTGGCAAGACGTTGACTTTTATTTTATTTATATATATTTTTTATAGAGACTTTAAAGATGTTAAAATGTCTTGCCCTGTGTGCGCATTTAAAAGGATTTATTTTTTAAGATGAGGCAATAAAATTAAAATATTCATAGTAGACTGACTGATCCTTTGTCTTTGGGTTCATTGTAGCTATGAAATCTGCCTGTTCAGACTGAATACCAGTGGAAGTGAAATGTGCTTTATTCATGCTGCTATTGTACTTCAGCAGGCACAACAAGCCTTCCATCTAAAAATACCACATTTATCACACCCCAAACACTCCCAAGGTCTTTGCTGTTGCGATTCCTCCCCTCTCTCTCTCTCTCTCTCTCTCTCTCTCTCTCTCTCTCTCTCCTTTAGTCAGCTTTCCTTCACCCATTTTTTTCCTCACACTTCATTTCCAATTTCCTCTCTCTCCCTCTCTCTCCCTGTCTATTACAGTAACTTGTGTTATGTACATCTTTTAAAGTGCACCCATCTGAAGGTTAAATTGCCAAGTTATGACATTAGATGTGGGTATGAAAAATTTGGGTGAAAGAAAAAAAAAAAAAACATCAACACAAGGCTATACATTCGTGGCAAAGATGAAAACTGACATCCTGGAAAACAAAATGAGCACACTGACTGTTCTTTCTGGCAAAGATGTCGACGGGGGCGTGCAAACTGCCGCAGCACCAGCTCTGAGTAGTTAGCTCAGTCTGCCCCGCCGACCCCGATCTCTTTTTCTCTCACTATCTCTGTTTCTTTCTGTCTTTTCCGTCTGAATCCCCTGCTACATTTCAAATTCTCCTTTCAGCTACAGAAGTGTGACTACAGTAGCTGCCCCACTGTGAAAAACATAACCACCATGCCACACGTCTCCCTCTGAATTTCCCGGCTTTCATGTGGGAACAAAAGTGCGAGGCGGAAGAACTTTAACTGTTATCTTACCAATTCTAACTAGCCTCCTCCATGAAAATAACACTTTTTTTTGGCGACTTCAAGATAAGAAAGTGTCTAATTTATTTACAAATAACAATTTATGATCTGCGTCTCTGAGAATAGCAGCAATTATCACAGACTAGAAACCAGAAACTTTAAAAGTCACACACCCTAGTTGGTCATATTTAATTTCCAGAAACTCTAATGACAAGTAGCTTCATTTGCTGGGTTCTTATACTCGAAACACAAGGAGTTTTTTTTTTAGATTTAATAGAAAATAGGTTCTAAACATGTTTTTTTTGGCATGCTATTTGACTAAATCCTGCTAGAAATAAATAAGAAAAGGGAACAAATTTGGGACATATCATTCTGTATGCAGGAAGAACTGTAAAATCAATTTAATGAAATGTGTGTGACAGTGGCTAAGTCAACTGACTCAACCCTTTTTCTCTGTGAGCTTTCATGCTCTCACACACATACACACACACACACACACCACATGGGTATATTACAGTACGCTGACAGATCCACTTGCCCATTCTGACCCTTTCAAAACTGACTGTCAACCTACAAATTTCCTGTGTCACAAGTTTATTTTGAAGTGGCTTTCAGATAACGTCACAGGGGATACTCACAACCTCATGTGGTGTATTTCAGTGACTGTTTTACACTCTCCTCTGTGTTGAGTCCAGCTGCTCAACTGTTGGATAAACTCAACCTTCCACTTCTTCCTCCACCTGCTGTGTTTTTGGTTCTGACCCGCTGAGTGGATTTGACCCTGAAATGTTTTGTGGTACCTTTATTCCCCTCCCTCCTTCCCTCCCTCCCTCCCTCCAATTTTCTTACAGTCCCATCACCCTCATCAGCATGTGTCCGGAGCAGTACGAGTGAGTATCTCTGAGCACCAGCAACAACAATCTCGTCTCCAGACTGGAATGCCTTTAAATGACACCTCCTTTTACTCCTTTCTCCCCTTACTCACCTCCCCCTAAGCCCTCACACCAACTAAGCCATGACTGCACTGCATGTTGCCTGCCCGCCTGCCTGCCCGATCCACTGGCTGATCATGCGACAAAAACTCACCCACTGTCCCCTTACCGTCACCTTCTTCTCCTCTTTAAAGCATCCAACTAGCATACAGTTGCTCATCCCAGCAGCCGCTGTCAAAAACCATCCAACCATACCGTAGATCATCCTGCTCTCCTATTTCTCTTTCTAGGATCATCAGATTTGTTTTTAGGTGATGTTGTGAAGGGGCATTAGATTGTACGTGTGTGTGCGCCTGCCTGTTTTGAGCGCGTGTGTGCATGTGCCTGTGAATGTCTGTGTGTGTTAATGAGGTTGTGTGAGCATGCCGAATCTCATTCATCTCCATTACCCCATTCATTTCCAGGCTGTCCCAGTCACCTCAGCTCTCTCATGATGACACCCATTCCAGGATAGAGCAGTATGCCAGCAGGTACGCACCGCATTCTCCAATCATCATCTCATCAGCTCATATGCCCCAGAGCAGACACACCTGTGTGAAGAGTTGCATTTAAATGTTGCACATTTGAAAACTGTTAAAGAGCTTCATTATAGAATGATAAATACACTTTTAAAGGGTCATAACAGTGTTTTTGCTAATTTACTTAAAGCTGTAAATCCAAATGATGTCAAATCTCTTTATCAATTGATCCTGTGCTTCTTGGAGCGGAGACGTTACATTGTGGAAAATTTCCTTTTTTTCTCCTCTGCTATTCATTCTCATTACACGTTGAAACAGATTTTGAAATTACATTGTTAGTTCAAGATCAAACACAAACAAAGCACATTGTGCCAAAATCTATCAAAGAACACTGTTGCTAATTTTGGAAAACTAAATTGACTCTTTTGAGCCGAAACATTAAAGATTCAATCCAAATACAAGTGGAAGGAAATTGCATTTTTTTCCACGAAGGGGATGAAAAAAGCCTTTATTTATGTGCTAAAAATGTAATATTGAAACCTGTTTCACCATGCAATGACAGTCAAATGAGGGAAGCAAAAATGCTTTTCTCTATTTTCCTTTCATATAGCACCAGAGCCATTATCTGGATTGCTATCATGGCCAACAATCTATACAAAGCAAACGCTCCACAACTGTTCGGTTAACTTAAAATATTGAATCCTGAATGTCAGTCTGAATTTATTAATATATGCATGATGAAAAATGTTGTATTTATAGATATTTTATAACACTGAGTGCAGTGGGAAAATGTTCTTTCTTGGTGTCAGGCAAAGTACAAACAACAACAATCATAAAACAGACTTTTGAACATTGTGTATCTGCTTTTAACTTTGTGCATGCATATATTAAATGTCAGATGACTGTCAATCTCAGAGAACATGCAGCCACCCACCACTTGGGCTGGTGACATTATGGATTTACTGCTGAGATCAGAGTAGTAACAGATCGGGCTGATAGCTGTTTTCAGCCGCCCACTTCAAATGATCCCGCTGCGTACATCAACACACCCATGTACACAGCTTGCAAGCTGCAGTTAATCATTACTAACATCACCAAAATAATGTTATTCTGTGCTGAGAATGAAAACCTGTCATGTTTGATTTCAAGATAAGCCTGGATATCGAGATCCACAAATTTCACACTAGCACAAATCCCATCTTGTCCCTCGAAAGAATCTCTAACCAGTCCAAAGCTTATCTTCCCCAAAGCGGACAAGGGTTACTTGTGTCAAAACTGAAATGGAACCCAGTGTGTCCTTCCACACAAAGCTTTAATCATGAAGGGTCTTCTGATGTAACCTACTACTGGTCACACACCATTAACCTTCGCTCAGCATTTCTGGCTGCTTTGTTTTATCAGCAACAACAGACATAAACCTAGTGAAAGACTATTTTAACTGAAATACAGACACTGGCGTTGTCGATTATATTTTAAGTTATGGATTTGCTTAAAAATGTATGCAATGATGTGATTTAACACATGGAATTCCGACTTAAAAGCTGTCCTGTTCTGTCACTTCCCCTCGTATTTCATCATAAAGGATGGTGTGTGGATCATGCTCTTAATCTGCTGGACAAGCCAGTTGCCTCTCCATTACAGACTTCAGTAAATACAGGCTTTGATCTGGGAAACCAGCCTCATTAGCATGGCTGCTAATGTTTTCCCCACAGCCACATGCTGCTACACACACACAACCACATGTCTCTGCTGTACATGGACGCCTCCACATGCATGCCTACAATGTCTCAAGAAAAATATGCTTGTGCACACGTATACCAGAACATCGTCAAAGTTGCATCAGTCACTGATGTATTTTTGTCATAACTTAGGACCTTTATCATTTATAACCAGCTTGGAGGCTTAACTACATTCACTACATTCTTAAATTTTAATTGGTGTCCTGCTGTGGCACCGACATCCTCATTTGTTGACATGGATGTGTTTTTCATTTTAATGACATGATGACGACTTTTAGATGCTTCAGTTTTAACTGGTAGTTTAAGTTTCAGTCACTGATGAATGTTTATTTCTCAGGTTGGCTCAGATGGAGCGGTCCAATGGCTCTCTGCCCACAGACAGCAGCTCAGCCACAGGAAGCATGTAAGTCACCTTTGGTAATTTCCTACATCGCCCAAAACATGACTACAGTATGTTACCGTCAATCATTGTCTCACAGATTTTATTTTCCAGTTGCTGTAAACGATTATAGGCCCTGAAACATTTTCTTATAAACAGCTCTATGTTCATAATGTACAGACATATATACATATGCGTTTTTGATAATGCATAATTAACAATGCCCTAATAATGTTTAATTTAAGGGAATTCAGATGAACATTTACTCCAAATAGCAAAATTTGGTCTAAAAGTCAAGTGAAATGTTATTATAATTATTATATTATATATTGTTATAATATGTTATCATTATTATATGTTATAATAATAAAGCATCTCCCTGTGCACTGTTTACCTGCCACAGTGGACCAAAAACATACATGCCTTCAATGTATCAAAACCAGCCAAAGAAATGACAAGGTGGAGTGTGAGAGAATTGAGAAAGGTTTTGGGAGAGCAGAAGAAGTGTGGTGATGTGGTTGAATACAGCAGGAAGGAGTTTTAGAAGAAATGGATTAGAGTGCCAACAATGAGAAGTGAGAGTGATTGGTTTCAGGATGTCTGATAACGGCCCGTTATCTTTGATCAGAGGAGATGAGAACATGGCAAAGAAAGGAAGAAATCACAAGAATGAGGGTAAAAGCTCATGAGGAGCATGAAGTTCCTGTTGGTGTGTGTGTGTGTGTGTGTATGGGGGGGGGGGTATATGTGTGTAGACGTGTAGATCCTCTGCAGGCCATTTGAGTTGAAGGGTGTATTAGTCTCTTTTCCCAAATGGGATTCTAATCGGCGGAATGAGCTCTTAAGGTTCAAACGCCCTCTAAGCTCATGGCATGAACGCACATGTGTGTTTAAACAGAAACACACACGCACGCATTTGTCACTGTGCTTCTTTTGGGAGGGAATTACTTTTCATTCTGCCAGCGTGTTTTGATAAGACTCTTGTGGATCTTCAAGATTTCCCAAATCATAGATCATTATCATAGATTTGCAAGAAATTAGCAAAGTGTGTAGCCATGTGTGTAATATATTTGTGCTTGAGAATGTCACAGGTTTCAGAGAGTAGAAAGTAGCACATAACCAAAAAAAGTGTGCTTGTAAAAGTGTTGAAGAGTGCACCTGGAGAGCAAAGAGATACACTGCATGACAAGTGAAAGAAAGGGAAAAAAGGTTTCCTTGAAAAATGAATACAGCACAACAGTGGAAATGCACATGGGAAGATGGTTGAAACCTTCATCTTTGGTGAAGATGAAGTGAAGCATCAGTTTCATTCTTTTTGTGGGTTGTATTCTCTGCTGATACGAATGCGTTGTGTGGACCACTGCTCCCACACTTCACCTTCATCTGACCTTGATGCTTGGAATAGCAGTTTTAGAAAACATAAGGTGTTCGATTGAAGACTCCCAAAAGCCGCATTTCTCAGTGCTCACTGCTTTTCAACTGATCAATAGAAAGATAGAAGAATAAGAAGACAAAAAGTGTTGCTGAGCAGGGGAAGGTAGAAAGAGAGGTGGATTTATTTTCCTCTCAAAGCTTTCGTAATGTGGGACAAACACATTATCCCCAGTCCCTCATGCTATTTTGTGCTTTGTATGCTGCCTATTTAAGAGAAGAAGCCATTATCTTTGCCAGCTCTGAAACAAAACTGACGTACGTACACAGAAGAGCAGTAATGAGGTGAGGAAGATGATGGTTTTATGAAGGCTAATGGGTTTAATAGTGGTGGAAAAAAACACCCACCGGGGTCCATTTAGAACATAATCATAGCACTTGTGCTTTCACTCAATTTTACGTGAGTGTAATTTCTGTAAGATTTGCATTCCACTTCCAAACTGCAAAACAACAGCAACAACCACAAAGTAACTGTGAAGATGAATAAATTGCACAAAGAAAAACAAAATTTAAATGCCAGTCACAAAACAACATCTTTGATAAAAATTGTTTTGTCCTTGCAGCATGAAGCACAATATGGCACTAATGTGCTTTATGGTACTTTAAATGTCAAGAAAAATCATGTTTGATGTTGTTCAGCACATCCTTTATTTATCTAAAGTACTTCCTTTTAAAATTCAAAGCCAAATCTGGTTATTATCATGCATAAAATTAATAAGCAACATTTAAATCTGAGACATGATATAAATGTTTATGTATTATAGTCTGAAAGTGTGAATTAATGTGTTAATTAGGAACAAAAATTAACTACATCCAATATATCAGCTGTTGTTTTTCAGTTTTTAATATTATGATTGTCATTGGTGGTTTTGTGGAGGATAATTAACTTATTTGAATGGAGAGCTAGAAAAAGTGCCAAAGTCTTTGTGATGAGAATTGGTACTTGTGAAAGCAATCATCATCAGAGCCAGTTAAATGCAGGAGTTAAAGTTCTCAAGCACCATGCCTGTTTTAAATTCATATAATACTTAATTCAATACATTGTACAAATTTCCTCCTGGACAACTTTTCAGGCTCGCAAATCTTTTTCTTGTTTTAATCCCTGAAAATTTCTTGCGAGTCTGTGATGGGAAAACGTTCTCTTAAATGTTACTGTGCTGCTATAAAATGTCATTCACATTATTTGTGAATGAAGTGTGGGCTGTTTTTTAAAGGCTAGAACCAGCCAGTTGTCCGGTTTTATACACCAAACTGTCAATCTAGCCTTGTTTTTAAGGAAAAATTACCATTGACTTTTCATGTAAAAATAGCAATATTGTGCTTTGTAGATACTACTACAGTAAAATAGCAGACTCAGCCATATCTCAGCTCAAAAAAGCTAAGAAGAAAGTAGTTGATTGTCTTCCATCTCTTTTTGTGAGATTTACTCTCTTCTTCAGCCTACAGTTGATTTAACCAAATCCTCTTTATCTGTCACAACACTACATGTGGTTGTTTATGAGGACACACAGACATTTTCCCCATGCTCTACAGGACAGTAGAAGGTGGTTTCTCGGCTGTGTTTGAGCCTATATGGATATGGATGACTGCATTTGCCAAATACATGCATGTTTGGGTTTTGGCTTGTATTTCGTGATGGTTCAAAGCCTGCAAACATTGATGTGCACTGTGCAGTGATATCAGTAATTAGTATGTGTGCATGAGAGAGAGTGCTTGCGATAAAGTGTGTGTGTGTGTGTGTGTGTGTGCTTGTGTCATTTTTAACCTGCGTTGCTTTTATCTAAAAGGGAATCCTTAATTAGGAAGTCCATGTTGCCTGTTTTCTTTGACCTCCAGCCAAAGTGTAGCGTTGCCATCGATGCCTCTGGAAGTCACAGAGGAGCGAGACTCCTCGCTTCCCCTTTTTCACCCAGATGTTTTGTTTGGTTATCTCTCGCTTTCCAGTCTTTCCCCCAGTGCTGTCCCTTTTTTTCTTGTCTTTCATATTTGCCCTTTTATTTCTGTCCCCCCCCACCCTTTTAATGTCTCAAGCCTTTTCTTTTTAAACCTCCTCTCCTTTCATCAGTTTTACTTGTAGTCTGATCATGTTTTACCTTTGGGCCGAGGCAACCTTCAGATTAAACAGCAAGCCCAGAAGTAAACAATGAAATATTTTTTGAAGCCCTGCATCAAAAACAACACAACACCTCCTGTAACAGAAGTCGATGGACGTTATTGTGATCAGTCCCCATGTGTGGAATTCCCACAGAAAGTGAGATTTTAACATCTCAACAGAGTCGAGGAATGAAAGACTTGTATCCTCTCCCTTCTTTTACCTCTAACAATTTTTTTTCACTCTCATATTCCTTGTTTCTCTTTCCCCCGTTTCTCTTTGTCTTTATCTCTCATTGTTTCTTCCTGAGCTCAGTCTAGGCAGCTGATAACACTATTCAGCTCGAGAGGAGCTGCTCGCTTTGTGATATGTTAGCTAGGCATCAGGCCCAGAGACTATTGTTGCAGGGTAAAGACTGTAAAAGTCCCCTCAGCCGTGTCCTCCGCTCAACCTCACAAAGCACAAACCTCATTTTCACAATGCATTGCAGCTATAGTGAGCTAAGAGCCCCGCCATTCATCACCATTATTCACATTTGATACTCCTTCCACACTGATGCTGTCTTCCTCCGCCGCCTTTTTGTGTCCCTTCATCCTTCCTCCTCTTCCCCCACCACACTGCTTGAGCCCTTTCACCACTTTTCCTCTTTCTCTCAATTTTCCAGAGCAGGTGGTTTGTAAGCTAACCTTACCCCTTGTATTCCCCATTTCCACTTGTAATGATCCCTTTCCTTCTGTCCTCTGGGTTCCCCCCCGCCAGCCATAATGTCCTGCTGCAGCTTCCTGTTGCCAGGGACCAGTCTAATTGGTCACTTAGTTTCTGCCGGACCCCCCATCCCATGGCCCCAGCAGACAAAATTGCCACCAATTTTCAAGTTTCTCTACAGGAACTAATCCTTTTCTTCATCATTCCCGTCTCCCTCGTCACAGCATACCCATATTTCAGAGAGAAATGTACGTGTCTGCGTGGGTATATTGCTGCATGTTGCAGCAGTAGCAGTGTGAAATGTGACTTCCTCTCTCTGCCAGCTTTCTTTATATTATTTATCAGTAACTCAGCAGTGTCAACACGGTCTCAGTCTCCACATTAAACTGAAAATGATGAATAACTATGTATATGTAAACATGTATATGAATGTATAAGAGTTTTCAGGGAAATTAAATGTCATGTAAAAACATAAAAAGAGGAAAGACTGCATAAAGAACGTTTTGAAGTAAACAGTGTAAAAGAAAAGACAAGGAGTTGTTACTGTTCACAGGAGATACAAAGGCAGGGAAATGTTTTTTTTTAGATTAAGAGTGCAGAAAGGTTCGAAACATTTTGAGTTCACTGTTTAGAAAGTTTATTTCATGTCTCTTTCATCATTAGCGCCTTTCATTTTAGAAAAATAAATGAAAGGCTGAATATGACGCAAATCCCATTCTTAAAGAAAAGAACACTCTAAATTTGTACTTCAAATCTCACAAGGCGGTTAATGATAAAAAAACGTTTTTTATTCAGTGTACATGGAGGGTTACTGGATTGGCATTTTGCGTCTTTTGTGTGAAAAGAGGTTAAAAACTCATTCTGTGTACCTTTCATTAACTATCTGTTCCACCCAGTCTTTTGGTCATGAAATAGTATAATTAGTGTCACCTCTTAGAAAGAAAAAGCTTCCTATTTGTAATCTCTCTTATTATGCAAGTAGTGATAATGGCATTCTGAATATTCGCTGAATATTATATTGTCTGCTGTGGTGCAGTTTAAGGGTGACTTATGTAAAACCTGAGACAATTTCAGTTTTCCGTCTTGCTCTCCAGAGCGCATTTGATTAACTTACTCATTATAGCCAAGGATTATGTCCCCAGTTATGGTCTGACCCTGATAAGAGTTTGTGAGCTGAGTTTATTGCAAGTCACGGCATATTTTAAAGCGTGCTCCAAGTACTCGCCAGAATATCACTGATGGATATGGGGCCAAAACTACATTACAGTTTTCACCTATTATAAGTTTATGCGACGAAGATACAGTATTCTGTCCCCTGAAGCAGATTCACTGCACAGCACCAAAAGCAAATTCTGATTCTGCTGATTCATGATTTTCATGTATGTTCCTGCTATTGTTGACGTGAAAGAAGTAACACCTATTTAAACTAAATTACCTGCCTTTTGATTTGTTTAATAATTTACTCCCTTTTTTAAGGCAAACTGTAAAATTATTACCCAAACTGTCCGTCATAAACATCAACTACAGTTTACAGACTGACTTCCTGGTTCAACATAACCCACCGCAGTTACTGTAGTTGCACACACACCGTTTTCCTGTGCGATGATGAATTCTAATCAGCATTTCGGGTGCACTAGCTTTTGGTTTTATCTCCAAATAAAATTATTTAATGATTTGGTTTAACTGTTCTCTTGTTTGATTGCCTGACCGCTCGCATTTCCTGCCTTGTTAAACTTTGTCGTGGCATTGTTGCTGTGTTTCAAGGTCTCAGTAACTTATTTGGTGAGCAGAATGTTAACATAATCAATTAGAAACAATGACCAAAGCTGCAAAGATTACAACCGAGCAATTTTCCTTTAAATTCATATATTATAGGAAATATTAGCAGACTCAGACTCATAAATTATTTTTGGACTTATGCTGATTAAGACATCATTTTGAATGTTACTTAACTGCAGGATATTAACACCACAGCATGACAGCATCAGTGCTGGAGGACATTTAGACAAGCTGGATCCATGAAGAAATGCCAAAATGGAAGTCAGTAGCGGATATAAAGCTACTCATGGAGCTCTCATGCCACTAAACTTTCTCAGCCAAACTCCATTTCAAGCTGTCAAACTAGCTCTGGAAATGGCAGTCACTTTAGCAATGGAAAGAACTTTTAAATAGCAGACAGCCATTTTTTTTTTTTTTTTTTCATTTCGCATGTGCGGTTGTCAGGTTCTAGTCTGAAAGGCTCAGGTTGTGTTTCAAATGAAGGTGACAGCTGGGCTTTGGCAAGACCTGCCACCCCCTCTCTGATCACCGAGATAGCACATAAAGAGATGGACGTACACACACATACAGATACACAGCAACAAACACCAGCAGCTATTTTTCCCCTCACTCCCCTTATCTTTCCCTCTGTCTGCCAAGCTTTCTCCTCTTTGCTCCTTCCATCTCCTCGCAGCCCTCCCTTTTTCCAGTTATCAGATAGTTGAGACTGATACATCTGTGTTCCACCAGGGATTGTGGAGCTTACAGCATGGCAGACCCACAGTACAATATCTTGTATATCATGGCAGCTACCACAATCTTTGTTTAGATTACGTGCTTGGAAGCTGCTGTTTTTTATTTCTGTTTATAGGAAGCAAGCATTTATCTCAAAAGTCCACCCTGTGCTTTTAAATGTCCTCCATCATAAATTCATTAAAAAGACAAGAAAATACAGTATCAGTCACTGGAACCATGACATTGTGCCACTTCACTGGTGATTTAGAGGGTTACAATTCATCTTCAGCTCTATCCAAAATATAGAGAACTACTATGCTTAAAAAAGCCAGGAGGCACATATTTGAACATTTAAGACAGGAATCTGAATTTTTGGCATCTGTTTTACAATATCAAGAATGATTATGCCATAGAAATACTAAAATAGTAGTAACAAGGCAGCTAACGCTAAAGGAGGAGAGATATAGCAAGTGTCTATGGAAAACCTAGCATCAACATTGTCGTAATTCAGTTTGTTACATCACAAAAGTAGCTAAATGCAATAAAGAATTATTAAAACACCTAACTCCTGTGAAAGGTAACTAGTTTTAGGATTTAGGATTTAGTGTAGTTAAACTATCTTTAAATCACATATTTAAATGTACTAAATAAAAATTAATGTACTATTAATTTCAGTAAGCTCTAAATATTGATAGTAGACACAAAGACACTTATAAAACAGTTACATTTAATGGCAGTTATAATCAGGCGTAAAATGAAGGCATTACAACCTTTCTGTTACACAGTTTGCTGGCCAGCCCAAAACCTTTAAACCATTTTCCTCAATTTCACTTCTTCTGTAGTTACTCTCTGCATCTGTAGAACAGTCCTGTGTTACATCCATCAATCTGAACCATCAATATGTCCAAACATTCTAATTTTCTATAAGTGGTTACCATAATTCTTCTAAACTACAATACATTTCTCTCAGTTTTACATCGTTCAAGTGTTGACAAAAGTAACTCCTCCCTAACTGAGCAGAGGGTGAAGTGAACTGGCAAACAGGGACGAGATGTTTTCAACTCATCACATAACTCTGCACCCATTTCCACAGGGATGACGAGCATGCCCTGATCCTGCAGTACTGTCAGACGTTGGGAGGGGAGGGCTCCCCCTGCAGTCAGCCCCAGAGTCCTGCCCAGATCCTACAGGCTGTGGAGAGGGAGGAGAGAGGGGAGCTGGAGCGGATCATAGCTCGCCTAGAGGAGGAGCAGAGGTGGGTGCTCAGACTTTAGAAATGTCTTAAGAAATTTTAGTGTGAAAAGAAAATATAGGAGAAATTATGAAGTGGAAAAAAATCGTCAAAAATGTGTCAAAATACTTAAAAAAAACAATGTTTATTTTTATTTTCTTAGTTGCACTTGCTGTTAACTCAAAGCTTGTTGCTCATTTGAATTTACTGTGCTCATTGTCACACTCCAGTGCACAAACCATATACATACACACACTTCCCGCACCCCCTGTCTGTCGCACACGCCAAGTCCTTCCCAGGTTTGATTAGTAAATGGAGATGGCTTAGAGACAGAGTCACGCTACAATCTATTGTTGTAGAGACGCCTTAGCACAGCCAGTAGCTCGACTGGAGTGATTTAACACTGATTACACACATACATACACACAGGCGCTCCGGTAGGCGAGGGAGAGAGAGAGCTTTACTGCCAGCCTCATAAATGCCAACTTAATTAAAGTACTGCAGCTTATGGTTCTGCACTGAGAGAGAGGGTGAGGAGGGAATAAGAAGACATCTTTGGCAGGGGGTCCTTTATGTTTGTCTATCCACTTCAAATAGGATTTTACTGAGGAAGCAGAAAGCAGAGGTAAATATGAGTGTGGTATTTTTATGCGGCACCCCACTGTGGGGGTTCAGGAAGAAGCTTTGAAGGTTCTGTTTGAGTCATTCTGGGGTGATAATAATAATAATTATAATAATAATAAAAAAATAGACAAAACTGGCAGTTGAACCATGAAAATAAAGCACATCAGTGATATATATTAAAAATATATGCAGTACATACAGATGGGTGACAAATCAAAGGAAAAACTGGTACAGGTCTGAATGCTTGACTCCTACAGTGAGGGGATCCAGTGGCTCTGTTGTGCTATTTTGCTGGCATGGTTTGGGTCCACTTGTCCCCTTAGAGGGAAGGGTCACTGCAAATCAATACAAAGTTGTTCTGAGTCATCACCTTTATCCTATGATGAAACATTTCTATCCTGATGGGAGTGGTCTCTTCAAGGATGACAATGCCCCAATTCACAGGGCATGAGGGGTCACTGAATGGTTTCATGAGTGTGAAAATTATGTGAATCATATGCTATGGCCTTCACAGTCACCAGATCTCAACCCAATTGAACACCTATGGGAGATTTTTGACTGACGTGTGAGACAGCACTCTCCACCACCATCATCAAAACACCAAATGAAGGAATGTCTTTTGGAAGAATGGCGTTCATCCCTCCAGTAGAGTTCAGAGACTTGTAGAATCAATGCCCAGGTGCATTGAAGCTGTTCTGGTGGCATGTAGTAGCCCAACACCTTACTAAGACACTTCATGTTGGTTTTTCTTTTCATTTGTCACCCGTCTATATATACAGTATGTAATAATAACAAAAATAAAGCCCAGCTTCCAGGAACACAAGTCCTCTGAAGCCCGTTTATACAAAGCTCCTGGGATTACAACACTGAGAAGTCAAAGAAGTAAATAAAATATTAAAAACATTATGAGACTCAACAGTAGCACTAAAATAGTACAATGGAACTTAGAATTATATAAGATACCACTATACAGACACATATGCATGTTTCTATACAGTATATACATATACACATACTGCATATGTACACACATTATGTATACTGTACATTATTTGTATACGTATATATATATGTATATATGTACGCTATATACTGTATAGATACATCAATAAATACTGCATGCACAAATTCTGTGCATACAGTATAGTTACACATGCATGAGAAAGTACATAAATAGACGCATACATGACAAATATACACATATATGTACATTCACTTGCATAAACATCTACATATGTAAATTTACATACATAAGAATGTGTGTACGTAAACATGTACAGATACATTATAGCATTGCAAACTGTACTGAGCACTGCACTGAATATGGAGAGAATTACCATAAATTCTACCTTCACCTTGAGATTGGGGACAAAGGAAAAACTAACATAAATTGTCTTAATAAGGTGTTGTCACACTACAAGCCACCACACCATCTTCTGTGCTTGAGTGCTCCTTGGCATCGATTCTACAACTTTCTTCCAAAAGACAGTAAGAGAGTGTCATTTATCTGTGTGTCTATGCACGCAAATCTATTTGTGACAGACAAGTGTTGTGTGTCTTCTTTCCCAGGACCCTGCAGAGGGAGTATGAGCAGCTGAAAGAGCAGCATGGCCAGCGAGGGGCCCCTGCTGGAAGCCCCTGGGAGTCGGAGGGCCCCACCGCCCATCCCGATGAGGCAGATCTTCTAGCTGAGGCAAAACTGCTACGACAACACAAGGGCCGCCTGGAGGCCCGCATGCACATCCTGGAGGAACACAACAAACAGCTGGAGTCTCAGCTCCACCGCCTCCGACAGCTATTGCATCAGGTGACACACTTAGACCAATCTGGCGGACAGTTTTATCCCAACCCGCAGGTTACGGCTGAGAGGAGGCAGTGATAGATTTTCATAGATTTGTACTTTTCCATTTGTTTTTGTGTTGTTGTGGACTGTTCCCTGACGACTGCAAAGTGAACTGATCAAAATTGATTCAAACAGGCCATTTGCAGAAAGAACAGCTGTAGTGTTGGTGCTTAACAGACAGAAAACAACAAATACAGTCGATGTTGCCTACAAATGCACTTAAAACCTGAAGTAGCAGAATCACATTTATGTGATATAAATGCAAGTAACCAGCATTTGTCACCTTCCACAAGAGGACTTCAGCTTTTAAAGCAACGCGAGACAACTAACATTTTTAATACAGCAAGGACAGTATATACAGCAAATAAAGGATTGATGATTACTGCTTAATGGCAACCTAATAGGACCAATTCTTGTAGCAGTTTGCACGGGTGATTTAATTACATGTACTTCATAGATAAATTAAATTATTTTTTCCAGATGACCCTCTGTTTCTACAGTCGTAAATTCTCATTTTAGCACTGCACATACACAACTGTAATTTTAAGTTTATTTCCCATAAGTTAACTTTTCCTTTAGTTCATTAGGCTTGTGATTGTGGAGCAGCAGGGCAGTAATCACGGTTCAGACTCACAAACCAGCTGGCAGGGCTGTTTCAATGCAACTCATACAATAGAAAATAAAACATGTTAAAATGCAGCCCTGATGCAGAACGCTCTCAAAGGAATCTTTCAAAGTCATTTAAATAAATCACCAACATAAATATGTACTTGTGCACCTATTAACTCCTCACATAAACATCCACATATCTATAGGTAAACATCTAGTTTTTTTTCCCATAGTTAGTTCTGCCCTTGAATAATAAAAACTACTCCTCAACACTCAGATTAGATCCTAATCACATTATTAGCATTCCATCCAGGAGTCCGGCATCCGTCTCCAGTCCCTCTATCAATAACTTACAGATTTG
The DNA here is from genome assembly GCF_910596095.1 of Thunnus maccoyii. Classification (NCBI taxonomy): domain Eukaryota; kingdom Metazoa; phylum Chordata; class Actinopteri; order Scombriformes; family Scombridae; genus Thunnus; species Thunnus maccoyii. The sequence continues at coordinate 17,969,174 of NC_056549.1, read as the reverse complement.
TTTATGCTCGGCCTAATTGCTCACTGAGGTTGGATTGTTTGTGCCTAGTGAGAAATACACAACCCTCAAGCCAAACAAACAGCGAGCCCGACAAATCAGACTGAGCAAAGACAGGGGCAGGTATTGGAAGCACAGTAATAACTCACAACAAATATGGCCTGAGGAAGGCAGTTGACGTGACTCGGCAGTTTTTTAATGGATGAAGATTAACATTTTGACAAAAAAGTTATTTATGCTACCACCCTGCACTGAACTGGAGGTTTCACTTCATATTTTTAATAGCAGAAATATAGTTGTTATAGTGATTTGTATCTACAGTATGCCTGTTGAAATTTTGGACAGTGGAAACAATGCCACAATTTAAAAATACTACATTATAAGTAAAACTCTTGCATTCAGAATATTAGTAAAAATGCAAATTAACAACAATTGTACCAAGAGTATCAAAAGTAAAAGCAGCAGCAGTATTGCCCTTGTCAGTGTTTTATCATCATATATTTTATTATTGGCTAGTTATTACGGATGTAATAATGTTTCAGAAACATTTAACTGATGTATTTGATTGTAAAAATATATTTTAACCACAGACATTCTGTAGATAATGTAGATTAATCTATAGCAATAAGTCATATTTTAAAAACTAGGAGAGCCACTGATACTTAACACATATAACAGTACCAATAAGACGTATTTGTTTGGTCTCAAGGCTTTGATTTTACCTTAAAACCATCATCAGGAGCAGTTTGATGTCAGGAATCAGCTCTAATAGATACCCATTGTGTCAGCTGATGGCATCAATTAGTCACAGTCCTACACAGCTTTTAAGATATACATAAACATCAAAACATACTAACATTCAAAGCTCAGTCCTCTCATCCATGCTGTGTTTTTGATTTTCCTCAGCTTCCTCGAGTTTTATTTGGTTTGTTTTATTTAATGATGACTTAACTCACAGTATCACTCGATGGTATTTAAATTCCTCTCTGCTGATTGAATGCCTCTCAAGCTTTAGCATGTAACATCCTGTATGTTTATTGTACTCATGAAGTAAAGTGATTCTGATGCTGATTCTGAAAGAGAAAAACAAACTGACACACACAACTACCTGCATGCACACAAACACCCCCACGTTAAATAAGAACTTCTGTTGTCTGACATTTAAGTCCCTGCAGTCCTGACAGTATGTCAGCATGTGTTTCTGTCAATCTCAGCGTTACTGCCAAGCTGCAGAGTAATAAAGCCAGCCATCTTGATGGCATGAATTAAATTCACATTCCTAACTAAAGCCCTGACCTTAGCTATTCTAAGATGAGCCTCAAGACGATGGTTGCACTCTAGAGACATTTTCAACGTGTAAGCGCCTGGGGCCCCAGGAGATGAAGGAGAAGAAGAAGAAGAAGAGGGGTGATGAGGGAGGGCAACACTGATTTTGGTTTTCTTGCAGTTGAAAGCTAAAGGGAATATGGGACTCTGCTGCAAATGTCACTGGACATCATGTGTTCGCTTCAGTGCATCAGAGCAACAGAGCATGTTTTCACCAATTGATAAACTGTACACAGTACTTTAGTTACAAACTCCTCATGTTTTGATTGATTGAGATACTGTTCTGTCATATTTTTTTGGAGTAACTGGGCTGTTCTTCTGTCAGTGTGTGACAAATTCACTGATAAATGCTGCATCAGACTTTTCTTATCAGCCATGACTTGAATCTCTCTCATATATTTGTTTATTTATATAAATAATAATGAAAAAATTGGATTACACATGATCAGTTTATCTGTGAATCTCTGTCTACACAGCTAAATTCTCCCCCTTTGCCTGAAGTGGTCTTTTCACTGATACCCCAGATATCTTGGGGTTTTCTGGACGCCACAGTTGTGCATGAGCTTCTTCCTCTTGTACGGCTGATGCAACTGCAGCCTTGGCCTCTCTCCGCTCCATTTCTTCAACTGTATACTCTGGCTCGAATAAATACAGCTGAATATTTGAGTCAGCCAAAATACTGTAAAATGTGTCCTCATCCATAACATCCTCTGCACTCATATTTTGGGATGCCATTTTCACTGTTGGAAACCTACGTAGCTAGTTTGCAATACAAGTGAAAAGAACAAGGAAGTTTTGTTTCTGAGCGCCATCTAAAGACCTCTGGCTACCTAGAGGTGGAGACTAGAAATCCAAGCTGAAATAGTCTGTAGTTCTTCTCCCAACTATGTCACTGTACATGTCAAATGACAACACTGGTGCCATAAAAACAACAGATTTTGCAGCTGCACCAGAGGGACACAGAGAACTTTGGCAACAACTGCAGGCGCTTTTTGTTTTTCACACTATATCCTTAATTGAGATAGCTAGAGATAAGGTTGAAAATGGGCGAAATGGTCCTTTAACATTGGCAGTGACACATTTGTGACAAATGTTTTTCTAGACATGACAACAGCTTCATTGTGCTGCCCTCTGGTATTCACACGCCTCCGCCTGTCGTTGTCAAGCTAATTTGGAAGTTGTCACAAGCCAGCAGGATTCCAAGCGGAATAATTATGTTATAGTAATGGACTTTTCTTTTTTTTTCTCTCTCTCTCTTTGTTTCTCTCTCTCTCTTAGCCGGAGGTGGACTTAAGGATAAATGGAGTGTCCTCTCCCACGGTGCAAGATCGAGGGCCACTCACTGACAACTCAGGTGAGACACTCAAGTTTTAAAAAGATTTTAAATACTCAGACAGAACCATTCAATCACTATCATGAAAGCTCCAAGCATTTTTACAACATTTAGCAAGAGAAAAAAGTTTAAACATTGCTCACAACATAGAAAACGATCTCACGCTGTCTCTTTGCAAATGGAAACTTGTTGCTCACCCGACTAAAGTGTGTGTGACTGAAAATCGACCTCTGTGCATGTGTGTGTTCAGATGAGCTGCTGGACTCCCACAACAGCAGCTCTGACCTGGCAGATGTAATGGAGCAGATTAACAACTCCTTCCCTGCATGCAGTCGTAAGTTTCCCACTCCTCCTCCTCATCCTCGTCCTCCTCCTCCTCCTCCTCCTCCTCCTCCTCCTCCTCCTCTTCTCTCCCACCGTGTCTTCCCAGCCTCTGAGGACAGATTTGTGTTTGTCCACAAGGTCGCTGGTCAGCACAAAAATTGTGTCACTTGTGCATGTTGTGCATGTTTGTACTTTATCCCTCACAATGAGGATTCTTGTGTAACTTTTGGTTTCAGATTTCATACCTGTTACAAAAATGTTAAAAAATTGCTGTTGTAAGTGTTGACCTTCACCACTATTATCTTACATTTTACACATCATTTTAAGATTAATGATAAACTGGAATCCATGTGAACTTTGCCAGTGTTTGAAACTTTTGAAATTGCAAGTTAGAGACATTTTTTATAGGGTTCACTATGCCAGCGCCCTGTGATGTAGCAACAAGGACTGAAATTCAAACTAAAAATTTAGGCTTTGGAAAAACGGTGGTACTTTTCTGATACAATCATCATAATCTGAAGTTTCAACTAGACTCATCTTCCAACTTCCGATTGTCTCCTTTACTCTCACTGCTTTTGTTGATTCTTCTGTCTTTTCCTTTCCTTCCTCTTTCTCCTCCTCTCACACTCCTGCTGAGCATCTATCATTTCTCTTTGCCTCATACTGTTATCCAGCTCTGTGTGTGTGTGTGTGTGTGCTGTGAAGTGCCATGTTTGAATGAAAGCAGCTCGAGCAGCTATGCACTCGTCTGTAGTCATGAATTCGAAAGGTCTTATTCTGTATTTCAGTGAAGAGTGGTATATAGAGTGTGCTTTTTTTTTAAAAAAAAAAGTGTAATCATTGTTTATGTAGTGCACGCAGCTTCCTCTTTGAGGTTTTGATTCTTAGTTAATGAAATGCTCTCTCACACACATAGATTTTAAATAGAGCCTTAAGGTTTTTTTGGATCATCATTTAAATTTGGTATTTGATATGATCAGACCTTATACCCTCATTACTCTTTATAGTGGAATATGGAAGAATATCAACCTCTGGGGATGTTTCTCAAATGAAAAATAAATAAAAATGTTCGAATTGCAAGTTAGAGCTCACTGACTTTAAATTGCATTCGAATTTTTTCGAGTCAAAACTCCCGTGAGGGCTTTAGTTAAAAATCCATTCTAATCTGGCAGACGCTCCCACGTTATTAGCATTTGGTTACTGCACAGCTCCAAGGCAGCGGGACTGAGCGGCACAGAGCTGATTGTGTGCATGAATATGTGGGAGGGACCCAGAGGCTGATAATTTAGTGTAGACTTATAAAACACAGATAAACTGGGGAGTTCAAGTGTTAAACTACTCTATTGTCTCTTTGTTTTGTCTCCCACAGCCTCAAGCCTCTCCTCCAGACCACAGGTAAGATGAAGTCCTTCCACACTTGTGGATACACAACAGTAAGACTCTCTGTAAATCATGTCTGTGTATTTGGAGCTTCTTTTTCTTTCTTTTCTGCTCCATCCTGCGTTTTTGCTGCTCACTACTTAAGTAATTGGTAATGGTGAGAAAAGTTGGAGCAGAGCTACATTTTCGAGGTAATTACAGGTGCTGCCACCTGCCTCAGCTCCCCACTTTCTGTGGCCTGTGAGAAAGAGACTCCACTGATATCAGACAAAATTGTCAACTCGTTACACTCCATTTCCATCTTCAGTCTGACATTGCCTCCACTCTAACCGATTTCTGTAGGGGAGGGGGATTTGATTTGATCACTGCTAAACGCTCCAGGTGGTGGTGATGTGGTGGTACTGTGAGTTGAGCGGTGCTTGGTTTTGGCTCATCAGTTTTCAACATGGTGGCTGGGTCACATTTCTCATATCATAGCTAAAAGGTACAGGGAAATATGTTTCTGGAAACATTTGAGGCAAGAAATAAGCAATGCAGTAACAGAATCTTGATTAATATTTAATCAGCACCACCTAGTTTTACTCCTCCTGCGTCGTTGTGACGCACACAGCTTGACAACGGCATTAGTCCCGCCCATGGCGCTGATTGGCTAATCGTTAGCCCCCCCGCAGAGCTCATTGGATCGATCGCTCTTTCAACCAAGAAATCGCTGTTTCATGTCATAAGGCCAGACCAGAATCAGTCAACTGGACTCAGAGGAGTGGATTCAAAGGCCTGGAACCAGGCAAGAAAGAGATGGCTAATGGATCTCTGGGGAGCGCTGTTAGCGGCTCCTCTCATTCCCCCGTCTGAGGCCAAAGTGCATTTTGGGACAGAGGTGTTGTTGAAAGCTGTTGCCACTGACGTCCTCCCACCGTAATTATTTGCCCTGCTCCGGCGCTCCTCTTCTCACTCCATTCCCCTTTTTCTCTCGCTGTCTGTTTAAACTGCTCAGCTTGTCTCTCCACACACAGCTAATACCTTTACACGCTAGTTCAGCTGCCTATTTGCTATGAATCCATTTGGGGTGACTGTTGCAAAACAGATACATATTTTCCCTTTGATTTCTTCTTTCATCTTTGAATACCATTGCACTCCAAGTGATTGCTCTCAGCATTATACACCTCTAAATTTAATTTAAGTCAGATCAAGTTTATCATGATACTGTATAATGCCCGTAATATGCACTTTGTATTCAGTACAAGCAGGAAATTATGTGAACCACACTTCTTACATCTCCTCAGTCATCCTTTCACTCTTTCCTTTTTTTCATTGTCCTTGGCAAACATCGTTCCTTACAGTTTCTGTTGCTTGTCACGCAACAGCATGGGTGAATAGGTTTGAGCTCCTAATTCCATTTCTAAGAAGACAGCTATGTTTTGTAAAATCTCCCCTGAATGCTTCATGCCCGCCTCCTCCCTTTCCTCCACACCGGGCTCCTAATGGACTGTAACTGGCTTGAGGGACTGCAGTCCATTTACCAGCTTTCAAACCCGATTACTTTGTTCGAACCTCTGAAATTTTCAAACAATGATGTCTTGATGAAGAGAAATGAGGCGGGTTCACCTGCTGCACTTGGACTTAGGAGAAAAAGATACTGTAGAAGTTCTAACTTTCAGTGGTTCTACTGAAATCCAGACACACGCCTCCTGTAGTTTTGTTTTGTTGGCATATTTGTAGGCGTTTTCTGATCCAGTGTGATTATTTAATGTTTCTGTATTTTGTTTTGCAGGTGATGTGAAGACTGTCACCACGGAGGATGGCGTGTGTTTGTGCGTGCACACATGTGAGTGTGCAAGAGCTTGAAGAGACAGCACCATTCCCAAACAAACAACTCCTGACCCTAAATCCCAAAGACGCACAGGACCAGACAACTTAACTACTTTTACCACCTTGTCTTGTACTATGCAAACTGTACATTTTATGAACTGTAGATTGTACCTGAACTTGGTTCAACATTTGTCAGTGATTTGTTTAGATATGCAGATGAGTATATGGACACGGGGCTTTGTATAGTAAAATATGCTTTTTTTTTTTTGTTTTTCAGAGGGTGCATTGGGATTTGTGTTTTGATCTTGTTAAGTTCTGCCTTCACTGGGAATCAAACTGTTACATTTGTTTTTGTCATTCCACTGCTTTGTACCCTCCAGCCCCCAGTTTCTATCATTTGTCAATGGAAATAGCCACAAATTCCAAGTTTGTTCCAAGTGTGGGAGCACGCACAGCTCAAAGGATCATGATGTAAACTGTCTCTTCTGAAAGCGTCTGTTTTGTTTTGAAGATCTATCTTGTAGCATGCTTGATGTCAAGTTCCCCTTTAAAGCATTGATATGCCGGCAGACTTTGTGTTAACTGCGATTTGTTAATGTTAACTTTAACCCCTTCTGTGCCTATACAGTTTGTCATTCCATGTGTGGAAGACAGAGACGAGAGTTGATGAGTAAAAAGTGGGATTGTGTATAAAGAGAGAAGTTTTGGAAAATATAGATTTAAATCTGAATTTGGGTTTGTAAGAGGCCTGCAGTCATTATGTAGAATAGTTTTTTTTAAAGATATATGTTCAGAAATCAGAGGAAAGCCATGATTGCCTTGCTACCTCAGACTCATAGACACAGCTTTGTTTTTGTGGTTCGTAAACTTGTTTAAAACAATTGTGATCATTTACAGAACATGTACAACCTGGTTTAGCATTCAAAGCTTTTGCTTACTGTATTGGTGTACACTGCAATGAGGAGATACCAAGTAAAAAAAAAGAGTTACTATTACTGTACCACAATGGGTCTGTGGCCTGCTGAAGCTAGCCGCCCGTAATGACGAGTATTACTTTATCTGTTGTTGGTTTTTCCACTGGCCTTCTAGCACTGGTCACTCACTGCGTTGTGTTGTTGTGCTATATGCTATCCTGTAAAACTTGTGAGACTGAACAACACTACTATAACCTCCTCTGACTGTAGACTGGTGATGATGATGATGATGTTGGTGATGATTTTACTGATTACAATCATGATGAACCGTACCATGGCAGAACTGTGTCGTTTCTCCTGAGGTATGTAAAATAGATTGACCACACTACGTGTAATATGGCTACGTTGTTTTATTCTAAATAAAAATTTTTATAACAAGTACACATCACCCTCTGAAGTTATTTGTTTACCTAATGTGTCTACAATTCAATTTTAATGTTGACTTCAGCACAAGTAGGCCTTGAATGTCATTGTGTAGCTGTACATTTTGTAAAAGTACCAACCACTGAAATTAAATCACACCTTAAAAGCTTTTATCTCCATTTGTTACATTTTTTGGACTGTAAAGGTTGAATGATGCTGTGAATATTTAAAGGTAATATAGATGAATCACTGAATTTCATAAACACTGATCAGAAATTCATCCCACTAGTTCAAGTGTTTTCATATGCAGTGCTTGCCCTTCATTTAAAAGTATCTTAAGCTCCCACCTGGTTTGAAGAATATAGGCCTCATTACTGCAAACTCCTGTGTCATCCAGCCAGGACTGTAGCATAATTATCTATCAAAGGAATTGATCACACAGTAAGAGGCTGCATCATTATTACATGTTTGCAGAGCTGTAACCGAAAACTCCAAATGAATGATGAAAGGTAATCAGCCTCTTCACTACGGCCCTTCAAACACACTTTGGTCATTTTCGTGGCTGTTTTGCATTAATTATCCCACCTTTCTTGAAGATTGTGTGATGTGCGATTAAAGACACTTACCTTTGGCTTGCTCGGCTGTTCTGTCCCCTGTTGCTGGTCACGAATCACATCTGACTGCACAAGTGATTTCATGGTCTAAAATCTGCTCAATTTAGCAACCTGTCAGATGAAATTATGTCTCAACATGTACTCTTCAGGCTGCGGTTATTAGACTGCACCAAACTCAAATGGGTTTGTTTCCTTCCTTTATTGGCTCCTTCCTAACCTTACTTTTATTCATCGTCTCTTCTTTTGCATCTGTTCTTTCCTTCGATCCCTCCGAAAATGTTAAAAATCAAGTCGTAGTTACCCTGCCCTCTCTATTAATCTATATATATATATCAATCCCCTGATCATTTCCGTCATTTTTTATTGTGATGTGCAAATTAGACATGAACTAAAGTAAGTGACTTTTCCATGCTGCACCAGTTTTCTCTGAACAGCGCTCCCCATCCAGGGTCCAGCCATTCCAAATCACGCTTCAATAATGCAACAGTAGCCAAGTGGTGGTGCACCCTAATTGGATCTGGGCTACTGTACATATTCTGACTCCTCATGGACCGCATACTCTCATCCTCTGGGGTCCCTGAGGTGCTTTAATCAGCCTACTACTCCAGTTTCTGTAATCCAGCTGCAGGAATCAGCTTGTTTGTAAAGGCAAAGGAGTTTGTAAGTGACAAACTAGCATCCACAAGGGAGAGGTGGTACTTACTCTGTAGTGGATCCCCATTACAAAAAGAAGTGTACTGGAATTATTGTTAATATTAATGTGCCAATTAGGCCACATGTGAAGGCGGATTTGGTTTAATTACTGTAACAATCTATTGTGCTCATATGAAACTGTCAAAACAGGATTGCATGCATTATCAGCAATCTTTCCAAAGTATTTAATCCTGCTCAGACGCAGCGCTCTGTGACTTAGCGCATTAGACTTTCAAGCTCCAGCGAGGTGCAGTCAGCTTGCTAGGCTGAACAAAGATGCTGCCGCACAACAAAAACAGAATGGATTTAGTGGAGGTTTTAATAACAATGTGGTAACAGTGTTAGTGAAAATCTCTGGTCTTCCAATGGAGGTCAAAGGTCAAGAGAGTGTACTCAAACTTATGGTTATGATCATTACACACCAGGAAACAAAATATAGAATGGTGTAAGAATGGTGAGACAACTTCACTGTTTTAAGGTGAAAACTGACATCTGAACTGACCATGCAGTAAGCCACGCTGTAATCAAAAAGTTGACCAAATTCATCTTTACTCAAAGCCCTTTTAATAGCCGTTCTGAAAGCAGGTATTTCCGGGTCTGAAAAGTGAAGCCAATGCGGAAGTGCCATAAACCTGTATTCTCTCTAATGGCCAGCAGGGGGCGACTCTACTGGCTCCAAAAAGAAGTCTGTTTGTATAGAAGTCTATGAGAAAATGACCCTACTTCTAACTTGATTTATTATCTTAGTAAACAGTTTCCTAATGAATTTATTGTCTCAACCGCTAGTTTCAAGTCTTCTTCAACACAGTATGATGTTCATTTTGTAAAGTATGGTCCCACTTAATTTAAATTTGATGATAAAGCAAGGTATGCTTTAGGGCGTGGCTACGTTGTGATTGACAAGTCGCCACCACGGCGACAACGTTTCTAACGTTTGTAGACGTAAACATGGCGTAAACTCCAAGTCACAGCGTACAGGCGTAGCCGTCTATTTCTTTGTGTTTTCAGTTCATGAAAATTAATTGTACCATTTTGGCCGCTGGAAAAAGTCTTGTTCAGCGTTTGGTTGTATTAAAAGACCCTCTAAGGAGTCGGGTGTTCAGTTTTTCCGGTAAGTACATTTTGTTTCAGTGGTTTTAAGCTTGTCGCGAGCAAAAATTAGCATTAGCATTAGCATAGCACAGTTAGCCATAGGCAGTAAACATACCGTGCTAACCCAGCTAGCGTTAGGCTCAACTCCACCCTCTCGTCCAAATGTATGGTCACTTCTCATTACTTCTGGCTCTAAAAATCCAAGATGGCGACGGTCAAAATGTCAACCTCGAGGCGTCAAAAACGCGAGTCCACAAACCAATAGGTGACGTCACGGTGTCTACGTCCATTATGTATATATGTATATACAGTCTATGGTTCTGGAGCTTTCTATCGTATAACATGATCATCCTCAGCAGATGAAGCTGTCAGGTTGCCATGGATGGACTGAGCACTTCTTAGGACATCTTGTCCATGTTGGCTCAAAAAGTAAAGACTCTATGTTCTTCACCTTGGAGGCCAAAGTCCTTTCAGAGGCTGTTCTGGAGCTTTCAGTCTTATCACATGATCTTCCTGAGCAGTTACCTTGCATATCTTCAAATAAATGCTCATTCTTCTGAGCACTTTAGGGACTTCATTCAAGTTGTTTTAAACTAAAAGCTGAAAATGTATTTATCAAGGTTTATATCTATATCTATATATCTATCCATGTCAACATTCAGCTTGAAGCTAAGATAAACTATAATTGGTGTAATAAATGAGCAGCCTTTTGTTGAGTGCACTGTTGTTGAAATAGCAACCAGATTTTTACAATTACTCCAGACAGTGTTGCTCTGTTGTTTAATGTGAAAGCTAATTGTTGTTCTTTGTTGCAGCTAATATGCTAACGATCAAGCCAGTTGAGCTAGCGTTATTGTTTGTTTTCTTTCCTTGTCCTACCTTTATGTTATTTCTAAGTGCATGAACTCCCCTCACTTTTTTGTAGATTCATGTATTTTTTAGCCACACTGCTGTCATTGATTGGCACAGTTTGTGGGTCAGGTCAGTCCACCACTTGTCTGGACTGAAATATCCCTACATGTTGTAGACACAGAATCCAAGCTAATGACTTTGTTGATAGCAGCTGACCTTTTATCTCAGAAGCAGAATTGGATTGATTTGCTAAATAGGAAGTTCAAGGAATTCAATGTGGCCCAGATGTCAACAGAAAAAGCAATATACATGATATGATCATTAAACAATAAACATAAACACAAACATAACAGTGTGAGAGGGACAATAATTTACAAAGATTATGTGTAGTGGGGATGGACTATGTGCTTGTATATTGACATCATAAAAACTGTGTGCAAAAAAGCAGAATAGAGACAGAAGTATGAATACCAATTTAGATATAATTATAAATGTGAGTGTAAATGCACCATGTGTGTGTATAAACAGGATATAATCTATGTACAGTTAAAAAAAACCCAATATATATACATTTACACAGTGCAAGACAGACAAAGTCAGCATACACACTATGAATTTGAATGAGATATGGAGGTGAGGTGGAGCTGGTATGTTTACAGTCTTTTACTGTCTTTGTTAAAGCCCAACTCCAGCTTACTTAACTTTGTTAATGTTCTTTCTCAAACAGAGATAACAGTCTACCATGGCAACCAGATAGCCATACTAGCACACTTGCGATGATATAATAGCCTAACCTGTCCACTTGGGCCCAACCAATACTGGATTTTTGGGGCTGATACCGATATTAGGCAGTAAAAAAACTGAGACATCACGTAGGCTCACATAGATTTTTGTGAGCCTATGTGATGCTCACAAACATTAAGGGATTTTACGAGGATGACGTATGACTGCAGTGTCCAACTATAGTCATACGTCATCGTTCTGTTTCAGCAACGGCTTAAATTTTTTAACTTTGTGCGCAAAATTAAGTTATTTGTCAAGAAATATTTGGCAAACAGTGTGGCTAATCAACATTGTCAGGAAATGACTCAGAAAAATATGAAATATCTTAAAAATGCTAGAATACACTGGAGGGGGCTTTAAAGATGGATACTGCCTGGGGAAAGAAGCTGTGGAATTGGTGGGTGGTTCTGGTTCAGGGGGCTCTCAGTCTGATTTTCCTCTGAGAGGGGAGTTTTTGGAAGAAGGGCTGGCAGGAGTGAGAGGGGTCAGACATGATCTTACCCACATTTTTTTTCTGACCCAGGAGTTGTAAATTCCTGTGAGGGAGGGGAGTGTGAGTCTGATGACTCACACCTGCTAACAGCTCAACGTTTTTGGCACAAAATTTGGTATATTCCCAGGAGGATGAATCCTAATGAATTTGATGATTCCCCGACTCTCTATCTAGTATTATCATCAATTCAGAGTTTTAATTTGTCTAATACTTTAGTTTATGACTAAATACTTATACTAATAACTAATTCCTATCAGCCTCAGTGTGTTTAACACTAATTAGAAAATGTTGGCATTTTAACATGCTAAACTAAGATGTTCAAGATTTTAAACATTTCCCTCCAATTATCAGTATGCTTGATGTATTAAGAGAATCAGAGAACCTTTCTTATAATACATCCATGCTACAGTCTCACAGAGCTGTTAATACAGCTATCATACAGACATTTTCTTCTTTCTGTTTTATACGTTTGTTGTTCAGTGTTAGTGATATTATAAAAAACAAAATTAACCACTATTGAATGGTGAGATTGTTACATTTCAGACACACTGATGCCATGTAGGTCTTTACTTATCTTTAACTGCTTTGTCAGAACTAATTTTATTTGATAGTTTTAATGAGAGCTGAATATACAGCAGCACACAGCCCATGTGTATGCATATAGAAGCTGAGTGTTTGGAGCTGCTGTACTTATTTTATTTCATCTTATTTAGAATAAACCAAACCAGTTGGAAAGACAGCAGTGGTCCTCGCTTCTTTCATCTCCGAACTTTGAACAGCACAGATTTTGCTGCGAGGTGTGAAAGTAACTTGGCAAGCAAGCTCATGGGTTCCTATAAGGGACACAGCTAAAAAAATGGGCCCTCAAAAGTAGCTGAGCAAGTTTGAAACAATAAGTATGTTAAATCCTTATATCCTCTTGTGTTTTAACACCTTGAGTCATTTAGAGTTTCCTCTGTTCCACAGTGGCCCCTGGTGCCTACTTTTTAGTATAGGGGACCTCACTTCCAATCAAACCTTTACCTTGGTATCTCAGTGCTTTGCTCTACATGCAGAATTAAACTGCATTACAGGTCCCAGGTTTTCATGTGTATATGAGCCTCTCACAGGATACCAGACAATATCTAATCTATTTAATTTCCTTGTCCTCTTGTCCCTGTACTCCTCTGAGCATCACCATCTGTGATCTGCTAATTCTCTTTGCTTTGGGTGAAAACAGACTACAACGATCCCTCTAGGCTTTGGCTGTATGGCCTCAGCTGTCCACCAATGGGGGCATGGCAGCGCATCTTTCTGGATGCAGATGCTGATGGTGCTGGATACTTTTTTTTTTTTTGCTTTCCACTGCCCGTTTCTCATTCATGCAGTAATGCTGGCTGGCATGCAGATCCGTGCGACAGCTGTCCCCTTTGATCAGATGCTTGGCAGGCAGCGACAGAACTGGTGCTGATGCTATGGGTGTCTTGGCAGGTAGGTGCCACTGGCACAAGGCGAGGACAGGGAACAGATGTTGATGAGTGGAGAGGCAGGTCACTGCAAGTCCTGTGTGGGATATGGTATACAGGCTGAACCCCAGAGAGATGGAGTCAGGGAAAGAGAGCACTGGATGAGTAGAAGGGAAGCAACCTAGAGGGGAGAAGCAAAAACAGATGAGGAGAATAGCCAGTTTCTGTTTTCATTATCGCTATTATGTTAGCAACTGAATCTCTGTTATGCTGACACAGTGGTCCTCTATGTAAATGTTCCAGCTCACGCAAACTTGAGTCAAACTTGTATCCTAATGAACCTCCCAGCTTTAACTATTCCCTTGCAGTACTTATTTGCTGAAGTTTATTGTCCTCAGTGCACTTCAGATCTCCAGAATATGCTGAGTGCACATGGTGGGTTAGCATTAGCACCATATCAGCTCTCTCTTTAACAATTAATTTTGAGTAGCTAACTGCACTGGACCTTCTTTTGGCAGGGCATCAACCTAAGGTTTTATTTTAGATGCTTTAGGGAATATCCTGGGCATTTGTCCCATATCAGCATTTTCTTCTGAAATAGAGTGCATAACCTGATATATGAAGTATACTTTCCTGTAGCATTTTAACGTACTTCATTAAGTACCAGCCTTAGTATGGCAAAGTGCACTCTCTCCTGTTACTCAGCCCTCCTTTAACTAACTTTTTTTCCCATATATTTATTTTCACTCGTTTCTCATTGCTTCCTTCTTTTTTTTTTGAGAATAATGTCATCCTTATGTTATCAGTCGCCTGCCCCCTTTATGCTCATATTTCAACAAGCCATCTGCCAACATTTATCATCCTTCTTTACACTTTGATGGCTATGATAGATACACAAACACAGATACTGTACACATGCATTTGTATGCAGCACACTAATCTACCTCCATCTAGCTACAATAACAAGTTTGCTACAGTAAGACTATTTTATGTTTCACACTTCTTTGTAACAGCTGCATTCATGATGCCTGGTCAGGGCCAAGGACTAATGAAGGGAGACAAGCTGAAATCGGTGTGTCTGAAATGGGAGCAGTAGGAGGTGTGCAGGGAATCAGTCAGTATCTTCCCAGTTTCATTACAGCATGGGCCATTAGCTGCAGGCAGGTCATTGACATTCCTGCTCACGGTGTTAAGAGCTCTGCTGCCACGATAGTTTAAACCAATCAGTCTGCTTGTAAACACAGAAGACCAGGCTGTAATGAAATTTGATGGGCATTTTGTGTTGGCTGTTGAGGGGTTGCTGAAAGATTTCTAGGGAAAATATGAAGTGGACCTTTGTTGTGTTGTGCATTAGAATATTAACCACAGTATCAACCTCTGTTTTGTGCAGAATCATAACAGCTTTGATTTTTACATATTCCCCTGTATGTGTGAGTATGTTTGAGGTGGAAGGTTAGGGCAAAATACTCCAGGTATTTTTCCTCTCACTCTTTACTTTCATAACATCTGATATGCCTCTGGCCTGGGAAAACATCTGCCAGGCCAGAGGCAAATCTAATGCTCATCACACCTCCGTAACTGACAGGTTCTGGATGATGCACCACAACAGCTTACCACAATCCCGCAGATTGTTAATGAGAAACACATTGAATTATTAAAAGATTGCCCTTGGTCATGGTGCCGTGAGAGCCGTGTTGCCACAACACCAGCATGTTGATGCAAATAATATAATGAATGCAGAATCCACAAAGATAAAGTAGAATTGGTTTGAGTTTGAGATGAGTTCAATATTTTTGAAATCAGAGAAGACAGGTTACTCTGAAATTACATAAAAAGTTTCTAACTCTGCAGGAACTATGATATATTTTTTTTATATCACTTTTGCATAATGATAGTTGTTTGGTATGCAGATGAAGTTTTGATGTTTAAATGGGACTGAACTTCTAGCATGCTAAATGTGCTCACAGGTGTTTTGCTCATTGTCATTCTCATAAAATGCCCCAAACAAGAGTGATTGAAACCCTGGCTTTACACAATGTTCTTCATGTTTATAAAGTGGAATGCGCCTGCTGCTTGCAAATTCAGTAATGATTACACCTCCATGCTAGGCAGGTTCAGTTACACGCTCCAAATTAGCCCGAGGATGTGTATAAGAAATTATATCTCGTCTGTCTTCTTAATGCTGCTGTGAAGCCACATTGCCAAGTTTATTCATGAACCGACAATACAGTACGTTCTGCATGCTTTATAGCTTTATCAAGTGCTTTACAGAAAATAAGGGGAACAAAAACGGATAAGAAAACACAGACAATATCAAGAGATAGAGGTTAGGATAGGACAAACATCTATATTTTCTCTCCACAACAACAACAGTTTAGTTAATTTATCTACAGTAGATGCCTAATATATCCAAAACATTAACTTCCTTCATGGTGCACAGTGTGAAGCTTTAGTCAAGAGAAAAAAACTGTTTATATCAGATTGCATGTATTGCTTGTGTCGCCACTAAACTATATCAAGAACTGAGGTTTATTGTGCTGATTAACATTATGCTCCTCATTTTAGTCCTCCTTGGTTAACGTGACTTCACAGCACTCTTTAAGAGTAGGGAGCAGACAGAGCTGAGTGAAAAGTTGGTGCTGGAGGAGCCAACAACAGACTAATGATCATTTTCATACAAGTCATAAAAAACATTTTGCCCTGACGCCTAGTAAATAAATAAATGAATAAATAGTCTTAAAGTCAGCTGGGGCATCATCAATCAGTGCATCCCTTTAACCTTCAATAGTCAATATGATCGTCAATTGTCAAAAGCCTAATAGATGAGGCAGTGCAAACTCCAAGAAACAATGATTGAGTCTTTGCATATTCAGCCGCAGTACGTCTGAAAGTTCATGTGCAACACTAACAGAGTATCTGATTCCCCAACAAGAGCAGGAAACTTGCTCCACAGAGAAGAGGCTGTACAGGATAGAGCTTTTTTCCCAAGGTTCATTTTTAGAATATGCATATTCTTTTTGACAAACGTGGTGCTAATGATCAAAACGCAACTCACAGGGGCCTTTAAAGAGCCTGTCAAATTCAGCAAGCAGGTTGAAGGGAGGAAGGGGAGTTGTCATGTGTCAAAGGAACAGGTAACTACGCTACCACCCAAGAAACAAGGGAGGAGATGTCAGTGAATAATGTAGGCTGGAGTTTTGTATGAGTGTGGTTTGATATGCTCATTTGACTTGTCATTTAAGTGTGTGTGTCAGTATGAGTGTGTTTGAAAACCTCAGAACTGCTATTTTGTTTGTTTTTTTTCCCTTGTTTTAACTTTCATCTGAAAGATTCATTTCCACTCAGTGTGCTCCTCTGACTAAACTTAAAAACGCATTTTGGTCTTAAAAACAAAGCTGGTGAGATAAAACATTTTCACTCGACAGCCACAGCATAGACAGAATAGGAAGTTAAGTGAAGAGAAAAAATGTGTGAAACCGAAGAATAATGCAAAAAGAAAAACAGGAAGGGGAGTAGAAATGATTCTACTGTATAGTAAGAGAAGAAATAATAAAGTAGGCAAAGCCAAAGAGAGAGGAAAGGGAATAACGCTGACAGCTGGTGGCAGCCACTTCTGATTCAGCCCATCTTAATCAATCCTATTGTGAATAACTGAATACTGAATCACTTGTTATTCATTATCTCCACTCATACTCTTGGCTTTGTCTTAGTGTGTGAGCTGAGACAGAGGCAGTCTTCTACTGATTTTCAATAAGGAGAGATCAGTTGAAAGTAAATAAAAATGTTTATTTTATGTTGCAACACAGAGATCTCGGTGATTAGACTCCGTCAATGTGAGGCATCTTCATAAGCATAGGCCCCGAAGATGGGAGACTGGACAGGATCCCCTGGAGTCTAGACACTGGTGGTGTTGGTGGAATGAACCAGTAGATGGTTGACAAATCTTTAGTTGGGTCTTGCTGGAGGTGGGTTGCGTAATAATAGGTCAGAAAGACAAAACAGCTATCCATCATTGGCCTTCGTTGTTTTCATTTTCTCTAATTGGCTTTTCCAGTGGCTGCTGCATGGTTAGAGGTGACCCTGTCTGTTGCAGCAACCTCAGGTGCAAACCTCTTGTTATTCTGTATTTTTTCATGTTCTTTTTTCCTGCCTTTGTTTACTTCTCTGCAGATCTAAACTTGAGCTCCCTACTTAATCCAAGCCAACTTCCATCTTCCATTTAGCATCTAAATATCTGTATGTCTGTCTCTTATTCTACTTCTCCCCCTGACAGCGTCCCTTTCTGTTTCTTAGTATCATTTCATAAGGTTGAATGTTTACATCATGTCTTTCTCAATCCACTATACTGTAGTTCCTATAGCTGTCAAATGTTATGTCATCCCTCAGGTGTGATAGTGTACTCTGAATCATCCTCCCCCCTTTAAAATTTTGTACAGTATTAAATATAGAAGAGGTTCAACCTAACCTTTACATAAGGTGATTTTGTTCAGATCAACACTGTATAACTCAATGACCTTTATGGATCAATACTGGACAGGATTAGTTGTGTCCTTAGGTGTGGAGTGTAACAGAAATTACAGTAATTAATGCTTCTCTTTAATCTACTACAAATCCTTTTTTTCATTCTCATGGGGAGAAGCAGCAGTATGACAGCCTTCAAAATAAAAAGAAAATCTCATGGATGGAATCTCCATATCCTAATTTCATCCTCGCTCCCTCCACATGTCTGTATTCCATTATTCATGGATGACAGGAGTTGCCAGGGAAAACGTTGCCCCACTTTTCCCTTTCCCCCCCTCTCAAAATATGTTGAAGTAAAGCTGAAACCAATCCGGCTTAAGGCCCTCTCTGTGTTTCCTCGTAGCCCCTTTCCGTTGCTGTAGTCTTAATGAGAATTAGCTAGGCTTCTGCCTGCAACACAGATTGCAGTTGGAAAGCAGGTTATCCTTTCACAGAAACAGGCTTGGGATGACATGACACAACACCTTGTCTTTGTTCCCAAATCCGCAGGTGAACAATAGAAGCAGTGCACTGGCATCAGCTGAACCAGAGCTGCCAGCTCTGTCTTCTCTGCAGACTCGGTTTTCTGCTGACGAGGGGACAAGCCAAAGTGCAAAAGTGGAGCAAACAGCTAAATATAACAAAAACCTGTTTACTGTCCTGATGAGTTCACATGATGATACAGTACAGTAGTCTGGCTGTGAGTGGGTGCATTTTTGTAATTTTACTTGAATTAATCGACACATACAGTTGTGTCAGCTTATATGTTGAGCTTATATGAGTGCTTTGATGTGACGCAGAGCTTTATTTAGCTTTGCGCAGTTGTGAGCCTGAATATTGTGTAGGTGTATTACAAGTCTATAGCTTTGGGGTTTTGTGAGTTCTTCTCTGTGAGATGTGTGTTCAGTCTTTCCATTAACTATTGAAAACAACATCTGCTATTGAGAATTCCTTGTCAATTCCTTGTCTGCATCTCGAAGCAGCGAACAAGTCTGAAGAACTATTTAATACGGTCTCCCATTGAGACTGAACAGTCATAATGCACAATGTTTGGCATTGGGAATTTGAAAAAATGACAAATACTGAGGGCCAACAGATTTCTCTTGACATGTTTTCGGGCACCAGGAGATTTTACAGACAAAAGTTTGAACTGACAAATTCCTAAACCCCATTTCAACTCCAGCGAAAGTTTTCCTAGTCCCTCGTAGCGAACGGAGACAAAACAAGTGCATGGATTCAATTTGCACATTAACTGATAGTCTTCAAGGGAGAGCTTAGATATGAATTTCTAGGGAGGGCTCTTGGAACACGATTTCAGCCTTGTAATTAAAATTTCATCAAGTAATGAAGCAAACCAGAGGCTAAATGAGCATAAAGGTTAATCATCTGTTCAATAGCTAGAAGGTCAGACTTTGTGTACTTTGGATTATGTGAGATATTAAGTGCGTGCAAGCTGCTAATATCGGCTGCGCGCTGACATGAGACTAATGGACATGTTAAGTGTGAGCTCTGACAAGAATTGTCGATTAAAGGTTAATAGTTAATTATCACTCTGCTTGGAGGAAACACCAATAGCATGGCGGGAAGGAAACAAAAATTGTTTATGACCTTCAGAGAGCGTGAGAATGAGCTTGTGTGAGAGACTGAGAAAACGAGAAAGTGCCTGTCTTATTTCCTCCGCATGCTGATTACCGTGCAGCCTTTGTGCCCGTGTTTAAACCGGCTGTAGGGTGAATGATTGTAGGTGAATTAGCCAACCCTGAGAGTCTTATTGGGAAACATTGCAGCAATCACCTAATGGTCCATATCCATCCCAAGCATTAATGAATCGCTTTCCTTTCCTTTCTCTCTTCTCTTTTCGCTTTCCTCCACCACCTCCACGACTCACATCTCTTCTGTAGAAATTGCATTAATCCCTCTTTCTCATTTCTCTCACTCTCTTGCAATGATTCATTTCCCTTTCTCCTCATTTTCACATTTTCATTGCACCACTTTCTCTCTCATTCTGCTGCTTTGTCGTGCTCTCACTCCTCTTTTTTCATGCCTTCCTTTTCAAGATGCTGAAGAGACGAACTCAGTATATTTGTTTATTTGTATTTGTTTGTGTGTGTGTGTGTGTGTATCAAATGTCTGTCCTAAAAATGTATTCACAACAGTACTTATTTCCTAAAATTATGCTCCATTTTTGCAACTATAAACACAAACCCAAATCAAGCAAAGATTGCAATCTGCTCTGCCCAAACAAGCTATAAATAGATTTTTTTGATGTGAATCACATAATCACACAATTAAAAAAAACAATCTATGAATAATTATCAGCTTAAGTGAATTTTGATTTGTTTTTAGATAAAAACAGACACAATCCAATATGTACAATACTGAGTACCTTAACAAGTAGGAAACCTGAATTTGTAGTTATCTACTGTAGGTGTCATTTGTGTTGGTTTCCTTGCTGTCAGCTTCAAGAAACACTTCTGTGCTTCCTTGTTCTTCCTTTATGTCACTTTCTCTGTTCTAGTGCCAAAGGGTGATTAAGAGCAGTCTAGCAGTGGTTTGTCACTTCTGGAAAAGCCTTCATATACGGACTTCATGCAAGAGAAGTAGTCTTGATTGACAAGTTCATCGATTAGCCTTTGGACCGATGGGGCTTTAGTGTTGAGTGAATGAGAGGAATATTTTTCTCTGGATGCCAAACAAAAAGCTGGACTTTTTAAATTGACACATCCAAAGCCTAATTATAGCTTTAATATTTTAGATACTCGTAAATGAGAATCTGTCTGATTCACATGAAATAGAAGACAAGTGAAATTACACATCGGGTTTAATGTTTGAATCTGTGACAGAGTGTGAGCTCCTCTTCTGGGAAAACCTCCTCATTTGTTTCACAGTAATCCACAGATTTACCTCTGTATCCTGAAAGCTAATTCTTCCCCTTGATTTCAAAACAAAACCTGGGTAAACGCACCCGGGCAGCTCTGTGAGGTAGATGCCAGTTGCCATAACATGCTCACAGTGTGGGGTCATTATTGATTTAGGCTAATCCCTCCCTATGTGCAGGATTATCTGTGTCTGACACTGTACAAACCACTGTTTACCAAAGACAACAGAATGTATCAGAAAGCCCAGTCGAATTCAGACCAGAAGCTAACACTGATCCAGGCTAATCCGGCCAATGACAGGGTCTGTCAGAGCAGGGTGTCATGTTGACACCTGATATTCTGGGATGGAAAGGATAGCTTTTGTCAGAAGGGATGCCCTGGTGTGTACAGATAATGATTTCAGACCTTTTTGCATTTTGCTGAATATTCTCATGTTTCCTTTTAGGGCATTAGAGAACTGAGAGTGAGAAAGGCCTCCGAGGTAGACACTGAGCATATACTGTACTGTGCAGAAGTTTTAGGCACTAAAAGGAAAGTGAGGATGCTTCAAAAATAATGCTATAAATAGTTTTTATTAATCAATTAACTTCAAAGTGCAGTAAACAGAAAAAAAATTAAATCAAATCAATTTTTGGTGTGACCACGCTTTGCCTTTAAAACAGCACCAGCTCTTGTCTGTAAACCAGCACACAGCTTTACAGAGATGGGGGGGGGGGCATATCATCCATTACAGGACTCCTTTTTCTTTTGGTGGGTGAAAATAGTACTTTATGTATATTTGGGGTCATTGTCAGGCTGCAGAATAAATTTGGGACCGATTGTACGCCTCCCTGATGGTGTTGCATGATGGATAAGAATCAAAACATCTAAAGTCCCTAAAAGTTTTTGCACAGTTCTGTTTGTACACACACATACAATTTAGACTTAGAGTTACAACCATGCAAGCGGCTCTTTGAGGCTGTATTTGAACAAAGTGGCAACCTCCGAGGCCGAAAAATGAAGCCAATGCGGAAATGCCAAAAACTGCAGTTCCTTGAATGGCTACTTGAGGCTGGCTCCAAAAGCGAGTCAATCCCCATAGACCCCCATTTTAAAATGTCCAACTTTACAGCAGAAATAAACATGTTTACAGCCTGGTACAAAAAACTCTCTATAGCTAATTTCCCCTTTCATGACATCTTGCCCTTACATCTTTACCTATCCTGTATCTATGTCTCTGTTCTTAAATGTTCTTGTATTTCTTTTAAAGTTTCTACTCTTTTTAATGTTTTATGCATTTTTCTCTTTTTAATGTTTCAATGCATTATGTAAAGCACCTTGAATTTCCCTTGTTTATGAAATGTGCTATACAAATAAACCTGCCTTGCCTTGAGCTAAATGGTAACATTAACATATTTACATGCTCACAATGACAATGCTAGTATGCTGATGCTAAGCAGGTATATGTTTACCATGTTTAGGGTATTAGCATGCTAACATATGCTAATTAGCATCAAACACACAGTACAGCTGAGGTTCATAGGAATGTTACTGTATCAGTACAAATTGAAATTGAGAACTGACGATGACACAAGATGAAATGTTAAAGAGACACCAAAGTTAACCAATTCATCCTTAGGGGATCATAAATGTGTGGCAATCCATCCAATAGCTTTTGAGACATTTCACTTAAAACCACAAATATCAACCTCCTGGTGGCTCCAGGGTAAAAGTTAAGGAATCACCAAAGTCAGAGGAATTCATCCTCCTGGAGCCATGAGTATGTGCTTTGTGCCAATCCATTGGGTAGATATTGAGATATTTCACAGGATAAGTGAAATCTTTGACCTGTCAGTGGCGCTATAGAGTAAAGTCAGGGGATCAACAAAGTTATTGTGATTCATCCTTTGGGCACTATGGATATCTGTACAAAATTTCATGGCAATCCTTGTAATAGTTGTTAAAATGTTGTTGTTGTAGTCTGGGCCAAAGTTGTGGACCGACCGACCAACTGACTGACAGACGCACATTGCCATCCCTTGAGCCCTGCTGCAGGCATGTTTAAACAGAACACAAAAACATTCAGCAAAGCAGACACCCACATTCATTCAGTACAAACAGTTTTAAGCATATATAGAACCTTTCCAGTTTCCCTCTTGCCAGGCACCACTAAATTACATATTGTTGTTGTTTTTCTCTGATCCACTCCCAAGTGAAGCGCACTTCAGGCACTGTTTATGCCTGTGAGGGTGTGTACATGATGCATTGTGTAGAGCACTGCAATGTAAAAACCTGCACACCCCCTGTGAGTGCGCTGTTCTTCCAGCCATGTTGTGGAGCAGCACAGGACTGCGCCCAGTGTTTGGCGTGTGCTGGGAGACTGGGAACCTGCTCCTTTATTTTGCTGTTTTCATGTTAATCACGGGTTCAGACCTCCTCTCTGCCCGTTTTGGTGGGAAAAAATGAATTGATGTTACAGACTCCACCACTCTCATGGCCTTGTTCCTCTTCAACATAAGCATGTCCGTAAACTAATTAGTCGTTGTTGGGTGTGGGTGTATATATTACATGAGTGGCTGCCGTGCTACTTTCAGTTGTGAGCTAATGTGTGCAATATGCGTAGGTCTTTGTATGTGTGCGTGGAGTGCTGAGGGCCATGGAGAATAACAGAGCGATGTTTTTCCTCTTTCTTAATTTTGTAACCTTGTAAATTAGTGTTCTTGTTTGTGTGGGAGCAAACATGCTGTACAATGAGGTCTATTCTTCATAATAATAGTACAATGTGAATGTCTAATCATGTGGAAGATGTGCCTCTACAGAAGACGCACTGCACAGAATATTTCATGTATAATACCACATGAATTAACTCGAGCATCCTCTGCTTGCACCGAGAAAATAATAAATAGTGTTTGTTTTTGATGCAGAACAGAAAACTGAGAAAATATATTGGAATATGTTGACATTAAGGTTGGCATATGAGACATGGAGAGTGTTATTAAGTGCCCTCTCACTCCCTGTGTTATGTAATAACCTGATGCTGATAGATGTTTCAGTGCAAACATGTTTCTGTGTAAGGTCCATACAAATGTAATAATACAGTTCAAGCAGTGGTATCATGTAGAGTTTTGTGAAAATCTGTCTTTTGATGCAAAGCGCTTCCTGCTGAGGCATTTTGGGGTTCTTTGGTGAGTTTTTCTCATAGTGGCTTTTTTTTGCTGGTTTCAATCAGAATTATGAGAGTTAAGAGTTAAAAACCTTCATGAACTTTGCAATTAGTGGAATTGTGAAGCTGTTACATCAATTAAGGATAGAGATTAGCTAAATAAACATTTTAAATTAAATGTAACAGTATATGCAAACTTGTGTATGAAAGTGATTGTGAGTATGATTATGAGCAATTAATATTGTTATAATTTGCATCACAATATTCATTAAAAACACAACTGATTTTCTTACAAATCTTTTTGAAAATCTTTCTCTTTCTTGCCTCGGTTTTTCATTGCTGGTAGATTTTGTATTAGCGTCTCCCCACTGCCACATTCCTGAAAGCCTTTGGGTCCTCCACACACCAACATGGCCACATCCATTTCTCATCTTCATATTTACACACACAAAGACTCAGGCGGAGACGTATTGAATGCCCTTTACTTCGCTCTCCCAAGATTACCTGTCAGGCTCGTCATGGTTGGCTGATGTGGACATTGTTTCAGCTCTTTCTTTGAATGTGGTGTGTGTGTGTGTGTGTGTGTGTGTGTTAGTGTGTGTGTGTGTGTGTGTGTGTGTGTGTGTGTGTGTGTGTGTGTGTGTGTGTGTGTGTGTGTGCAGCTGCTCCAACAATCATCGGTAGGTGACATTCTATATCTACATCTTCACGCATGTACCTTGAAGCTCCCTTAGCTACACAGACCACGAATAGATCCAACCACAGGAAGTTCTAGCCTGGTAACCGCACAGCAACAGAGATCTCTTGAGACTGGCAGGCTGTATAAATGACGGTATTCTACTGTTGTTTATCCCTGAAACTAGACTCTATCTACTTAACGCTTCATTGCACTAGGAACAAGCAAACCTACTTAAGCACAGAAGGTTTACATATTCTGCATAAAGAAAAGATGTGATGGCTTCGGTAGTATACCAGTTTCAGTTTCCTGAGGCGCTTCATTACGCAAGCCAAAACACACTAGTCAAGAGGGAGCAAGGCAGAAGCACATGACATTGCCCTCTCCGTTCGTTCAATCTCCCATTGAATAAATCGGAAGATAAAACAATTGACGGGATGAGAAGCAACATTTATCTTGTGAGGAAAATATTCCACTATGTGAGGAGTGATTCTGTTTCACACCAGTTTCATAGGAAAACAAAGATCAAGCTGTTCAGCTGATAGTGTTCTCAAACTATTGTCTGGATAGCCATGAAATAAATCATCCAAGAGCCCAAGGAACTGGCCTTAACAATCCAATTTATTTCCATGAAATAGGGCCAAAATATATCATCGCCACTTATTGCCTGTTTTGCACGTATCTTTTTTTTTTTGGATTCCCCAGGCTCTTTCCCTTAATGAACAATTTATGTGCAAGGTAGCAGTTTCACGCTTTGTTGATGGTGAGTTATTATTTTATAAGTAAAAATATCAATCCAAATTACATTCCTCTTTGCAGGCATCATTGCAATGATCTTTTATTTACTTGTGTAGTCTTTGTTGGCACGCAGTGTCAATGACAGGAGGCCAGGAGAAGAGTGGCTTTAATTACAGTATCAGTCAAAATAATAATCTTGCCTGAAAGGTGATGTTAAAATATTCCATCCTGAGCAAAAATGGCAGGAACTCAATGTGCAAAATGTATTGATTTCACTGTGCATCTCAATGAGCCACTTAATGAATTAAACAAGCAGATAGTGTTCATCTTGAGATGCTTGGCTGTAGGAGAACAATTATACTAAGCCATGTCATTGGGAGAAATAAAGTTATATGAGATCAGATTGTGAGCAGAGGAGTTGAGTTGAGTGTGGTAATTTGTGGTATTTTCCATAAATAGTTTTTTGAGTTTTGAGTGGCTTTTGTCCGGTTGTCTTTCTACTGTGGCTCCGAACAGCAGTTAGGAAACCTCTGGTTTTTAGCTAATTTAGCTCGGCTATTTGCAGGTAATGTCCATGAAACAAGCCTTTGTAGACGTCAGCAGACCCCATTGTACATGAACAAGAGATTAATTTCTCTTCTGTGGCAGTAGAACACATGAGCCCTTCAATAACCTGAGTTTTTATTTAGGGATGATTAACAGTAACTTTACCGTTCTAAAAAGCATTTATTTTACAATGACCACAAGTACTTACATTTCCCACATGTGCTAAGAGAGACTTCTGTATGAGAGACATTCCTACAGGTACCCTCACAGCGACACTCTCTCCTAACAGGGCAGGCTCTACATGTAATGGTCCCTTTGCCATGGTGACAATGGTGGATGTGCCTTTATCAGCTGCCAAAGCTCCAGTCTCCATGTATTTCCTGTGTAGACTTGAAGAGCCCACCAGTGAATACTCATAGCTGTTGGGCCTCTGGCTACCAGCGATGCAAACATACAGGTCCTTGCTAGCTACAGTGAGTAGTTACACACTCTCCTACAGTTACTTGCATAGCGTGCATGTATTGTTTGAATCAGTTATAAGCCACTAAGTAAGCTGTTCAAGAGTCCTAAATGCTATTTTTTAAATTTCTCTGTTTCTTTTGCTCTGTTGTTTAATGTAAAAGTGTTGTTAAGTTGATTGCGATAAAAGCAACCTCTTTAACTTGGAGTTTATTTTTGCCACCAGCTTACACCCTTTAAAGACTCCCTGTATATATTATTGTAAAGCATTCTGTTAATGCTGTTTCATATGACTCTCGCACACATCATAGTGTGTGTATAACGTATTACACAAACTCCTATTAATGGGATAAAAGCACTGCATTTTATTGCAAGTCAATAATGCGCTGTGCAATTTGCACTGTGCACATTCAATTCCTTTCCTGACATTTTCACCCTGTAAAACAGGAAAAAGTTATTTCACTTATTTTATGTGATCACTCAGCATAAAGGCTGTTTTGCACTCAAAATAGCTGCAGTGGTTGTTTTCCTGTCATTTCTGTTGAAAATGCCACCGCTTGTTATAAAAAAGCACACTGAAACAGGTTGTCTGTAATTGAGAACAAAAAGCCAGCCAGTGTTGTGTCCACTCAAAACAAAAATGCTTGAAGCTTTTACCTAATTTAGTGTTTGGAGCATAAAAACCCCCAACAAAAATACAAACAATCAGGCCTCTACAGTAAGTAAACATATCAAGATGGGTCTAACATTGAAGTGACTTGTAGAAAGCTTGTTCATATGTCTGTTTTATTAATTCCTGTAAAAATTCTCAACAGCCATTTTTTATTCACTAAGAGTTAGATTGCATCCATTAAATGTCATGAAGGAGTAATTGGAATCTCGTTGTCGTGATAGGGAAATTATGAGGAAATTAAATTTATACCAGCATACACAGTGGCGCACATGGACATATTCTTAATTGCTATTATGTGCCTATGAGTCATCCAGCTCCACCTAGGCCATGACAGGCCAGTGGATAATATGATGTTATAGGTCGCTTGTCTCTGTCCAACACCTCAAACCCTGTGAAGACAAGATGGAGGGTAATAATTACAATGACTTCAGTGTACCCACTTCAGACATTATGGTAAGCAATAACGGCATCCTTCAAACCTTTAACAGCCGCTCTGGGGGCTGGATGCAAACGCCAGCCAGCATCCACCCTCTTAGCAGCCAGAAATAGGTTCCCAATCCTACTTTTGGACAATTTAATGAGATTTTTTAAGGCTAGGTTAAACATGGCCAACCATGGCCATTCCACTCCCTTCACGTGGTGTCTGAGATGAAAGGAGGCAGAGAAATAATGGCTGGTAAATGTTTCACAAATAGAATGAAACATTTTCACAGCAAACTAAAATAACAATGCCAAACTCGACTCTAATAAAGTACTCTCATCCTCACAGATGTCCTTTTCTCCCTCCATCTCAAAATAAAGTCACTTCCACCCACCGTGTGAATCATTTTAGGGGCACTAAAACACACTCACTGATCCATATCGTGGAAACAGTCTCCTGAGAAATGATGTGAGAGGAACACAAAATGCCAGCAAACAGCCGATGCAGTTTGCCAAAGTGGCTGAGTCACTGATGAACTAAGATGCTACATGTGAAGTGAAATAACTATGAAACTGTCAGTTAAATTGGGTGTTTTTTCTCATTAAATAGATCTTAGCTATTTTTGTAGATCTAACATTAACTTAGATCAAATCAACTAATGAGAAAGGGAAAGTTATTTGGCAATCCATCATTTCAGGGGGTGGAACATAAAGATATTAGACACAAGCTCATTAAGCTACTAGGGCTAAATGTCCACTTCCTGTACCAGGGCAATCATTTACTAGTCCAGTGTACAGGGTGGTGGATACAATTTTGCTCTTAATTTCATTGACTTAATATGTTCTGGTGTACCGGTGCTCAGTACTTAGCACATGCCTGTCCCATACTGACAATACTCAATAAAAACTGGGAACTCATACACATTTCTATTAAAGATATTGATTATTTTAGCAAATAAAAACAGGGGCAATATGTGTGACTCTTCCAAAATATTTATTTTTTTTGTTATCATACAGGCTAACTTGTGCCTAACCAGTTCCAACCACAGTTAACATCTGTAAGTTTACACTTTACACAAGTATATACACACTTCTGACTTTTATGTTACCTCAGTTTGATAATAACTGATGCAGTTAAGTAGTGCAACTTTCCGACAAACAACAGCAGCAGCAGATAATTGTGGCAGGGGAAGGTAAAGGGGAGCTTAACTATTAGCAGGTATTCCCAACCAAATATATGAAAAAGTACTAAGTAGGTATCACGTTTTGATTATATGTTGATAATACTCATAACTTCATTTTATTGCTCTCCAAATGGCATAATGCTCTTTTCTTTAGTTTTATGAATAATACAAACAGATAGCTGAGATATTCCAAATACAAAAGTGCTGTAAACTGCATTTTCCCAGCGTCCAAGTAGTGCTGAGCTGCGTAAACCATCCTCTGAGGTGATACTAGATTTATTCAATGGCAACACAATGAAGCACATTCCCTGCAACAGCTGACTCTTGTGGACTACGTACCTCTAACTTTTGTCAAACTTAGGAGCTAGTTTTAGTTTTAAATGCTTTTTGAATTACTCTTAGTTCAAAGACTTAGGAGACCCGAAGTTAGGACTGACATGCCCTTTATTTTTAGGAGATACGCGTAACTTGACTAATTAGGAGCTACTTTTAGCCTTAGGATGTTTTGTGAATATGACCCCAGGCCTGTAGCTCACAGCCAAACAAATGGAAGGTTTAACATTGTTTTGGTCCAAAGAGGAGTATTGTGTGTGTGTGCACATTGTGTTCAAGCCCAACTGCACAAAAACTGTTTCATGTGCTCAGAGTGTGTGTTTACCTGCAGGGTAAAAGTAGACTTAAAGTTTAAGTTAAGTATTGCATGTTGTGTTTAAGTTATGCTTCCTTCATTGCTTCTCACTGTATGAATTGCTTGTCCCTCTTGGGCCTGAAAAACTACCAGGGTAGCTATTGAATTTCGCTGAACTGCGCCCTTTTACTTTTCCAAAAAAAATTACACACTCACACATACACATGCCTCAGACTGAAAACCGTAGACACATCTTGTCCACTGCAGTCACATCTGGAACTTAAGTTCACACTGAAGTCTGCGAGGAAAATGTCAGCGTTAGAGGGTACAAGAGGAAAAGCATTATCCTGGCCCGCTCTGCTGATGAATATAGAAGCAGACTGCATGAGATAGGGAGAGGTCAGGTAGAATTGAAGGTGTAAACTCTGAAGAGCACAAAATGAGAAACTGGGGAAAACATTTCAGGCAGAAGGTGGCTAGAGGTGTTGATTATACAGGAAAGAGGAGGTTTATGTTTCTATCTCTTCATCCGAGTTGGACAGTAAAGGATTAAGGGGACTGCAAAGAATGATTGCGTTCCTTATGACTGCACTTTCTGTCTGTCCGCACTCTCTGTACATTGTACATCTGACTCACTGCTTATCCTGTCACAGTAAATTTCAGAGTCCTGCCTCAGCAAATGCTCATAAACATGTTACAGTTGTTAACTATGAGTGAAACAGAAAGGAAATGACACACACTTACAGACATACTTGTCTCAGATTTCCCACCCATTCAACACCTTGGGGGTGGAAGGGTATAACCTCTGCACTATTGGTTAACCTTCTTTCCAGAGCTTATCTGCTCTTAATGAACAGCCACTCGTTAATTCCTGACAAATGAACACAGGGTCACCTAACGAGCACAGAGCCACATCTATTAGCAGCTACACATATTCACCTAGCTAATGATAATAGGAAGAGAGCTGTAATGAGAGGCATCTTGACATCTCTCCAAATGTTCAACTGAATCTATGCCCGATGCAGAATTTATAACATGACTCACGTTTCACCTGCAAACTGTCATTTCTCCTTCCAGTTGTATCCATCATAAATACAATGCACTTCTTCGTGCTACACCTTTTTCAGCATTATCTCCTCTGCTTAATATAATGAGTTATATGCCTGCTTGAGTAATGTTAAATGGCCCATGGTGATGTAAAAGGGTAATACCGGTTCAATTACTGCATGAGGTGCTCAAACTGAATACTAAACAGACAGCTTATTCACAAGCTGAGTGAGAAATACTTTGCAAAAAGGAAAAATCAATGTATGTCATTTATATCCGGACTGAGACCCTGACTACCATATGCAGCATTTCCAAATGAACCAATTTACCCTGATGCTTGAAACTGAAGTCAGACCTGCATGTCAAACCATTTTCAAACTGTGCGCCTCCACATAGAGCTTTGACCTGCACAATTATTCAAGGTGGAATGGATTCAAATAGCCCGCTGATGAAAGTGGCACAGGCTTTAAGCAGAGAGGGCAATCATAGGCGCAGAACGAGAAATCCAAGTAGGGCAGCAGCTGGCTGGAAAGAGAAGAGGATCCAAGCGGAATAAAGAGATCCTGCTCAGGGCCCGAGGGCGAGAGCAGAGCTACTGTCCTGGAACAGAGGGGTGCTATCAGGACACTGGCACGCTGACTTCTACTTTCATTACTCCATGGGTGGAAAGAGGGGTCGATGCACATGGACACTCAGACACCTGCGATTATCAGACACCTGCGATTAACAGTATCCTTAACTCTGCTTTTAATATTACTGTCTACACCGGCTACCCGAGATGTCTTTTTTTTCTTTTCTCCTCCTCCAAATAGCAGAAAATCAACAGTAACTTCCAAACTGATGCTACAGAGTGAGGGCAGCGGTCTCCATTCAATTTTTATGAATTATGCGTTTTGTTCAAATGATTCTCTGATGCCTAAAATATCGAGTAGATATTATTGACCCACTAATATGAGACATCAAAGTCTCTAAATTTATATTGTTGACCATTCAGTGTTTCACTCCCATCATGAAATAAGCATCAATTTTCCACAGAAAGTCAGGCATTTAAAAGTATTCTGATGTGTTTTAGGCTTTCCTTATCTTGTGTCTCTTAACTAACAAAGCAGTGGTGGTGACAACTGAACCTTAGTACAAAGTTTCTGTTTGTTTGAAATGGTCTAAACTAACACTGCCTGATTTTACAGACATTGCTCACTGTGCTTATGTAATCAAAACACAGCTACTGACAAAACAGGCCCTTAAACTTGACTTGACTTTATTGCATGTCAAAGTTGGAATGGACTGTGTTGCGTATACTACAATGGGTATACTTTTTTCACCATTGTCCCAGAACTGTCCCAAAAAACAATTTTAACTGGGCAATATATCAATATATTGATATCGTGATATGAGACCAGATATCATCTCAGATTTTGGATCGTAATATTGTGATATGGCATAAGTGTTGTCTTTTTCCTGGTTTTAAAGGCTGCATTACAGTGAAGTGATGTAATTTTCTGAACTTACCAGACTGTTGTAGCTGTTCTATTATTTGCTTTTACCCACTTGGTCATTATATCCACATTACTGATGATTATTTATGAAACTCACATTGTGTAAATATCTTGTGAAAACCAAAAACAGTCATCCCTACAATATTGCCACAATATCGATATCAAGGTATT
The DNA here is from genome assembly GCF_910596095.1 of Thunnus maccoyii. Lineage (NCBI taxonomy): Eukaryota > Metazoa > Chordata > Actinopteri > Scombriformes > Scombridae > Thunnus > Thunnus maccoyii. The sequence continues at coordinate 17,937,137 of NC_056549.1, read as the reverse complement.
TGGTCAAAAATATTGTGATATTTGATTTTGTTTATATTGCCCAGTCCTACCCCGAAGTGAATTTAAACTATCCCACAATCAAAATGTTAACTTTGTTAACTTTGTTATTATCATTTATAGTTGTTATTTATTATTGGCATAATAAAAACACCATTAAAATGTTGAGGAAATAAATCGTTATATTTATTTTGCTCCATTCAAAGAAATAGGTTTGAAACAAAAATGAAAAGTTATCTGTAAAAAGTAAAAAAAAAAACAGAAGAAAAATAAACAGAAGAACACAGAATTTGGGAAAAATTCTGTGTCTCTTCGTGCCCTGAAGCCACTACTCCACCACTTGGTCATTGCTTTCACTGAGTCATAGTACTGTGCAGGAGGCTCCATTGTAGTAGCGCTCAGTTCAGTTTGTCATTTGCTAAGTGATAGTGTAAAATAAATATATTAAGTCCCTTACGTCCGGGAGGCGCCCTGGGGAAGATCTCTGTTTGTTCCTAGCACATTTTCTATCATACCCAGGACGACAGGACGCCGTTAGTCTCAATCCTTGACACTGGGATACAAGAACAAGAGGGCTTGGATCAGCTAAACACAGACAAATATACAGGTACTGTTCAACTGGTATCAATTTTATGAAAAACCTTTAGGGATAAGAGATTAATTATGGCTTAAAGTTGAATAAACTTTAGGCAGAAATTAAACATCAATACCCAAACCCTGTGCCCTTCTCCCAAAAAGACTGAATATGTGGACAATACCACAGTATGTGGGCATGGTCCACCTGTAGTGACTTTTACTTCCTCCAGCAAAAGTACTGGGTTCCAGTTGATTTGGATTTCTGCTTAAAGGGGACCTATAATGCTTCTCCTTATTTTCAGTCATATATGTAATGTCACAATGTCGGATGTTCATGTTAAAAGTGGCTGATGTGGAAAATAATGAGGTAAATGTATGTAGAAGTAATCCTGTGAGCAAAAAGCACCAACTTCTGACTGCTCTGAATGCTTGGTTTCCAATGGTTTTTTCTACTTTCAGCCCGAGCTGACATCAGCTCATGACGGATTTTTTTATATGGTCATCTGCTCCACACACAGAGTTCACTGTTCCACTTCGCTAACATTATGGTGTTTTTCCATTGTTTTGGGGGTAGTCATGCCGAGGCATGACTCGAGTCGAGCTGGCACGCTGTGAGTGTTTTTCCATTACACAGCAGGACAAAGTAAAATAAATAGTTTACCTGTTGGAGGTGTGCTGGTCATCTGCAGCTCTTCATCAAACATCATCATCACTGTGGCTTTTTCTGCTTGTACTCTTCCCTCCTGCATTATTTCTAACTGATCCGCTGAACAAAGAACTCCAAATATCTCCGTATGTTGTTGTTTCAACCGATTTTTAGCACCGCTGACAAAGCTCTTCTAATTCAGTGAGGAACACATTTAACTTCCTGTAAATTCTTCACAATAAAAGTCTCCCATTATCATTTAAAAGCTTTGAATTTGAAGCAGTAAAACAGGAAATATTGGGTTTGCATCATCAGTAACTTTATACAACTCTGATACGTGCTGCCCCTTGGCAGCTTCCAGAAAGCTAGACAATCAGAACAGAGTGGGCTCATTGGAAGGGGGGGCCTTCAAGAGACAGGAGCTGAAACAGACTGTGAGGAGACAGAGGTTATACTGAGGGGCTGCATAAAGGGCCAGTATAAGATAAATAAGGAGTTTTTTGAACTGTGAATCATCCAAAGCTACTCTAGTGGAGTCCAAAAAATTTAGAGCAGGAAATGAGCATAATGGGTCCTCTTTAAGAGTAATAAAATGTTGAATCAGATTTTTCCTATAAAATCTCTGCGGGTCTGTGAATCTGTAGAAGTACACTGCTTGCTGATTTAGGTTTTAATTAAAGTTTAGAACTGAGAGTGATACAGCACAGAGAGCGGAGGCTCATATTGTACATCTCAGAAAATGATCAACTCTGTATCGACTCAGTGATGTTATGAGATAAGTATGCCTCTCATAAATTACCCTCAATGGACATTAACGATGATTGACCATTGCTTCAGCTTCACAATTGCCAGATCAGTGGTGCTTTGGCATTACATTCCTGTTATAATTGTTTTCATTCAGTGTATTGCATAAGCTGCTGTCTTCTTATTAAAAGGAGAGATGTGGTGTGTCTACTGCCGATAGGGCTGTCTATTATTCTTCAGCATCCAACATCAATTCCTGGAACATATTCAGAATTGGGACTGATTTCTTCCCCGCAAACCATAAAATATGATTTTCCGTATCTATTTTTTCTCTCCCACCTTGGTGGCCTCAGAACATGATCGAGTATTTAAGGAGCTTGGGGATAAACAACAGGCTTCACAAAGACATCGGGAATATGCATTGCTGCAGAGCTCTGACTGATAGGATGCACCAGGTGGTGATTTGCTATGAATGCCAAGATATTGCCTGGTTGCCAAAACAAATTTCTTGGTCATATCATTAAGTGGAATGTAAACGTAAAAATACTGAAGCAATAACGTTGGCTGCATTTTTGAACAATCTATACATCTATTTCCTAATCTTTTGATCCTTGAAGGCCAACACATGACCTCTATCTGACAATTCATAAAATTAGTAAATGTTAATTTTGAAGTGAAATTATTTCCTTAATGATTTTGGAATAAGAATTTATCTGGTCTTTTATCAAGTATTACTCCACAGAGTTTAAAAGCTCTTTCTTTTGAAAACGCTTTGTTCTTGAAGACTTTTCTTCCTCACCGAGGTTTAGCTGTTCTATGGACTCAATTATTGTTCAGTCACCGTGCACTATCCACTGTATCTGTGTCTGATCCAGACAATATATCATCCTCTCTGCACATCCACTAATGACATCCACATTGTGGCTGTGATTCTGTCCGTCAAAGATTTATTCAATTTATTCAATTATCTTTTAAAAAAACAAACAAAAATATTAATTACATCTATGTTTCTTTTTCTGCATCATACCAACATTTTCTGCTTTTGTGGTTTATTAGCTTTTAAATGATTAAGATACCTTTATTATTCTAAATCTCTTACATTTGTTTAGTTCTTCATACATTGCTATTCCATTTCGACGTATCTCACTTAACACACTACTTGGTACTTAGTAGTTGATGAAGAAAAATAAAAAAAAAATTTTTTCAAGATGATCTTTTGTTAGGTTGATTTTAGCACTTAAACAAGCCAAATGTAATAGGTGAAAAATGATCCTAAATAAAATAGTCTATGCTAGTATTATTCATAGTCACACTGTATGTGTTGCTTAGTGGAAATCACGAACTCTAATGATTTCTTGGTTGAGTGCATGTGTGCAGTATTAGTTTACCTGCTTGTGTGTGTGTTTGCGGTCCCTCTAGTAATTAAGAGATTGCACTGCTCTCTGCTTTCTGCTTTCTCTGCAGCCTGTTTAGTTACCATATTTAAGAAGCACCCTGTTCAGAAAAGCTCAGTGGAATGATTTTCCATCCAAAGCCAACTGTGTTCATCTTGTGTGTGTCTTGCGCACTGCTTATGAAAATGTGTGTTTTTGTATGTGTGCTTGAGAGAAAGACAGAAAGGAAGAGAGGTTAAGTAATTGACTATATTCTTGCTAAACAAAAACCTACCACACACATTCGTACACTGTATCCATCTATCTCAGCCTGTGCTGAAGGTGTGCAGTATTATGGCGACCTTCCTCAAAGCAACAGATAAGGTGAGGGATTATAGAATGGATTTCTACTTCTCCTCCGCTTCTTCTCCTGGTCTGAAGACACTTAGCGAAATTATTATAACAAGCATTTCCCAAAACATACCCCATTTTTAAATTTCTGCCAGAATAATGAGCTACAAGCTCGCTTCAAGCATTTGCTACACTACATTGAAATGCAGTACCCAACAACAACAATTCCCTGTTCTCTTCTTTCCATAATTTTGCGTGAAATTAGGTCTTTGAATTGCATACCAATGTATATTTCTATTTAATTACTGCTTGTTAAGTTGAATTACAGAAATGTGGTGATGGAATTTATTTCACCTGCACTGACTGATAATTATATGGGATATATATATTTAACCATCTTGTTTATAAGTGTTATTCTGTGGCAGACAAATTGCACAATAATTTTAGTCATTTTGTGTGCATGAAATGGCTATCTGTGATGTTTAAAAATCACCAATTATTCCTATATACTCACTTACAGTTGTATTTTTTTCTGATTGTGTGTAAACAAGCAATGTGTGCCTGAATTACCATAATTAGTGGTGCAAATATAGTTGACTTAATTGTTGTTCAAAATTGAGATTGTACAGAAGTTTACATACACAACTTATAATGCAAGAAGTAATTGTGATCTGGCTCCCTTTGGTAGCAGATTTGCATTTGTAGCATACACCACACACACACACACACACAGTTGCAAGCTCAAGAGACTACCCAGATACCTGAAATACCACTGCTGTAGCAGGAACAAGCTACAATAGAATTGGTAGACCATGGAGGAAGTATTGAAAATTGGCTTCAGGCTGCACTGAGGCAATGAACAAACCCAGTCTGTACTGTAGATATTTCCTTACACATATCAGTAGTGTGGACCTGCAGTCACTTTGTCTTTCTAACCTTCATTAAAAAAAACCAAAAATACAATAAATTAGTAATATACATAATTTTGTTTCAGTATTTGTTCTAGCTGTATAAATCTACTGTAGTGTTCCTGGTTTATTTTTTTATAATGAGACCCGCAAAAAGTTAACAAATAAATAAATAACACCAGTTGTATCCAAGAGCAGCTGATGATCCCTGAACTTCCAAAGTTGTTCATGCTTCAAATATTTCATTAAGAGCAATGTCCCTTCGTTCATACTAAAAGGCTATATTTGATCCTTATCAGAGACACAAGTTGCTGAAGCCTAAGAACCTAATTCCAGGACATTTATCACCTAATGAACACATGATCAAGCAGACGATTTTACTGCTTATGTTTGCTCTGATAAACCCCCTCCGAATGGTATAATCCTCCAGCACAGATCATGAAGCTAATTTGCAACAACCTTCTCACTTCATAGTCTGAGCCAGACACTTCTTTCAGTTTCAAAGTTTAAGCTTCATATTTTTTTAACGACTTGGAGGTTTTCAAGGTTACTAGAGACTGGAGGTATCCCGGCCTGCACAGGGCAGACACCCTGGACATCACAGGATTAGCAGCAATAGTCAGAAACACACATTCACATCTGTGGTAAATTTCATGTCCAGTATATCTGAGTTATACGTCTTCAACTTGCAGGAGGAAACAAAGCTGCTATATTTGCATACACACAATCCTGTAGTTATAGGTCCTCAACAACAGCAACCACAATGCTTACCTATTTTCTAGGTCTCTTTATACATTAGCATGCAGCATTGTGGGTATTTCTGTGAAAAGTCAGTGACAGTATAAGAGTCCCTGGGTCACCAGCTGCTCTGGTACCCAGACTGACTGTGATGTATCACCAGTATTACTATGCCATTGTGTTTTCTGATACACATAGTATCAGCTCTAGTGGCTGTCGGCTCATTTCTCTCCTAAAGCCTAAAAAATATCCCTTCTGCACACTTACACACACACTCTCTCACACATGGTCTCACTTCAATAGGGGAATTTGTAGAACTCTGTGAGTGTGTATGTGTGTCCAATATGCTGTGTTAGTTACAGGAACAGGGTGCTGATATGTGGGTGGCAAATGGGACAGATGCTTCCTTTCTCGGCACACTTAATATCCTCCCTCTCTCATCCATTGTGTTCTGTCCATGAAAACAACCACCAGACAGATATTAAAACCTGATGCAATCACAGGCCATCAAACCCTCTGAAGGCCGAAAACAGAATGACACAGATGGAAAGGGTAATAAAATACTGGCAAGAAAATAGCAACATGAAAGCTGTGCAGTTGTTACTGATGAAGCTTAGTGGAATTATGGTGTTTTTTAAAATAATTGTTTGTTGTTTTAATTTATTTCTGATGTTTTATTGTACAGCATTTTGGTCAACTGTGGTTGTTTTTAAATGTGCTTTATAAGTAAACTTGATTTGATTTGATAATTACCTAAAAGAAGCACAAAATCTTCCTTTGTGAGGAGATCATTTTATGGGTTTCTAATAAATTAATTTGTCTTTGGCCAGAATTATGTCTCTTTCAATACCTGTGGCGTGATCTGCCTTATTACAATGTTATAATTTCATTTAGCAGACGCTTTTATCCAAAGCGACGGACATCTGAGAGTTAATAGAACACAAGCAAGGATCTAAGTGCCATAAAGCTAAGTTCAAGTCTGATAGGACGTAGGTGCCAACTGGCAGCGCACAGAAATAATACATAGGGTTTATAGAAATTGATTTTTTGATAAATTTTTTTCAGTCCATCAGGTGCGGAGGTGTTCGGGAAAGAGCTGGGTCCTTAGCTTTTTCTTAAAGATCGAGAGGGACTTTGCAGATTGAATAGAGTTTGGTAATTTGTTCCACCATTGGGGAACTACAGAAGAGTCTAGCTAGCGACTTAAGGCCTTGTTGTGGTGGTATAACCAGGCACGTTTCATTGGCAGAGCGTAGTGAGCAGGAGAGAACGTAGACCTGAATTAGGGAGTTCAGGTAGGTAGGAGCAGTTTTAGTTGCTGTTTTGTAAACGATTGTCAAGGTTTTGAATTTGATGTGGGCAGCAAGTGGGAGCCAGTGGAGGGATACGAACAGTGGGTTGACATGCTGTTTTGGGCTGGTTGAAAGCCAGATGCACCGCCGCATTCTGGATCATCTCACAGAGTAGACCTGCTATGGTTTTTATTTTTTCCTTACCGCATTAATTAGCGAAGCCAAGATGTTATAAAATAATTGATTCCTAAATACCGTGTTGGCCCAAATATAAGGTGACCCTGATTATAAGACAACCCCCCCTTTTCCAACACCAGTTTTTGGAAAAATACTTACATCATAGTATAGTTACACACTCTCCTACCAGGCTCTTGGAAGTGGTCAAAAAATATTTTTTCCAGCAGTTAGCATCTGTAAGACTGCCTGTTTGTCTTTTTGAGCTCCTTATCAACTGTGACAGTGGTATTTGACAGCTTGACGTATTCCATTTCTGAGACTGGGGCTGCTCAATTGATCAAATTTTATTTTCAATTACAATTTTAGCTTCTAACGATTATGAAAACAAGAATATCGAGATAAATCGATTATTCTGGCATATTCCGTTTCACAATGATGCTCTGGTTTTGTCTTGTGTTATAAATCATGTCTTGGAGCAGCCAGACAGCGCAGTTAGAGACAGACAGGCAGAGTGGAGTTAACTTACTGTGGTCTGAATCAGTGGATGAGTTGATAAACTTGTTGCATTCTCTCAATGGTTTGGTTTCTTCTCACAGAAAAAAAATTTAGGTGAGCCAAAATGCAAAAAAAAAGCCAGGTGAGAACATTCAAGCCGCTCATTGGTCAGATAAAACACAGGAAGAAGGGTGTGAAGAAGGCCCTGTCTGCCCAACTATCAAGGCAACATTGCCTTGATAGTCACCAGCATCATAGTATGAAAAGTGCACCTGGCTATGACAGCATTTCGCTTAAACTTCCAGATAACACCTTTTGGTTAGGTAAGATTGCAGTCGACTCACCATAGACGAAGTACTCTAGAATTAGTTTGTGACCACTTCCTCCAAAGGTTAAAGCTGCACTTGTCACGGTCAGCACTCAGGTTCGACTGCTGTGTTCAGATCTCCCCAAATGAATTGTACCAAAGCGAAAAGGGAAAGCGAAAGAGTTTGATTCAACCAGACTATACAATGCAGTTTTGAAAACACCCTACATAATTTATTCATTCATTACATAATTTCTTTAAAAACTCAATTCACCAGGAACCCATTTTCACTAAATAACAGACTTCAGAATTCCTTCACTAACAAATTGGTTTGGTATTTAAATCCCTGTGTGATAACTTTGTAGTAAAATCATAGATTTTTACTCAACCAGTGTTGTCAACTCTATACAATATAATGACACACCCTTTTCTGATATATGGAGAACTGGATAGTACACTGCCAAAAAGTTGGAAGTTATTTGCTCATAGTGAGCAGAAATAATTAGAACAATGTTTACTGCACTGAACGTGTTTATTGTCTTGTGTAATTAAAAGTGCAACAGACTATAATTGAAAAACTCTGACTTTGTTCAAGGTGATGTTATTGTGCCAAGCTATTACATGGAGCTTGAACAAGAAGTGTAACTATATCAACAATCTCAAGCACACAGCATTGGTGTCATATGTTACATAAAATATGATTCATAATATTTTATGCATATAAAAAATCATATATACATTTCTTTTACATATGATACAGAAAAACTGGCTGCATCAAACATAAAAATATCCATATGTCTTCTTTTTTGTACAGACAAGCAAGCAGCAGAAATGCTCTCTGGTCTTTTTCATATTACTTAAATCAGTTGGAATATCACTGCCATTGCATTCATTGTATTTCTAGAGCATTTACAGTCTTCTGAATGTTGTGGAGAGGAGTTTCTAACTTCCTCTGTCATCGTCACTACACTATTGCAACCCAAATTTATTTCTCTCCTTTTCTTTCTAGTTTCCATTGATGCTCATCAGTCAGTCATCAGTATCTTCACTTAGATGAAATTGGCCGTCAGCCCCGGGACCAAGCCCAATCACTTGTACAAAATCAGCCCTCTCATCTTGTTCTTCCATCTCTTTATTTCCTCCCCTCGCTCTTTTGTCTTCATGCCTCCCGGCAATCAGAGTCTCACATCGTCTCTGCCCCCAAATTACAGAAATCAATCAGGGGAACTTTTCTTGTGAACTCTTGGGTGGATCTCTCTTTTCAAGCACCACGCAAATGGATAAAACTAATCTCACACTCATCACTATGTTACATCGCTGCTGATTCTCCATTTCAGGAGTGCAGTGACTATCGTTCCCTAATCACTCTTTGAAGTGCATTATATCAATGAAATGTGTCTTATAGTTGTCTCTCTTCTAAGATCAGATATATCTGCATCTCTTATCTTTTGTCCAGCTTTGCCTGCAGGCTGCAGGTTTTACATCTTATTGTGTCTTCCATCTTGCTCCAGCAGAGAGGATGTTTGGAGCACGTAATCACCCTCATATGCAAAGTTGTGATTCTTCAATTTTGATTCTTGATTTCATAATCAAGGGTTACATCATTCTTCTCCCAATTTCCTGCACAGAGAGATGTAATTTTATATAGTCATGAATTTTCTTGAATTACTAGTGAGTAGTTCTAGGTTTGAATTCTTGTGAATAACTTTCTGTTACGCAGAAAGGGGGATGGGATATATGTGCAATTTTCCAGTGGTGATTATTTTCTCCATACCCAGAAGTAATTAGCATTAGTCAACTATTAATCACCTCTTTCAAATTAGACCTCAGAAAACACTCAAAATAACAGCGTCCTAAAAGGGCCATTGTTCTTTCAGTGCAAACACAGCTGAAACCCACAGTTATTTATAGCGAAACAAGTAAAAATCCAATTAGAAAAAATATGTTTATCTAATCTAATCTAAAAGTTGCAAAAAGGCAAAACTAATGAATGGGTAGATCAACAGCAACATCCTCACTGTGACAGCGAGCAAAAGCAAAAGAGGTTATTGAAATGTACTGCATTTGTCTGTAGCTCCAGGTTTTCTTTGCCCCGAGCTCAGGCTCACAGGCTGACACTCCTCAATAAAGAACTTAGGCTGGCAATATGGACATATTAAGGAGCCTCCCACTGCTGACCGACCAAAACAAGACAGGATGCAGTGCAGCCACAAAGCTCACTGTACTGTTCATCACTGCTTTAACAACAAGCAGAAATAGGTGCACATGTTGGTTGCATGTTGATTAATGAGTGACTGGTTGCTCTTCAGCACCGCTAATGCTGCAACCTGACGACCTGTAATGTTTTATCCTTGCTACAAACTGCTAGCACAGGCTAACATTAGCTAACAGATGGAGCAGTATTGCCGCAGTGTTTCTCCCAAGACACCTTCAATCGTAAGTAAACACTAATGTCATATATAAGATATTCTGCTGTGACATTATTACAACGGCCCGCGGAGCACACCCCCTCAGCTGTCCCATGGCCTGACGGAAGTTTGAGAGCGGCCGTCACTGCTGTTGATCATGAGGTCAGACCCCTTTTCTATATCGTCAAATAACTAATTAAAAACAAACTTATAAGAAAAATGAGCACTTGGACAAACATCAGCATGATAAGAACTACGTGAAATGACAGAAACCATCTTTGGGAAAAATTTATTTGATATGTACTTTGATTTTTTTAGTTTTGCTCATGTCCCATCCACTAACATGGAGGGGGCGGGACTTATGACCTATACTGCAGCCAGCAACCAGAGGGCAATCGAGATGTTTTTGCTTCACTTTTGGGGAGCTGTCATGACGTCCATCTTTATATACAGTCAATGGGCTGTACGGATCTGTATTACCAGCACCAGACTGCATGCTGTGTCAGTCACAGTCATTGCTATAGTGGTTGTATAAATTCAGGACCTGAAACCTTCAGTGAACTGATCACTGAAGCTTTTTCTGTGTTGTAGCTACAAGGAGCCATGGTAGGGGTGGGCAGGTCGATATTAATAACGATATCAGTATCAAACAATACTACAGATACTATGTTTTGTTTTTGAAGATCTATTCCAGTGTCAATTGGATCAATACCAGTTTCAGTACTATGTTGTACCTATTTCATCGAAAAGTAGAACTGTCTGTGCAACGCTGCGTTGTCTTGAACAGTGAACACATCTCAGTGCATGCACTCTTTGCTTCTCCGCTGCTGTTGTCGTGCCGTGTGTGCACTCAAACAACAAACATACGTGGCACCAATCTGACGCATGCAGTGATGGCTGAAAGAAAGAGGAGCATCGTGTAGAGCTATTTTATGGCTGTCATGAAAATGTCGCAAACTGCTATGTATTGTATGTAGGAAGGCTGTTCACTACTGTGGCAACACCACCAGTTTGTTTAAACACATGAAAAACCATGAGAAAGAGAACTCTGAGCTATAAGAGAAAAGAAGGGAGGAGAGACAGAGTTCACTGGCAGAGTCTTTTCAGAGAAGCAAGGAATATCCAGGTATACAGTTTGTAGTAGTGAAATTAATACTTTAGTGAAATTGAATCTTCAGTATTGGTTAATGATTCATTTTCAAACTGGAACCTTTTTAAAGACTCACTTTCAAACTGCATTTAGTTTGCAGTCTGCGGGTGAACCACAATCCTGCTTACTCATGAAAACTATGATAGGAATGTTCCATCAGTGCGACCAATCACATTATGAGACATATCAGGTGATTATTGATCTTATGTGTCTAAACCTTTATGGTTTATACACCAGATAACACCTTTTCCACAAGTTAACACAGTTCCCTGGGGTCTTAATAAAATGTATCTGACATGCTTTGGTCAAAATACCACAGTGATGAAGCGCCACTGCAGCCTTCTCATCCTGTCTTAACAGCCCTGTTCAGAACTGCTGGTCTGAGTGTAAATAAGCTTAGATTTTGCTGTGATTTAATTGCAATAAACGGATCAAAAGGATGCCAAAATAACTACATCATAATGTCGATTTATAAAAAGCCTGAATTCATCCTTTGTCAGGTCTGTCCACACTCAAAATAATGTAATCTATAGACATAAGTACAGCATCGACATTATTGTTATACACATAGATATCTACATACTGTGTAACATTAAAATCATATTTAGTCACCGGCATTTAAGATGTTATTGATGACAGCAGCTGAAATGGTGTGTGACTCCGGTGTTAGCTCCGGCTAGGCTGAGAAGCCAGTTTGAAGATAAATCCACTTAATCCCAAAAGTTTAAAAAACAAACCTCCTCCCGCTGGTAAACTGCTCTGGATGAGAGCAGAATCGGGTGTTTACTCCCCCAGAAGACAAGGAAGCAGCTGCAGCTGCAGCAACGACACGGGACTCTTCGGCTCTGCTCTCTCCTGCAGAGCTCACCGGGGCTCAGCAGCCGTTTGTTGGCAAGCATGGCTCTGCCCCCTGGTCCAGCACCACAATATAGGCAAATTCTTTGCCCTTAGCTTAGCTTAGTTTAGCCTAGCTTGGCCCCATGTGACACAAGAAGGGGCATCAAATCTGAATGGTTTGTTGAATCACATGAGTACAGAGCAACCCATCCCACACCAAAATGACTCGGTGGTCTTATTTCACATCTTGTGTGTTAGTAGGCTGATCAGAGGCCCAAATACATATGCACAAGCACTGAAAAAGTGAGTTTTTCATAATACAGCGAGAGAGAGATGACCAGATTATAAACATGTCAGTGCAGGAGCTGCTGCAACAACCCAACAGCTGTCTGATAGATATGCACAGAGTCACAGTGTTATAAAAGAAGAAGGACATTCAGAGGTTTGATTTGATTCTGATCTGTGTGAATTCACGCTGTGTCATATTTGAATGTGAGGACAGTGATCAGTGTTCAAAGAAATGACTGATGTACATAAAAGGGGTAACGTTGTTAAAGATAGTCCTTGAGTAAGAAACTAATATCTGACCAGGATTTTGATTCTGACATACATTAAACCGCTGCTAATTAATGCGCTTCAATATGCACTTTGATATCGACTGAATGAATGAGGAAATGAAACGTTGTGTCTGACGGCTGCTTCAGGCTCGGCAGGAAGAGATAGAGAGGAACTCAGTGGTTGTTGTAGTAAACCTGCCAGCCAGCAGGTTAGGTTAGATAACCCACCCAGACTTTAAGTAATCTTTCTTTCTGGAACAGAAAATCCAGAGTTTCCGTCATCTCAGGGTTAACAAACTCAGAGTTTGCACTAAACCTGCTTTCTTGAATACACCCCAAGTTTTGGACTCAGCGTGAGTAAACATTCTGCAGGTTTTTTGTCAAGAGATTGATGTTGTCACTTATGCAAAAGTTAACTAGCTTTTCTGGGGTGTCCTATGTCAGAATAACATTCTTAATTGCTGATAGTGGTGGCTCTCACTATAGGAGATGAAGGAATCTGTTCAACACAGATCATCAGATGTGATCAGATGACAGCAGACAAACACACCGTGGCTCCTTGTAGCTCACTCTAAATACAACACAGAAAAAGCTTCAGTGCTCAGTTCACTGAAAGTTTCAGGTCCTAAATTTATACAACCACTATAGCAAAAGTAACTGGTGTAAGTTTTACCGACCACCCTCATTATCCTAAATAATTTACTAACAGTCATTTTCCCTGCTTTCATTCACCTGATGTGTTGGCTGACTGTGACTGACACAGCATGCAGTGTGGTGCAGGTTAATAACTGAAAATATAATTTAACATGCAGGCTGCTGTCACTAACATACCGATCTGTACAACCCCTTGCTAATAGCGTATTTGTTCCCTGCTGACTCTCATGTTACATCACATAAGCTACATCTGTTAACAGAAACAGGCTCGATAATAAGGCTAGCAAACCACAGCAGTAAAACACAGCTGAGATCGCGCACATCCATTATATAGTATTAGCCACAAAGAGAATATCTTAAACATGACATTAGTGTTTACATCCATGGAGGTAGAGATATTAATGGATGTGTATGTAGACGGTGCACATTTATCTTAAAAAAAAAAGAAAAAAAAAAGAGCCTGAGTCAGAGCGGGGAAAAGTGTAGCACACTTATACACAATAAATCTCAATAAAATTTTATTCAGTCTTGTCCATTAAATTCATCATTTAGCAGACTTATATTTCCTTTTTGATGATAAAGTGGAATCTGACTGTGTATCAGTAAAGCCTACATTACATTTTAAATATATTTGTTCAGCTTTAATCTGACAGGGGACAAAACACAGGAGGCAGCAACTGAGGATGAAAAATATAGTTAAAGATTTAAAACATATATAGATCAAAGACGTAGAGACGTGACTGTAAGCTCACAGTTTGATCCAGTAATAATGTGTTTGGTGATTTGCAATTGAAAAGGCGTTGAGGTTAAAATACGATAGATTTTAAAAATTTTAGACATCTATTTGTATCTTGGCTCGACAGCATTCAGTGATGCTGTTCGATCCTGCTCACTCAGAAATATTGACATATAATCTCCAATATTATAGGAATGATGTTCCATCAGTGCAACCAATCACATCATGAGTGATAGAGATAATTATTCATTGATCCTACGTGTCTAAAGCTTCATACAGATTTTTTAGATTTAAACTGAGATTGCATGCTATGTGCGATAAACATTTCAGTGCAGGAGCTGCTCTAACAAACTGACAGCAGTCTTGTGTGCACAGAGTCACAGTGTTATAAAAAACAAAACAAAACCTTCCACTCTTATAAAGGACATGCAGAGAGTTTATTCTGAGCTGAGGCTGAATTCATTCAATATTTGAATGTGAAGGCAAAAACCGCTGTTCAAAGAAATGACTGATGCACATAAAAGCTCAAACTTTAGAAAGTCCTTGAGTAACTAAACTAAAATCCAACCAGGATTTTTATTCTGACAGACAGTAAACCTCCGCTAATGAATGCGCTTCAATAGACACTTTGATACGGACTGAATTGATGAAGAAATGAAACAGCATGTCTGTCTCTGCAAGAGGGACGAGACAGAGAGAAACTCAGGGTTTATTGAAGAAAACCTGCTAAAAATCTTAGTGTCAAATTTTGGAATTCACAATTTTAACGCAAGATTAAGCTTCATTTATTACAGCAAAACAGCTTTGGAAAGCCTTTAGTTGGTTTCAGTTATTTAAATGCAGTGGTGGAAAGTAACTAAGTACATTTATTCAGGCACTGTACTTAAGTACAATTTTAAGGTACTTGTACTTTACTTGAGTATTTTTGTTTTATGCTATTTTACGCTCCAGTCTGCACCTGCTTCTCTGTGCAGTCTGTGGCAAAGCAGCATGCACAGCCTTCAGTGTTGAAAGGCTATTACTCATGATGTGTAACCAATCACATAGTGCTGTGGGCGGGACATTGCTGGAGACCACAGACTGGTGAGCACTAGGGCTGTAGTCAACCAAAGAAAATCTTGGTTGACTGAAATCATACATAATCTTCAACTAATCGATTAGTCGATTTCCTATTGATTTCCGAATCAATGGATATTTGGCGTTATTTTTGACATTAAAAAATATTTTTTTGGCCTGGGAGGAGTTCTTGTTATTATAATTATAGGAGAAACACTGATTCAGTAAATGTTCAGTACGTTCAGTTAACACTCAGTAAACATTGAGTACAGTTAGACCCAGCAGTCTCCATTAGTTTAGGCGAAGTTAAAGTTGTGAATACACCCCCGTTTTCAGGTAATTTGTTAGTCAGTCCCTCCCCCCGCAGGAAATAATGGATTAATCCTGGAAGGCTGTTGATGTCACACTTTTCTCCTTATGAAAGTAACACAGAGATTATTTGACCAATGAGAATTTGGTCGGACGAGAGCATATCGACCAACCAGTCGACGAGTGAGCACAGACAGAGAGAAGCAGGCTGCATCAGAGCCAAAGTAGTGTATATCAGCAATGGGATAAAAAAAAAGACGATTCTGATAATTGTAAAAGTGCTGAATATCAGATGTGATAATCAGCCACACCCATAATCAGTCGTCCTCTAATTCTGAGTACACATTTGCAGATTCCTGTAGACATTCACAAATCTCAGTACGCATTTAGAGATTCTTTTACACATTTACAAATCTGATTACGCACACATGGATCGAGACATAGGTACACAACTCTTCATACACATTTGCAAATAATTTAGCTATAATAATATCCCCATACTCCTCCCCCTGAAACTACAGAAGACTGTTGTTATGAATTAATTTAAATTAATGCTTAACTTAAGTTAGCAGTAATATCTTAATCCATTTTAAATATCTAATACTCAATCCACCACCATTACTACCCAGAGCAGCTCTCTGTTATTCTTTGAGAACTACAATTACTTTGGGAAATTCATTCAGCTTACTATGTTGCCTGCAGGATATTTTCAGCACTGCCACACAAGACTGTTTATTAAATGAAGCTCAGGGTTATTGGGAATTGTTGCGTAAGAGCTTGTGGCTCTGGAGCTGTCATTTACTTGCCCAAGGTAATAAAGACTTCAGCATCTTATAGTGGTGTGCGAGTGACATTGTCCTGCAAATACATCTCACTTATGTTGCCTCCTAGTTCTTACAACTGACAGCAGAGAATTTGAAGGGACTGCTTACAGCATCATGACATGAGTGTAAAGACCATATATAAACAATTCAATTCTCTCTACTTCCTTATCTATCTCTCTTTCTTTTCGCCCAAGGATCTTCCTTCCTGATAGCGGAGAGGCACTTGTTGAAGTTTGGGGGAATATTTTGGGCAGCAGTGGATGACAAGTGGCAAGACGGACATGTCAGGGCAGCATGACTGCTGTAAAGCCACCCTTCACAGTTGGCCAAGAAGATGGCTGTCAGTGAGAGTTAGTGAGCCAAAAGTACTGACAGACTAGTGTGTGGGCTGGAGTTTATACTGGGCTTTCAAAGTCGACCCACCGAACACCTTGGGGTCCTCACAGTGATAGATGCTCAGTAGCCACTTAACACTTGCTCTTTTTTTTTGGAAAAACATATATCATAAAAATAAGGCTGAGGAGGTTTTACTCTGTTGTGTGCAACTTTAAGAGTGCACGGTGAGCAGAGCTGTTGAAAGACAAGCACTTTGAGAGGAAGTTTTGTTTTATGCCTTGAAAGTTTGAAATATAGCGTACCATGAAACTTTGGTGCACGGCAAATTTTCTGAGAAAACACAACCATGCCTAAAATGAATACTGTCAATTTGTTTTTTTCTTGTCAGGGAGTATCAAAATGATGTGGTTGGTTTCCAAACACAGACCAGGCTTTCGTCGAGAAAAGTAAAATGCACTCAAACAAGCACTCAAAATGGCCATTTTGATGCCAGAGGGTAAAATGTGCTTGAACGTTGTATATAAATAACTGTGTTTGTGTGTGTGTGTGTGTGTGTAAGTTGGCAGGGGTTTGAAGAAAGGGGTGGTGAAGTTCATGTTTGACTGCATCTGCTTGTGGGTGAGGATGCACCATTTACTGTGTCCACTGAAGCAAAGACCCAAACATTTTCCAATTTTCTACCCGTGAAGATGCCAAACTAAATTAAGAGCAGACACAAAACAAAGAGGCAGTTTCGCCAGCTCTGGCAGTCAATGAAGCACCCAGCACAATTTTGTGTTCCTCCCTGAGTCTCACTGTCTTCTTACTAATAGATATTATAAATCATCTGTTTATTTGGAAAATGCTTTTAAAGGGGATGTATCATGCTCATTTCCAGATCTATTTTAATATTCCAGGGCGCTACTTGTATATCTTTGTGTAATTTACAGTTCAAAAAACTATTTATTTATCATATACTGGTCCTTTATACAGCCTCTCAGTTCAGCGTCTGTCTGAAACAGGCTGTTTTAGCTCCTGTCTCTTGAAGCCCCCCCCCCTTCGTAAACAAACAGCAGTAGTAGGATTTCACTTCTTTTTGTCATTCTTTACTCAAAATGGAAACTTCTCAAATACATCTGCACATGTTCGAGCCAGAATCTGATCCGAAATGTGCGAGTGGACAATGCCAACAACCTATGGAACAACCTTAGTAACAAATTCCACAGATTGGATGGCTGTTTGTGGGCATGCACCAACAATCTCACATCATTACGATGAGGAAGTAGAGGTAACATTTCAAATGAAGCGTTCAGATCTGGCTGAAGCCTGGGTTTTTGTCTTTCAGGGGGCATTTTTGGAACAAATTTGGTACCTTTGACAATGTTTAACAGACATCTGACATCATAACAGTATAGAAATAACAGAAAATCACAAAAAGTATGATATGTCCCCTGTAAGCTTGTAATGCAGTGGTATAAGGTATACACCAAACAAAAAGAGAATTGCCTGATGGGAAAGTGTGAGATGGTGAAAGTATAGGGGATGAGGGAAGAGAGCGATGAGACTGATGAGACGAGAGAAATAGTGAAGAGGAAGAAGAGGAAGTACTTTATTGATCCCTGTGGAGAAATTGATACTCTGCATTTGACCCATTCTGTAGACACACACTAGGAGCAGTGGGCAGCAGCAGTGCAGCACCTGGGGACCAACTCTAGTTCTTTTGCCAGTGCCTTGGTCAGGGGTGCTGACAGGAGTATTAACCCTAACATACATGTCTTTGATGGAGGGAGGAAACCAGAGGACCTGGCGGAAACCCACACAAACACGAGGAGAACATGCAAACTCTACACAGAAAGGACTTAGGACGGCCGGGATTTGAACCCAGGACACTAGCGCTGGAATAGGGAGGACAATGACACTTTTTGTCCCCCCACTTTCAGGTGTTATGGTAATAAAGTTGTAATGTCTAAGCCAGGTATTATGGTCACAGCGATAATGTTTAAGCCTACTCTAAGATGTTGGACCTTTTAAATCAAATCATAATCAGAACACAGAGGACTGTAAATAGCCTATTAAGCCTGCCAGGCTAGTTTCAATAATTTGACCACCAAATACAACATTGGGCCCTATTTTTCATGAGCGCAAGCAGCACACAGACAGTTTGGTATTTTCCTGACCTTGAAATTTGCTTTGCCTGTCCGTGTGGTATTGTGGTGCCCAACGCTGCATGCACGGTGAACTGCAGGGAGAAGACGTGCAAATAGGCAGCGCAAAGCGAGTTGTTGGTGTTTTTGTGGAAAATGGGTCTTAGATGTCTGTTTCTGAAGCAAAGTCACTGCGCTGCCAGTTGGTGATTTTATCAACAAGAGCAAACTAAATACTTGCTGTAAATGTAGTGCAATAACAGATTAATGCTTGACATATAAATAATTCATTTCAATTAAACACTTACTAACCAAAATTGGCACAGAAAATAACGTTTAATGTGTTTAAAGCATCTGTATTGATTTGTAAATGAATGTGGATGATTCCTACAGTAGCTGCTTTATACTGTATCAAATGCTTGTCTTTCAGTTCATTAAATCCCTGCAGCATCTGAAGGCAGCAGGACTGATATGTTGCCGCAGCCTCTGAGAAGTGTCGCTCCAGAATGCAATGCCATTACGCAAAGCCATTCACTGTGTTTACTTTCATTAAATCAGCTGAAAACGACACCAGTCAATAACAGAATAACCACACACATCTCCACAGACTTGACAGTTATAACTTGATATTCTACCTTTTTATGACTGACACGTCGGGTTAGCAGGGCTCATCATAGCCTGTTTTCCAACTTTGTCTTTTCAAACCCAGGACTTTCTTGCTGTGCGGCAACAGTGCTAACCATTTGAGCCGCCATGCTGCCCAATAATGTAAGAGTACGGGATGGGTAAAGGCACAGGATGAGAGTAAACATGAGGGTGGGAGAATAGAGAATGAGATTCATTGTCTGGCAGCAGAGGGCCCAGATTAGATCACAAACTTTGCTGTTTTACCTGAGCAATTTGCTAAAAAAAAACAGGGAAAGGGACTGAGAATAAGAGGGTAGAAGAGGGAGAAGGGTGTATAGGGGATGGTGGAGTTTGAAAATAAAGAAGTTTTGTGCAGAGACAAAAGGGCAAGACAGGAATTGATTAAGTGTGTAAAGGTGATGCAACTCCCCTTTGTACAAATTACATTTATATGCAGCTATTCTATATCAGTGATTGATATTCAATGACAGACTTCAGTGTTATGTGTGTCCCTTTCTCACACAATGGTAAGATTTTTTTAACGTATTAGTACTTGGTGATAGCTGTATGCAAGTGGGACAACCTTTCGTTTTTCATGCCGTGCTGAAAAAGATAATGCGTCTGCTGCTGCCTCCATGAGACAGAAACATATTAGGTGTAATCAGTAAAAAATTTCACATTTAGGCTTGTTATTTGTGTGCACAGTGAGTTGGAATTGGTTAATCAAGCCACAAAGGAAATTGAGGAAACTAAGACAGCGTAGTGGTACATTTCCTTATTTTTAACATGGACCAAATGACCACCACCAACCTACCTCTCTGCAATATCTGTCGGGGAGCTGCCTATAAACATGATTTATGTGTTTTTTCTGGAGGCTGATGGATCTCAGTGGTTAACTGAAATTTGAAATTAAGGGAAGTTAAACTTTGATGGGGTTCATGATATCAGCAACCGAGATGGCTGGTAGAGGAACAACCCACAGAGTTCATTATTTTTAATTAGTCCAAACTTTTCAGTCTCTTTACTGCTGGCTTTGCACAGAATGCCACTGCTCTTTCATCTGGTACATACCGCCATCAGACTACAGACTTGGAAACTCTGAATGATAATCATTCCTTGCTTTTGTTGGGCCCACTGAATTGATTCCCAAGAAGTCAACTTTGGTGTTGTATTCTGTAACTACAGGTGTTGTTTGGCTGAAAATCAGTATTGGTTTTGGTCTGTTTTTGTGTGGAAAAAAAATCACTTGAGAAGAAGAAGCAGGCAGTCAGAGTTGCAAATCAGAGGTATAGTGCATTCAAAACACTTTCTTGTTGTAATATGGAACAAAAAACAGACAATAGTTGCCAAAATCGACCCAGAATCTGAAAGTGAATTGGTTTAAATTGCAACTGTATTATGTTTTTTTTTTTTTAAAGCCTTATATTTTAGCTTGATTGAATGTTCTTCACCAAAATGTACTGTGAGACTCGCAGTTAACTTCTCCCCCTACAGACAAAAAAACAAAAAAGAGAGCAACAATTTTAACTGCAAAAGTTTCAATCCATCACTGTCTTTCTAAGGTGACACAAAGAGTTGACAGAAATTGACGGAGGACTTCATTCAGCCCTTTTACTGAGGTGGAAACAAGTGCAAGGATGAGTGCGTTGTCTAAGTTATCCATGCTATTCTCACATGGTAATGGCAACATATTGTCAGTGGAGGCAATGAGACTAGGGAGGCAATGGTTTCAATATTTAGAGACACAAGCAATTTTCACATGCCTATGCAAAAAAATTTTAAATGTGGAAAAATTGCAAATACCCCAGCAGAAAAAAAATCACAAAACCATTTCTGGAAATGTGGGAGAAAGTAAAGTATTTGAAGAGAGGGTGCGCTATGACTTTGCCTTTTCTGTCACTGTGTGCTGTAGGCTATTATCTGTCCAAAGAGACATCAGTCTGCTGGAAATGTGACATGAAATTACCCACAATCCCCTTCTGCCCTCCCATCAATTTGGCAGTTTCACAGCCCCCCAGAGCTGCAGTATAATTTAGGTAGGGATTTCAAGAGAAATTGTGTGTGCTTGTGTGTGCATCTGCATGTGAGTGTGTGTGGGCATAAAGGAATGAGAAGGAGATAACTCGTCTACTCAGGTTGAAAGATTGACATTGAATGGAATGGAACTTTCTTTCTGAAGATGAAGACAGATAGGTGAAGTCCAATAGCACAAACTTCTTCTGCCACTCCTTCATTTGCAAAGTCATTACAGACAAGTCTTAGTGCAAGTGATTTGACTGAAGGTAAACTCTTCAAGTGTCTCATTAACTACTGCATGAACTTCACCAACATTCCTCCCTTAATGTGTCAGCTTTCTTAACAGTATATGACAACTTCTAGTTTAGTATTAGCCTGATTTTCAAGACTAATTTTCCTATGAATATTGCCTCAAAGCTTTGAAATGATATTCAGGCTCACCAACCAGACACTGAAGCCTCTAAGGCTCTGCCAAAGGCCCTTACTAATGTCTTCTGGGACTTGATCGTACCAATATATTCCTGAAGTAAGTTTTGAACACCTGGCTTAGTCCCCAGACTGAAGACAGGCCTCATCTACTTTCCATCTGTCTAGCTGTGGGGCCCAGGTGTGTTGATGAGGAACAGTAATAAAGGCAAGGTAGCAAAATGCGCCAAGTGGTACACAGGGTAAACCTCTCACAGCTTAATTTCTACCAAAATATACATTTTTTCCCCCCACAATTTCAATTTGAATATAAAAATAAACAAGTGTTATAATCAGTAAAGATGGACCCAAACACAGATACAGACAATTGAATTAACATAAAAGGGATTTATTGTAGGAATAAAGGGGAATGAGGAAAGCAGGAGGTTGGGATGTGATGGCAAATGGCAGAGTTGAGTTGTATGTTGGTTAGTAGAGTTGGGCTGAGTAGGACGGGTGGACAAGGGAGTGAGTGTGGCTGGCTGACGATAGGCTCGGAGGTTTAGTGAGCAAGCTGGCAAGGCAGACAGGCATTGGGACCGAAGGATAGTGATTCTGGAAGCACAAGGAAACGTGGTGAGTACAGGTAATGCAAACAACACGAAGAATAACTCCGAATATGTTATTGCGAGGCAGAGAGACTACCACTGTAGTTGAAACAACGAACAACAATAACGAGTGAATGGAGAACCAGAGTAGATGTACTGTTGAGTTGACGGAAGGCAGATGTGCAGGCTGGGCAGGTGAGGTGAATGAGCTGCAATCAGGAGGGAGCCAGTGAGTGCCAAGGAAGGAAGTCACACCCACACCCACAAACACACACAAGGAAAAAGACAGACAGGGGAAAACTGGAGACACAGGGGAAAAGGGAAACTCGAGGGAAATAACTACAGGCTCGGCTGGAGCCATGACAGTAAGTGAGTTTTAATTCATAGTTGTAGATGACTGTAGATGAATAATCCTTTCGTCCTGGTCTTAACTTATTCATACTCAGACATTGGCCTGTGTAGTTCATGTTGAACACAAATTTTCTTGTGAATATACTGTATATTCTATCATCACTTCACAGAGCTGATACAGAGATGGGCAAACCAATCTTCTCTGATAGGCCTGCATTCATTATCTGTTGTCACTGGTGATTTATGAGTCTGGCGGTCCGGGGTACTGGCAGCCATATGTCTGCTTGTCCCCACACACACACACACACAGGACCATCCTATTAATGATGTTCAGATTCATCATCCAAAGACACAATAAACACACCGAATTAACTTTTAATGGTATCGACAGCACTAGAGCTTTTCTTCTTTTCAGAAAGACAGAAGGACCTCACTTTGGGAGAGAAAAAGCTCCGCAAAGCAATTTTGTGTTTCAGTGAAGGGTGTTGTTGCCAAACACGGACAGAGAATTACCCTACTCTGATTGTCCATATCCAACTGCTGCATTGGGTTGAAAGAGAGAAAATCACATTAGGTCAAAAGATGTCATTAGCTGGTGGGTAATCTAAATTTGCTTCCCATTATGTTGAATGAGTCATTATCTGGTTAGTGCCGTAATACCATGTAAATGATAAGATGCACATCACCAGCTTTCAGCCAAGTGTATACCACAGCTATTTTTATACATTTGCACAAAATGGTAGTTAGTTAGGTATTATACAGCCTATTGACTCCAACTTGTAAATGGTTATTTTGATGGCCTGGTCAGTTGAGAGTCCTTAATAACAGGGGAGGACTAATTAAGCATGTTTCTGTTGTTTTTTTTCCAGCAAGTTGTCCATGTGACTAGATTTGAATATCCAGAGTGGGGAAAAGAGGTCATTTGCAGTGTGAGTGTTTGTATCGGACTCTGGTCCATCTGTGCTGGGTTGTTCACTGCTCTGTAGTAAATGTTATCTGTTCTGGCAGGGAGTCCATGTCAAATAGCGTGAGTGTGAGAAGAGTGTTGAAGTGGGTTAGAGTCATGCTCTCTCCCCTGTCACTTCAGGTCTTCCTCCTTCCCCCTAGTGGCCTGCTGGGTCTCTGTGATCATGGACAACTCAAGCATACTGTTACATCAAATGGGATCAGGGCAGCCATGTTGGATCTGTTTTCCCTAGTGGAATAGCAGACCATTCCAGGATTAGTAATTGGACATGGACATTCAGGGACACGGTTTCATCAGAGCACTCCTCTCAGCAAACTCTATGTTTCAAAGTCATGATGGTGTACTAGCATATCTCAGCCTTTGCATGGTATTTCTATCCAGTCGTTCCTTTTTGAATAATGGACGACAAAAACTAATTCATGTCTCAGACTGAGGCCTGTGGCGAACTGACCAAGTGCATTCAGTGACAAAAGATGGGGAGATGTAAGTAAGGTATAAACCATGACAACTTCTTGTGCATGTATTGCACGAGGCATATTTAACAATTCTCATCTTGATTTTTAATGTCAAAGCATAATTGATCAATATGCAGGAGTGTTTCCATTGTCAGGCAGTGGACTGTGTCTATAAACAAACAAAAGTTAAAAATTCAGAGTAAAGCACTGATACAAATCACATGGCAGGCTTTTCCCTGCAGAGTCATGCTAAAATGATGGACATGTCTTTCATTGGATCATTTAGCGCTCATTGATCTCATGATTACCATGTTAACTGAGCTGTCAGCTTTGGCATCTGGCATCACTGATTTAGGCAGGGGGAAAGAAACTAGGGAGGCAGGCCCACTTATCATGCATGGCCACACAATCTCTATTCTCTTTCTCAGAAGGCTAGCTGGCTTAATTACATGCTAAAAAAGTCTTCAAACAAGCTTCTTTCACAAAGTAATGTATACCTGTCCAGTCTTGTTAAATTCGAGCAAGATGACTAATATGAATATAAACACTTTGTGCAGACACACACAGACAGCACACATAAATTTCAAATGGAGAGATCTCATTTCTTTGTGACATGTCACTGCTGTTGTTTACTACAAAACTGTATGATGGATTAGTGGATCAGGAGACGTTACACAAAAATGAACTGCAAAAAACCCAAACATTAAACATGATTTGGAGAGCATAGACATCTGAGTGATTGTTTTGTCAAACTGTCAAACATGCCTATCCACCTCCCAGAATCAAATGAGATGAGAAACCTTGTGGAATGTGACCACCATCCGCGGTTTAATGATACTATCTCAGGCACATTGAGGCTCATATTTATTATGATGTAAATCTGAAGCACAGAATTGGGGAAAAAAAAAAAAGAGCACTGCATCTTTCTTTCTTGAGCACAGAGAGCTTGCATCAAATACTTTAAGTAGGGGTGTAACGGTTTGTGTATTCATCCCGAACCGCTTGGCACAGGATGTTTGGTTCAGTGCGCGATTTTCCTCAGTTCAGTATGCTCCCTGACCCAGACAGTTATTGTCAAAATAGTTTAATAATTTACATACTCTGACGGGAACAATAATTGTAGGGCTTGAGTTCCACCCAGAATATTTTGGCAGTGCACCACTTAGTTGTGGCATGGTCATGGATGTATGTTCACTGGCTTAGCCAAGTTACCCTGGTTACCCACACTTATGTAGTGTAGCTGCCGTCATTATTATTAAAACATGCGCAGTTATCACTGAATTTAAACAATATCACATCTCCTCGTCCCCCTCCTCTCTCTGTGATGGTCGGCTTTTCACTCCGCCTTTGAGTGAAGCCGTTCAGAACACCTATAAACAAATTTGATTTCCGACACGGTTGGACAGCACATTGTAAGAGCCAGTTCTGAGTGACCATAAATCAGCATAAAACAGCAGTCAGCAGGTGATCTGACTCCTTGCGGGAAACAGAAGGGTTGTTTTCTTTTTCCACTGCAGCAAAAACTAAACTGTTTTACTAATAGTTACGGCCAATGAGCCATTGTTTACATTTTTCAAAATGAAGGACCAAAATTTATTTTCTTCCTTTCTTTTTTTTCCTGCTGCACTGAAATCATAGCGAACTGTGACCCCAAAACCAAGGTACATACCGAACTGTGAATTTTGTGTACTGTTACACCCCCAATTCTCAGTGGTCCCAATTTTGTTTAATATCCTAATCAAAAGCCTTTTAGTTTAATTGAAAACACACACACACACACACATACACAAAACAATGCAGGCATCATAGTGGTTAAAGAATCAAAACTTGAACTAATTTAATTCTTGTGTGTTGGAGCAAATATGCTGTCAAAATATTTGCCATTATGGATCTCATGTATGTCACATAAATTTCAAACCTTTGCAAGAAGTCTGAAACATAAACTTGTAGTCCTTTAAAAATGCTCCATTTGTCCCTGTTAAAAGAAAATCGGTACCTATTCTAAACGTTTGACAGTTTTAAGCAGAATTCAATTCTACTAATAGACTTCCTTACAGCTTTTTGGGGGGAACTAACAATGTTAACAAATATAATCAATTGGATTTAAGAGTTGGGTATTTAGCGACCATAGTTTCCAGCTAACAACCAGTGACAAATCTTAACTAACCAAAAAACTAAGTCATACTGCAGCTCAGCTGATGTTTCCTTCATCCTCTATGTGTCAAGATCTTTGCTTAATTTCTTATGTGAAAGAGAGTTAAATACAGAGCCCAGACAGGACTGTGTGCACAGACTTAGAGCAGAGCCCTAGGTAACAGATGGAATTTATTGATTCAGGATATATCTCTATTAACCTACCCCAAGGTCATCGAACCTAGCCTCTACCTGTGAAGTGTTGTGCACCTGTGCAGTGCATGATAAATGGCATCCCATCCATATAGGCCTGCAGAATTTGATACAGTATAGTAACAGTTCATGACAAGAGTATACATAAAGACATCATGGATGGTGGTGGCTTGTGCACAGCCTCACACTCACTCTTTTCCCTGTGACACACAATCACTCTCAGTATTCACCGTAGCACAACAGCTTTGTATCCCCCCCTCTGTCGTTCATATCAGTCTTGTTGACACTGATCAATGGCAATGGCAGTGTGGAAGATGGAGGGAACACCAGAGGTATTGACAACAGCAATGGATTTTACAGGAAGCCAGTCAGTACAATCGCACAGTGACTTTTCTGGGGGGTGGTGGAAGAAAATGGCTTTCTTTTCTCTGTGATGAACAGTAATGTGCTTAAATTGAGTGCAGTGCTCGAGTATTGTAAATTTAGGCAATCATTACAACTACCAACAATCATCTATACTGCATGCAGTTGCTACATATAATTAAAAATCTCTTTGCAGTCCAGCAACAGTGAACAGAAATGTGTTGCCATTACTTTAAATAACATGATACCTGCACACAATGAGAGCGCAAGTGACCTTTGTGTGACAGAGATTAGTCTTGTCAAAACTCACAGATGTTATCTCTTGGTTTCATTTATTAGCCAAAGCTTTTTAGTGCAGCTAAGAAACCTGTTACGTGGGGGTGGTGCAGGTGAACCCAAGTGCAGACACACAGAGGCAAGGAGACAGGGACAGGCTGGGAGAAACTAGTACTGGTATCTGGAAAACTAGGGCTCAGGCTGGTAGCTGGGAACCAGGAGCTGAGGCTGGGGCAAGGGGAGCAGGTCTGGAGCAGAATCCATGGAAGCTGAGTTGAGCGGGGGGTCCAGGGCAGGGAAGTTGGGCTGAAGAGACAAGGGACAGGAGACAGGGACCGCAGCCAGAACAGACGGGACTGGAGGGAACAAGAGAAAGGGATCAGAGCCAGGGCAGACGGGACTGAGGGAGAAAGGGACCAAAGACAGCACAGACGGGACGAGCAAAGGCTACGATCTGGCAGTGTGGATTTGGCAGGGCTGAGTACAAGTAGAAGTCTTGATTATGGAACGGGTTGCAGCTGGTGGGGTTCTACTCTGACTCCAGCACACCTGTCTCCAATCACACACACAGGGAAAGAGAGGGAGAGAGCCACGGGGGAAGTGGCAACAGGTAGGGAAACACAGGACTGAGGCAGGAATTGTGAATCAACCCTCCAATTACCGAAACATGAATTTTAAATACAACTATTCAATTCATCCACAGAGACTTGAGATCTATTAGTGACATTAAGAGCATGTATATCCTTCATGTTGGAAAGAACAGAAACCCAGTCGGTGCTGTGACTGTTAAGAACAAAACAGATTGCCTACCTGAGCTGAGTGAAAACTAGATCATTTGACTAATTGTCAAATGACAAAAATAAAATAATCAAGAGTAATAAAAAATTACTCAAAAACACCCCCCTCAAACACTTGTTATATGCTTTTGTCCACATGATCACTGATATAAAATGTCCAAAAATAAGTAAAAGTTAAGATAAAAATGAATAGGCAGTGCATGAAAAACAATATGCACATAATTTGCAGTTATTCAAATGAGAGGTTTATGCTATAATGTGTCTGTAAAAAAGAAAAAGAAAAAAAAGAAACGCATAATGGAGAGGGTGATTTGATGTAAGAGGAAATTAAGGGCACCCAGAATAAAGGCAGAGGCCCACCAGCTGATGAGGAAATTAATTGGGTGTGTGGTTTATGTGTTACAGCAATAAACATTTTTTTCAGATTGTATTCACACAGTCTGCATGAGAAATGCAGAGTCTGCATATATCAGCTCGGTCATTGTTATGATCCCCCCAGGACAAAGGCTGGATATTATTGAATCTCAGAAGGGCACTGCCTCTAGCTGCTTGTGGGATGACTAAGACTGCAAATAATGCATTAAAGTTCTGTTGGCCAGTAGACCAGCTTAGCAGATGTTGGCTGCTTGGATAATCCCCCATTGGCTCTGGTGGATGTTTTGACGACCTCACTCCTGCCCTCTGAAAAGATGGGCTGCCGGTGCATGCTACTGAAACATACAGTACATGGTATTAAGTCGGACCACAGCTGTTCACTTCTCTGTCCATATTCAACTGGAGTTCCGCCCTGGAGCAAAGTCAAAAGCAATTTCTTCATTGCTGGATTTTCCTTAAGCACACAGTGAGCCCAGAACATGCAAATGATATGGCTGAAATTGGAATCTATTAAGTAAATTGACAAGGGGTGCCCAGACTGAACGTGATGAATATAAATCATTTGTGGCTCTTTGTATGTGTGACTTGTGGGATTGTCTGTGCAGCTGTGAAAATAGCTTTACCTCTCTATGATGAATGAGCGCCCAATGGAGACTGCCCAAGCTAATAGAACTGCACAGAAGACGAATGGTAAATGTTCCAAAGGGCAGAGTTCATGTTCAAAATATCATGCGTATTGAAAGACCAAATGCTTGCTGGACACAGTTCAGTCTTCAAAGCAGAAGAAGACTGCCTGGCTTAATTTAGATAATAATATCTAATATAGAAAGTTAAAAAAAATATTGTTTTCTTGTGAGTGTGCCTTGCTGACTTTAAATTGCTCCACTCATCCATCTCACAGTTATGCAAAGTAAAGCAGAGGAACATTTAATGAGCCTTTGCAAGATGTGGACTGTGTGTGGATTCTTAGCGAACTGTTCCATGATACGAGGCAATGGATAAGAATAAATACCGTATAGCCAGCAGGGTTCAATGTTAATGTTTTTTTCACTTGCCCAGTTGGGCAAGTGCCAAAGTCAGTTACTTGCCTTTATACAAATTGTTTTATTAGCGGTTATTAAATAACATCAAAGAAACAACAAAGTTAATTGTAATGTTTGATCTTTATTTAAGTAAATGAAACAGAACAAGGACACAGTGTCATAGATGCGAAGCAACAAACATTCTTGTTTATCGAAAATTGTATGACCCATCCCCTATAATTCACTGAACACTAAATTCTTTATATGAGCCCAGTTTCTTTCTAATAATGGAAGACTCCCTAACCCCGATGGCAAATACATTTTTTAGAATCATTTCTTCCATTTCAAGTTTCCTGATTTCCCTCTTTAATGTTTCTCGTTCTTGAGAGTATTTATGACATGAAAAATTACATGCTCCACTGATTCCTCTATTTGACAGTGCTCCCAAAATCCTGAGGAATGTTTGTTTCATGCATCACACTACTAGCCTACTCAATTCTTGATTGGCCAACGGCATGTGCCAATATTCTCCGACATGTGCAAGGGGAGGGGGCTATGCTTTGTGCCAGAGAATGAGAATATAATTTATGACACGATGATGATCAAAAAAAAATATTTAAACATTTTTTATTTTATTAAGTTTTTATTCAACTTTTTTGCCCAAAAGGGTAAGAGAGTTGCTAGATTTACTAGCCTGACGTGGCTTTTTACTTGCCCTGGGCAATCGGGCAAGCCTTATTGTTGAACCATGGCCAGAGAATATAAAATATCTATTTTTGAATGTAGTGTGATGGACTCTACTGTCCACGGTTGGACTTGTACTGTCTGCTTGCACTTTTAAGTGTCTGTACTGTCTCTGCACAGCACGTTTTTATGTATGCTGTCTCTGCATCAAATAAATCATGTAATATCCTCTTTTTTTAATTATTTCGTAAACATGAGAGGTCGTGGAGCACCATCTGTTCAGGAGGTTGATGTTCTAACACAGTTACATGGTGGTTTCTCTGTAGCACCCAATCCTCAATGTAACAATCTGTAGTTTATGGTTTAATGTTCAATTTAGGAGCAATTCTCTAAAGTTTAGATGTTTTCATATTCAACTCAAAGTCTATATTCATGTGTCACAATAATCCAGTAGGGTAATTGCTTTTCCTATCTGACTATACCAACATAATGCAATTATGTGGCTGAATTAAGCAGAATTTAATTGGCAGCTATGTATATTTGACCAGAGACATAAAATGTGTCTGCACTGAAACATGTTGCAAAAGTCAAGAAACTTACAAATGATGTTTCTCAATGATATGCAAGCAGCACCAGCAGTCACATAGATGCAGAGCAGGCTACAACTTAAATAGTAGGGGAACCTACATATATTTATCATTCATACTTGAAAGCACACAGCTATTTATCATTTCTAATGCGCAACTGATTAAAGTTTGTTTGTGGATATAAGAACTTATTTTTTAAAGATGATGTGGACCCACTTGTTTCCCTTGGGATTTTACTTTCCAGCCATGGCATGGCTAGATTGATGTGACAATGTTTGTATCAGTCTACAGTCTATTCCACCTCGCACCTGCTCTCCTGAACAGCTCCGGTGGATCTTTTATAACATTCTGCACCTGTGTGTCACAGCTGCTGTCCAAGGTGCTGATTCTGAGGCTGCCAGGGATGTGGGAGCCGCTGGGGGCACTTGGCGTTGTTGATTCAGTGAGGTGCTA
Organism: Thunnus maccoyii; assembly: GCF_910596095.1. Classification (NCBI taxonomy): domain Eukaryota; kingdom Metazoa; phylum Chordata; class Actinopteri; order Scombriformes; family Scombridae; genus Thunnus; species Thunnus maccoyii. The sequence goes on along the minus strand of NC_056549.1, from coordinate 17,906,211 downwards.
TTCCCATTGCTAACTATGAGGTAATACAATCTATACAGCTGACAGGATTTGCGTTTCTCTGTAGATGTTTAGGAAGCTTGGCAGTAAATTTCTGGGTGCTGCTCTGGTATTTTGTTCTCATCTCTGTGCAGTCATCATGCTGTGGCACTGTCATGGACGTCTAATGATTTGAATTCGCTATCTGAAAAAGACAATGATCCAGAGCCTATAAAACAGCGTAGCACATGTGGAAAATCAATATTGCCTGTAAAAATGCAATATCATAATGTGTATCCAATTGGTATTAATGTAAGCCCCTCCACCCAACTGCCAGCCCTCCTATGGCTACAGAGCCATAGGAGGGCTGGATCTAAGATTCTTCCCTAACCTGACTCATCCTTTTGATTAATATGAAGCAGTTTTAATCACTGAAATCAGTAAGTTATTTTATTATTTTTTTAAATCTTAATTCAGCAGATCATTCTATTCCATGTGTTCCTAATATTTTGTATGCTAAATCCTGATTGACAAGGATTCCAGTATTTCATAGCACTGTGCTCTTTGGACCAACACAAGGTTATATTCATCTTTGTTGTAGTAATTATTATGTAGTAGTTATTGTAATCTGCACACAGTCTGCTGTCTTCTTTATAAGACTCTCTATACAGGGCATGTGCAGCTGCATCTATAGAATATATATTTGTAATGAATACTGAGGACCAAGCTAAAAGTACTGTATAATCCTCACCTTTGGGCATGAATGACAGGATACTGCATATATTACTTGAATATTGTCAGTCATTTTTGCTGTTCAGCTGCCTCCAAACACGTTATCACCAAGCTGCTCTGCTTAGGTGGTGTGATTGACCCATACACTGCGATTTACATCCTAAAAAGGTGTTCCTGTTAAATGTTTATTTCATTTCATGATTTATTTCCATAGTAGAGCGAAAAGGGGAAAAAAAAAGAAGCAAAAACAGGAAATGGTCTGTGTCAGTTTGTGGTTCCATTAAAGGATAAGAGGGGAGGTGTACAGCAGAAGCAAATTTAAAGAATGGGTCTGTGATGCTTTAAATCAGAAGAATGAATGAGTCTGTTCAAGGAGGAGCAGAGCGAATAAATAGCAGCGGATGGCTTGCAGGGACATTGTGAGACAAAACAACAGTCACAACACAAGTACTCAGTGTATCCTTTCGGCACATTCTGGATTAAATGGAACTTCAGAGATATTTGTGGATTTCTCATAAAAAGCAGTCTCAGGGACAGTTGCAAATGCTCATGAATCCTTACTCTAATATGAGTCCAAGGATCTATGAGAACCAGTGTAGGTGTTTGGCAGATCCTGGAAATCATGTGAACTACAGATACTATATAACATCAATTAGTGACAGTAATCCAGTGGAATAAATACAGCATGTTTACCGATAAGACTGACATTCATTAAGTGACAAACCCCAGAACCCACACACATACTGTTCACAGGCATAATTTCCATCAAACCTGTACATGCTCTGCCTACACACTCTCTCTTCTTCTTCTTCTTCTTCAAAAAACAGGCATTTCACTCATTTCATATTCAGTTTTTGTGAATATTTTTAGAACGTTTAGAACACCAAACACATGCACAGGGCTCAGTGCCCCCACTCATCCCCCCTGACACCCTCATAAGGTGCTGTCTTCTGCAGGCACTCACTGAAACATAATGAGAAGCTAAAGGAAGAATCTTTCTTCCTCTCAAATTCAGTAACTTTCCTAAATTGGAGACAGGTAACAAAAGCACTGTATTTTAGAAAAAGCAATACATCCTCAACAGGAGTCTAGGCAGAAGCTCAGAATTGACAATAAACAATATTCCAATAATGTCTTATTATGTATGCATTAAAATGGTCTGGCAGGGATGTTGTTTTTGTTATTTTGAAGATTGAACGGAATAGCATCTGTCGGATAAATAAATGAAGATGAAATGCTATCAAGCTCTGTAAGAGAGCCAGGGCGGAGCTGTATTCTTCGATGTCTCAGAGCTGAATATCCCTCTGACAGGAAGGGAGAGGCATTGTTTTTTGTTGTTTTTTTTGGTTTTAGGAATTGATTGTTGTGTTGGCAAAGAGTGCCATTTTTGAGAAGCACTAAGACCTCTCCAAAAAAAAGAACTGAACAAACAAACAAAAAAAGGATAAGAAATTTTTTCCTTTCGAAATGAAAAAGGGGATTCTCTAAAAATGACACACAAGAAATGGATGCATTAGCAACAGCAGAATAATCCTCTACTGAGAGGCACATGTTTAAACAGTGGAAAGACTGCCCATCTTTGACCTGCCTCCCTCTCACCTTGAAATGAGAAATCTCATCTCTCATTCAGCAGAGCTGAGGTGCCTTCTCAAAATGTCAACTCTATTCACTGATTACTAAAAAGGCTAAAAGAAAAGGTCTTTCCAAAAAAACCCCTGCAAACATTTACCAAGAACCACTAATGGTATCCTCAGTGGGCTCCAAGTGCACAATTTGCAACTGTGAATACCAAATGGCAGATTGTAATTCCTGAAGTTAAAAGCTAACACATCGCAGGAGGATTAATTGCTCGCAACATCTACTGTATGCTGGCAGCCAGCAGAACTCTTTCTGGATACTTGGGAATCAACCAGATTTTGAAAGCCACTCAGCATAAGTAGGTCATTTACTGAACATACATTAGATTTTCATGGAAAGAAGTACATTTTCTTGCCTTGTTATTTTACCTCCTGTCATCTTTCATGCTGACTATACAATACATTTTTTTCACACAGCTTCAGGAATAATTTTAGTCTCCAAAAGTCTCCAGTGGGGCCCTCCATAACTGTAAATTCTGCTTCAAATTGTAAGACTTCATCACAAGGACACTCAACTATCATGTCTCCGGGTAAGAGATGGATGATCGCAGTTGTCCAAACTTCTGGATGAAGTCTGCCTGAGCTCGGACTAAAGCTTCCTCATCTATGTACACTGCTGGCCTCCTGGCTGTGACAAAGTACTGCACTTTCCTCAGGCTCCAGCCAAGGACATACATAAGCAGGCCACACACGGCTGCCGTCGACCTGCCCACTCCAGCATTACAGTGAACATAGACTGTGTGACCATTTTCCAGGAGACCATGAAGCAGGAATACAGCCTGGGGAAGCATCCTGATGCGTCCTGTAGAAGGGAATAATAACACAATGGCAATATTCATCTGTATGGATTGTATTTGTCATCAAATCCCTTTAAAAGGATTTACAGTACATTACAGTCAAAATAAACTTCTGACATCAACAGGTACCAATGTAGGTGGTGTAGCTGCTGTAAATATACTTTATATAGACTTTCTGTGACTTGTTAATGAGATTTCTTAGTGTGATCACACACAAGATGCTTTTGTCTTGGATACTCTAAGATTTTTTTTTTTTTTTTACTAGAATTCATCATGGACACATGGATTCTTCTTTTGTGACTGGCACGATACATGAGGTACTGGACTGTATGACTACTTATTATCTCAATAAAAAAGTCTTATGTGTGTGTTTTTACTTCATTTGTACTATGTGAGCCATGCCAAAGACACATTTTCATTGCCTTGTGATGCACAATAACGTTCTGATTCTGATGAATATTCTGGCTAAAGGAAACCTCTGGAGGTGATTTGAGGTCATGGTTGGCTACAATTTCATCAATCACAGATCCTTAGGCTTGACGAGGCTTATTTCTTGCATTCTTCTCGTTCTAGAAATGATGAATGTAAAAGCATTCATCCTAGTTCATTTTCAGACCTTTGAATTATTTGAATGGAACCTTTGAATTTCTAAGGTGAAAAAACAGCATGGTGAAGGTTGGCATTGTGAGTAAGTTTAGAGCTATTCAGCCAAATGACCCAGACTACAGTACAGTACATGCAAGTGCCAGCACTGCCAAAGTGTCTTTGAGGAAGATGTTGAGTCCCTAACAGCTTCAACCTGTGTCTGTCTGCTCACTGCGACTAAACAGTTATTATTACTGAATTCATTCTTGCATGCCCACAAAATTTTCCTTACCCTCAGTGCTCATGTCAGGTGTGGGTATCCACACGTACGCCAAGCCATTGTCATTGTACAAATTAATCATGGTCTCCGGGGTCATGGATTCCCCTTGGTTGCGCCTGCAGCCGTGGGAGTTGTTCACTACATCCTGTTCTGTCTGGAAGTTCATCACTGCAGTAATGCCCAATTCATGCTTCAGCTTGATCGTCACATGTTCCACTTGTCGTGGGCAGCTGCCCAGCCAAATCCGTGGCAGCACCCTGGGGGCAATAAACAGGGATGATCAAATAAAACAGGGATAATGTACAAGATTTTCAATTCAAGAGTCATTTTAGATACAGGTTGAAGTGATGCAAAGTGGAGATACAGAAAAAAAGAAATGATGATGATGATAGATCACAACTGTGGAGTAGCAGTGTTATAAAATAGTTTACAAAGTATGAAGAGAGCTTCAGACACTAAGAGGGAAAAATAAATGAGTTGTGAGAGATGCTGCTGGCTGGTGTAATGAGTAGGAGTACCAAAGTTATTTTTTAAAAACTGTCCTACTGACAGATGAGGTGAGCTGACGTTAGCAGGTCACTAATAAGCAAAAGGTTAGCTCTCGCTGTTTCTTTCTCCCACCTTCCTCCCTCTCTCCCTCATAGCAATGATGTTTTATTGACCTCCTGTCCCTCTAATTTTCTCCCTTACCACTATGGTTTGAGGCAGACTCCATTTAGTGTTCATTAGTATGCATTAAGTCAACAATCTGAGGAGGTGACGCGTAAAAGGAAGGAAGGACGCTGTTAATCTAGAATGTCCCAGAATGGCACTGCTGTGTTAACTCTCTGGTCTCCACTTCTGTTTCTATATGACCTCCTTTTTTTCCAACTGCAAATGGCATTGTCGTAAGTAATTCAACTGTGTTTTGTTGCTGCTGAACAACATTTTTTGCCTTCAACATGTAACAAGACTATTTAAAGATGAAAAACCGAACTACAAGTTTTCACATTATCTCTCCTGCATGTTTAGCAATTTGCTTATTCTGCCAGAGAGCTACAGTGACAATTATGCAATTATTCAAAGTAAAATGAAAAGATATTCTAGAAGGTTCTCCTTTTTTTCCATTGTTTTCATTTATACAAGAATATATGTCATTTTTTTAAAACAGTCAAGTGTTTAGTTTATCAACATTGGATTTGAAAATTGCTTCATTACTCAAAAACAAACATCTCAATATGTCAAAATCCCAATTGTTCGGTTCAACAGTAATAAAAACTGATTACAAAAAAATGTCTGTGTAACCCTTAGGCCTCCTCTTCTCAGAATATAACCAAGAGTGATGAGGGACCTGCTAGAAATCGAGTTTAAGTCCCTTTGAATCATATAATGAGTTACTGCAGAGTGAGTGTGTATGATACTCGGGGCTACACGGATGCAAGGTCTGAGAGACTAATTTAAAAAGCTATTAATAGTCAAGATACAAGGGCACAGTGCTTCCTACTGAACACAGGTCCTTGACATAAGCCTTGTAAGGTCTTCGGACACAAATTAAAACCTGATGGCACAAGCCAAGCTGGCTCATTCTTATGCGAGTTATGTGCTCACTGCGTCAGGGGTCCCGGGCTAATTTCTGCTATGCCTGGTATACCATGGCACTGAGTAGGCCTTAAAGGAGAAAGGCATGCATGGGTAGACTTCATTCAAACATGAACATGCATCCTCCATCCTTCATCCTCTCGGCTAACCCTAAATATTAAGCAAATTACATAACAGTTCTCTAAGTCTATCACTACTGCTCATGCTTACATGTTGCTTTAATTTCCGAATCCTCCGGGTTATGTCACAGATGCACAGATGTGACTGCAACAGCAAGGCCAGCCCTATAAACACGAAAGTCTGTGACTGACTGAGGAAGTTACACCTGCACATGCAAACTATTGACTTTCATCAACTTCTTTGACACATTTATCTACATTTGTTTGTGGTAATGAAACAACAGAGTATTTGTAAAACCTGTGATAAAGGTTTAGCTCTATTTTTACTGGAGCATAGAGTGACTGAATTTACTGCAACTATTCAACCTGGAGACTGTAAATGACTAAATGTAGTCAAACCTATCACTGAGATGTTATGAGCTGACACAACCAACTCAGTGTCTCTCTCTCTCTAAAAGACTTGTGAATAGGAAGATTTGAAAAGGCGAATACAAGGAGTAAGATGAAGAGTGCTTCCAACAAAGAGCACATTTCAGTCACTTCTGCAAAAATGAGACCAACAAGATTAAGTAGGTGATAATACAACTGCTAGTGGTTTACTTTTTGGAATTATATTTTTTCAAAGTGTCAGACAATTATAACAAAATGGGAAAGAGCTAAATTTAAAAAAACAGTGAGAAAGCATAAGAAGGTAACTGAGGCTCTCTGCCCTGTAAGAGATTGAGATAAGAAACTCAAGTTTTATCGAGAAAGGGCAGAGTGACATGACTGCCTTGTCTTCTTTGCAGGACACTAAGTACTGTAGAAGAAGAGTGATCCTTTAATATCAAGATGTTAAAGAATGCAAACTTGCATTAGGAATATAGATGGATACATCAAACGTAAGACAACTGGTTACATTTGAAAGCTGCAAGGAAGATACAAGAAGAGGAGCTGATGCATTCAAGTTGCTCAAGAAACAGTTAGACTTCAGCATGGAAATTCATTAGCCCCAGAGGACCTCATTAATTTTATAGTATTATTACATTTGGTACACACATCCGATTTGACATCACAAAGGCATGAAACTTCTAACAAGCATCATAACAGTGGGAGGGAGAATGATGGATCCACAAGAAAAGTACTTTGACAGTTTGCAGGATTTCGGCATCTTTTTTCATTAGAAACTACAGACGTCAAGTGAAGAATATATGAATGTCCAATTACTGTGAATCATGACAGGAAAGCCTTACAGGGATAGTTTGCCATTTTGGGAAATATGCTTATTGGCTTTCTTTCTGAGAGTTAGATGAAAAGATTGCTAGAATTCTCAGGTCGGTACTCTAAAAATGAAGATACAGCCAGCAGCAGATTAGCTTAGCTTAGCATAAGGACTGGAAACAAGACAAAACAGCTAGCCTGGGTCTCTCCAAGGGATACAGCACTGACTAAGACATTGTTTGTTTGTTTAATTTGTAAAAAAACAAAGTTGTGGTTTTACAGAGGGTTATGTATTACTTCTAGTAGTACTACTTCCTGAAGTGTCTGCTGATCGCCTGGCAACCTTACATTGACCACAAGACCATGAGAGTGGTAGTGATCTTCCCATCTAACTCTGCAGGAAAACAAATATGCATATTTGTCAAAATATGGAACAATTTAAACTGAGAAAGGTTGACTGAGGACACAGGAAATTGTTTTACTTACTTCATAGCATTTAGACAATCACAGTGTTCCCATACAACATTGTGCAAAGAAAGTATTACCTGGAAAAATGTATGGCCTTCTGACCAGCCACACCAAAATAAAAGTTGGTGGTGTGTTTCATCTCATCTGTGTGTCCCGTTTCTTCTATCCAGTGACCAATTGGGTGACAGTACACTCCATCCACCATGTTCCTCTTATCATATGAACAACTTCTGTCGTGGTGTGGACCATTGCCTGTTGACAAAGAAGACAACATTTGTGCAGGTTAGTGACCAAATACCATGTTGGGACAGAAGTATTCATAAAAACGTTTTTTGTTTGTTTGTTTATTTTTTTTGTTTGTTTTAGATTTCTTTCAGGCATCAGGCAGATGCCTATATTTCATGAGTTGTGTTAGACAGAAAAACAACATTAAATACATAAGGAGATAATGGTTCCCTTCTACCAACAAAAAACAGTGTTGGAAAATAAAGTATATTTACTCAAGTACTGTACTTCGGTACAAATTTGAAGCATTTTTATTTTGTGCTACTAAATACTTAAAAAAAAATTAAACTCCATTAAACCATTAAACTCTATAGACAATATTGTACTTTTTAATCAGCTACATTTATCTGCCAGCTACTGTAACTACTTACGTTGCACACATGTATTCAAATTAAATAAAAAACATATGATGAATTTATAAAATATAAATAACCCAACAGCATTTGAAGTAATTAGAATTAACTCCACCTTGATTAGCTACATTAAAATGCTGCCTACATGTTAATGCATCAACAACAATAACAATCCAGTAATCTAATAGAAATAATAATATGACACTGACAAGGATCATTTTTAACATTATGGGCACTTTTACTTCTGATACTTTAAGTACATTCTTCTGATAATTGTTGTGTTTCAGTGGTTTATTTAGTATTTTTTGTTGTGTTTAATGATTTTGAATGCTGGACTTTTACTTGTAATGATACAGTCTTTCACTGTGGTACTGCCACTTTTACTCAAAAGTCTCAGTACTTCCACCAATAAAAACAAATTTCTGCAGTTGTACACAGGTGCACAGGTACGTCAGCGTTTAGTAAATGACACTTGTGACTTTACCGCCATCACGTGGCGGTAAGGATACATTACATCACACCAAACAAACATGGAGTTATTTTCGTCTCGTTGGCCTGCCTTTATGTTACATACGAGGGGAATCACATTAAATATGCGTCTTCACACGCTCTACTCTTATGTACACAACTAAATGTGATGCACAAGCTGACAACATTCATATGTAACTTATTCATACCTTCCCAGATAAAATTGCCTCTGATTCTTTTGATGAACTTGAACCAGAGTGTGTCTTTACACGGCTCTGCCAGCTGCACGTCGCAGATCCATAGACACGGTTCATTTGGTGACGGGAACTTCTGAGAGGCTGTCATCTGAACCGCACCGCTCGGGTCCCAATGGCCCATTTCTGGACGCGAACCCAAAACAAAGACTTCTGTATCCGATGAGTCCGGAGTGAGAATGACGCCGAATCTGAATAACATGGTCCGGACTGGATGATGTGTCCTCAGTCGTTTAGTATGGCGGGCTTGAGTTATTATTTTACTGTATGAAACCCGTGCGGCACATACAGTGTGGTCTTGTAGTCTAAAAATAAACCAAGCTTGTTTTAGATGGTGTAGTCTGCACTAAAGATAGGTTAGAAAGAGTGAGGTCCCACTTTGTCAAAATTACCTGACCAATACACTAGTCACATTCAAAATACAATTGTATCAATGCTTCCAGTGGTTTAATTTCATGTAGGATTTAATTAGTACTTTGAGGTACTTTTAGGGTCTACTTCACTTGAGTATTTCCATGGCATATTACTATACTGTATGTTTATACTCCACTATATCAGGGAAATATTTTATTTTTACTCTATTGCATTTATCTGACAAGCAGTTGCATTTCAGGTTAAGATTTTTCATTAAAAAATACAATATCTTTAAAAAAATGTTAAAGATGAAAGCAGTGGTTCTGAACCTTTTTGGCTTGTGACCCCTTACAAAAAAGCAATGTTGATTCAAGGCCCCCTGTCATGTTTCAGATTTCTATGTTAAAACTGACTCTAACACATCCCCTCCAAACTTCTTTGGTAATTTAGATTAAATAACTGTTCAAGTTATCCAATACTTCACAAAACCAATATTCAAGAAAAGTCCTAATTATGAATACAGGTTCATGCAGCAGAACTGTGCTATTTTTTTTCCTCTCTGATTAATTATCTCACAACTCTGGCAGATTTATCTTGTGACCATTTGGAGGGGGCCCGATTATTAGTACAACTGCTCTTAGTTGCACACCATCGATCTCTCCATGTCTTTACAAATTACAACTCCATACTGTCCACACTGAGGAAAGTTGATGTCAGTTTTCCTGGTGAGATCAGTATAAAAATGTACTGGACATAAAGTAGGAGACAGAGAACACAGATATAATTACACACAGTAAACCACCTTTATTTGGATATTTTAGGTCAGCAAGTTAAGCATTTCCAGTATATCTACTACTAAAACTATTAACTAAATAACCTTAAATTCTAAATATAGACATGAAAAAGAGAGATCAAACTCAGCCAATCTCAGACTAATTGTGTATTTTTTCCCCTTGGAGCTTTATCTAATTCATCCCTGTCTTCATTTTCTTCATGTTTTATAGGAAAGGGAGGGATAAGTACATAAATCTGATCCACATAATCTTAAACATATTGTAGTTCTGCATTCAGAATTTATAATTTGCATAAATTACTGTTATGCACTGAAACCACAAAATCAATAGCCGAGAACTACACTAATACAGAAAACTTTGAAATTAAAATTATTCACCAAATGTTTGCTGTTTTGGGCTACATCCTAACTGATCCATATGTTACCATACCACCAGCTTACTCATGATAGAAACCAAAATATAGTCTTCTACTTCCAGCATGCAACACCCCACTAACTGTGTCTGCCACCTCACCTAGCAAATGTAAAATGGCTCCCTCAGACTTACTCAGATAGTTATACTGTTCTCTATTTCAGTAGGGTTCAGATAGGTGTAGGGCACTTTAAGCTCTGAGTTTCTGGCTTTAATTTCTTCACTTAGGTCGGACAACTCTGCTTGAAATTCCTTGATCATCTCCTTAGGCTCAGACTCGTCAAATCGTTCTTCAGGGTATGAACCCAAGGGAACCTGCCAAAAGAACAATAACAAAACAGGAAATCAGACTGACACAGCAATTTGTCAAGGTATTTTCAAAATGTGGATAAAGGTCATAATGAGCCTACCGTACACTAAAGATTCATTAACATCAAACTTACAACATCTGTATATTTTTCTGAAAGCAGCCACAGCATTCCTGCAAAGTTTGTTGTCTCTCCAACATTTGGTAGGGTCTCCAGAATTGTCTCCATGCTTGACTCCCCCTTGGTAGTTGGAGGTGGTTTGCGCAGCAGGAGCGAGCCATTGGGCATCCAGGAGCTGTAGTCAAACTAAATCACAAAATAAGCTTCAGTATGTATCACTTTTGTTTTTTATTTCATTTTATTTTTATTTCTGGGTCGTGGGCCCTTCTCTACTTCTTTGAGCCATGTGTCTAATAAAATGAAAAAATCTGAAATCACACCCCATACATTTGAGGTGTTAAAACAAACTTAATACTTGATCAAACATTAAAAAGTATTCTATTGTCCCAGCTATTTACTGTTGCCTCACCTGTCCATCATTGACGGCAGAGTGTTGAGCTGTCACAGTGAAAATCACCATGGTGATGAACTTGATCACTTCCTCAACAGTATGGAAGCACTCTGGAAACCCTGTTGGCAACATCACCATTGTCAGTCAATTGATTGCATTCAGTGTCTGCATGGAACGTTTCAATATACCATAGGCTAATCGTGTCTACAAATTAAAGTGAATTAAATACCTGAGGCTTTGTTTCCTAAGACACCATGGGTGAATATCTCACTGATCCATTCCTGCAGTTCAGAGTCCTCTTCCACCTCACAGTCTGAAGGATAATAGTGCTCCACTATTTCTGTTACAAAGCTGAGAAACATAAAAATAAGTCAGTTTTAAACTGTATTTTAAAATTGTGCTTTAGCCAATTAATTGCAGTTGTATGCAAAGAAAACCTGTTGATGATGTTCCACAGCTTCAGGCCGTCATCTCTGTAGTAGAAGTTGGGGATTGACTCCAGTCCTCGTGCAGTGATGTTCTCCGGCAGACAGAGGGAGCTGTAGGTCAACTCAGAGAGAGACCTTCTCTGGATCTCTATCAGCCCCTCATATCCAAGTGAACTCTAGTAATTAATAACACACAAATAATTAGGTTCAGATAAGTTTCATGAGGTAGAAAATAATAAAAACTGTTTTTAAAGAGTGCATTAAACTTATTTTTGCAATGTTTGTATAAAGATCCATACAATACTTAAAGCCCCTTCAGGTCCAAAAAGAACTTTTCGTCCATCAGTGTTAATGGGGAGAGTGTACCGGAAGTGTGGGATCAGCAGCTATACAGAGAGAGGGAAGAAAGTAAAATTCATGCTCATTTCAGCAAACAAGAGCAAGCATATCCTGAATGCCATGATCTCTGCGGTGTTATTATACCTTATAAATGGGATGAATCACAGGGAAGTTGCGGAGAGTGGCAACAGTATAGGCCTCCGCCAAATAGTGAGTGTTCATGAGGTGATGGACTGCCTGATGATCCATAAGATCTGCATTTTTAATAAACATCTTGGCCAGCAGCCAGTCAGTCTCTGGGTCACTGGGCAGAAAGATGGGATTCTGCTCAGAAGGTTGCTGATGCAGCTGGAATATGGTTCAAAAATATTAAAAGTTAAATTGTTATATGTTCAAATTATGCAAGATTTCTGAAAATGTACTAATTCACTATAAAATGTAATATGGCTGTGTGATTAGACCAGTAATTTTACCTAAATTTATACAGTACATACTGTCCCTGATTTGCTGCATCAGTAAAATACTGTACCTGTATTGCAATCGGCATCAGTTTTTTCTCTGGGTTCAAGTAGAACAAACAGAGACCAGGAGTCACATGCAGCGGTTCACCATTATAGTCTCTAGCGGGTATTCCATCCAACTTCTTCATGTCACAGATAAATATATTGCCATCCTGTATGGGAGTAAAAGACAGATGAGTGATACACTGCAATGCAGGCACACTCTTTAAACTTACAAATTGCTTCCCAAAGCAAAGATTATCACCCATTTAAAGCCACTCATCTTCCATACCTCCAATTCCTCCTCCAGAGAGCTATCCTCCTCAAGGAATGGCTTCACCATGTCCTCTGTGACTGGAAAGTTTGGAGGAAGCTCTGAGCAGCGCTTGATCACATTTGGGTTGATTGCATTCAAAAACTGGGATCCGTAAAAGTCATCTTCCTTCCAGTGCTCTGTAACATACTCTGGAAGAAAGGCAATTGGGAAATATCTAAAATGTATGTTCATTTTTGAAGTACAACATGATCCAGCTACATATGCACAAGTTAAGAGCTGAAAAAAGCAGAAAAACTAACATTGAAAATAATTCTGTTCTCACAGAATTTAATATGTGGTTCCCCCATTTATTAAAAATTATGTTATATCCAAGATATATTACAGAGAACGTATTGCTAAGTTAGATAACAAGAGGATTGTGACTTTTGTGCAATTTCCTCCCTGTATAATGAATCCATCTCATTGTTTTAAGATGCAGTACACCCACCAATATTCCATCTTTCTCTCTCAACCCAACCAGTCAAGTCAGATGGCCGCCCACCTAGAGCCCGGTTCTGTTGTGATTTGTCACTATGTAAATAAAATTGACTCAACTTGACTGTACCAGCCTTTTTCAAAGTGCTGCCATACTAAAACACTGTATTATTATTATAAGGCTTTGTTATAACTAATCTTTCTCCACATATATCTGTCTCTCATGTGCTCCTCTGGTCTCTGGGGCAAAGTAAACTAAAGAAAAGTGTGGATGACAGCATCACTCACTTCTGAGTTAACTTGACAGCTTTGGGTAAAAAAAAAAACTGGAAAAACTCTACCTGACATTGTTGTCTTTTTGTACCAGAAGATGTCTTTCATGTCGTCGATGCTTTTCCATTGTTCAGTAGATTCAACCAGCCCCTTATACTGGAGTTCAATATGACTGAAGCAAGGCAGGTTGAAAAAAGGGAAAACACAATGCACAGTATTAAACAACATAATAATATTAATGCTCATTTTGTTGTAGACATAGACATGGTCACAATATTGGAACCCAGTGGTGTCCATCCTAAATATTTATATAGACCCACGTTGTCAAAGTTGTACGTTCTATTTCAGATTCTTTCGACTTAGAGAAGCGGATTTCAGCTGGAAGCTCAGACGAATCATCGAAATTGATGAAGTGGGGTATTCCTTCATCGCCGATCTGCCATCTAAAAAAAAAAAAAAAGACAAATAAAGTTACTTAAAACCACATAGACATCTCTCCGGATAAGCTTCTGAGACCATATTTGCAGCTCTAGGAGAATGCGGTGCAGATGAAAACGTACTGGTAAAGGCTCTTTTTAAGTGCCAGCTCTTTTTTGCGGTGCTCAATCAACAGGGGATGTTCCTCCTCTGAAACCTTCATGGCTGAGAAATGAAAAGAACACAGATTTAGCTCTATTTTAAATGACACTAACAACAAGACTGACAAAAACTGAGAAAACTAAGTGATATTATGGTCTTGTCGGAAGCAGACCTCTCCCTCCTCTCAGCTCCACCAGTTCTCCGCTGGACACCCATTTGTAACAGGGGAAAAGAATGACATCTTCCTCCGGAGTAGTCACCACTATTTTGGAGCAGTACCACTGATCTTCTGGAAGAATTAAATAGGGATTTTTCTCCACCTTGACCAGCAGAAGTTTCCCCAGAGAATCACCGGTGTCTATGGTGTAGGTCCCTGTCTGAAAAATAAGGATTCATATAAATATAAACAAAGTAAATGCAATGTGTTGAAAAGGTCGAATTAACTGAGATTGAAATGTGTCCTACAGTGGTGTATTCAGTCAAGCAATGTGTATGGTCAAATCAAACAGCCCACGAAAAACTGCAAATAAACTCTCAAACATCATATAGTCAGTTAACATGCACAGTTCTCCAAAATTGTTATTTAAATATTACAAAATGTAGATTCTTTAAATCTGGATCTGCATCAAAACACACATAGTGTACATAGTAGAATACCTGAATCCTATCTGTAACTATTTGGGATTTTTACAATAGTAGCTTATTTGAAATTAGTTTCATGACCCCTGAATTTAAATTTTATCATGCACCTGTCATTTCATTTCATTTGCAGTTGCTGTCTGTGTATGAGTTATGCTGGTGTATTTCAGGTGAGCCACACCTGCAGTAGGAACATCTGGCAGCTCAATGTGGGAAAGTGTGGAATATGAAAAACTAAATGTAAACCTCTGTTGAATTCATCCAAATATCCTGAATACTAAATTTAGAAGAATAATTTAGAAGAGTTTAGAATAATAGTTTTAGAAGAAGAATTTCAATGAAATTTGTTGGAATAGTGTCCACAAAAACAATACAAATTTTTTTTTAGAAAATGCAGGTCATCTCCTCAGGCTAGACTTACTGAAATATTTGTCTTGAACAAACCCAGGATATTTGTTTAGCCCTTTAGTTATGTACAGATATGTGAAGTGCTCTCTGGATTGCCACACAATGGTGCTATTTATTATGTACAGTTGAGTGTAGTTAATTACCAATCCATCAACCAACCAGTACATATGTGTGCACAAACAAAAAACCTTTTAGCTAATTGAGATTCAATATATACGCATCGCTTATCTGGGTTCAACTTACTGTCCCAGTTGTAAAGTCAGTGCCGTAGTTGTCCAACTCAGTTCGCTCACTCTGCCCTTCAGTTCCAAATAAAGTGACATATATGTGGTCCCATGTTCCTGCATATTCCATGTCACCTGTTGACACCTCTAGCTTGTACTCAGCCATGGTCACTCAGTGCAAACTGTCCAGAAAAAGAAGATAACGTAACCCTTGCAAAGAATTATTTCACACGAGCTTTTGGCATTTTTTCAAAACTTAAAAATGTTCTTCCACAGACATCCAAAGAAGTTCTCATCACTAAACTTCTGTCTGATCTTATCCTACATACATTGTTACATGATTATTAGCTGTCATAGCATGAGGAAGGATGAGTTAAGTTATTACATGTACCTTCAGATGTTTTACCTACCCCCTTTCTTCAGCTACAGGTCCACGTTTTCCTTCACTGAGGACTGTGTATGTCTTCTTATAGTAATCCCCTCCACCCCAGCTTGGACCCTTTTGTGACGACACGAAACATTAACATAACAGGTGGTGTAACTCTAAACTTTGTTGTGTTTCCAGTTTCTAGTGCCTAGAGGGTCAGTAGGAGGGGCACAGTTGTACTGAAATATCCATTTCATCCCCAAAAACCAAACTCCAGAGGCCTAATTTATTGATATCTCTGCATTTATTAAGGCCTACTGCCCACTTTAAGAGGACATAACAGACTGTATGAGGGCTGTTGTGCTTGAAATTCATTGTACATCACTTTACACCCAAATGTGACACTCATGTGCCCATTATCTATTATCTCTTGCTGTCTGTACTTCAGATATGCTTACAGTACGTTTTTACACATTTAACTCCAAAATAATTGAAAGAAAATTAGAATGTCAGGTACTAGAAAGCAAAGAGTACACAGTCCTCTAAATTGGTTATTTTAATACTAAAAATGTTTGACAATTTTAATGTGCATCTAGATCTAGAGGTGCTATAAAACAGTGATATACAATAATGCTACTTGTCTGGTGAAGGCTGTGATTTTTGAATACCTAAATCAAGGGCGTAGGTTTGGTTTTAATTTTGGTAGGGACATTTTTTGTCCACTTTTTACCTGAGAGGCTGCAGCTCATCTGTCTGTGTGTATCTATGACATCAGAGTCACCTGAGAGGCTGCAGCTCACCTGTTTGTGTGTCTCTATGCTGCTCAGGCTGCTGCTGACAGGATTTTCAAAATGAAATGATGCCTGACAGTCACAAACAGATCAGTTGGAAACGCTGTGGCTAATTTAGCTTATATATAATCTTCATGTCTTAATGACACGTATGCAATAATAACTCTGCTCTTGATCCACTCGTGAAAAGGGGAGAGATGGCATTAAATAGTAAATATTTCCCCACTAATTTCAAAGATTAATGTTTGGATTGATGACAGAACATTCTTATTAACTAAACTCAACTGTTACTGACACTTTGGTTCTTCTTTAAAAGGACCAGATGTCTTAATTTGCTTTTGGGAAGAATTTTTACCAACAGTAATAAAGTTTTTTAATTAAACATCATGTCTGAGCAACATTCACAAATAAGCTAACAACACTTAATGCCTGAAATTAAACATAATATCAAATGATCTTGTTTTATCCAGTGAAGTCATTTTCAATTCTGTGACATTTGGCACATTTAAACTATAATTACTAACTGCTTCAGATTCTCCACCTCACTAACTTCATTACTGCTGCTGCTGCTGCTGGGCTGCTGGTAGTCAACTATGCCTACAGCTTGAAGTTGAGGGTTGCCAGATCATCAGGTCAAGTATCCCCTGTATCCTGCTCTTTCACTCATTGTCATAGTAGCACACTGTTTTTGCAGAACACACAGAAACCTAGCAACGCGATCTTACCATTAACATTACGTGGAGGTAAGCAGCTAGAGATCAGTAAGAATATTGGTAGGGACAATCCAGCAACACCTTGATATTGGTAGGGAACATATCCCTACCATCCTTACCCAATTCGGCTAGAGCTGCAATGATTAGTCGATCGTCAGAAAATTAACCAGCAAATATCTTTATATTTGATTAAAGACTGCAATCATTTTTCAAGCAAAAATTGTTGTTTGTCTTTATATATGACAGTTAATTGAATATCTTAACATTTTGGACTATTAGTCAGACAAAACAAGCAACTTACTTGACGTATCACTTTTTTTGTAAAACTGTCAACGAATGACACATTTTCCAGTGCCCTCTCAATCTACAGTCTACATGATTTTGCTTACTAAAAACCTATATTGTAGGCACAACTTGACTGCTCATACTGATGATACTAGTGCTTGTACAGACTTGCTGCCCTCGACACATCCTGTAAATGCTGATCTACTGCCATTGTGCTGAAGAATACCAAACACCACCCACCACCCGAGGCTCAGGGACTCGGTGGCTCGGGGGCACAGGGACCAGATTCGTTCATGTAACAGAGTCGGACACAGTTTGTTGTCCAGCTTGTTAGACTGAAGACAGTAGACTTAGTGCTTTTAAGCCTGAGGATACTTTGCTGCTTGCGGACTTTGGAGATATTCTCTGCTGCAGTTTGGTTGATACGATAGTTAGACTACTTTAGTGCGTGTTAATAATTGTTTTTCAATGTTTCTCCGGGTAATTCCTTATTTTGTCATGTCACAAATACAAGTTTGTATTCTTCTTTATTTAAATTAAAAACCACACACATTTAGCATCAACACAATTATCACTGTAAGTAAATAAAAACAAATTGATTTAATAAAATATCAGATGTATTTAGCATTTACAGCCTAATATTTTGGGAGGATTATAAAACATAAATGTATTTATTACCACTTGATATACACACATCTGCTGTCCTGATTTATAGTGGCCTGAGAGATGCAAAACACCTAGTACTAGAAAACTCAAAATACTTTATACATTTAGAAGTCTGTACTCGAGTGTACTGAGACAACTCAAACACTCAAACTTCCCAGCACTACAGTAGGTCTGACATGGTCTTTCAGAGGCTTAACATGTCATCACAAACAAAGCTTTTAATTTCTTACATATCAGCATGTCTTTTAGCAGCACTAAAACAGCAAGCTGTGTTTGTTGTTTCAAGGTCAGAAGTCTGTAAAACAGGTTTCATCAGCCACAGGGCACCCTCCCTCCACACCTTTAAACTATTTGCATCCTGTTTAGAGTTTACAGAAATGGTTTCACCTGTATATACTGTAGACATTGTATGCTGTTATCCACTTGTTGTTCCCATATACATATATGTATCCATTGTTTCACACACTTGCTTGTACATAATAGTGATATGTTATGTTCTACTACCTTTGTTGAGAGCCACTAGAAACTTGAGTCAAAGTCCTTGTATGTGTACACCTACAGCCAATAAAGCTGATTCTGATCAGTACACAGTGCCGACACGGAGCTGACAGACAGCTGACATTTGTGTTTACAATATGTTTATGCCTACAAGTTTAAAACTATACACCCAACACATAGCTGCTCCCTCTTTACCTTATATTGTAAGTATTCAAGTGATACTGCTTCTGTGTGATACACAATGAGATGAGCACATTTTAAACTTGACATGATATAAATCTAGGTAGGTTGATAGCTGCAGAAGGAAAAGAATAGTGTAAAGGTGGTCTTGCATGTAGACAGCTATGTATATCTGACTCACATGATCACATTATTAATATAAGCCTCTCTGTGACACCTCTCCCTAAACTGGTGTTGTAGTTTTGGCTTCCAGAAACAACTGACTTGCGTGTGAGTAGACTTAATGAAGTAACCATACTGAAGTAGATTTTTTTCATCAATTACTTTTGTAATCTTGCTCAAGTTATGTTGACTTCTACTTGTCATTAAGCAATAATGCATGCTGAATGACAATGTTGATTAGAATTAATTTTTAATTTGAACTGCAAGCCAAGCAAATGAGTAGTCTTCAATAAACATGAACAGTCATACATCACCATAAACAGTCTATGTTCTGTACTCACATCATTAAAAGTTGAAAAAAAAAATGAATACATAGCATATGCAACAGAAAAAGCAGCTGATATCACAGCCTCTAACAGCCATCATACTGGAGGGCAGAAAATATGCATATTCTTGGTCCTGCTAGGATATAAATGCATTATTACTGACTGCTGAGGTACCTGAAGACTTTTCTGTTTGCCGCTGCCTTTCATTAAAAAACATTAAGGGTTAATATTTTACACTGCACTGTTACTATTATTCTCTTGTTTTATCTGTCTTATTCCCTTTTTAGCTTCTTTTTTATTTCCAAATTTAACACTTTTTAATTGTTTGTATATGTCTTTTTACTTGTTTTGCTTTTATATTCTGTTTTAATGCCTTTTATGCTCTATGTAAAGCACTTTGAATTGCCCACTTGTTGAAATGTGCTATACAAATAAACTTGCCTTGCCTTGCCTTGCCTTGCCGTAGTTTCATGTGAGATAATTCTAACAATTTCTATTATGGCAGAAAACCTATTTTATTAAAGGAGTACCAACTTGTTACATTTCATTGCATTATTGCATTGTTGATCACCATATGTTTGTGGACTATGGCCTAATTGATACATGGGTTCAAGCTGATGCTTAAACACTTGTAACCCAAACTTTTCATTCAAGTTTTTGCTCAACACAGGTCTGTGTAGTACCTACAGTAATTCACACAAAGATACAGGCACCCTACAATAGGCCCACGTTACATGATACAACCAAAATATAGTCGTCTTCTCCCACTATACAGTGCTGCTTGAAAGTTTGTGAACCTCTTAGAATGTGCTCTGTTTCTGTATAAATATGACCTAAAACGTGGTCAGATTTCCACGCAAGTCGTAAAACTAAATAGAGAAATCAATGAAACAAATGAGACAAAAATCTTGCACATATTTGTTTATTTATTGAGGAAAATGATCCAATGTTACATATTTGCGTGTGGCAAAAGCATGTGAACCTCTAGGATTATCAATTCATTTGAAAGGGAAATCAAGGGGGGGACAATCGAGTGTGAGTGTGGGAGGCCCTGCCTTATTTAAAGAAGAGAAATCTGGGTTTTCACTATCAGAGTCTAAGCTTAACAACACAGGTTTGTGGAAATGTGTCGTGGCTCGAAAAAAGGAGATTTCTGAAGATCTAGAAGAAGAGTTGCTGATACTCACCAGGCTGGAAAGCGTTACAAAACCATTTCGAAAGAGTCTGGACTCCACCAGTTGACTGTCAGGCAGATGGTGTACAAATAGAAGACATCCAACACCATTGTTACCCTCCACAGGAGTGGTTGAACAACAAAGATCATACCAAGAGCAGATGCGTAATAGTCCGGGAGGCCACAAGGGACCCCAGGGTAACGTCTAGGAAACTACAGGCCTCTCTTGCAGTGGCTACAGTCAATGTTCATGAGTCCACTGTCAGGAGAACATTGAGCATCAGTGGTGTGCATGGCAGAGTTGCAAGGAAAAAAGCCACTTCTCTCCAAAAAGAACATTGTTGCCATCTACAGTTTGCTCAAGACCACGTGGATAAGCCAGAAGGCGATCGGTAAAATGTTCTTATAATTTACAATTTCATATCATTTTGTGGGTGAATTTCATTCTGTGGGTGGATGAGACCAAAATCAAACTTTTAGGCTTGAATACGAACACTCTTAGAAAAAAAGGTGCTGAGTCAACCCATATATGGTTCTTCGGCTTGTCTCCATAGGTGAACCCCTTTTTGGTTCCTGGTAGAACCTTTTTTAAAGGTTCCACCTGGAACCCTTTCAGAAGGTTCTACGTAGAACCCAACATAAAGGGTTACACCTAGAACCATCTGTGAAAGGTTCCACCCAGAACCCGCCATGAGAGGTTCCACAGAGAACCCTTCTATGGTGTAATGGTTTCACCTAGAACCCTCACTAGGGGTTCTATCCAGAACCTTTTCACCTTCTAAGGGTTTCATCTAGAACCCACTGAGGGAGTTCCACCAAGAACTCTTTCATATTTCAAGGGTTTCATCTAGAACCCTCTTGTCTTCTGAGGATTCTATGAAGAACCATATTGTATTCTACAGACCAGGCAAAAAATGACTGAATCCCATATATTGTATATTGTGCTCATCCATCATTTTAACAATCTATGTTACAATTACCAATGTTTACAATGTTGACATTGAGAAAACATTCAAACAATTCAAAGGAAAAATGTATTGAAAAATCTGGAATGGAATCAGCAACATGACAAATTGGACACAAGCCAGGCACATCAGGCTGTCCTCAGCAGGTGAATTCATGTAATCTCCAGCAATGGTGACATAGCAGAGAGGGATGAGAAAAAAAGACAGTATCATCAATCCAAGGTACACTTACTACACCAGATGAAGCAGTAAGTCATCTACAAACAACAAAATACTGCATGGTCCAATGAGAACAATCGTGGTATGGGCACATAATAATGGTGACAGTGGAACAGATTGAATAAACCTGTCCTCCAACTCCTATACTAAGAGCCTCCACTGGCACACAATCAGATGAAAGCGAGGGAACCCTACAAAGTTTTCACGTTAATTTATTTAAAATGGTCCACCTTTTACCATAAAAGTCCTTAGCTAGAGTCAAGCTTGCTGGAATAAGATATCAGATTTAGTTTACCTTGATTCTCTGAAGTTTCTGATCTTCTGTCACTTCAAATACACAGGTGATCACACAGTGTGTGAACAGTAATCACTATTGATATGTCACCTTGTTTTGTAGAGAAGGACAGACCATATGGGCTATCCGTAGGGAAACCAGCTCTCAGTTCCCACGCACCAAACCCCAGCCTTTCCCCTTGGAGACCGTGGTTCAATTTCCAGCTCCAACATCCCTTCACACTGTAGTCCTCCATCCCCCAGGCCTCCCACAATCCATAATAAAGGAACAATAGATAAGGAGGGTCAACTGCCCACTCTCCAAAAAGAAAATAAGGGCCAATTAAATGAGCTCATGAGCTCCTCCCTCCAGAGGTTGTAGTTAAAATGGTCAAAACAAAACTAACATGGTGGCTCAGTAGGTAAGAGCATAGCGGTGCTATTTTGAAGATTGAGGGTTCAAGACATGATCTTCCCACCAGAGAGTACATATATGTATATGTATGCACTGTATTCTTAGCCACTTTATAAAAGCACCAGTTAAGTGTTGTACGTCATGAATTAGAAATCATCGGGGGGAAAAAACAATATCAAAAAACATCTTCAACAACAAATGCCCCTCAATTCAACCCTTGTCTCTGTGGTCTCTCCAGAGCCTACAACACCTATACACAGTGTATATCACATTAGAAAGACTAACCAATTAACATAGTGTCTGTTCAATACAGATACACAATTAACTATTGTATGGCATGAAATGATAGCAAAGAAAGACTATGGCAGAACACAAGTAAAATGAATTTATTAAGGGGATTCCATATACATGTACATTTCAAAATACTATTTGAATCATGAGTAAACATTTGAATATTTGAGGGTGAGGATCTTCTAATACCTATGCTTTCAGCAATCCTTGAAGAAGTCTTTCTTCTAAAAAGGGTTATTTGGATTGAGTCTTACAAAGAACCTTTGAAGAACCCTTTCTTCAAAAAAGGGTTTTTCAAAAGCAAATGGTTCTGGTTAGAACCGCAGCCCTTCAAGAAGAACCCTTTTGGAACCCTTACTTCTAAGAGTGAAGCATTATGTTTGGTGATGAGCAAACACTGCATTCCAGGATAAGAACCTTATCCCATCTGTGAAACATGTTGGTGGCAGTATCATGGTTTGGGCCTGCTTTACTGCCTCTTGAGCAGGATGGCTTGCAATCATTGATGGAGCTATGAGTTCTGAGTTGTACCAGCAAATTCTACAGGAAAATGTCAAGGTATCCATCTGTGAACTAAAGATCAATAGAAAGTGGGCCATGCAGTAAGACAATGAGTCTAAACACACAAGTTGCTCTGCCAAAGAATGGTTAGAGCAGAAGAAAGTTAATGTTTTGGAATGGCCGAGTCAAAATCCTGACCTTTATCCTATAGAAATGCTGTGGAAGGACCTGAAGCAGGCATTTCATGCAAAGAGTACCACCAACATCCCTGAGTTAAGACTGTTCTGTAAGGAGGAATGGGCTAAAATTCCTCCCAGCCAATGTGCAGGCATGATAAACAGTTACCAGAAACATTTGAAGTTATTGTTGAAAAAGGGGGTCACACCAGTTGCTGAAAGCAAGGGTTCACGTACTTTTGCCTCACACAAATATGTAAGATTGGATAATTTTCCTCAATATATTAATTTATAAGTTTAATTTTTTTGTCTCATTTTTGGGATCCATTTATTTTGTTTTAGGACGTGTAGAAATCTGATCGTGTTTTAGGTCATATTTATGCAGAAATAAAGAAAATTTTAAAGGGTTCACAAACTTTCAAGCAGCACTGTATGTTTCTACCACCTCACTTTTTGTATTCACCAAAATCAAAGTTTAAAACTCAACCCAGCATGCAAGACAAGTTTTGAAAAAGGTATGGATATTGTTCACTAATGCAGAAAGGAAAAAATGTCTCCCTCAGACTGACTCAAATAGTTATACTGTTCTCTATTTCAGCTGGGTTCAGATAGGTGTAGGGCACTTTAAGCTGTGAGTTTCTGGTTGTAATTTCTTCACTGAGGTTGGACAACTCCTCTTGAAACTCTTTAATCATCTGCTTAGGTGGAGCCTCATCAAAGCGCTCTTCAGGGTACGTACCCAGGGGAACCTGCCAAGATGACAAAAACAAAACTGTAAATCTGACTGACACAGCAATTTGCTTGTGGTGCAAATTTTCAAAGCCCTTTCCAAATGTGGATGGATTATATATTATTAGGGCTGAACGATTTTGAAAAAATATCTGATTGTGATTATTTTTACTGATATTGCAATTGCAATATTAGAGGGAATGATCATTTTTACATTATTTATAACGATTTTTATTGAAGAACATATTCAATTATTTTATTTCGAAAGTTAAAATAACAAAATAAAATATATAGGCAACGAAACAAAACAAAACAAAAAAACAAAGATAACAGCAAACTTTCAGTAAGCCACACAAATAATAACCTTCCAATTTTCAAAAAGGGCGTAGGATGAAGAAGAGAACTTTTCTAGTCCTACCCCTCCTTTTTTTTTTTGTTTTACTTTATCAATCAAATCAAAGCCATTAAATTGATTATGGTGTTTGTTGGTTTTGCAGGGCTCTGTACCAAACAAAGATGTTTTCAAAAGTCTGTAGAATATGATGTTTAGGCCAGGACATTATTTCATTTAAAATGGCATTTTGACACACATTTCTCCTTTAACAAAGATTGTGCCTCCTGCAATTTGAAAATTGCAGAGGGCTATGTGGCAATTTTGATAAAATTTCAATTAATTGTTCAGCCCTATATGTTATTCCTCTATTTGTGTGTGTTTTGAACACCAAACCTACCACATCTGTGTATTTTTCTGTTAGTATCCAAGCCAGTGCTGCAAAGCTTGCTGTCTCTCCAACATTTGGTAGGGTCTCCAATATTGTGTCCATGCTTGACTCTCCCTTGGTGGTTGGAGGGGGTTTACGCATCAGGAGAGAGCCATTGGGCATCCAGGAGGTGTAGTCAAACTAAATCACAAAAGAAGCTTCAATATGTATCAATTTTGTTTTTTAATTTCATTTTGTTTTATTTTTCATGTCTGGGTCGTGGGCCCTTCTCTACTTCTTTGAGCCATGTGTCTAATAAAATGAAAAAATCTGAAATCACACCCCATACATTTGAGGTGTTAAAACAAACTTAATACTTGATCAAACATTAAAAAGTATTCTTTTGTCCCAGCTATTTACTGTTGCCTCACCTGTCCATCATTGACGGCAGAGTGTTGAGCTGTCACAGTGAAAATCACCATGGTGATGAACTTGATCACTTCTTCGACAGTATGGAAGCATTCAGGAAACCCTGTTGGCAGCATCACCTTTGTCAGTCAATTCAGTGCCTGCATGGAACATTTCAATATACCATAGGCTAATTGTGTTTACAAATTAAAGTGAATTAAATACCTGAGGCTTTGTTTCCTAAGACACCATGGGTGAATATCTCACTGATCCATTCCTGCAGTTCAGAGTCCTCTTCCACCTCACAGTCTGAAGGATAATAGTACTCCACTATTTCTGTTACAAAGCTGAGAAACATAAAAATAAGTCAGTTTTAAACTGTATTTTAAAATTGTGCTTTAGCCAATTAATTGCAGTTGTATGCAAAGAAAACCTATTGATGATGTTCCACAGCTTCAGGCCGTCATCTCTGTAGTAGAAGTTGGGGATTGACTCCAGTCCTCGTGCAGTGATGTTCTCCGGCAGACAGAGGGAGCTGTAGGTCAACTCAGAGAGAGACCTTCTCTGGATCTCTGTCAGCCCCTCATATCCAAGTGAACTCTAGTAATTAATAACACACAAATACTTAGGGTCAGATAAGTTTCATGAAGTAGAAAATAATAAAAATTGTTTTTAAAGAACGCATTAAACTTATTTTTGCAATGGTGCAATATAATTGGAGTATATATTGTATGTTAAAGATCCATACAATACTTAAAGCCCCTTCAGGTCCAAAAAGAGTTTTGCGTCCATCAGTGTTAATGGGGAGAGTGTACCGGAAGTGTGGGATCAGCAGCTATACAGAGAGAGGGAAGAATATTAAAAGTAAAATTAATTCTCATTTCAGCGAACAAGAGCAAGCATATCCTGAATGCCATGATCTCTGCTGTGTTATTGTACCTTATAAATGGGATGTATCACAGGGAAGTTGCGGAGAGTGGCAATAGTATAGGCCTCTGCCAGATAGTGAGTTTTCATGAGGTGATGGACTGCCTGATGATCCATAAGATCTGCATTTTTAAAAAACATCTTAGCCAGCAGCCAGTCAGTCTCTGGGTCACTGGGCAGAAAGATGGGATTCTGCTCAGAAGGTTGCTGATGCAGCTGGAATATGGTTCAAAAATATTAAAAGTTAAATTGTTATATGTTCAAATTGTGCAAGATTTCTGAAAACGTACTAATCCACTATAAAATGTAATATGGCTGTGTGATTAGACCAGTGATTTTACTTAAATTTATACAGTACATACTGTCCCTGATTTGCTGCATCAATAAAATACTGTACCTGTATTGCAATCGGCATCAGTTTTTTCTCTGGGTTCAAGTAGAACAAACAGAGACCAGGAGTCACATGCAGACGTTCACCATTATAGTGTCTAGCGGGTATTCCATCCATCTCCTTCTTGTCACAGATAAATATATTGCCATCCTGTATGGGAATAAAAGACAGATGAGTGATACACTGCAATACAGGTACACTCTTTAAACTTACAAATCGTTTCCCAAAGCAAAGATTATCGCCCATTTAAAGCCACTCATATTTCATACCTCCATTTCCTCCTCCAGAGAGCTATCCTCCTCAAGGAATGGCTTCACCATGTCCTCTGTGACTGGAAAGTTTGGAGGAAGCTCTGAGCAACGCTTGATCACATTGGGGTTGACTGAATTCAAAAACTGGGATCCATAAAAGTCATCTTCCTTCCAGTGCTCTGTGACATACTCTGGAAGAAAGGCAATTGGGAAATATCTAAAATGTTTTTATTCATTTTTGAAGAACAACATGATCATTATCAACAAAAAACAAGATTGTTGAAATTTTTTTACTTCGTTGACAAAAATGTTCTTTGCACAATCTTGTTTTCTTAATGTTATAATCATTTTTTAAAAGAACATATTTCAAATCTGTAAAGCTTTTCATGCCTAATCATCGTCATTCTAAAAAATATTACTTTTAGGAAAATAAAAAATTGCCTATTATTAGAAAGGCTTTCTTGGCTTAGCATCAACCCACAATGACAAATGTCAGCTAACAAGAACACTACCAGCTACATACGCATGAGTCAAGAGCTGAAAAAAGGAGAAAAACTAAGATTGAAAATAATTCTGTTCTCACATAATTTAATGTAGTTCCCCATATTTATTAAAAATGCTGATATATCCAAGATATATTACAGAGTACATATTGCTAAGTTAGATGACAAGAAACCAGGAATTGTGACTTGCGCAATTTTCTCCCTGGGTGATGAATCCATCTCATTTCTTTAAGATGTAGTACATCCACCAATATTCCCTCTTTCCCCTCTCTCAACCCAACCAGTCAAGGCAGATGGCCGCCCACCTAGAGCCCCGTTCTGCTTGAGGTTTATTCCTGTTAAAGGGAAATTTTAACTTGTTGCTGTCGCCAAGTGCTTGCTCATTTGGTCTCTGTAAATGAAAGATTACAGTCTGGAACTGCTCTATGTGAAAAGTGCCCTGAGATAACTTCTGTTGTGATTTGGCACTATATAATTAAAAATTGACTTAACTTGACTGTAACAGCCTTTCTTAAAGTGCTGCCATACTAAAACACTATATTAGTATTATAAGACTGTGTTATAGCTAATCTTTCTCCACATTATTTCTGTCTCTCATGTGCTCCTCTGGTCTCTGGGGCAAAGTAAACAGAAGTAAAGTGTGGATGACAGCATCACTCACTTCTGAGTTAACTTGACAGCTTTACTGAACATGGACTGAAGATAAAAGAAAGAGTTAATACCCAGAAAACCTGTTTCTTGACACATGCCCCCGGGCGTATGCACTGGGATATATTGTTGTTGATGTTGTTGAGTGTGTTGATTTTGGTTTGGTTTTTGGAGGTTTACTGTGAGGGCAGAACTGGTGGAAGAAATATTGTGTCATTGGTCAAATTTGGCCCATACTATGACTGATAACTAATTAGTATGTCATTTGAACTTTGAAGGTCAGCTTAGCCAATCTACGTGCTGTAGATTGAGATATAGTGACTTTTGTTTGTAGTTCCTGTGAGCTTCATAATAAAAGCTATTTAAGTTCAAATAAGAAATGTTTATGCACTAAAATCCAACATTAATCTGATAACTCTTGATACAATTGTAAGATTACTTGTCAGTGAAAGAGGAAGAGCTGTTGTTGCAGTTAACTGATGATACAAAAGTGTTTGCAAAATACTTATATGAAGTCAGTTGTTGAAAAACTGGAAAAACTCTACCTGACATTGTTGTCTTTTTGTACCAGAAGATGTCTTTCATGTCGTCAATGCTTTTCCATTGTTCAGTAGATCCAACCAGCCCCTTATACTTGAGTTCAGTATCACTGAAGTAAGACAGGTTGAAAAAAGGGAAAACACAATGCACAGGATTAAACAACATAATAATATTAATGCTTGTATTTTGTTCTAAGACATAGACGTTGTCACAATATTGGAACCCGGTGGTGTCCATCCTAAATATTTATATAGACCCACGTTATCAAAGCTGTGTGTTCTATTTCAGATTCTTTCGACTTAGAGAAGCGGATTTCAGCTGGGAGCTCAGACGAATCACTTAAACCGGTGAAGTGGGGTATTCCTTCATGGTCGATATGCCATCTAAAAAAAAAAATAGACAAAGTTACTTAAAACCACATAGACATTTCTCCAGATAAGCTTCTGAGACCACATTTGCAGCTCTAGGAGAATACAGTGCAGATGAAAACGTACTGGTAAAGGCTCTTTTTAAGTGCCAGCTCTTTTTTGCGGTGCTCAATCAACAGGGGATGTTCCTCCTCTGAAACCTTCATGGCTGAGAAATGAAAAGAACACAGATTTAGCTCTATTTTAAATGACACTTACAACAAGACTGACAAAAACTGAGAAAACTAAGTGATATTATGTTCTTGTTGGAAGCAGACCTCTCCCTCCTCTCAGCTCCACCAGTTCTCCGCTGGACACCCATTTGTAACAGGGGAAAAGAATGACATCTT
Source organism: Thunnus maccoyii (assembly GCF_910596095.1). NCBI lineage: Eukaryota > Metazoa > Chordata > Actinopteri > Scombriformes > Scombridae > Thunnus > Thunnus maccoyii. Next base: position 17,877,103 of record NC_056549.1, on the reverse strand, counting down.
CCTCCGGAGTAGTCACCACTATTTTGGAGCAGTACCACTGATCTTCTGGAAGACTTAAATAGGGATCTTTCTCCACCTTGACCAGCAGAAGTTTCCCCAGAGAATCACCGGTGTCTATGGTGTAGGTCCCTGTCTGAAAAATAAGGATTCATATAAATATAAACAAAGTAAATGCAATGTGTTGAAAAGGTCGAAATTGAAATGTGTCCTACAGTGGTGTATTCAGTCAAGTAATGTGTATGGTCAAATCAAACAGCCCACGAAAAAACTGCAAATAAACTCTCAAACATCATATAGTCAGTTAACATGCACAGTTCTCCAAAATTGTTATTTAAATATTACAAAATGTAGATTCTTTAAATCTGGATCTGCATCAAAACACACATAGTGTACATAGTGAAATACCTGAATCCTATCTGTAACTATTTGGGATTTTTACAATAGTGGCTTGTTTGAAATTAGTTTCATGACCCCTGAATTTAAATTTTATCATGCACCTGTCATTTCATTTCATTTGCAGTTGCTGTCTGTGTATGAGTTATGCTGGTATATTTCAGGTGAGCCACAGCTGCAGTAGAAGCATCTGGCAACTGTGCACTGTGGGAAAGTGTGGAATATGAAAAACTAAATGTAAACCTCTGTTGAATTCATCCAAATATCCTGAATACTAAATTTAGAAGAATAATTTAGAAGAGTTTAGAATAATAGTTTTAGAAAAAGAATTTCAATGAAATTTGTTGGAATAGTGTCCACAAAAACAATACAAAACTTTTTTTAGAAAATGCAGGTCATCTCCTCAGGCTAGACTTACTGAAATATTTATCGTGAGCAAACCCAGGATATTTGCTTAGCCCTTTAGTTATGTACAGATATGTGAAGTGCTCTCTGGATTGCCACACAATGGTGCTATTTATTATGTATAGTTGAGTGTAGTTAATTACCAATCCATCAGCCAACCAGTACATATGTATGCACAAACAAAAAACCTTTTAGCTAATTGAGATATATTGAGAGACAATATATAAGCATTGTTTATCTGGGTTCAACTTACTGTCCCGGTTGTAAAGTCAGTGCCGTAGTTGTCCAACTCAGTTCGCTCACTCTGCCCTTCAGTTCCAAATAAAGTGACATATATGTGGTCCCATGTCCCTGCATATTCCATGTCACCTGTTGACACCTCTAGCTTGTACTCAGCCATGGTCACTCAGTGCAAACTGTCCAGAAAAAAAAGATAACTTAACCCTTGCAAAGAATTATTTCACAAGAGCTTTTTGGCATTTTTTCAAAACTTCCACAGACAACCAAAGAACTTCTTATTACTAAACTTCTGTCTGATCTTATCCTACATACATTGTTATATGATTATTAGCTGTCATAGCATGAGGAAGAATGAGTTATTACATGTACCTTCAGATGTTTTACCTACCTCCTTGCTTCAGCTGCAGGTCCAGGTTTTCCTTCACTGAAGGCTGTGTTTGTCTTCTTATAGTAACCTCCTTCACCCCAGTTTTGACCTTTGACCACTACACATTAACATAACAGGCGGTGTAACTCTAAACTTTGTTGCGTTTCCAGTTTCTACTGCCTAAAGGGTCAGTAGGATGGGCCGAAGTTGTACTGAAATATCCATTTCATCCCCAAAAACCAAACTCCAGAGGCCTAATTTATTGATATCTCTGCATTTATTAAGGCCTACTGCCCACTTTAAGAGGACATAACAGACTGTATGAGGGCTGTTGTGCTTGAAATTCATTGTACATCACTTTACACCCAAATGTGACACTCATGTGCCCATTATCTATTATCTTTTGCTATCTGTACTTCAGATATGGTTACTGTACGTTTTTACACATTTAACTCCAAAATAATTGAAAGAAAATTAGAATGTCAGGTACTAGAAAGCAAAGAGTACACAGTCCTCTAAATTGGTTATTTTAATACTAAAAATGTTTGACAATTTTAATGTGCATCTAGATCTAGAGGTGCTATAAAACAGTGATATACAATAATGCTACTTGTCTGGTGAAGGCTGTGATTTTTGAATACCTAAATCAAGAGCGTAGGTTTGGTTTTAATTTTGGTAGGGACATTTTTTGTCCACTTTTTACCTGAGAGGCTGCAGCTCATCTGTCTGTGTGTATCTATGACATCAGAGTCACCTGAGAGGCTGCAGCTCACCTGTTTGTGTGTCTCTGTGCTGCTCAGGCTGCTGCTGACAGGATTTTCAAAATGAAATGATGCCTGACAGTCACAAACAGATCAGTTGGAAAAGCTGTGGCTAATTTAGCCTATAAATAATCTTCATGTCTTAATGACACATATGCAATAATAACTCTGCTCTTGATCCACTTGTGAAAAGGGGAGAGATGGCATTAAATAGTAAATGTTTCTCCCTCTAATTTCAAAGATTAATGTTTGGATTGATGACAGAACATTCTTATTAACTAAACTCAACTGTTACTGACACTTTGGTTCTTCTTTAAAAAGGACCAGATGTCTTAATTTACTTTTGGGAGGAATTTTCACCAACAGTGAAAGTTGTTTATTTAAACAGTATGTCTGAGCAACAATCACAAATTAGCTAACAACATCTAATGCCTGAAATAAAACATAATATCAAATGATCCTAGTTTTGTCCAGTGAATCTGCCAGCTCTTGTCTCAGTTCTCCTCAGTCTCCCCTCTACAGACCTCTCTGATGTCATGATAGGAATGAACATTGCCCCTTGCATCCTGGACCCCATGCCCTCCAGACTTGTCAAGGCCTGCCTTCCCACCTTATCTCACTCATCACCACAATAATTAACTCCTCCCTAACTACTGGCTCCATCCCACCCTCTTTCAAACTTGCCGCTGTCAACCCCATTCTCAAAAAACCTGGACTCAATCCTGACATCCCAAACAACTACAGACCAATCTCCAACCTCCCCTTTCTATCTAAAATACTGGAATGTGCTGTTGCTTCATAACTCAAAGCCCACCTCTCTGCCAATAACCTCTATGAATCATTCCAATCCAGATTCCATTCTCAACACAGCATTGAAACAGCCCAGCATCAACAACTGCAAATCCTCCACTGCTCCCCTCTCCCATGGTGTTCCGCAAGGTTCAGTTCTTGGCCCCCTCCTTTTAATCCTATACATGCTCCCCCTTGGCCACATAATCCGCCACCATGGACTTCAGTTCCAATGCTTTGCGGATGACATCCAGCTCTACATCTCCACCAAAACAATCACCACTGCCACTCACTCAACCCTGACCACCTACAGCATGGAAATAAAGGCCTGGCTCCAAACCAACTTCCTCAAATTGAACTGCGACAAATCCGGAATCATTATCATTGGTCCAAAAGCTCTCACCAAATCTACCCATAACATCTTCATCGTTGAAGGATCCATTGTGCTCACCTCCACCCACATGTGCTGTTTTGATATTATCTTTGACCAAACTCTCTCCTTTGATCAACATGTCAAGCACATCACCAAAACAGCCTTCTTTAACCTCAAAAACATTGCCCGTCTCCGTCTATCCCTTTCCTTCTCAGCCACAGAAACTCTCATCCAGGCATTCATCACTTCCAGACTGGACTATTGCAATGGTATCCTTTATGGTACATCTTCATGTATGGTACAATAAACTCCAATACATATCCAGAATTCTCTAACAAAGTCCTCCCTTCTAATATGTTACTCATGGACATTATGTCTTTTTGTTTTGTTGTTTCCTTTGTAAAGCGTCTTTGAGTATCCTGAAAAGCGCAATATAGGTTTGATGTATTATTATTGATATTAAGTCATTTTCAATTCTGTGACATTTGGCACATTTAAACTATAAATACTAACCGCTTCAGATTCTCCACCTCACTGACTTCACTGCTGCTGCTGCTGCTGCTGGGCTGCTGCTGGTCAACAGTGCCTACAGCTTGAAGTTGAAGTTTGCCAGATCATCAGGTCAAGTATCCCCCATATCCTGCTCTTTCATTCTTTATAATAATAATAATAATACACTTTTTTTGCAGAACACACACAAACCTAGCAACCCTGCAGAGATCTTACCGTTAACATTACGTGGAGTTAAAGCGGTTAGATTGTTTGAGATCAGTAAAAATATTGGTAGGGACAATCCAGCAACACCTTGATATTGGTAGGAACATGTCCCTACTGCTCATACCCAAATCTACACCCATGACATAAATGTATATATAAATGTACCTGATTTCAAATGAGTCATGACCACTGAATTAAAGCCATTTAAATTTAGCTTGTAACTATACTACATACTGTAGTTGAAGTGCTATCAGACTTTGTGGCATCATTTAAAGTTTATATGTGCACCTGTCATTTAAATTTGGTCGCAGTTGCAGTTGTGGAAGTTGACATCAGAGAGGCCACACCTTGGAGAATTTGGCAACAAATTTGAGGACAATAGTGTTTCATATGAAAAAAAAAATCAGCTCTTTTGGGCTCAACCAAACATTTTATGTAATAAATTTCATGTTATCTCTTACCCCTTGTTATCTGTTTTAGTGGCTAACACAATTATTCTGAGAAAGCCAGAATATTCGGCTAGAGCTGCAATGATTAGTCGATTGACAGAAAATTAACCAGCAAATATCTTTATAATTGATTGAAGACTGCAGTCATTTTTCAAGAAAAAATTGTTGTTTGTCTTTATATATGACAGTTAATTGAATATCTTAACATTTTGGACTATTAGTCAGACAAAATTTAGCAACTTACAAGCAACTTACTTGGCTAATCACTTTTTTTTGTAAAACTGTCAACAAATAACACAGGACATTTTCTAGTGTCCTCTCAATCTATAATCTACATGATTTTGCTTACTAAAAACCTGTATTGCAGGCTCAACTCGACTGCTCATACTGATGATACTAGTGCTTGTACAGACTTGCTGCCCTCGACACATCCTGTAAATGCTGATCTACTGCCATTGTACTGAAGAGTACCAAACACCACCCACCACCCGAGGCTCAGGGACTCGGTCGCTCGGGGGCACAGGGACCAGATTCGTTCATGTACCAGAGTCGGACACAGTTTGTTTGTCCAGCTTGTTAGCCTGGAGACAGTAGACTTGCTTTTAAGCCTGTGTATACTTTGCTGCTTGCGGACTTTGGAGATATTCTCTGCTGCAGTTTGGTTGATACGATAGTTAGACTACTTTAGCGCGTGTTAATAATTGTTTTTCAATGTCTTTATTTTCTCCAGGTAATTTCTTATTTTGTCATGGTAGAAATACGAGTCTGTATTTTTCTTTATTTAAATGCACAATATGTTATTTCTTCCGCTATGGGTATCTCAATCAAAACAATAATAAAAGATGTTTGATGGCACTGTGAAGTAGCGTGGGATCATGGTAATTGTGGTCTTCATTGTTAAACAACCAGCTTCTCCAGGTTAGGATTATTCCAGTGTTCATCGTTCAAGATGTTTTTCTCCTCCACTCCAGAACAAACAGACCTGGGGTCTCATTTATAAAACAGTGCATAGGAGCCACAGGCAGAGTGTGTGGCAGCCACCGCAGTGTCTCCAGTGTGCTCTTTGTGCTTGACAACACTGTCGTGTTTACTGTAGCAATTTTGCACACATAAACTAGATGGAAACTAAACTCATATCTGGTGTTATATGCACAGTATAACGAAATATTAAAAATCTATTAACGCTCTGTCCTGCAAATATTTTTTAGTTACGTTTGTTTAAGTTATTTGATTCCATCTTGGATTTCTATTGTCTATCTAATCGATGATGATAATTTCATCAGGTAGTTAACGTGGTTGAGGTGAAAATGAATCAGTATATTCACGCTTAGCTAATATCGGAGATAGGTAAACCAGACTTTGCAGAATCCTGCCACCTCTCACATCCTGACATCATTCATTTCAGCAGCTGCTGCACTGCTCCACACTCTCTCCTTTGCGCAAAGAATGAGACAGCGCTGATGAAATGTTGAGCGGACTTTAATATCTGAGTTGGTTTATATCTTTTCAAATTGAAAGCTGTTTATGGAATAATTATGGCTCACTACAATTTATGACGATTTCTCATGGACAGCCACAACGCTGATGTATTATCTTGTATGTATATACTCTTTGGTAGACCCCACTGTGGTGGAAAACCACAACACTGAAACATGCAAAGAATATACTCTTTGGTAGAGGGGATATGACACTATTGACTGGTGACCAAATGAAACAGACCGTTACATTGATTAAATTACGGATTTCTTTGCGTTTGAAAATTGTTGGAAACATTTGGGATAATGTAAGTACACAACTTAACAAAATATATAACATAGGCCTAGTCATTTTTAGACATTTTATTGTGGAATAGTAACATATTATAGCTTTAAAGTAAAAATCATACAAATGTTACACATACACATATTTTGGGAGGGTTATGAAGCATAAAGGTACATTATAAGGCCTGAGAGGTCAGCAACACCCAGTACTAGAAAACTCAAAATACTCACAAAATACATTTAAGAGTCTGTACTCGAGTGTACTGAGACAATTCAAACACTCAAACTTCTCAGCACTACAGTAGGTCTGACATGGTCTTTTAGAGGCTTAATATGTCATCACAAACAAACTGCTTGCTTTTAATTGATTACATATCAGCATGTTTTTTTAGCAGCACTAAAATAGCGAGCAATGTTTGTGAACGATTCTTTAAAGGTCAGAAGTCTGTAGAACAGGTTTTCAGCTAATGACCTTTTGTCAGTGTGGAAAGGCCTACAGGACATCATCAGTTACAGGACACCCTCCCCCAACACCTTTGCACTATTTGCATCCTGTTTAGAGTTTACAGAAATGGCTTCACCTGTATATACTGTAGACATTGTATGTTGTTGTCCACTTGTTGTTTCTATATACATATACGTATCTATTTTTTCACCCACTTGCTTATACATAAAAGTGGTATGTTTATGTTCTACTACCTTTGTTGAGAGCCACTAGAAACTGGAGTCATTTGTCTTTACAATATGTTTATGCCTACAAGTTTAAAACTATGCAAAAAATGTATACACCCAACATACAGCTGCTCCTTCTTTACCTTACATTGTAAGTATTCATGTGATACTTCTACTGTGTGGCACACAATGAGATGGGCACATTTTAAACTTGACATGATATAAATCTAGGTAGTTTGATGGCAGAAAGAAAAGAGCCCCACCTCACCCCTATCAATTTCCACTATGGCAGAAAACCTATTTTATTAAAGGAGTACCAGCTAGTTACATTTCATTGCATTATGTCAGCTGATGCTTAAACATGCAACTCAAACTTTTCATTTAAGTTATTCCTAAAGAGAGGTCTATGTAATACGTACAGTAATTCACACAAAGATACAGGCACCCTACAATAAGCCCACTTAACATGATACAACCAAAATATAGTCATCCTCTCCCAGTGTGCAGCATGTCACTATACAGTGCTTGAAAGTTTGTGAACCCCTTAGAATGTGCTCTGTTTCTGCATAAATATGACCTAAAACATGATCAGATTTCCATGCAAGTCCTAAAACTAGATAGAGACATCAATTAAACAAATTAGACAAAAACCGTACACATGTTCGTTTATTTATTGAGGAAAATGATCCAATGTTACATATTTGTGTGTGGCAAAAGTATGTGAACCTCTAGGATTATCAATTCATTTGAAGGGGAGATTAGAGGCGAGTGTTTCAATCAGTGAGATTACAATCAAGTGTGAGTGTCGGAGGTCCTGCCTTATTTAAAGAAGAGAAATCTGGGTCTTCACTATCAAAGTCTGAGCTTCACAACACAGGTTTGTGGAAGTGTGTCATGGCCTTGAAAAAAGGAGATTTCTGAGGATCTAGAGGAAGAGTTGCTGATACTCATCAGGCTGGAAAGGGTTACAAAACCATTTCTAAAGAGTCTGGACTCCACCAGTTGACAGCAGATGGTGTACAAATAGAAGACTTCCAGCACCATTGTTACCCTCCCCGGGAGAGGTCGAACAACAAAGATCACACCAAGAGCAAGGCATGTAATAGTCCGGGAGGCCACAAGGAACCCCAGGGTAACAGCTAGGAAACTACAAGCCTCTCTTGCAGTGGCTATAGTCAGTGTTCATGAGTCCATGAAGGACTTGTGTAGGACTTGTGTAAACTATGGACTTGTGTTTTAGGTCATATTTATGCAGAAATAAAGAAAATTCTAAAGGGTTCACAAACTTTCAAGCAGCACTGTATGTTTCTACCACCTCACCTTTTTTATTTACCAAAGTCAAAGTTTGAAACTCAACCCAGCATGCAAGACAAGTTTTGAAAAAGGTATGGATATTGTTCACTAGTGCAGAAAGGAAAAAGTGGCTCCCTCAGACTTACTCAAATAGTTATACTGTTCTCTATTTCAGCAGGGTTCAGATAGGTGTAGGGCACTTTAAGCTGCGAGTTTCTGGTTGTAATTGCTTCACTGAGGTTGGACAACTCCTTTTGAAACTCTTTAATCATCTGCTTAGGTGGAGCCTCATCAAAGCGCTCTTCAGGGTATGTACCCAGGGGAACCTGCCAAGATGACAAAAACAAAACTGTAAATCTGACTGACACAGCAACTTGCTTGTGGTGCAATTTTTCAAAGCCCTTTCCAAATGTGGATGGATTATATATTATTAGGGCTGAACGATTTTGAAAAAATATCTAATTGTGATTATTTTGACTGATATTGCAAATTGCAATATTAGAGGGAATGATCATTTTTACAGAATTATTAAGATTTCAATTGAAGAACATATTAAAATGATTATGGTGTGATTTTTGCAGGGCTCTGTACCAAACAAAGATGTTTTCTAAAGTCTGTAGAATATGATGTGTAGGCTACAACATTATTTAATTTAAAATGGTATTTTGACACATAATTCTCCTTTAACAAATATTGTGTCATATTGCGATTTTCAATAAAATTTCAATTAATTTTTCAGCCCTATATATTATTCTACTATTTGTGTGCTTTTGTGAACACCAAACCTACCACATCTGTGTATTTTTCTGAAAGTATCCAAACAATTGCTGCAATGCTGGCTGTCTGTCCTTTATTTGGCAGGGTCTCCAAAATTGTCTTCATGCTTGACTGCCCCTTTGTGGTTGGAGGAGGTTTTTGCAGCAGGAGCGAGCCATTAGGCATCCAGGAGTGGTAGTCAAACTAATTTGAATAGAAATAGAAGTTTTAATATGCATTTAATTTTATTTTTTCTCATTTCTAACTGTTTTTCTTCCCGTTCCTTCACTTGGATGTTTGAGTCTTACTGTTTCAGTGAAATAGACATGTTGAGTCTAGCAGTAAAACTTTTGAAATGAAATTTGCATGTTCATAGATTCTGGATTTTTCAATAGGAGAGAAGGAATAGATGTAATTTTTAGAAGATTTAACCAGGTAATTGACTTTTTGCAGAAAAACCATATCAGACACAAATTAAAACATAAAAGTATATTTATGCATCTTGAAACATGTCTGGAGGAGATCTTAATTTTTTCGTTATTACTGTGGGGTTGTTGGCCCTGCTCTCATGGGGGACAATCATAAAACAGTGGATATAAAAACCAAAATACTAGGGGTGTGCCCAAATACAAATACGTTATTCGGCAAAGCACAAATAGTGGGTTTTTTTTTACGAATATTTGTTTCATACAAATATTTTAAAAATTATTTGTTGTCAGGAAGAAAAATACACCATGTCAAATACCAGCGCACAGGTCGGTTACATCGCTAGCTCAGTCTCTGTCCTCTGCTCCGTTGTTACGTCTATCAGCAGGTCTTAATGAGGGGAGTCACATCCACCTGCTACATGATGTATATTTCCTAATTTGGACATCACTCCTAGAGTTGGGGGTGTTCCCCAGAGATAAAGCTGAGCTACTGACACATGCTTCATGAACACTTATTGTAACACTTTAATATCCTAAAATTAAAAGCGTAATAAAAAAAAAAACAGAATTTTTAAGGCTCTTTCCACTTTTATTTGAATACAAATACAAATAATTTTGCTGCCCCAACAAATACAGATACAAATACAAATACTGGGCTCTCTGCACATCCCTACAAAAGACAGAATATAAAACTACAAAAGAAATGCAATCTTTCCACCACTTTAAAAGTAAACTTATACTCTACTGAAAGGAATTATTACAAGGAAACTAATAATGGATAGAACACATAGCAGATCTGCCACTTATTCCAAATATTTGTTTGTTTGTTTGTTTGTTCACATATTTGTTTAAACTCCAAAATCATTCCCTTATTCCCTCATTAACTCATTCAATACTCCTTATATAATAGACACTAAATAGTTTACTCAATAGTGAGCAGAAAATCAAGATTTCAGGCAATCACTAATTATCTAATTGTCATTAATAAATCATTACCGTCAGCTGTAGAGTTGTGCTACAGTAATTTTCACATCTATGAAATGTGGAGCTTTGCATTGTGGGATTGTTACTAAAAAGTAGTGTACATGCCATGGACACCACTTTTTCTGTTCCATCAAGTTTTTGGTGGCACTAAATAGTGTATATATTTACACACTCAGCATTCGAGCACTCAAATAAAATGGCGTAGGGTAAATATAGTTCACCATACAGTAAATAGGGAGTGATTTTGGACACAGCCATGTCTCACCTGCCCACTGTTCACTGCAGCATGTTGAGCCGTCACTGTGAAGATCACCATGGTAATGAACCTGATCACTTCCTTGACAGTATGAAAGCATCCTGGACACCCTGTTGGCAACACAGTCATTATCAGTTATTGCTTTTCATTCACTGCATCTGTGTGGAAAATTGCAATATACTATAAGCTACTACAGTATATAGTGTTTTGTGTTTACAAATTCAAAATCAGAACATTGGTGAAATACCTGAGGCTTTGTTTCCTAAGAAGCCATGGGTGAATATCTCACGGATCCATTCCTGCAGTTCAGAGTCTTTACACACCTCACTGTCTGAAGGATAATAGTACCCCACTATTGCCTTCACAAATCTGGCAAAAATATACATTTACAAATATGATTTTACATTGTATTCTGAAATCAGGGTGTTATTTTTAAAGTCATTTCAGCCAATCGTCAGGAAAGGCTTCAGTATGGATTATAGCTATATCCTGTAACCTGTTGATGATGTTCCACAGCTTCAGGCCATCATCTCTGTAGTAGAAGTTGGGGATAGACTCCAGTCCTCGTGCAGTGATGTTGTCTGGCAGACAGAGGGAGCTGTAGGTCGTCTCAGAGAGAGACCTTCCAATGACCTCTGTCATCCCCTCATGTCCAAGTGAACTCTAGTAATTAAGAACACAAAAGTATATAAAACAATACAGAAGATAGAAGTGGTTTTCACTACACTGTATTTCAAGTATCAACATTTGATTGAAAAAATATGAATATACATGATAAAGATCCATACTGTACTTAAAATCCCTTCCGGTGAAAAAATAGTTTTACGGGCCAAAGTATTTATTTGGAGAGTGTAGCGGACGTGAGGGATCAGCAGCTGTGCAATCAGAGGGAGGAATATTAAATTCAATGTAAAATTTATGATAAAATCACCATTAAAGTGAAGGAACATAAACATTTCTATAAACCAATCAGCAAATAACAGGCAGCACATCCCTAAACTAAATAAAAATTTAATTACATTTCCTGCAAACATTTTTCACATAGTCACCCCTGATGATTACAAAACCAAACATATGTCTTTCTAGTACTTTTCGTAAGTTATATTGGAAAACTGAGTGAAAAGTCTTGATCAGATCATCAAACAAGCCTTAGTTCTGTGTTTGCAACTGCATAGTCATATACCTTATAGAGGGGATGAATGTCAGGGAAGCTGCGGAGAGCAGCAACAGTGAAGACTTCTGCCAGTAAGTGAGTGTTAACCAAGTGATAGACAGACTGATGAAGCATGAAATCTGCATTTTTAATAAACATCTTGGCCAGCAGCCAGTCAGTCTCCTGGTCACTGGGCAGAAAGATGGGATTCTGCTCAGAGGGTTGTTGTTGCAGCTGGAATGTGATAAAACCATCATTTAGCTATTTTTCTACTTTGAAACATACTATTTCACTTAAAATGCAAAGTGATGAGTATTCCACATTATAAAACTTTTTGTAGAGCCACTTCATAAGGGGGAAGCACCTTTCTTACTCTCTCTTCCCCTCATGCACCACTGTGTATTTTTCATTTTTGATACAAAAGCATATAAATATGCTGACCTTATGATTACAGGATAACTTCTGTGATTGACATTATTTTACTAAAATGTACTTGATAATGCCTACAAATTCTCTGTGACATAAACTAGGTTATCACACGAGATCACATGAGAAATGCCAAGTATTTTTTGAAAGTGCCTGCACTTTTCCAAACACTTTCTAAGGACGACTTCTCAGATGGTTCTGTGTAACAAACAATCTGGCACATCAGGTTATAAACTAGGGTCCTAATGCTGAATTTGAACAGCTATAGCCCATTAAGACTATTGAGATGCACCTCTTTTTGCCTGAGTGAATGAAAACAGTTTTTCATTGGACAGCATTTTGTGGAATACAAACAACAAACAGCTGTAAACAACCTGGATACAGCGTGACGTTACATCAAATCTGTATCTAAATTCTCTGTGAGGGGACCAATAATTTTATTCAATGAACTTTCTATATGTAATATGAATACGTCACTGGTTTGCTTTGCAATGAAATACCTGTATTGCAATTGGCATCAGTTTGTTCTCTGGGTTCATGTAGAACAAACAGAAACCAGCAGTCACATGCACAGATTCACCATCTGACAACTTGGTGGGTAATCCATCCATCCTCTTGAAGTCACAGAGGAATATATTGCCTTTCTGTATAGGAAGGAAAGATGGAGGGAAAACATACACAACGTACAAGATTGTGGTTTTCCAGTATTATAGACATGGAAATATTCAGGGACCTTTTCACTGCTGTACAAGTACAATCAAAATTCAAACCTACAAATTGTCTCTCAAAGCAACAATTATCACCCATTTAAAGCCAGTCATCTTCCATACCGTCATTTCCTCCTTCAGAGAGGTACCCTCTTTCAGAAACGGCTTCACCATGTCCTCTGTGACTGGAAAGTTTGGAGGAAGCTCTGAGCAGCGCTTGATCACATTAGGGTTGATCCCGTTCAGAAATTGGAATCCATAAAAGTCATCTTCCTTCCAGTGCTCTTTAACGTACTCTAGGAAAATCACAATTGATGATTGTAATTTGTCCTCTATATCTAGGAGCCACATGTAGAGCATTACAAAGTTGTCAGAGAATGACACTGTGGCACTCACCCCCGACACTGAGATAGTTTTATTTCTTTACAAAGCCTTATAGATTTGTTTAAATTTATCACATACACTGTAAATGATTTGTACATACAGTAGTTTGGACATATATTGATTTTCCTCCACTTCACCACAGAGTGCTGAGCATGATAATTATAGTTGTGTAAGATTCAAACAGAAAAGGTGAATTCATATTGTTACTATTAAATATGTAAAGCTATTTTACATATTTAATAGTGTCAGGTAATGCACCTCTGTTCTAACTGCATACACACAGTCATTTTATCTATCGTTAATATAAAAATATTGATTAGTACAGCTTTAAGGCCAGCAGTAAGCCGTGATCCAATCAGCTGAGTGACTTTTGTCAGTCACTTTCCATGTCGTAGCTGTCCCTCAGGACCATTTAATCTTTTAAAGATATCTGTCCCTGTCCACCTCCATTTAGTTAAGAGTGAGCCGACCATCATGTATCGAACCCATTACAGCATCTAAGATTTAAATATTTATTTCATGGGTTTTTCATTCTACCGTGGGGCCAGGTCGACTTAATCAGGTTTACTTACTTGCACTTATATGAAACTATAAGAATGCTAGTGTTCAGGTGAGTTACCTAGCAGAACTAAAACTATACCTGACATTGTTGTTTTTTGGGACCAGAAGATTTGTTTCATGTCCTCAATGCTTTCCCATTGTTCAGTAGATCCAATGAGCCCCTTAAACATGAGTTCAGCACCACTGAGGTAAGAGAGGGTAAAAACGTAGATAATTTAACAAAATACTGACACCGATGCTTCAAAATAGTTATTTGCCTTACAAATACTAGAGTATATTGGAACCTGACTCACGCTATTTTTTTTGTGTACTGTATTTCCATTGATTTGGACATAGAGAAGATGAGTTCAGCTGGTAGCTCAGATGTATGTTTAAAACTGCTGATGTGTGGCAGTCTTTCATCAGCGATCTCCCATCTAAAAAATGGGAAAAAATGATAAGCTTCTGAGACAAACTGCAGCTCTAGGTACAGTACATAGCGCACATGTGAGAACTTACTGGTAAAGGCTCTTTTTAAGTGTCAGCTGATTTTTCCGGTGGTCAATCAACACAGGATGGTTCTCCTCAAAAACCTTAATGGCTGAGATGTAAAAAGTACACAACAGTCAAATTTTAAGTGACATAACTAACAAAAAACAAGTGTCATATTGTGGGTATTTAAAGCAGACCTCTCCCTCCTCTCAGCTCCACCAGTTCTCCCCTGGACACCCATCTGTAGCAAGGGAAAAGAATGGCATCTCCCTCTGGTGTCATCACTATTATTTTGGAGCAGTACCACTCATCTTCTGGGAGAACAAAAAACGGATCTTTCTCCACCTTGATTAGGAGCAGTGTCCCCAGAGACATACTGGTTTTCACAGTATAGGTCCCTGTCTGTGAAAAAAGTTATGGTACAATATACCTTATGTCTGCAGCAAAATAAGAAAGTATGAATCAAGGTGATAAACAAATAGGAAGGACAAAGCAAATGCAAATCTTATTCAAAGGATCATTTTTGCTTCTTCTTTTCTGAAATTGTTACGAATTTTAAAATCTACACTTGGATGTGGATCTATGGGCTAATGAAGGCCATTCTATGAATATTAGTGCTTTATATATGCATGAATTACAAAAAACAGTAATAAACAGTAACATTGGCATAAACCTAATTTGAGACTCTTATATGAATAATGGTCAACAACTAGATTCAACTTACTGTCCCAGTTGTAAAGTCAGTGCCGTAGTTGTCCAACTCAGTTCGCTCACTCTGCCCTTCAGTTCCAAATAAAGTGACGTATATGTGGTCCCATGTTCCTGCATATGTAATGTCACCTGTTGACACCTCTAGCTTGTACTCAGCCATGGTCACTGTGATGGAAATCTGAAAATAATTAAAGCTGCAAGCAGCGTTGAACGGGCCTTTGTGCCCTTGCGCATGCCGGGCCGCGGCGCAGTCAAAGGGCTTCTGTCACGGGCATGTAGATGTCTTCAGACCCGGGCTGTTTTCAGACAGTGCAAGAAGGAGATAAACATCACTTCCTTTGTCCACTGTTTTGCCCGCGGCTGGGGCTCCTTTGCTGCAATTTCATAGGGGGGTGCTATTCAGCCAGTTTGCATCACTGACTGAATATTGTCACAAGGACGTGTTCAGGCCGGGACTCTTATCAAACATGTAAAGTTTGGTGCAGACTGGAGCATGTACAATAAAGTTATAGCAACTTCCTCTGTCATGGCAAAGCATCAAATCTCAATGATGCGAGGATGAGAATTTTCAGCAGGATGAGACATGTCTGTCTTGCTCACTAGGTGTGAGCAAGACAGACATGTAATGTTTGTTTTCTTTAATAAACCACACTTACTTGAACACTTTTCGTTGTGCCCCTGAATTTCTATGTGTGCCTCAAAATTTTTCATTTGTGAGCACATGTACTCCTTCAGAAAAAATTATGCATTGAACACTGCATTGACTGTGTGTATGCAGTTGAACACATTGAGGGGAAGGGAAAAATGGAGTGAGAGTGACAGTTTAGTGATAAAGTGCTGCAGAAAAATAAAATCGAAACTAAAATTTGTAGCTCTGTACTGCAGTTTTTCCTTTATTAGGGCCCGAGCACCTAGCGGTTCGCTCACACTCTCCATTCAAATATATGGGTATTTTTCTGTGTCCAGCTGCAGTTACTTATTGTCTCTACACACCTGACAGCAGTGTTCAATGCTGACTTTTTTGTCAAGGAGTACATGTGTTCCTAAATGTAAAAAATTAGGAGCACACATAGAGATTTAGGAGCACAATGAAAAATGTTAAAGTAACTTTATTAAGGACAACAATTTATCACACACATATTTAAATGCTTTGTGTGTGTGTGTATGTAAATCAAAATTTATGTTCTTTTTAAGGGTGCTTGATTATGGCAAAAAGCATAATCACTATAATTTTTGCTCAATATTGACATCACGGTTATATAACACGATTACTTTTTGACTATCATTTTTGGCGATTGCCGATATATGCACATATTTTTTCCCACTTGGCTGAGGAAACTATTACACATGCAAGCATAGATTGTACTAAGTATGATCAAAAAAGACAATATATGATGGAAGAACTGAGGAAGACTAGAGTTCCAGAGCTCAGCATTAAAACTTTAATGAACCTGCCAAGTGGGTGGAGTAGCAGTTTGTTTTTTTTTTTGAGTTTATTAGACAGACAGGATTGATGTGTAGGATTTAATATTTGGTCTACAGTCCAAAGCGCAGGGTGGCAGTAATGTGCCTAATATGCTATAATTTAGCTATCATTGAAGCGTGTGGCTTCTAAATTTTGTAGCTCTGTACTGCCGGTTTTCCTCTATTAAGGCCCGAGCACCTAGCGGTTCGCTCACACTCTCCCTTCAAATATATGAGTATTTTTCTGTGTCCAGCTGGAGTTACTTATTGTTTCTACACATCTGACAGCAGTGTTCAATGCATAATTTTTTCTGAAGGAGTACATGTGCTCACAAATGAAAAATTTTGAGGCACACATAGAAATTCAGGGGCACAACGAAAAGTGTTCAAGTAAGTGTGGTTTATTAAAGAAAACAAACATTACATGTCTGTCTTGCTCACACCTAGTGAGCAAGACAGACATGTCTCATCCTGCTGAAAATTCTCATCCTCGCATCATTGAGATTTGATGCTTTGCCATGACAGAGGAAGTTGCTATAACTTTATTGTACATGCTCCAGTCTGCACCAAACTTTACATGTTTGATAAGAGTCCCGGCCTGAACACGTCCTTGTGACAATATTCAGTCAGTGATGCAAACTGGCTGAATAGCACCCCCCTATGAAATTGCAGCAAAGGAGCCCCAGCCGCGGGCAAAACAGTGGACAAAGGAAGTGATGTTTATCTCCTTCTTGCACTGTCTGAAAACAGCCCGGGTCTGAAGACATCTACATGCCCATGACAGAAGACTTTCGATTGCGTCATGGCCTGATGTGCATGGAGGCGCGAGGGCCCGTTCATCGCTGCTTGCAGCTTTAATTGCAGACTGATGTCAGTTACAAAGTGTACATACTCTTTATAGATGAGGAGTGTGGTAAACATATTAGAATGTGAGTGGGATGCAGTGCTGGATGTCATCAAAGCTCCCAACTAATTAAAAAAGGAACTGTAGTATGTCCAAGATGAGGCTACTCCCTACTCTGATCCAGTGTCAAAAATAATGAGCACAGATGGTTACATGTTCCAAGGTTATACAATATGACTTAATCAAAAATGCAGTAACTGTTTGTGTGATGCAAAGTGAGGTTTTTCCATTACATCACTCAGTGAAAACTGTCCTTAAAAAAAAGAACTTAACCCTTGCAAATAATTATTTCACAAGAGCTTTTGACATTTTTTCAAAACTTCCCCAGGCATCCAAATAACTTCTTATTACTAAACGTCTGTCTGGTCTTATCCTACATAAATTGTCATATGATTATTAGCTGTCATAGCATGAGGAAGGATAAGTTAAGTTATTACATTTACCTTCAGATGTTTTACCTACCTCCTTCAGCTTCAATTGCAGGTCTACGTTTTCCTTCACTGAGGGCTATGTTTGTCTTCTTATAGTAACCTCCTCCACCCCAGTTTTGACAGTTCTGAGATGACTACACATAACAGGATGGTGTAACTCTAAACTTTCTTGTATTTCCAGTTTCTTTTGCCTAGAGAGTGAGTAGGATGGGACACAGTTGTACAGAAAATCCATTTCATCCTCAAAAACCAAACTCCAGAAGCCTAATTTATTGATATCTCTGCATTTATTAAGGTCCACTGCCCACTTTATGAACACATAATGAACTGTATGAGGGCTGTTGAGCATGAAATTCATTGTACATCACTTTACACCTAAATGTGACACTCACATGCTCATTATCTCTTATCTCTTGCTATCTGTACTTGTTCAGATATATCTACTGTCCATTTTTACACATTTAACCCCAAAATAAATGATAGAAAATTAGAATGTCAGGTACTAGAAGCAAAGAGTGCACAGTCCTTTAAATTGGTTATTTTAAAGAGGCCATATTATACCCCTTTTCCACAAGTTAGCACAGCTCCCTGGGTTCTTAATAAAATGTATCTGACATGCTTTGGTCAAAATACTGCAAGGATCAAGCGCCACTGCAGCCTTTTCATCATGTCTTAACAGCCCGCAACAGGGTTGTTAAGACGTGATGAGGTTAGCACCTCAAACGGTCGGTTTGAGTGTAAATAAACTTAGATTTTGCTGTGATTTAATTGAAATAAACAGATCAAAAGGATGCCAAAATAACTACACAGATGTAGTTACAACTTAGCATTAAACTCAAAACTTATAAGAGAAAGACTCAAAGAAATACACTTGAAGCTGGTAGAGTTCAATGTGAATAGGTTTACTGAGCATATAGAGCAATACAAAGCAAACCAAAGCCTTGATCCCAGGATAAAGAAACTAATGCAAAATCACAAAACATTATATTATATACCCCTCATAAAACCTCCTAATGTGGAGCTTATTTTCTAGACTCCACCTCATTTGACCTTGACACTTTGGTAATAATCCAGGCATGATTCATCTCAGAAACAATGGTGTCTGAAAAGTGCCCTAAGATGACTTTTGTGTGATCTGGCGCTATATAAATAAAATTGAATTGAAAAATTGAATTGAACTATCTTGATAATTGATTAAAAATTGCAGTCATTTTTCAAGAAAAAATGACAAAAATATGATGGTCCCAGATTCTCAAATGTGAAGATTTGTTGTTTGACTGTGCTGCTGTACTGAAAACCTGTATTCTAGACTCGACTCGACCGTAGATACTGATACCAGCTCTTGTACAGACTTGTTGCCCTCAGCACATCCTGTACATGTTGATTTACGAGAGTCAGACGCTGAAAACTGTAAACGGGTTTTCAGCTACCAACTCTACATCAGTGTGGAGAGGCCTGTATGAAATCACCAGCTACAGGACACCCTCCCTCCACACCTTTGCACTCTTTGTATCCTTTTTACAGTTTACAGAAACGGTTTCACCTGTACATACCGTAGACATTGTATGTTGTCCACTTGATATTTCTACAGACAGCTGACATTTGTGTTTACGATATTTTTATGCCTACAAGTTTAAAACTATGCACAAATTTCATACACCCAACATACAGCTGCTCCTTCTTTACCTTATCTTGTAAGTATTCAAATGATTGTGCTACTGTGTGACACACAATGAGATGAGCACATTTTAAACTTTACATGATATAAATCTAGGTAGTAACTGTGCAAAGATAACATTTACGTCAATAAGAGACAGTTGTAACATGGGATGTCCCAATGAATATGCAAAGATAACATTTACATCAATAAGAGACGGTTCCCAGAGATGTTGGGAAGGGGGATGATTAGTAATGTCACATTTTGATTCTCTGTGTGCGATGATTGAAGGCCGCTATGCCCATTTTTAATGTGAGAAATGTGGAAAATGCTGAGACAGCATTATTTCTAGGCCAGGTGCAATTGATACATTTCAGAGAAGTTTGAGACACCATTGTTTCTGAGATGAATCATGCCTGGATTATTACCAAAGTGTCAAAGTCAAATGAGGTGGAGTCTAGAAAATAAGCTCCACATTAGGAGGTTTTATGAGAGGTATATAATATAATGTTTTATGATTTGCCTTAGGTTCTTTATCCTGGGATCAAGGCTTTGGTTTGCTTTGTATTGCTCTTTATGCTCAATAAACCTATTCACATTGAACTCTACCAGCTTCAAGTGTATTTCTTTGAGTCTTTCTCTTATAAGTTTTGAGTTTAATGCTAAGTTGTGGGTGACCTGAAGATTTATTGGCCCATCTGAAGATTTCCAATGACACCGTATTGAAGTAGGTTTTTCATCAATTACTTTTGTAATCTTGCTCAAGTTATGTTGACTTTTACACGTCAATAAGCAATAATGCATGCTGAATGACAACGCTGATTCAAATTCCTTTTTAATTTGTACTGCAAGCCAAGCAAATGAATAGTGTTCAATAAACATGAACAGTCCTACATCACCATAAAGATTCTATGTTTTGTACTCACATCATTAAAGGTGAACAGAAACTGAATATACAGCATATGCAACAGAAAATGCAGCTGATATCACAGCCTCTAACAGCCATAATAATGGAGGGCAGAAAATATGCATATTCTTGGTCCTGCTAGGATATAAATGCATTATTACTGACTGCTGAGGTACCTGAAGACTTTTCTGTTTGCCACTGCCTTTCATTAAACCACAAGGGTTAATATTTTACACTGCACTGTTACTATTATTCTCTTGTTTTATCTGTCTTATTCCCTTTTTAGCTTCTTTTTTATTTCCAAATTTAACAATTTTTAATTGTTTGTATATGTCTTTTTTATGCTCTATGTAAAGCACTTTGAATTGCCTTGTTGTTGAAATGTGCTATACAAATAAACTTGCCTTGCCTTGCCTTGCCTTGCCTTGCCTTGCCTTGCCTTGCCTTGCCGTAGTTTCATGTGAGATCATTTTAAAAATTTCCACTATGACAGAAAACCTATTTTATTAAAGGAGTACCAACTAGTTACATTTCATTGCATTATGTCATTGTTGATCACCATATGTTTGCTTTTGTGGACTCATTCATACATGGGTCCAAGCTGATGCTTAAACACTTGCAACCAAAACTTTTAATTTAAGTTATTCCTAAAGAGAGGTCTATGTAATACATACAGTAATTCACACAAAGATACAGGCACCCTACAATAGGCCCACTTAACATGATACAACCAAAATATGGTCGTCTTCTCCCAGCGTGCAGCATGTCGCTATACAGTGCTGGAAAGTTTGTGAACCCCTTAGAATGTGCTCTGTATCTGCATAAATATGACCTAAAACATGATCAGATTTCCATGCAAGTCCTAAAACTAGATAGAGACATCAATTAAACAAATGAGACAAAAACCTTACACAGAAATGAGAGGCGAGTGTTTCAATCAAGTGTCGGAGGTCCTACCTTATTTAAAGAAGAGAAATCTGGGTCTTCACTATCAAAGTCTGAGCTTCACAACACAGGTTTGTGGAAGTGTGTCATGGCTCGAAAAAAGGAGATTTCTGAGGATCTAGAGGAAGAGTTGCTGATACTCATCAGGCTGGAAAGGGTTACAAAACCATTTCTAAAGAGTCTGGACTCCACCAGTTGACAGCAGATGGTGTACAAATAGAAGACATCCAACACCATTGTTACCCTCCCCAGGAGAGGTTGAACAACAAAGATCACACCAAGAGCAGATGCGTAATAGTCCGGGAGGCCACAAGGAACCCCAGGGTAACAGCTAGGAAACTACAAGCCTCTCTTGCAGTGGCTACAGTCAGTGTTCATGAGTCCATGAAGGACTTGTGTAGGACTTGTGTAAACTATGGACTTGCGTTTTAGGTCATATTTATGCAGAAATAAAGAAAATTCTAAAGGGTTCACAAACTTTCAAGCAGCACTGTAAGTCTCTACCACCTCACCTTTTTTATTTACCAAAGTCAAAGTTTGAAACTCAACCCAGCATATAAGACAAGTTTTGAAAAAGGTATGGATATTGTTCACTAGTACAGAAAGGGAAAAGTGGCTCCCTCAGACTCAAATAGTTATACTGTTCTCTATTTCAGCAGGGTTCAGATAGATGTAGGGCACTTTAAGCTGCGAGTTTCTGGTTGTAATTGCTTCACTGAGGTTGGACAACTCCTTTTGAAACTCTTTAATCATCTGCTTAGGTGGAGCCTCATCAAAGCGCTCTTCAGGGTACGTACCCAGGGGAACCTGCCAAGATGACAAAAACAAAACTGTAAATCTGACTGACACAGCAACTTGCTTGTGGTGCAATTTTTCAAAGCCCTTTCCAAATGTGGATGGATTATATATTATTAGGGCTGAACGATTTTGAAAAAATATCTAATTGTGATTATTTTGACTGATATTGCAAATTGCAATATTAGAGGGAATGATCATTTTTACAGAATTATGAAGATTTCAATTGAAGAACATATAAAATGATTATGGTGTGATTTTTGCAGGGCTCTGTACCAAACAAAGATGTTTTCTAAAGTCTGTAGAATATGATGTGTAGGCTACAACATTATTTAATTTAAAATGGTATTTTGACACACATTTCTCCTTTAACAAATATTGTGCCCCCTGCAATTTGAAAATTGCAGTAGACCATATTGTGATTTTCAATAAAATTTCAATTAATTTTTCAGCCCTAAATATTATTCTACTATTTGTGTGCGTTTGTGAACACCAAACCTACCATGTCTGTGTATTTTTCTGAAAGTATCCAAAACGCTGTTGCAAGGCTGGCTGTCTCTCCCACATTTGGCAGCGTCTCCAAAATTGTCTTCATGCTTGACTGCCCCTTTGTGGTTGGAGGAGGTTTTTGCAGCAGGATCGAACCATTAGGCACCCAGGAGTGGTAGTCAAACTAAATGAAATAGAAACAGAAGTTTTGATATGCATCACATTTTATTTTTTCTCATTTCTAACTGTTTTTCTTCCTGTTCCTTCACTTGGATGTTTGAATCTTACTGTGCAGAATGATGCACATTAATCTGCTGAAGGGGTCATTTCTCGAGGCTCACCTTAAATCTGAGTTTAGGATGTATAAATCGAGCATGATTTGTGACATCACAACTAGTTTTGGAGCTGATCTTGGTCCAATATGTAACTTGGACAGTGGACTCTTCAGTGACATAGACATGTTGAATCTAGCAGTAAAACTTTTGAAATAAAATTTGTATGTTCATAGATTCTGGATTTTTCAATGAGGGAGAAGGAATAGATGTAATTTTACGAAGATTTAACCAGGTAATTGACTTTTTGCAGAAAAACCATGTAAGACACAAATTAAAACATAACAGTATCTTTGTACATCTTGAAACATGTCTGGAGGAGATCTTTAATTTTTTCGTTATTACTGTGGGGTTGTTGGCCCAGCTTTCATGGGAGACAATCATAAAACAATGAATATAAAAACCAAAAAACAGAATGTAAAACTACAAAAGAAATGCAATCTCTTTGCAGAAAAACTATATCAGACACAAATTAAAACATAGAAGTATCTTTATATTAGGGATGTACAGAGAACCCAGTATTTGTATTTGTATCTATATTTGTTGAGGCAGCAAAATTATTTGTATTTGTATTGGAATAAAAATGAAAAGAGGCTTAAAAATCCTGTTTTTGTTTTAGTATGCCTTTAATTTTATAAAATTAAAGTGTTACAAGAAGTGTTCATGAATAAACTACTTTACGAAGGAGGTCCCCACACCGGGTCTCGAACTGGAGTCTCCTTGATCATAGACGACTGCGCTGACTACTAAGCTAAAACTTAACTCATCATCTCGTTGCATACAGACCTCTACCTATTTATACACCCATAACACAGAGACAGCACACTGTGTAACGTTTAGGGAAGAACTTCAAAGGTGATTCTTGCTTTGCACTTTTCATTTATTGCCTATTTTTTACAACGTAACTTTGTGGAAAGGAGAAAGGGAACAACAGGTTATGGAGAGTCCTATGGGAGCACTTTGCATGTGTCAGTAGCTCAGCTTTAGCTGGGGAACACCCTCAACTCCAGGAGTGATGTCCAAATTAGGAAATGTGTGTCATGTTGCAGGTGGATGTGACTCCCCTCATTGAGACCCGCTGATAGATGTAACAGCGGAGCAGAGGAGAGAGACTGAGATAGCGATGTAACCAACCTGCGTGCTGGTATTTGACATTTTTATTTTCTTCCCGAAACAAATAATTTTTAAAATATTTGTATGGAACAAATATTCATAAAAAACTCATTATTTGTGCTTTGCCGAATAACGCATTTGTATTCGGACACACCCCTACTTTATATGTCTTGAAACATGTCTGGAGTGGATCTTTAATTTTTTTGTTATTACTGTCAGGTTGTTGGCCCAGCTCTCATGGGAGACAATCATAAAACAATGGTAATAAAAAACAAAAAAACAGAATATAAAACTACATAAGAAATGCAATCTTTCCACCACTTTAAAAGTAAACTTATATCCTATGAAATGTGGAGCGTTGCATTGTGGGATTGTTACTAAAAAAGTAGTGTACATGTCATGGACACTACTTTTTCTGTTCCATCAAGTTTTTGGGGGTACTAAATAGTGTATATATTTACACACTCAGCATTCGGACACTCAAATAAAATGGCGTAGGGTAAATATAGTGCACCATACAGTAAATAGGGAGTGACTTTGGACACAGCCATGTCTCACCTGCCCACTGTTCACTGCAGCATGTTGAGCCGTCACTGTGAAGATCACCATGGTAATGAACCTGATCACTTCCTTGACAGCATGAAAGCATCCTGGACACCCTGTTGGCAACACAGTCATTGACAAGTTATTTTTTTGTCATTCACTGCATCTGTGTGGAAAATTGCAATATACTATAAGCTACTACAGTATATAGTGTTTTGTGTTTACAAATTCAAAATCAGAACATTGGTGAAATACCTGAGGCTTTGTTTCCTAAGAAGCCATGGGTGAATATCTCACGGATCCATTCCTGCAGTTCAGAGTCTTTACACACCTCACTGTCTGAAGGATAATAGTACCCCACTATTGCCTTCACAAATCTGGTAAAAATATACATTTACAAATATGATTTTACATTGTATTCTGAAATCATGGTGTTATTTTTAAAAGTCATTTCAGCCAATTGTCAGGAAAGGGTTCAGGAAAGGCTTCAGTATGGATTATAGCTGTATCTCAAACTGGCATTTTTTAGTAACCTGTTGATGATGTTCCACAGCTTCAGGCCGTCATCTCTGTAGTAGAAGTTGGGGATAGACTCCAGTCCTCGTGCAGTGATGTTGTCTGGCAGACAGAGGGAGCTGTAGGTCGTCTCAGAGAGAGACCTTCCAATGACCTCTGTCATCCCCTCATGTCCAAGTGAACTCTAGTAATTAAGAACACAAAAGTATATAGAAAAATATAGAAGATAGAAGTGGTTTTCACTACACTGTATTGAGAGTCTCAACATTTGATTGAAAAAATATGAATATACATGATAAAGATCCATACTCTACTTAAAATCCCGTCAGGTCCAAAAATAGATTTACGGGCCAAAGTATTTATTTGGAGAGTGTAGCGGACGTGAGGGATCAGCAGCTGTGCAAACAGAGGGAGGAATATTAAATTCAATGTAAAATTTATGATAAAATCACCATTAAAGTGAAGGAACATAAACATTTCTATAAACCAATCAGCAAATACAGGCAGCACATCCCTAAACTAAATAAACTAAATAAACATTTTTCACATAGTCACCCCTGATAATTACAAAACCAAACATATGTCTTTCTAGTACTTTTCGTAAGTTATATTGGAAAACTGAGTAAAAAGTCTTGATCAGATCATCAAACAAGCCTTAGTTCTGTGTTTGCAACTGCATAGTCATATACCTTATAGAGGGGATGAATCTCAGGGAAGCTGCGGAGAGCAGCAACACTGAAGACTTCTGCCAGTAAGTGAGTGTTAACCAAGTGATAGACAGACTGATGAAGCATGGAATCTGCATTTTTAATAAACATCTTGGCCAGCAGCCAGTCAGTCTCCTGGTCACTGGGCAGAAAGATGGGATTCTGCTCAGAGGGTTGTTGTTGCAGCTGGAATGTGATAAAACCATCATTTAGCTATTTTTCTACTTTGAAACATACTATTTCACTTAAAATGCAAAGTGATGAGTATTCCACATTATAAAACTTTTTGTAGAGCCACTTCATAAGGGGGAAGCACCTTTCTCACTCTCTCTTCCCCTCATGCACCACTGTGTATTTTTCATTTTTGATACAAAAGCATATAAATATGCTGACCTTATGATTACAGGATAACTTCTGTGATTGACATTATTTTACTAAAATGTACTTGATAATGCCTACAAATGGGAAATTTTCTCTGTGACATAAACTAGGTTATCACACGAGATCACATGAGAAATGCCAAGTATTTTTTGAAAGTGCCTGCACTTTTCCAAACAGTTTCTAAGGACGACTTCTCAAATGGTTCTGTGTAACAAACGATCTGGCACATCTAGGGTCCTAATGCTGAATTTGAACAGCTATAGCCCATTGAGACTATTGAGATGCACATTTTTTGACTGATTGAGTGAAAACAGTTTTTCATTGGACAGCATTTTGTGGAATACAAACAACAAACAGCTGTAAACAACCTGGATACAGCGTGACGTTACATCAAATCTGTATCTAAATTCTCTGTGAGGGGACCAATAATTTTATTCAATGAACTTTCTATATGTAATATGAATACGTTACTGGTTTGCTCTGCAATGAAATACCTGTATTGCAATTGGCATCAGTTTGTTCTCTGGGTTCATGTAGAACAAACAGAAACCAGCAGTCA
This sequence comes from Thunnus maccoyii, assembly GCF_910596095.1. NCBI lineage: Eukaryota > Metazoa > Chordata > Actinopteri > Scombriformes > Scombridae > Thunnus > Thunnus maccoyii. The sequence goes on along the minus strand of NC_056549.1, from coordinate 17,850,304 downwards.
CATGCACAGATTCACCATCTGACAACTTGGTGGGTAATCCATCCATCCTCTTGAAGTCACAGAGGAATATATTGCCTTTCTGTATAGGAAGGAAAGATGGAGGGAAAACATACACAACGTACAAGATTGTGGTTTTCCAGTATTATAGACATGGAAATATTCAGGGACCTTTTCACTGCTGTACAAGTACAATCAAAATTCAAACCTACAAATTGTCTCTCAAAGCAACAATTATCACCCATTTAAAGCCAGTCATCTTCCATACCGTCATTTCCTCCTTCAGAGAGGTACCCTCTTTCAGAAACGGCTTCACCATGTCCTCTGTGACTGGAAAGTTTGGAGGAAGCTCTGAGCAGCGCTTGATCACATTAGGGTTGATCCCGTTCAGAAATTGGAATCCATAAAAGTCATCCTCTTTCCAGTGCTCTTTAACGTACTCTAGGAAAATCACAATTGATGATTGTAATTTGTCCTCTATATCTAGGAGCCACATGTAGAGCATCACAAAGTTGTCAGAGAATGACACTGTGGCACTCACCCCCGACACTGAGATAGTTTTATTTCTTTACAAAGCCTTACAGCTTTGTTTAAATTCAGCATTTAAAATTCAAATTGAAATGACAGATTTGTACAAATAGTAGTTTGAATTTATATTGACTTTCCCTCACTTAACCACACAGTGCTAAGCATGAAAGTAAGTTTCATTCATACTATTGAGTGTTATATACTTTAAGCTAATTTACATATTTAATAGTGTCAGGTAATGCACCTCTGTTGTTCTAATTGCATACACACAGTAATTTCATCCATCGTTAATATAAAAATATTGATTAGTGCAGCTTCAAGGCCAGCAGTAAGCCGTGATCCAATCAGCTGAGTGACTTTTGTCAGTCACTTTCCATGTCGTAGCTGTCCCTCAGGACCATTTAATCTTTTAGAAAAGATATCTGTCCCCGTCCATCTCCATTCAGTTAAGAGTGAGCCGACCATCATGTATCAAACCCATTACAGCACCTAGGATTTAAATATTTATTTCATGGGTTTTTCATTCTACTGTTGGGCCAGGTCGACTTAGTCAAGTATACATACAGTACTTGTACATATATTCTTACATGGACAGTCACTTATAAGTATAAGAATGATAGTGTTCAGGTGAGTTACCTAGCAGAATTAAAACTCTACCTGACATTGTTGTCTTTTGGGACCAGAAGATTTGTTTCATGTCCTCAATGCTTTTCCATTGTTCAGTAGATCCAGCCAGCCCCTTAAACATGAGTTCAGCACCACTGAGGTCAGAAAGGGTAAAAAAAAAAAAAAGCCATGTAAAATGCAGAAAATTAAACAAAATACTGACACTGATGCTTCAAAATGGTTATTTGTCTTACAAATACTAGACTATATTGGAACCTGACTCACGCTATTTTCTTTATGTACTGTATTTCCATTGATTTGGACATAGAGAAGATGAGTTCAGCTGGTAGCTCAGATGTATGTTTAAAACTGCTGATGTGTGGCCATCTTTCATTAGTGATCTCCCATCTAAAAAATGGAAAAAAAATGATAAGCTTCTGAGACAAGCTGCAGCTCTAGGTACAGTACATAGCGCACACGTGAGAACTTACTGGTAAAGGCTCTTTTTAAGTGTCAGCTGATTTTTCCGGTGGTCAATCAACACAGGATGGTTCTCCTCAAAAACCTTAATGGCTGAGATGTAAAAAGTACACAACAGTCAAATTTTAAGTGACATAACTAACAAAAAACAAGTGCCATATTGTGGGTATTTAAAGCAGACCTCTCCCTCCTCTCAGCTCCACCAGTTCTCCCCTGGACACCCATCTGTAGCAAGGGAAAAGAATGGCATCTCCCTCTGGTGTCATCACTATTATTTTGGAGCAGTACCACTCATCTTCTGGGAGAACAAAAAACGGATCTTTCTCCACCTTGATTAGGAGCAGTGTCCCCAGAGACATACTGGTTTTCACAGTATAGGTCCCTGTCTGTGAAAAGAAATTAAGGTACAATATACTTTATGTCTGCGACAAAATAAGAAAGTATGAATCAATGTGATAAACAAATAGTAAGGACGAAGCATGTGGATCTATGGGCTAATGAAGGCCATTCTATGAATATTAGTGCTTTATATATGCATGAATTACAAAAAACAGTAATAAACAGTAACATTGGCATAAACCTAATTTGAGACTCTTATATGAATAATGGTCAACAACTAGATTCAACTTACTGTCCCAGTTGTAAAGTCAGTGCCGTAGTTGTCCAACTCAGTTCGCTCACTCTGCCCTTCAGTTCCAAATAAAGTGACATATATGTGGTCCCATGTTCCTGCATATGTAATGTCACCTGTTGACACCTCTAGCTTGTACTCAGCCATGGTCACTGTGATGGAAATCTGAAAATAAAAAGCTGACAATGACCAAGTTATCTTTTTGTCCTTTAATGAAAATCTTGCAAGGGATCAGCATACAGTCACAACAGAGTGTAATTGCAGATTGATGTCAGTTACAAAGTGTACATACTCTTTATAGATGAGGAGTGTGGTAAACATATTAGAATGTGAGTGGGATGCAGTGCTGGATGTCATCAAAGCTCCCAACTAATTAAAAAAGGAACTGTAGTATGTCCAAGATGAGGCTACTCCCTACTCTGATCCAGTGTCAAAAATAATGAGCACAGATGGTTACATGTTCCAAGGTTATACAATATGAGTTAATCAAAAATGCAGTAACTGTTTGTGTGATGCAAAGTGAGGTTTTTCCATTACATCACTCAGTGGAAACTGTCCTTAAAAAAAGAACTTAACCCTTGCAAATAATTATTCCACAAGAGCTTTTGACATTTTTTCAAAACTTCCACAGGCATCCAAATAACATCTTATTACTAAACGTCTGTCTGGTCTTATCCTACATAAATTGTTACATGATTATTAGCTGTCATAGCATGAGGAAGGATAAGTTAAGTTATTACATTTACCTTCAGATGTTTTACCTACCTCCTTCAGCTTCAATTGCAGGTCTAGGTTTTCCTTCACTGAGGGCTGTGTTTGTCTTCTTATAGTAACCTCCTCCACCCCAGTTTTGACCTTTCTGAGATGACTTCCCCGCACTACACATTAACATAAAAGGTGGTGTTACTCTAAACCGTCTTGTGATTCCAGTTTCTATTGCCTAGAGAGTGAGTAGGATGGGACACAGTTGTACTGAAAAATCCATTTCATCCTCAAAAACCAAACTCCAGAAGCCTAATTTATTGATATCTCTGCATTTATTAAGGTCCACTGCCCACTTTATGAACACATAATGAACTGTATGAGGGCTGTTGAGCATGAAATTCATTGGACATCACTTTACACCTAAATGTGACACTCATGTGCTCATTATCTATTATCTCTTGCTATCTGTACTTGTTCAGATATACCTACTGTACATTTTTACACATTTAACCCCAAAATAAATGATAGAAAATTAGAATGTCAGGTACTAGAAGCAAAGAGTACACAGTCCTTTAAATTGGTTATTTTAAAGTGGCCATATTATACCCCTTTTCCACAAGTTAACACAGCTCCCTGGGTTCTTAATAAATTGTATCTGACATGTTTTGGGGAAAATACTGCAAGGATCAAGCGCCACTGCAGCCTTTTCATGATGTCTTAACAGCCCGCAACAGGGCTGTTAAGACGTGATGAGGTTAGCACCTCAAACCGACCGTTTGAGGTGCTATAAGTTAATCAGTTCAATTGGGTACATGTGGGGTTCAACCCTAATTGTGGCCCGGATCTGGCAAACAGGAGCGTCTAAGTGCCATCATTCCATGTGATATGTGGGCTGGAAGAGGATATGGAATGTGGGCCCGATCAGGGCCAGAATAAAAATGAACTGTGGTCCAGATGTTGGCCAGATCTGGTTTATTTGTTTAGTTTTTGGTTTACATGTGGCATTGCTATGGTTTGCTTGTGGCCCAGATCTGGCAAACAGGAGCGGACCGCCCAAGTGCCATCATTCCACGTGGTATGTGGGCCGGAAGTGAAATGTGGGCCCGATCAGGGCCAGAATAAAAATGAACTGTGGGCCAGATCTGGTTTATTTGTTTAGTTTTTGGTTTACATGGGCATCGCTATGGTTTGCTTGCGGCCCGGATCTGGCAAACAGGAGTGGACCGCCCAAGTGCCATCATTCCACGAGGTATGTTGGCCGGAAGAGGATACAGAATGTGGGCCCATACAGGGCCAGAATAAAAATGAACTGTTGTCCAGATGTGGGCCAGATCTGGTTTATTTGTTTAGTTTTTGGTTTACATGTGGCATTGTTATGGTTAGCTTGTGGCCCAGATCTGGCAAACAGGAGCGGACCGCCCAAGTGCCATCATTCCATGCGGTATGTGAGCCATATGAAAGTGTCGAGTGTGGGCCAAAGCAATTTTGTTATCTGGGCTGTGTCGTATATTTGCCAGAACTGGCCCAGATATGTTTAAGATAAACGGGCCACATTTGCTGCATCATATGTAGGCCATTTCAGACTCACATTCAGATAAGCCAGTACCAGTTGTGCCACATCCTTACCTAAAGTGGCCCGATAATGTTCAGCAATATTTGGGCCATATTTATTATTTCAAATGTGGGCCACATTAGGCATGCACTATGACAGCCAGTGCTGACTGTGCCATACAATTGCCAAAAGTGGGCCAAACTTGTTGTATAGCATTTAGGCCATATTTGCCATATCAAATGTCGGCCACTTTAGGTTCACATCAAGTCAAGCCAGTGCTTACTGTGCCATATCTTTGTCAAAACTGGCCCAGATATGTTTTAAGATAACCGGGCCACATTTGCTGCACCATATGTGGGCCACTTTTGGTTTACACCCACATTCATTATTGTTGACTGGGCCAGATCTTTGCCAAAGGTGGCCCACATTTGTTTTGTGATATTTGGGCCATATTCACTATGTATCACATGGGCGACTTTAGGGTCACATCCAGTTTACACATCGCTGAGAGCACCGCACCTTTGCCAAAAATGGCCCACATTTGTTTTGGGATATTTGGGCCATATTTGGTATTTTAAATGTTGGCCACCTCAGGCTCACTTCCAGATTAGTCAGTACCAATTGCGCCGCATCTTTACCTATAGTGGCCCATTAGTGTTCAACCATATTTAGGCCATGTTCACAATTTCAAATATGGGCCATTTTAGGCTCACTTCCAGATTAGCCAGTGCTTACTGTGTCGTATATTTGCCAGAATGGGCCCAGATATGTTTAAGATAACCGGGCCACATTTGCTGCACCATATGTGGGCCACTTTTGGTTTACACCCACATTAACTATTGTCGACTATGCCAGATCTTTGCCAAAGGTGGCCCACATTTGTTTTGTGATACTTGGGCCATAATCACTATGTATCACATGGGCGACTTTAGGGTCACATCCAGTTTACACATCGCTGAGAGCACCGCACCTTTGCCAAAAATGGCCCACATTTGTTTTGGGATATTTGGGCCATATTCGTTATTTTACATGTAGGCCACTTCAGGCTCACATCCATTTTGTCCGGGCCAGAAGAAGGCCAGCAGTGCCATATCATTGCCTGAAGTGGCCCACTTCCGTATGCTATCTGGGTGCTAGTCAACAATGCCTACAGCTTGAAGTCAAGGGTTGCCAGATCATCAGGTCGAGTATCCCCCGTATCCTGCTCTTTCACGCTTTATCATAGTAGTACACTGTTTTTGCAGAACGCACACAAACCTAGCAATCCTGCAGAGATCTTACCATTAACATTATGTGGAGTTAAAGCAGCTAGAGATCCAGCAACACCTTGATATTGGTATGGAACATATCCGTACCATCCATACCCAATTTGGCTAGAGCTGCAATGATTAGTCGATCGTCAGAAAATTAACCAGCAAATATCTATAATTAAAGACTGCAGTCAAATTTCAAGCATAAATGCCAAAAATGTGATGGTTCCAGATTCTCAAATGTGAAGATTTGTTGTTTGTCTTTGTCATATATGACATATATGTTAATTGAATATCTTAACATTTTGGACTATTAGTCAAACAAAACAAGCAACTTACTTGACTAATCACTTTTTTTGTAAAACTGTCAACAAATAACACATTTTCTAGTGCCCTCTCAATCTACAATCTATATGATTTTGCTTACTAAAAACCTGTATTGCAGGCTCAACTCGACGGTTCATACTGATACTAGTGCTTGTACAGACTTGCTGTCCTCGATACATCCTAATCCTTAATGATTGGATTGATTACAAAACATTCTTATTAAATAAGTTCAACTGTGACTGACACTTTGCTTCTTCTTTAAAAAGGACCAGATGATCTTTATTTGCTTTTGGGAAGAATTTTCACCAACGGTAATAAAGTTGTTTAATGAAACAGCATGTCTGGGCAACAATCACAATTAGCTAACAACAACTATATAATATCAAATGATCCAGTGAAGTCATTTTCAATTCTGGGACATTTGGCGTGTTTAAACTATAATTACTAACCGCTTCAGAGACTCCACCTCACTGACTTCACTGCTACTGCTGTTGCTGGGCTGCTGCTAGTCACTAATGCTTGATGAGGGTTACCAGATCATCAGGTCGAGTATCCCCCGTATCCTGCTCTTTCATTCTTTATCATAATAGCGTACTTTTGTTGCAGAAAACACACAAAGTTGGCAACTCTGCAGAGATCTTACCGTTAACATTACATGGAGTTAAAGCGACTAGATTGTTTGATCAGTAAAAATATTGGTAGGGACAATCCAGCAATACCTTGATATTGGTAGGGACATGTCCCTACTGTCCATACCCAAATCTACGCCTATGAGCTAAATATTCTTCGGAATATGGGGTCTTCTTTAGATTGTACCTGATTTCAAATGAGTCAGACTCATGACCACTGAATAAAAGCCATTGAAATTTAGCGTGTAACTGTACCACATACTGTAGGTGAAGTGCTATCAGACTTTGTGGCATCACTTAAAGTTTATATGTGCACCTGTCATCTAAATTTGGTCGCATTTGCACAGGTTGTGGGTCGTGGAAGTTGACATCAGAGAAGCCACACCTTGAAGAATTTGGCAACAAATTCAAGGACAATAATGTGGCATATGAAAAAAATCAGCTCTTTTGGGCTCAACCAAACATTTTATGTAATAAATTTAGTGTTATCTCTTACCACTTGTTAAATGTATTAGTGGCAAAACAGCTATTCTGAGAAAGCCAGAATATTTGGCCGGGGCTGCAATGATTAGTTAATTAATTGATAAGTCAATTATCAGAAAATTAATCAGCAAATATCTTGATAATTGATTAAAGATTGAAGTCATTTTTCAAGAAAAAATGACAAAAATATGATGGTCCCAGATTCTCAGATGTGAAGATTTGTTGTTTGACTGTGCTGCTGTACTGAAAACCTGTATTCTAGACTCGACTCGACCGTAGATACTGATACCAGCTCTTGTATAGACTTGTTGACTTCAGCACATCCCGTACATGGATGATTTACCACGGTATGCCAAAGAACATAAAACACCACCCAGTCTCAAGGGCTTGGTAGCTAGATGTGTTCAACTATGCACGAATTTCATACACCCAACATACAGCTGCTCCTTCTTTATCTTACATTGTAAGTATTCAAATGATTGTGCTACTGTGTGACACACAATGAGATGAGCACATTTTAAACTTTACATGATATAAATCAATTCAATCAATTTTTATTTATATAGCGCCAAATCACAACAAAAATCATCTCAGAGCACTTTTCGCATAGAGCAGGTCAAGACCATACTCTTTAATTTACAGAGACCCAATTCCTCCATGAGCAAGCACCTGGTGACAGTGGTAAGGAAAAACTCCCCCTTAACGGGTAGAAACCACAAGCAGAACCCGGCTCTTGGTGGGCGGCCATCTGCTTTGACCGGTTGGGTTGAGAGAGAGAAAGAAAGAGGGAAAGGGGGAGGGGGGGGGGGGGGGGGGGGGGGGGGGGGGAATAACAACAATCATAACAATAACAATAAGTAGCAATAGCCAGGGAAGGATGCCAACAGGACTGCAAAGGACTGCGAAGGCTCGGCCTGCAACCCAGGGTTTCCTGCGAGATGAGAAAGCACAAAAAACTCTGGGGAAGAAGCAAAGTTAGTGACATGCATTGATGTTACATGAATGCATACAGATGGAGAGGAGGAGGAGGCCAGAGGAGCTCAGTGCATCATGGGAAGTCTCCCAGCAGTCTAGGCCTATAGCAGCATAACTAAGGGCTGATCCAAGGCGAGCCTGGTCGGCCCTAACTATAAGCTTTATCAAAAAGGAAAGTTTTAAGCCTAATCTTAAACATAGAGAGGGTGTCTGCACCCCGGACCGAATCTGGAAGATGGTTCCACAAGAGAGGAGCCTGATAGCTGAAGGCTCTGCCTCCCATTCTACTTTTTAAGACTGTAGGAACCACCAGTACGCCTGCATCTTATACGGTACCCTGAGCTCTTCAAGATATGATGGTGCCTGACCATTAAGGGCTTTGTTAGTCAGGAGAAGGATTTTAAATTCTATTCTAGATTTTACAGGAAGCCAATGTAGCAAAGCTAAAATGGGAGAAATGTGATCTCTTTTTCTAGTTTTAGTCAGTACACATGCAGCTGCATTCTGGACCAGCTGGAGAGTCTTTAAAGACTTGTTAGGGCAGCCTGATAATAAGGAACTGCAATAATCTGTGTAGTAACTGTGCAAAGATAACATTTACGTCAGTAAGAGACAGTTGTAACATGGGATGTGCCAGTGAATATACAACGATAATATTTACGTCAATAAGTGACGGTTCCCAGGGAAGTTGGGAAGGGGGATGGTTAGTAATGTCACATTTTGGTTCTCTGTGTGCGATGATTGAAGGCCGCTATGCCCATTTTTAATGTGAGAAATGTGGAAAATGCTGAGACAGCATTATTTCTAGGCCAGGTGCAATTGATACATTTTAGAGGAGTTTGAGACACCATTGTTTCTGAGATGAATCAAGCCTGGATTATTACCAAAGTGTCAAGGTCAAACGAGATGGAGTCTAGGAAATAAGCTCCACATTAGGAGGTTTTATGAGAGGTATATAATATAATGTTTTATGATTTGCCTTAGGTTCTTTATCCTGGGATCAAGGCTTTGGTTTGCTTTGTATTGCTCTTTATGCTCAATAAACCTATTCACATTGAACTCTACCAGCTTCAAGTGTATTTCTTTGAGTCTTTCTCTTATAAGTTTTGAGTTTAATGCTAAGTTGTGGGTGACCTGAAGATTTATTGGCCCATCTGAAGATTTCCAATGACACCGTATTGAAGTAGGTTTTTCATCAATTACTTTTGTAATCTTGCTCAAGTTATGTTGACTTTTACACATAAGCAATAATGCATGCTGAATGATAACACTGATTCAAATTCCCTTTTAATTTGAATTGCAAGCCAAGCAAATGTATAGTGTTCAATAAACATGAACAGTCATACATCACCATAAACAGTCTATGTTCTGTACTCACATCATTAAAAGTTGAAAAGAAACTGAATACACAGCATATGCAACAAAAAATGCAGGAAATATGCATATTCTTGGTCCTGTTAGAGTATAAATGCATTATTACTGATTGCTGAAGTTTCATGAGAGATAATTCAATTTTCACTATGTCAGAAAACCTATATTATTAAATTAGTACCAACTAGTTACATGTCATTGCATTATGTCATTGTTGATCACCATATGTTTGCTTTTGTGGACTCATTCATACATGGGTCCAAGCTGATGCTTAAACACTTGCAACCCAAACTTTTCATTTAAGTTATTCCTAAACACAGGTCTGTGTAGTACCTACAGTAATTCACACAAAGATACAGGCACCCTACAATAGGCCCACTTAACATGATGCAACCAAAATATAGTCGTCTTCTCCCAGTGTGCAGCATGTCACTATATGTCTCCTCACTATTTGTATTTACCAAAGTCAAAGTTTAAAACACAACCCTGCATGCAAGACAAATATTGAAAAAGGTATGGATATTGTTCACTAATGCAGAAAGGAAAAAAATTGCTCCCTCAGACTTACTCAAATAGTTCAGTCAGGAACACTCTTGTCATAGGTTAAACCATTTATTGCAACAAATGGAAATACAGTTTAGCTTGGCACTGACGGTTCCGATCTACAATGCTCCATGGATTATATAAGCAGCATGTTTTGCTAAACCAGGGAGCACAATGCAGAAACCCCCGCGGGGATACAAGAGCAGGCTGAGCAAGATTTGAATTACAGACTACTTTGAGCCGTAATCAAAAAGGTGGAGGCTGGGGTGGTGGAGGCAAAGCTTTGCCAGCAGCAGCGTAGTGTGGCAGCACTGGTGTAGCAGGGATCAGTGCTACAGACCACCTTGTTGAGAGAATGGCTGTGATTGGTTTGTTACTTATTGGAAACACTGATTCAATCAGCAGGCTGTCAGCTGATTACAGCTGGGGCGTATGACTTCTGTGTTCTGCATGAACTAACGCAATGCTTCATTTATAACCCTGTTTCAGCAGGGTTCAGATAGGTGTAGGGCACTTTAAGCTGCGAGTTTCTGCTTGTAATTGCTTCACTGAGGTTGGACAACTCCTCTCGAAATTCTTTAATCATCTGCTTAGGTGGAGCCTCATCAAACTGCTCTTCAGGGTACGTACCCAGGGGAACCTGCCAAGATGACAAAAAACAAAACTGTAAATCTGACTGACACAGCAACCTGCTTGTGGTGCAATTTTTCAAAGCCCTTTCCAAATGTATATTATTAGGGATGAATGATTTTGAAAAAATATCTAATTGTGATTATTTTGACTGATATTGCAAATTTACAATATCATATTGAATATTGCAAGATTTCAATTGAAGAACATATTAAAATGATTATGGTGTGATTTTTGCAGGGCTCTGTACCAAACAAAGATGTTTTCTAAAGTCTGTAGAATATGATGTGTAGGCTACGACATTATTTAATTTAAAATGGTATTTTGACACATTTCTCCTTTAACAAATATTGTGCCCCCTGCAATATGAAAATTGCAGTAGACCATATTGTGATTTTCAACAAAATTTCAATTAATTTTTCAGCCCTAAATATTATTCTACTATTTGTGTGCGTTTGTGAACACCAAACCTACCACGTCTGTGTATTTTTCTGAAAGTACCCAAGCAATTGCTACAAAGCTGGCTGTCTCTCCTACATTTGGCAGCGTCTCCAAAATTGTCTTCATGCTTGACTGCCCCTTTGTGGTTGGAGGAGGTTTTTGCAGCAGGATCGAACCAGTAGGCATCCAAGAGTTGTAGTCAAACTAAATTTAATAGAAATAGAAACAGAAGTTTTGATATGTATCACATTTTATTTTTTCTAATTTCTAACTGTTAAAGTCCTCCTTCACTCAGAAATGATTTTTTCTTCCCGTTCCTTCACTTGGATGTTTGAGTCTTACTGTGCAGAATGATGCACATTAATCTGCTGAAGGGGTCATTTCTCAAGGCTCACCTTAAATCTGAGTTTAGGATGTGTAAGTAAAGCATGATTTGTGACATCACAACTAGTTTTGGAGCTGATCCTGGTCCAATATGCAACTTGGACAGTGGACTCTTCAGTGACATAGACATGTTGAATCTAGCAGTAAAACTTTTGAAATAAAATTTGTATGTTCATAGATTCTGGATTTTTCAATGAGGGAGAAGGAATAGATGTAATTTTACGAAGATTTAATCAGGTAATTGACTTTTTGCAGAAAAAACATATCAGACACAAATTAAAACATAAAAGTATCTTTATATGTCTTGAAACATGTCTGGAGGGGATCTTTAATTTTTCCGTTATTACTGTGGGGTTGTTGGCCCAGCTTTCATGGAAGACAATCATAAAACAATGAACATAAAAACCAAAAAACAGAATGTAAAACTACAAAAGAAATGCAATCTTTCCACCACTTCAAAAGTAAACTTATACCCTACTGAAATGAATTGACCACCACCATTACTGAAATGAACCCTTACACTAGCGAGATAGTTTTATTTCTTTACAAAGCCTCACAATTTTGTTTAAATTCAGTACATGCACTTTAAATGATAGATGTGCACATATAATAGTTTGAAGTTATATTGACTTTCCCCCACTTAACCACGCAGTGCTAAGCATGAAAATAAGTTTCAAACAGAAAAAGTTTGTTCATAATATTGAGTGTTATATACTTAAAGCTATTTTACATATTTAATAGTGTCAGGTAATGCAACTCTGTTGTTCTAACTGCATACACACAGTCATTTTATCCATTGTTAATATAAAAATATTGATTAGTGTAGCTTTAAGGCCAGCGGTAAACCATGATCCAATCAGCTGAGTGACTTTTATCCGTCACCTTCCATGTCGTTGCTGTCCCTCAGAACCATTTAATCTTTTAGAAAAGATATCTGTCCCCGTCCACCTCCATTTAGTTAAGAGTGAGCCAACCATCATGTATCAAACCCATTATTACAGCACCTAGGATATAAATATTTATTTCATGGGTTTTTCATTCTACTGTGGGGCCAGGTCGACTTAATCAGGTTTACTTACTTGCACTTATATTCTTATATGGATAGTCACGTATAATTATGAAAGTATAAGAATGATAGTGTTTATAACACTGCTAATATAGAGTCCGGACAGTATTTGGACAGTTACACATTTTTTGCTCTTCAGACTCTGTGAGGAACATTCAATTTGATATAAAATAATGGATATAACATTAAAGGACCAAGTCTCAGCTTTAATTTGAGTGGATTTACATCAACATAGAAAGAACTATGTGGGAGATATAGACCTTTTAACACAGTGCCCAAAGTTTAGGGGCTCAAACATAATTGGACAGAAACACATAAAGTCAAACAAAATCAGAATATGTAATATTTTATGGAAAATCCTTTGCAGTCAATGACTGCTTGAAGTTTTGGATCCGTAGACATCAGCTGACCCTTGTGATGCTCTCCCAGCTTCACTGCAGCCACCTTCAACTCTTGCTTATTGTGGGGTCTCTCTGCCTTTAGTCTGGTCTTCAGCATGTGGAATGCATGCTCAATTGGATTGAGATCAGTTGATTGATTCAGCCAGTCAAGGATATTCCAACTCTTCACCCTGAAAAGCTCTTTGGTTGCTTTGGCCGTATGTTTAGGATCATTGTCTTGCTGAATGATGAAATGTTGTCCAATGAGTTTTGATGCATTTGGCTGAATCTGACACACAGGATACTCCTGTATACCTCTGCATTCATCCTGTTGTTTCAGTCAACAGTGAAATCATCAATAAATGCCAGTGTGCCAGTTCAACTAGCAGCCATACATGTCCGAGCCAAAGCAGAAGCACAACCATGTTTGACAGGTGAGGTGGTATTTTGGGTCATGAGCTGTTTTCTCTCCACACTTTCCTCTTTCCATCATTACCAGGGGTTTGCATCTTGTGGTAAATCCTCTGAGGTTATAGTCACAAAGTCTTCTCTTGTCCTAGAGCATTTTGACATGCTGTGCAATCATAAAGGGCCATAAAGCTCACAAAGGCATATTCCTCATATTGACAAATACTCCACCTCAATCAAAATGGCAACTCTCAACTCTCAATCAACTCTGAGCCACATGTGAGCCCTTTTGTGCATGAAGTAACGTTGAAACAACACACAGCTGTCCAAGAAACATTACTATCGACATCACTAGCCAAGTGTCCAATTACTTTTGAACCCCTACACTTGGGATACTATGTGTTAAAAGGGCCACATCTCCCACACAGTTCTTTCAATATTTATGTAAACCTACTCAAATTAAAGCTGAGACTTGGCACTTTCATGTAGTATGCAATACTTTAGTTCAGACTGAATGTGCTGAAGCACAGAGCCTGAAGAACAAAACATGTAACTGTCAGAATACCTACTGTATGGACTGTATATATGCCATTTTATAGACTGGGTGTTCTCACAAAATATTTAAGTGGTGGCAAGGGATGTCCAACCTGCTCTAATAGACGTATATTGAATAGAGCTTACCTGCCTAGTTAACCCTAATACAACAAATCATTTTGTGAAATTCATAAAAAAATATGCATAATTTGTTCAGTCGCAGTAAGTTGTGTTTCTAAACTAAGCTGATAAAAATACTCAGGGTTTGAAGTAATGTAACATAAAACTATAGCCTTGCAATATGTTATTTTTGGATAAGTTATTAAGTTAATCATTCAATTTTCAGACATAGTTATACAAAACATTTTGCATATTCAAATTCAGATATGTAAATTATAGCTACTCCAGGAGGATCCATTAGCTTTTAGCTGTAAAAAAAAAATCATTACATAGCCAGTGAGCAAGTCTCTGTTGAAAGAGGGATTTTGCCACAAGCCTTTTCACCTTAACAGATACAAATTGCTCTCATTGGAGCCCCACTTTTTAAACAAAGGTTTAAAACTAAAAACATGCATTGAACATAAGCACTGTAGTTTTTCCGTTTCTCCCCAGGAAGGGAAATGGATAACTATAAAGTTACAATATCCTGGACCTAAATGTCCACCAGTTATTTGGAACAAAGAATGGGTTCAGTCTGAGTTTACCACATCTTCAAATTAATAGGCAACCTTGGTGAACTGATAGAGTGCACAAATCACTCAACATATTTGAAGAGCCAAGAAATTTCCTCAGTGTCCTCAAACACTTTCTTGAGGAGCCTTGAGCTCCTGCAGAAGGACCTTGTCTCTCACTCCCTTGCAGGAAGCATTTTTAGTAAAGGACAAAACACAATCCACTCACCAAATTCAATATGACACAAGGAAATGTGAAATGTGACAATCACCTGTGTAGCAGAAGTTTGAGAAATGAAAATGTCAAACTGAAAAAGGCAGTGGGTTGAATGTGACAATCTCCTGTGTAGTAGAAGTTTGAGAAATGAAAATGTCAAACTGAAAAAGGCAGTGGGTTGATTTCCTCCTCCTCACATCACTTTTTCCCCATCTAGAGGCATTGAAGTTGGACTGAGCTCTTGCATTCTAGTTACACTCTGAGTTCAAACCATGAGTGCTGCTGCGCACCGCCTCCTGTATTAACATATTTCAAAAACCTACTAATATACTTTCAATTCACCATAACAAGAAAATATCCTCTTTTCTAGGTACAACACATGCTACAGTGTGCATGTCAACACACTAACAATAGGAGGAGAAACATTTTGAACTGTATGAAATGCTAATGTCAGCCTGCTAGCATACTCACAATCACAATGCTAACCTGCATATGTTTACCATGCTCACCCTTAGTTTAGCATTTTGCCACACTAACTTTTGCACTAAATATAAAGTACAGCTGAGCTGAGGCTGATGGGAATGTCATTAGTTTTGCAGGTATTTTGTCATAAACCAAAGTATTGAAGAAATTAAAATTTTGACCTGATGGCACTAAATGAAAGGTCAGGATATCAAAGTTATTACAATTCATTCTTTGGGGAACACGAATGAATGTGCCAAATGTATATGAAATCCATCCAACAGTTTTGGACATATGTCAGTAAAAGACAGACACGTCAACCTCATGGTAGTGCAAGAGGATCAACAAAATTCTTAAAATACATCATCTGTGAACAACAAATGTCTGTACAAAATTTTGTGCCAATCCATCCAAAGGATAAGTGAAACGTTTGACCTGCTGATGGCACAGGAAAAGTCAGACTATTACCAAAGTATTAGAATTGATCCTCAAGGGACCTTGAATATCTGTAGCAAAATGACTATCCATCCAAACTGAAAAAATAGTTGCCCATTTTACTCAACTAGAAAAGTCAGAAAAGTTCAGAAAACTATTGTAACTAGTGCAGTTTTTAAGAGGAGTAAAAACATGCATCTCAGCTATGGGTTCAAGTAAACGGTCACGACAATAAAGCTTATTCTGCAAAGGAGACCCATTCATAGTTATCACTTATACTGAAAATATTCAATTCATTAATTCTTGCATTTATATAACATCCCTAAATGGAATGCATTTGCTGAGGAATGGAGATAAATAAATTAAAGTTCTCTCCAACATCATTTTGGTCTGCATAGTATACCATAGCACAAGCCACAGGTCGGTGTGTAGCCTGCTCCTTGGTGTGCTCTTGTGTAGTAACACACAAGAAGTGCTAGGACAATGGGACTGGTTTGGGAAAGGGCATCAAAGTCATGATGCCATATGCTCCACACAGGAAAGCAGTGGTAAAGTAGACCTGCACCAGCACTGACTGAAAGACATAACAGGATATTTACTTAACGTGGCCTTAAAATTGAGGTGAAATAACACCTCTCATCCCCTAAACATGTAGCCCAATTGAACTGCTATTTACTGCAAAGCTACTGTACTGTTAATTTTAACCAGCCTGCCCCCGTACCCCCACCCCTCGATAGAACAAAATACATCACCCATGACAATGTTAGAGTCTTTACCTTCAGCTAACAGTGTCAGTTACAGGAGCCAATGTCTCAGCAGATACAATATGTGCAGCAGATTGGACAACAAAGCTATGACGAATGCTATGTGATCTTGGTTGAATTGAAGTGTTTTCTATTTCTTTAGGGTTCAAGCAATCGTAAGGCAGCTCAAGCTCTGTATTCCACTTGGTAATAGCAACACTGAGGGAGGACAGTTCTGCTTGAAAATCCTTGATACTTAAGGCTAAATGCTTAATGCTGCAGGCTCAATAAAGCGTTGCTTGGGGTAAGTACCCCGAGGTACCTGACAAAGACATCAAAAATGTCACCTAAGGGCATGGGTGATTTTTTTATAGGGTGAATTGGTAGTTTAAAATGTGGCAATTTTGATTGGAAAAAAATGGAGGAAAAGTCTATGTCAAACTTACAAAGTCATTGTACTTAATTCTGAAGATTCACAGAAGTGACATACATAATCCTCCAAGGGATTTGTTTGGCAGTGTCAACAAAATGGCCTCCATACTAAACTGTCACTTTGTTGTTGGCAGAGCTTGGTGAAGTAACAGTGGACCATTAGGGATCCAACCTAGAAAATAAAACTATAGAGAACATACAGCAACCATTAATACAAGCACGATTGACCTTGAGTTAGGTAAGAATGACACCACACTCAGTTCTATATACTAAATATGTAGCTGGCATTGTTGGCCAAGTTACTTGAAAATATCGATTTTCTCATGACATTTTACTCTTATGTTACTTAAACTGGGTTACTTTACTTGTTACATTCATTTTCATTACTCAGCCCAGCTCCATCAAAAGTGCTTTTAAACAACTCAGAAGCCTCCATATGTACATGTGTATTTAATCTTCTGTATTTAACAAATGTACGAATAGAAAACATAACATTGTGGTTTAGCAAGCAGCCAGCCAACCAAACTTTACTTGAAAAGTTAACAAACTTTGATGAAAACAGTGTCACATTTCTTGTCAATCTGATTTGTGTGTTTCAGAGAGATATTTGCTGACCATCAACAGCTTATCCTTAGCCCCAGCTGAAGCTAATTGAAGTTATGTCAATTTGTCATTCAATTGTTAATGTGTCTATGATCTTTGGCATACGCAAATGTGGTTAATCTAAGGTTTTCAAATGAAAGTATACCACAGAAAAGGTTTAAGTCATAGACTATTTAAAAATATACCAGGGCCATAAAGATTAGCAGGGGCAAGGAGGTTTATAGCAGACAGGAGAGTGAGGGGACACTGATGAGGTCACAAACTGAGGAGGTGTTAACATAAAGACAAAAAAATAAATATAAAAGGCTTACCTTGTACAGGGGGTGAATTGTTGGGAGGTTGCGAAGTAGATGAGAGCTCTGCAAGTGACTGATCAATATGTTATAGAGGACATCTGCATGCCTCACAAATATCTTGGCCAGCAGCCAGTCAGACTCCCAAGTCACTAGGCAGAAAAATCGGGTTCTCCTCTGAGGGCTGCTGACCGAGCTGAAGGAGGAGACATATTTAAGTTTGCAGAAGCTGATTGAAATCAAAAATGTAACACAAGTCAGAGATATAATTTATTAGATATAAGAGAAACCTGAATTGCGATGGGCAGTAGTTTCTCTGGACTCAGGTACAGCAGGCAGAAAGGAGCGGTCAAAGGTACCAGTTTACTATCAATAACTCTGGTAGGCAGTCCTTCCTTCTATGAGTCCATAGAATATAAGTGACTAATGTGAGGTATTATAAAAAAGGATAAGTAGTGAGGGAAAACAATGTTTAAAACATCTGAAATCACAGCAAATTCATTATTTGTACAGTGCCGTCATCTCCACAGTAAAAGAGCTTGCTTTGGTTAGAAAATCCTTCACCATTTCCTCTGTGACAGCAAAGTTGGAGGGAAGCTTTTTACAGTTTATTTAGTTGGTTTTACAGCAAAACAAAACACGCTATACTGATCCTACCTGAGAGGGGTGATTTTTTTGAACCAGGAGACCCCCTTCATGGCCTCAAAGCTTTTCCATTGCTCAATAGAATCTTTCAGACCTTTCAGTTTGTATTCAGTTAATCTGGACAAAGCCAAAAAGTATTTAACTTTTATGTCCGTGATTGATTTTTAGACAAAGAAAATAAAATAAAAGCTTAATGGCAAGTTGTAGCACTTACGTAGCTTCTTTTGTGTATCTAAATTGAAAGGCTTTTGAGAATGAGAAGCTTATTTCTCCAGCGAGAGCTTTTGGATCCTTGATGTTTAAGACATGACATTCCTTCTGCGTACTCATCCCATCTGCAGAGGATGGACAGGAAATAAAAGAAATCCAAATGTTATGAATACAGAACCCAGTCAAAGTTCATAAACATAAGTCTTGTTATACTGTAAATTGATGAAATACTAACTTGTACATTAATTTTTGTAGAACTAATTATTTTTTCCGTTGGTCTACTAGTTGAGGATAGTAATCTTCAAAAGCTTTTGTAACTGTGTGGATTATAGAACAGGGATGGATTTAAAAATACATTTGTTCAGATTCATTGTAATAATATTTTATACAAACATGACCAAAGGAATAATGTATCATTTCTAGCTTTCACATAGCCCCCTGACATAGCAAATGCTTCAAATTTACACAACAGTGCTCCTTACAAGTAGGAGAATATTGTAACAGCACTAACCTCTCCCTCCTCTTAACACCACAAGTTCACCCCTGGACAGGCATCTCTGACATGGGAAAATAATTTCAGTCTCATCAGGTGTCTCCACTATCTCGGAGCAATACTAATCCTTCTCTGCTGAGTCATGGAGAGGATCTTTCTCCAACTTGACATCCTAAAGAGAAAAGGGTTGCCACAGAAAATATCCCTCCCTGTAGTTAGAGAGGGTGGCACAGTCTCTATTAAGACATAGTGTAATTATAAATATTATTTTATGTAATGAACATCTCTGGTCAATAAATTGTGAGCCATATTTCAAAACACAGGCCTACTTGTGCAGTAGCCTTTTCACATGCTGCTAGTTGTTATATTTATTTTCTTAGGTTTATTTACCATGCTGATAATTTTAGTACGTAATATTGAAAAATATGGAAAAATGGCTCAGCTTTCATCAGTTTCTGTGATTCCCAGTCAGTCTATATAAGTAGCGGTGTTGGTTGGCATGTAAATCTTTTTTTTCCAGCTTCCAGCAAAATTTTCCAGTTGCCAAATATCTTAGTGTTGTGATAACTTTCATTTCTGGCGTTATAGAGTTATTGTGTTGGGTGGGAGATGTGAGTATATCTCTAATAAGATGGACCACAAACATTATCCCTGCATGATCTAATCTGTAGCGTTTGATTAACTCACTGTCATTCAGCATTTAGAGAATATTTCCTCTACCTCTTTGTCTTTCCGTCATTTTCTCCTCTGCTTAAGAAACTTGTAAGCCTAAAAAGTCCTCCTCTCTACTCCTAACAGTTTTTACACCTTAGGAGCTCTTGTAAGAGCTAAGATGCTTTGTGAATAACTTTATCTTTACCAGGATCTAGTCTTAACGCTAAGGGTAAATTCTTAGAAAATGTGATAATTATAAGAATTTTCTTAAAATTTCATCACTAGGAGCAACTCTTTGTACTAGGAAGCTTTATGAATATGGCCCCTGGAGTCCTCCTGGTGCCAAAAGTTTCTTGCTCAGAGATTCATCTTAAAACCTTATTCACAAAGCTGCTGAGAGCAACCGTTGCTATGGAGCCTGATGCTGAGTCCTGTTTAATTCTCAAATCCGCCTATTCATTATATCTACAGTGATTCATTGACAGGTGACTGGTCTGTGTCAGTGACTGTAAAGTAAAGTCAATCAATACACGGGAGCATCAAGAACCAATGTAATTACGCAGATTTAGATCGACTTGGTTTTGCATGCACAGGTAGAGTATGGCAAACACTTTCATGTGTCAAATGTCATTAATCAGATAATTGGATGCTTAATAATTTGTCCATCGTGTTTGTGAGTGTGTGTATATGTAAATGTATATACATATGATAAAAGACTTGCATTTAGCTTAGATACATGGTTTTACTCCTCTTACAAGCTGCACTAAAAAGGATTCTGCACTTTTTTGATTGTTCTAAGCTGAGTAAAATGAACAGTTAATCCTTCTACCTGGTCATTAAATTTACATTTCTCGACTTTTTTTTATTCAAGTAAATGTGTGTTGAGCCCTGCTGGCTTTATTAAGTTTTACCAGCATTTTAACTACAGTGTCTGCATAAACTGGAGAAATATTGTGTAAACATGTTGGCACCATGACAACTTGGCTCTGTTCAACATAAGATTCTAACATTTATAGGTAAAGTTCAGATATTTTCCTTTAACCCACGCACCAATGGATGGCAACAATGAAGTTTCATATTGAGTAACTAAGGAGAGCTTTAAAGACAAATACATGAAACGATGTAAAGACTTTATTAAATGATAGCAAATCACATGCATTATTGGGCAGTCCTCATATAAATATCCATCTGTTTTGACTCATGTCCTGACATCCTACAAACCCAGACAACAGACTTGTCATGAGTCCAGTTTGCATTGGATTGACACCCTTTACAGGGATAAGAAAGACTAGATCATTTAGGGTCACAGATAATAGGAGGGATTAGCAAATCTTGTGTAAAGTGCTGGCATAACTTCCGTTACACAGAAATAATGCAATATAACCAACAATCTGCTTTTTCCCATGGCTACTACTGAAAGGCAAGATAGTGAAAACATTTAAATCTCTTTCCATTTGCTCAGTATATCACACAGAATAATATAAATCTATTGTGCATATTTGTCTTCAAGAAAATATACTTTATCTTACCAGAATACAAGTGCATTTGCAGCATAAACCCATGCAAAGCTAAATGCTTAATGTTTTTTTTTCTCCACAAAGGACCACCCACAAAAGCAGTCCTTCACTGTGGCAAGTAAAATATTATTTCATTAAGGCTTCTTCACAATCTAGTGTAATACAGGAAGAGTTAATAGTTTTTTAAAATAATCTTTAATTGCAACGTCCACATAATACCAGAGTGACACTCGTGCAGCTACGAGAGGTTAGTCTTGTTTGGTCAGGTGTTAACGTGACGCAGGACGCGACGCAGTGAGTATCCATCTCGTGCGGTACACATGGCAGGAAGGGGAACAGGCTCCGTCTTGTGCTCCACTGTGTTGAAGTGGCATCTCTTAAGATGGTCCGACATGCTGGGGAGATCAGTGAAACCCCATGACCACACTTGGCTGAAGGCAGTGCTGAATCTCCACACCTGCAAGAGTAAAGAAGTTGGAATTTTAAAAAGGGCACTGCATGTTAAGATGTTTAGTTGGGCGCCTTACAAAACCTGTGTGTAAAGCTACACACCTTGGTTTTTGTACAGATAGATAAACAAGCTACATATAAAACATTTTAGAGGTTAGTAGGGGGATTCTGTTACCATTGGACTGTACCAGGCTAACTGTTTCCCTCTATTTCCAGTCTTTATGCTAACTGGCTGCTGGCTCCAGCTATATACAATATGTATCACACAAACATGAGTGGTATTCCTTTAAAAATGTAATGACAATTTTCTAAATATGGTCACAATTATTTTATTGTGTGTAGAATACTGTAGAACTTATTGTTGTTCTATAGTGACATGTCAGCTATTTACAATATTGCTTCCTGCAACAGCATATGCAACTTTTTAACTATTTTCATGAGTGATTCACATACACACAGAAGGTTTATAATACTGTTTTTAACTCACTCTGTTTTTGATCTGCCATGACACAGTACCATGAGCACCATGGCATTGCGTTCGCTCCCACTGCAGCTCCACTATGCCTCGGGTCTGGAGGAGACTGGCACACACCTCCCTCATAGTCCGTGACACCAATGACAGCTGGCACAGGCTGAAACTGTCCAGGAACCCAGCTATGTGCCACAGTATCTCATTGGGCAGCTCACTAAATTGGTCAGATTGGGTGTCACTTGGAAGTTTTGCCTTTGGGCAAGGCTGAACCCCGAAGGACCTGAGGTGCCTGTCATGAACCACCTTGGCTCCCTCGGTGGAGGGATAAAACCTCCGCTGGGAAAATGTACAGCCATAATATGCCAGGGGGCAGCGGTGCTCCATCCAACCATTGAGACCAGCGTGAATGTCACCATGGACATTGGTGAAATGAGAAGAAAATTGGTCCCGGCGGAATGACTGGCCACAGACAAAGGGAAACATGTGCTGGTAGCGGGGGTTAGGAGGGAGATAACGGTTATGTGGGACTGCCTCGACCTCCAGAGCTTCCAGGACAAGGCCGAGTCGGAGAGTGCGGAATGGGCTGGGGTAGGAGAGCTGGGGGGCAGCGTGGTCACAGGCAGATGCAGAGGCCATGTCACCCACTCTAGTGTTTGTTACCAAGATTGCTGCAGGGAAAGTGAAAGTCTGTGTGCCAAAGTCAACACGATAGCCATCAACATAGACTGTATCAGAGATCCTTCTACACTCTCTGGACTCTTCCAGACAGAAGAGCAGGGCTGCTGTGATCAGATCAATCTCTCCCAGACCCATGGGATCGTCAACCTGCTCCAAGTCCGAGGTATCCACTGCCTTGTCCTCCATTTTGGGTCGCAATCTATACAATGACCTGTCTGGGATGAATCCTATCCGTCCATTTGATAATGAATACTGACCCTGGCCCCTAAAAAACTGGTAGCTGTGGAACTTCCGCTGAGGCCCATGGTTTTCTAGGAGCACTAGCCCCCTATCTTCTAGCACCACATGACCAGCTCTCTGTGCCACACCCTGGCTGTCATGCACTGGAGACAACACTGGAGGGGTCACTGGCTCCTGAGAAGCACCAGCATTCATATCACCCTGTACATCAACAGGACAGGGTTTCTCAACACAGGCCTCCATGGCTCCTGACAGCTGTCCGTTTGTTGTGTTTACCATTTCTTCATCTGTTCTTTTCTGAGCCCCATTTCCACTCAAACAGCTAGAGCAAACACTCTGCTCATCCTTCTCTCTAATATTAAAACCATCAGCGGCTACAGGTGTTTTGTTTTCCAGTCCATTCTGAAGGTCTGTGTTGCTGCTGCTGATCAATCTACTCTCCTGCTCAGCAGCTTCTCTGTTTACACGCTGTGTGTTGCTGTCAGAGGAGCTGGCACTGCTAACAAAGTCTAAAGCAGCAGCTAAACTTCTAGCAGTCACAAGGGTGGCCTCATAGAGTTTACCGAAATGCTCCTCGTTCAGCCCATTAATTCCACTGACAATTCTCTCCTTTGCCGAGCCTGGTTGGGCTGGTTGTGGTGGACATGGGGATGAAGGCTGCAAAGGTAACTCACTGGCGGAGGCTTCAGGTACGGATGCAAGCAAAGCTGAGTCTGTTGCCCTGTTAACCTTACTTACAGGGACAAGTGGCTCTTTCTCTGCAGTAGGTGCCATGGCAATCACCTTGAGGGACTCAAGTAGTGTACGCTGGTCCTGAAGTGCAAGTGCCATGTCCAGTTGCTCCACCTCCTCCACCCCACGGCTCAGGCTCTCATAGGAAGTATAGTCCAGGCAGCTAACAGGCCATCTGTTCCACTCCATAGTGCAGCACACCACCCCAGCAGGACACACCTCGAGGTGTGCATACATTTGATTGCGCACCAGGGTGACAGGACAGCCATAGCCACTGTTAAGGCAGGGGACCCTTAACAGTGGGCAAAGGAGGTTGTGTTCATCTACTTTGCAGGAGTGAAATACAGCCCCACACACCAGAGGACAGGTGATAATATCACAAGAAATGCCTGGCTGAGGTCTGACCATGCATCTCTGGTTAACACAGGACATGCAATGAACATGGTCCTCCTCCATCTTCAAGCTGAGGGGGTGGGAAGCTTCTCAGGATAACTCTGGCTGTGAGTCCTGCCAAATAAGTGGAAAGAGCAAATTATGTCAATGTATTAAAGATAAGACAAGACAAAACAAGGCTTCATTGATCTTCAGGAGGGTAAATTAGTAGTATGGGCAGATTATATCATGGCACCAAAGTCTGTTTCATGCCTTTCTGAGACGAGAATTGCACCATAAATCAAACTTTAAAACTAAATAGTAAATACAGACGCCAATATAAGTATGGGAGAGTGAACAAAGCATAAGAGTAAACTATTAAATAAATTTCAAATTTCAAAGCTATATATAGTACAGTACCCCTGGCCAGTGTACATGAATGTGCTTTATGAGCAGTAATGTTGTAAATGTGCACAAAATGTATTTTAACATAACTATCTAATATCCAAAAGCAAAATGAAATATTTAGGTGTGTGTGTGTGTGTGTGTGTGTGTGTGTGTGTGTGTTAGAGAAAGAGAGAGACAGACAGAGAGAGAGAATAATATATAAAAAGTGTTTTGTAAAAAAGAGTAAAGCAACAGTAAATCATGTCCAATAAATCTATGACTCTGTCCTAAACACAAGAAAGCATCTGCTGCTGTTGTTGTTATTAAGGTGCAAAATGGGATAGACGGCTGAAAATTCTAGTTTGCACCGTATCCAGTGCATTCATGAAAAAGGGCACAGATTTATGCTGATGGATAACAAGAGAAAAAGACTTACCTTCATATTTCTATAATTTCAAACGATCCTATGAAAGAGCAATGACATCATACCTGCTGAGTTGCATACACCTCAACATTAATTATATTACAGTGATTTGTAATTAACACTTAAATATCAACGTAGTAGAACTGATGTAATATTTTGTCAATAGTGGTAAACATACTGAATGACTAAGCAAACCTAAATTGTCAGAGGCACTGGAGTTGTTTCTCTTGCCATGTGTAGAGCCTGCACAACAACTGTGAAACAGTGCCCCCGCTAAGCCTTATGTGGAAGTACTACAGTCACGTGACAGCTAAAAGGCTCCCTCATAAAAGTACCTTATTAGGAAGCTTCCCGGCATGATATAAAGGAGGTCAAAGCCTTTTCTTTCTTACTTTTGGGAGAAAGACAAGAAAGTGACAAAGTAAACTAGCTACACTGAAAACATTTAGTATGTACAGTAAAAAAAACACTTGATTTCTGTGCTTACTGTTAGTGTACATTATCATCCCAATATCCCAGAATGCAATATACAAATCAACTCAAAGAGCTTAACAGTTGTAAAACATTAAAAGAAAGTGGTGAGAAAGGTGCAGAGATCTTAGTACACAAACATTTTAAACATTTTGCTTTCTTTTTGTGAAGTTAAATTAGTAGTATGATTCAAAAGTTGTAGTTTGATGTAATGATGCACTTTCTATTTGCATAATTTCTATTAGTATAAAATGGGAAAATGTGTTGATTTATTGTGCACTAACTAAAAAAGATATAACAAATAGTGTATAGTACATCCTATACACAGATAGTATGTAATATGGAACTGGGACACAGCTAGTGATAGTGGAGCCAAGATCCACCTGGTGCACTCTAGTTATCTCGGTTAACTTTAGCACTTTAATAACACTTCTGAAGTTTACCTGAAGAACTTTAACAGACAGAAAGGATACTTCTTGTGTATTTATTTCAATGCATCCAACATGGTTGCCACAGGATTGTGATCATTTCATGTGTACTGAGACAGTTAAAATACTTCTGTAACTGAGATCTATTGTCTGTTTCAATGCCCTCTTTATTAATCCATACAGCAGTCATATGAATACAACTACATGTACATTTGAATATGAATAGCTTTCATGTCACTTCCAAGTCTTATTATAGATGCAGCTTGCGTGGGTTTTTGTTGGACATCAGTATCTGTACATCACCTAGCCATTAAATGAGGCATAACATCATTAATTTTGTCATAAGTGAATCATCAACTGCGGTGAATATCCGCCAAATCAGCTTTGGTTAAATGGCGTTCATCAGACCGGCTCACTTTACTAAACAAGTGTCTCATATAAATCGCCTACACCATCAAGAATATACTGTAATTTGGCTACTTTATGTTTCTGACAGTTTAAGTTCACTTACAATAAACAGCACCGCTGCCAATGAACAGACTAACGTTACAATAAAAGCTTTTGCTAAGACGTGCAGTAGTTTACGTACAACCCGCTAATGCAAGTCAGTTTGTGGTCAGTTGTTCTTTTTCAACTAAATCAACTTATTTCTGTAACAATGTCGAGCTAGCTTACACTGACCGGTATTGCTAATGTTGGCTAACAACAGCTAGCCGTTTCGGGAAGTTGAACGGCTCTCAACAAGCGTGACTTAGCAAGATAATGTCGGGCTAACATGCGAGTAGCTTCTCACCTTATTGTTTTGTTGACAGGAAAACGTGGTTGTTATATTAAAATATAACTAACTGTGACTGTAGCTACTTCTGCAGACAAACTGCTAATGATTGCTAGCTGCATCTCCTCCTCGGACCCAGCCTCCTGTTTTTTCCTCCTCAAAACTTTATTGACTAAAAGGTAGTTTTTATTCTGCATTGAGGGGGAAAAAGTATTGTTGTTCTTATAATAACAGAAAAGAAAATGAAGAATATAACAACATGTAATGGTGTAGATGGTTAGCCTACTCCTTTTGTTTTGATGTATTTTTAAACACTTTAGCATCATTTGGCATTTGTCAACAACAATCATTTATCAGCAAAAATGTAACCCTTAGATTATAACATTTAGGCCTACACAAAAATTAAACATTAAAGTGAACTATGACATCTTATATTGTTGAAAATGACCCCTAACATTTGACCACATTTTGGCAGTACAACTGTAGAAGAGATGAGTATAATTTCACAAAAAAACCCATAAAAACATATAATATAGTATGTGTATGTAGGTTATCTAGCCTCTTTATCTGTCAAGCTGTATATTTATAACAAAGACCAAGCTTATTTAATATAATGTATTTGTTATTTGCTGATTCAAAACTATTATTATTATTGTTGTTGTTGTTGTTGTTGTTGTTTGTGTGTGTGTGTGGCTGGTCGGGGTGATGCTATGGTTTCAACTATTTTTAGTATCTATGACAATTGTTGCATCATATTTTATTTGTTGATGTATGTAAAATCTGAAGTTAATTCATAAGTTAATTTAAAGTGTAAATGTGTCCATCATTAATTAATAACAAAACGAAAGAAAGAAAATACGAAAGTATCATGTCATGTCAAAGAAATGTTAAAACAAATCACGTCAATCATGTCTGGCCATGATGCATCATTATTTTTATAACCTGCAGTGACTCATAACAACCAGCAGAGGTCAGTGTTGTACCATTTTTGCCATCAACTCGCACAAAGCACAGCAGCAGCCTTCTGAAGACTTTATGCCTCCATTTATTGTTGTTACCAAGGGAGGCTCCACATTTCACCAAAACAACCCCTCCGGAGCCAGAGGAGCTGACTCATGTACACATCAGCAGGACAGTGTTTAGCAGTACTGAATACACTTGTCATGCGGTGTTGGTGAAGCAAACCCATGTAGTCAGTGGGACTATCACTGGTAATAAAAAGAAGTCACATTTTCCATGTGGCCTCAAAAATTCTCAGGATACCCTAAATCATTAAAGTCACCCTCCACTCAAAAATGTGTTTTGCTTATTGTTGGAAGTTTGAGCTTCACTGTGCAGAAAAATGTATGTAGAGAATAAGGCTATTTTCACATTCATCTGCAGAAGCGGGAAAATTTGTCAGTGTTCACCTTAAATCTCAGTTTAACATGTGTACCTACAAGCATGGTTTTGTGACATCAACACTAGTTTGGAAGCCAATCTTGATCCAGTATGAAACTTACAAGTGTGATGTGAAAACTTGAAGCCTACAGTGAGAATGGACTTTTCAGCAAAAGAGGAGACATGGTGTGTCCAGCAACTTTTAAAATGCACAATATTTACATAGATAGATTCGGGATTTTTCAATGAGGGAGATGTAATTCAAAGAATTTTAACTAGGTATCTGAACTTTGATGTGGAAAAGCCATTATCAGATGGTTATCTATATTCAAAGTTTTATCTAGCTTTATTATTCAAGTATTTTTATATGTCTTAAAACATGTCTGGAGATGATGTTTAAGCTCTGTAGAAATGTTTGAAAACATACAATGACATTTCTTATTAAAACCATTACATTGTTGAAGTAAATATGAAATGCATAGACTGACTGATTTTACTGGAAGTTATATAATGTATTAACACCAATTGAGTTAAGTGGATTTTGTACAGGAACAATTTGAGCGTTTGTGAATATGATGTATATGAATCCAATGCTGTACAAACATTTGTGATTCACTGGTTTACATGCTTCATTTAAGGTTTACTGGTCTGTATAGGGTGGCCAGGCAACCATAAAATCTTCTATTTTTGTCCTGTAATACAGTTAAAACAAACTAGACCCCAGATCATTTAAAACACACCCACATGTGTGTATGAATAGATGGATGCATGGATGATGTTAAATTGCTCAATCAAAATAGTCACAATAGTGTACTAATTACAAACCTTTAATCCTCATGTAAAAGCTTACATCTATTCTTTTGGGGACTATTTGGGAATTGCCAGCTAACTATGCACAGGTGGTAATCTAGACGTCTACCCACAATAAATGACAACTGGTATGAGACGTTTTTATACACCTTTTCTTTTCCACCTGGTGTTCGTTTTTTCAATATTAGTGGCTCAACTTCACCAGTAATGGTACTGGCGCCTACCTGTTTTTTTTCCCAGTGGAGCTGTCCAGTGCTGAACACTTTGCCCTGTTTTAAGTGGTTTTAATGTGACATTTTAAACAACAAACCAAGTATTTATGTAAGATTCTTTGTGCTGTTGTCTGTAAAGTGTGGCATTTTAAATAGGATATCAGTCTCAAGTTGATGAAAATGAAAAACGTTGATGACTAAAGTGCCAGCTTTCTGGATTCCCTTGAGTTGCGCAAAGCAGGGCATGAAAAATAGACTCTCCAAAACATTGATTGGTAGTGGTTATGTTGTGAGGATGCAAAACAAACATATGTGTCTATTTTTGGAGCACCGAAATGTTCACAACTGTAAGCAACGACAGTGTCATCAGTATTACTGAGTGAAAGGGGGAAACACTTCAAAGCCAAAGAACAGAATAAAACATTATACATAAAACAAACAAACAAAAAAATTAATTTGGCTTTCATACCCACTGTGGACAAGCTGCCTTCTTGAGGGTCTGGGGGCTGTTTAGTGTGGGAAAACAGAGTGTAGCCCTTAACTGGTCAGCCCCGTCCTACTGGTCTGGGTGTGTAAAAATAGAAATAACTGTCCTTTCCCCGGGCTGCCCTGAGCTGCAGTCTTTCTCTTTTGCTGCTGGTGACTAGTGCATGCTCCCGACGGCCTCTAAATCCACCATCCCATCCTATTTAGCTCTGTAACCTCACCCTGCAATTATTATTTTTTGTGTGTCTGTATTTATTATTATGTATGCATTCACAACTTCAACAACAATCATTTTTGTTTTGTTTGTCACACTCACACTAACAACCTAAATGCCCATCTCCTCACACACACACACACACACACACACACACACACACACACACACACACACACACACACACACACACACACAAATGCCTGCAGTTACACATGCACTTCAACTATGCCCTACTGTGGTAAGTCTTGGTAATATAATTGTTGTCTCATTGTATGGTTCTATGTATGTTTTGTCACTGTATGTTTAATCACCTGTTGTGTTCAGCTTCATCAGTTATGAAAGCAAAAGAAAAATCACAATAGGCTATACCTATTTTATACAATTCATTTAACTGATATTACATTATACATATAATTGATTGGTCTCTCTTGGCCAATACTAAATTTTCAAAATAATAACACTGCTGAACTCTTTGCTGGAAAGCCTTGCGGTCAACCACGCAGACTGCAGTCCTCGAATAAACCTACCGCCGTCGCCCTTTGCCTTGAAGCGTGGCTCCAGCATCCAAGTAGTCTCTCCTTCTCAAACATGTCACTTTTATTCAGGTTCAATATCAGATGCTCGCTCCCGAAGCCCCGGGCCCCAGCAGTGGCAGTGTCATAGCGACTTCTTTATACGTTTATTTGTGATTTATACCGCCTGGCGTTAGTCACGACCGGACCCTACCACCTAAACTGCATGATGCCCCCAAACTGCATGAGCCAACCCCAACCACCGCCCTCCCACCATCAGTGATGGTGGATTATAATGGAGGGTAAACTCCTGGAGTTGACGATCGCCATAAGAAAAACAAACATTGAGTTAAGCTTCATAAAGCAGGTTAAAAAAATAACTAAACTGAGATCAGTGGTTGGCCTCCGTTGACCTGATGACGGGTTTTTTTTTTAAAACGTCGTCATTGACCTTCAATTAAACGCTAGATGGCGCGATGCAGACTGCTGTCCATGGTGCTGAAAACATCCATTGTAGCTTATTTCGTGTAGCCTAGTCTATTCAAAACTGAGCACATTATGTTAACTCAAAGGTTGAAGATATAAGATATAAGTGATGGACGCTTCTGCCTGTTTGTTGTTGTCAGTCCAACATCCTGTAGTGAGTTGTCCTGTCATATAATTCAAATGGCGGCAAACGCCTGACACCAATACCCAATTTCACTTTTTTCTCTCCCTCTTAAAATAATACTATTATTGAGACACCGCATATGAAGTCGCTTCAATTATTTATAATTGGATGCATTAATAATGGGGCACTCCCACATACACGCTCACTCACATAAACACACAGCTGTGTGCTGCCACAAAATCATTTTTCTGATAGTGAAACTGGTCTGGCATTCTCACAAAGACTGACAAATATTTATATTGGCAGGGGCACCAATTTCCTATGACCCGAGTTTACCTTATAGGCATATAAGGTAAACATTTCCAACCGACTTATATCTGGATGAAGTGGAGAAACTGTCGTGCATGAGATCACACTGAAATGGCAATATAATAAAATGAATTTAGGTAAGAAAATCTGTACATATAGCAGTCTTAAAGGTGACTGTATTCACAAATGCTCCACTGATATGATTTTTCATAATGGATAATAAGTGACAACAGATTTTGTTCAAATTTGTTGAATAATGCTGTCATTGTAAATCTGATAGTACATGTTCATTAAAGACTTGCAGGCATAAGAGGTAAATACTGTAGAAAAGACGATGGTTCGGGGAGGGGGGGGGGGGGGTCTTCACGTTCACGTTTCGAGTCGAGAGGGAGGGAGGGAGGGGGGAGTGTGGGGAGAGAAACTGAAGTAATACAGCAGAGGACCACGCGCTACAGAAGAAGGGCGAAGGCACGCGACATGTCTCAAGGATTCAGGTAAGTTTTGATGCATCTCAAAATATGTAGAATGTATATAGGACAATGAAAACGACATAAGGTGGTAATGAGTCCATCCTAATTATGCTTTATTCTGAAGATGTTAGACAGTTCATGTATTATTATTATTATTATTATTATTATTATTATTATTATTATTATTATTATTATTATTATTGTCAACCGATGCTTGAATGGGACCTTAGGCTGCATGAGCGAAATGAGGAAAATGCACGGTAAAACAAAAACAGCCTGTGTTATCTTCATCCATCCTCGTGTAGAATTCAAATAGGACTGGACTATGGAGGGATGTTTTATTTCTTAGCTTTATTAGAAACCAGCTGAGTCAAACCGTGAGGAATGTGTCTGTGAGAGGACGACGAGCCCAGCCAACAGTCCCAGAGACGTCCTTGTAACGTGTTTGGAAAGCGCGCTGTCCACGGTGCTGAAATCTGGTTCCTGCCTGATTTTCTCAATGGACAGCGAGCGCATTACATTGAGCCTCTCCCGACACGTAGTCAACTCGTTATTTGTAATAAATCACGATGAATTTTTTTTTAAGTACTTGGCTGCTTCTACTAGAGCGAACCACCTGCTAGGTTTGGCAAATCCCAGTGGACAGCAGTACTGCTCAGCCACTACTGCCCACTGATCAGTTGGTTGTGAGTTAAGTGCCTTGCTCAAAAGCACCTCGATGGCAGTTGATAAGAGAGGCAGGAGGACAGTTGCCAGCTGCAGGAATGTAAAACAGGGCGTTGATGGAAAGGAGCATGCGTGCTTAGTCAACTCTTCCTACATAAACGTTCAGCACATCTGGCCCTGTTTGTCCCTGGATTACATGTCACAGTAGTGTGTCTTATTTTTCTGCAGGTGTGCGTGGATATGCCCCAGGTGTCGTGCTCGCAGATCATGGTCGCTGGGATAAACGTGGATGTACTGACAGACAGCAGATAGTATGCCTGCACAGTTGGCGCGGCTCACGCGATGTGGCACAATATGGCACGCGTAAAGATGGGTCTCTTCGCTCTCCTGTGTCTCCCCACGTTTTTCTTCCGTGTCCTCGTGCTCTCCCACAGCAGCAGCATCTATGAGCGGTCAGTGGTCCCCCGCGCCGCGCCTCGCTCCGTGGCCCGAATGGACGGAGACGTGATCATCGGCGCGCTCTTCTCCGTCCACCACCAGCCGTCTGCGGAGAAAGTGGCCGAGCGGAAGTGCGGGGACGTCCGCGAGCAGTATGGCATCCAAAGGGTGGAAGCCATGTTCCACACTTTGGACCGGATCAACGCTGACCCGAACCTGCTCCCAAACATCAGCCTGGGCTGTGAGATCCGGGATTCCTGCTGGCACTCCTCCGTGGCCCTGGAGCAGAGCATCGAGTTCATCCGGGACTCCCTCATCTCCATCCGAGATGATAAGGACGGGTCCAAATGGTGCATTGACGGTACCCCGTCCAACCAGCCTCCACCCACCAAGAAGCCCATCGCCGGAGTGATCGGACCGGGATCCAGCTCTGTTGCCATTCAGGTGCAGAACCTGCTGCAGCTCTTCAACATCCCGCAGATCGCCTACTCTGCCACCAGCATCGACCTGAGTGATAAGA
This sequence comes from Thunnus maccoyii, assembly GCF_910596095.1. Classification (NCBI taxonomy): domain Eukaryota; kingdom Metazoa; phylum Chordata; class Actinopteri; order Scombriformes; family Scombridae; genus Thunnus; species Thunnus maccoyii. The sequence goes on along the minus strand of NC_056549.1, from coordinate 17,816,950 downwards.
CTCTGTTCAAGTACTTCCTGAGGGTCGTGCCCTCGGACGTCCTGCAAGCCCGGGCCATGCTGGACATTGTCAAGCGGTACAACTGGACCTATGTGTCTGCGGTGCACACTGAGGGTGAGAGCTCACTAACTCGAAAATTACCATAATTATAACCATATTTCAATAATAGCGATATTGTCTGTCAGTGTGTGGTAAAGCTTCATAGAGTGACCGAATGGTGGCCTCAATATTTTTATCGGAGTTTTGAGAGTGACATACATTTGCTGTGAAATTTCTGTGCTATCATTTTGAAAATATGCAGGATTAGTATACAGTTGTTTTCACAAGATTCTGAGGTGATTTTAAATTGAGATGTAATGGGGAATCGGGCAAGATAATTACATATTTATAATTAATTTGATAAAAATGCACCACAAAATTGTGTGTAGGCCAACCAAAATGACAGACAATCCCATTTTCATACCAACCTAATTGCAGTTTTTTGTCAATGATCTCTGATTGCAACTTTGCAGGTGCACTTCCATGTTTTTCTCTTGTTTAGAACTGGTCAAAGATATGTACTGTAGTCACATCTCTTTATGTATATCTAATATGTCTTTCGCTCTCAGGCTTTTAAGAGCAGACAGTTGTGTTCACAGACATTATGTGCGTATGTGTCATCATGTCATCATTGGGATTTTTTTGCGGTTGTCTAGAGTTGATGGTTGTGTGGACATTGCTTACAGTAAAACATCTTCCCACACATTCTGTGCATCGTTACAGAGCTGTGTGTGCATGCATGGACTGAAAGTAGTGTATGTTGAGTAAACATTGGGTGTTGGGTTCACTTATGTTTTTGACAAATGTAAAATCTGCGCCGTCTTCCTCTTCCTTGGCGCTTTGTTATAATGTCTTTATACTTTAGTAAAGCTCAAAGTTCTTGGCTGTGTTGTCAGAGTCATCATGGTAAGTTTTAAAAGTTGATATCTAGCAAAGTACATGGGGACCATTTTAGCATTAACAATTTAAGTGCTCGTTTTGGAAATGTAAAATTAATTCCATGGTTAAGTAAGAAGACTGGGGATGAAGTGAAAAATAATGTTCCAAATTTTATCAGATACATATGAATTAAAATTAATTTCTTTGTTCCTCAGAGCAATTACAGTACTCAGTATTTCATTCCATGATGGACTTTCTTTTTGAAAACTGTTAAGTTCGTGTGTTCAGCCTAACTGCACAATAGTGCATTATAGTGGAGACAGGAGGTAAAAGGGACAGAGGGGATGGGTAGACAGAGTAATTACTGTGAAGTGAATTATGTCCGTGGCTTTTCATTAAAGTCTTAGAGAAACAGAGTCAGTGATGTGCACCCAAATGATGACTGACAGGCTGCATTACCCAGGATCCCCCATGAGGAGCTGTGGACTCACAGGGAGTGTAAAACATCTTTGGAGAGTAGTCAGGTGTTAGAGAGGGGCTTTGGCACAGGTTGCTATCAGATAAATGAAGAGAGGGAGTTTGGGAGGTGTAATACCTCGAGGAATAACTAGGTGGCGTCAGTTGTCTGACCTTCAACATACCTACAGGAGGATCCTCTGGGACTGAAGTCATAATTTAAGAGTAATGACAGGGGAAGGCTGAAATTGATTGCAAGCAGCATCATTTATTCAGTAAGATGTGAGAATTGTAAAAGTATGACACTAAGTTTCCAAAAATGTTTTGAAGGTTTAAAGGACTACATGTACACTTTAGATGGAATTAAATTATGATTTTTCTTTTCTTTATTCTTTTTTTTTTTTTTTTTTTTTTTTTACTGTAAATGTAACTACTTACACTGACCATAGGTTCAGTTGAGAAGTTTAAAACCACAGTAAATGTTTAGAACTTTAGTTCTTTATTTCACATCATAATTTGCCTGATGCAGAGCAGACCTTACTCTGCCCTTTGAGGACTCATATCTAAATCCACTTGTTTGTTTTTCCTCTATCTTTAGATATCTCTGAAATAGTGGTCAAGGCAGGCTTAAGCTCACAAGTTTTCTGTCTCTCCCATCTTAGACAAGTTATAAATGCAGCTTGTTGCCCGTAGCAACTGCTAGGGCTGTGAAATTGCATAAATTACCTGTGCCAATTATCATCAGTCTGGTAGGAATACTCAAAGAAGGTTTCGGTGGCCATTGTCAAATGGGCTGTCAACTAATGCACCGCCACCCACTTGTCTCACAGCCTAGATGGAAAGAATAAAATAATTGGATATCATCATTTCCATTTACCAGTGGGAGAATGGAATGAGGCAATTGAAAATATCATCAAAGGACTATTGGAAAACCAACACATGGGCCCATTGTGTGCCAGAATAAATGCATTACTGTGATGCCTATTTCATCTGCTGTCTTCCTTGCTCTAAAAAACACGCCATGCACAGATAGAGTATCTGTTCTTCATCACCCATATAAGGGCCCTCAGGAACCCAGCCTCTCATCGAGGCAATTGCATGACAAATGTTTTCTGATTTTTATGGATCTGTACTCTTAATTTTCATTCAACAACATACACATTCGAACGCAGACACATGCTCAAGCATGCGCAAGTGATTGGATTGTCTGTGTAATCCAGCTCTCATGCTAAAGAGCCACGGACTTTATCAACAATCCCAACCGTGACACATTAGGCAAGCTCAGCCATCCACATGGAAATAGAAGATTTAGACTAAAACAGCTTTGCAGTTTGCTCTTGATTGGGATGGTATGCAGTTGAACAAGGATAGCTATCCTCACCCCTTCTGCCTTTGATTGCAATCAGTAGCCAGTAAACTCTCAGACACTCATTATCAGAGGATCAGAGCTTTAGCTCAGTCGGGACTTGACTCTGTGAACAACTGTTTGGGGGATGTGCTTTAAGCATAATATTCATTGTCCATCAGTGAAATAATTAGAAATGTATGGTTGAAAGCAATTATTCATGCTGTTTAATAAAGTCAGTGTATTTTTGCAAGTAACAAGGCTGCTTTGTAACCTTTAGAACATTGATTCAAAATATGTCCCATACAGTATTTTGATCTCACAATAGTGAAAATGCCACAGACAGTGCATTATCCATAATCAAAATTTAAGAAATTCGATTGCCAGACAGTGACAATACCTTTCACAAGTAAAATGTTTAATTCCAGTAAGGAAAGAATGTTTTACAGCTCAGTTTTGCAGTGACATTATTGCATCCTCACTATTAAACAAGAGCCTGCTTTCTTTATCACCTATAGGAAACTATGGGGAGAGTGGCATGGAGGCCTTCAAGGAGCTGGCCTCTCAGGAAGGCTTATGCATTGCCCACTCGGACAAAATCTACAGCAATGCGGGGGAGAAACACTTTGATCGCCTTTTGAGGAAACTACGAGAGCGTCTACCCAAAGCGCGTGTAGTGGTATGTTTCTGCGAAGGCATGACTGTCCGAGGTCTCCTGATGGCCATGAGGCGACTGGGGGTGTTTGGGGAGTTCCTCATCATCGGCAGGTATGGATGTGTTTTTGTGTCTTTTAATTCACAGTTGAGAGCATCTCTCCGGATGGCGAGAAATCCGATAACAGGCTGGAAGGCTGTGAGATGCTGTGTTGTCTTCCTGATGTGCATGTCACCGAGGCAACCAAGAAGAATTAGACCACATACCAATAGCACTGAATAGAAATGTTCTCCAGCAATGAATAATTGGTATTTCTGTCACAGACACAAAACTAGAGAGGAAAATAATGCCTGTTGTCCATTCTCTCCTTGTTTGTGCTGTCTCCTATTTGTTTTTCATAGCAATGGCAGCCATTCATTACTGACCAATCAAAGAGAGGCATGCACACATCTATTTGTACACATGAAGACCATATTTCATCAATGTGAATAGTAAAAATCTCTCCGTTTTGTGAATTCACCTCCTCTCTCCATTTCTTCTTTCTGTTTCTCTCTTATCCACATTCCTCCTCTTCCTCTCTCTCTCTGTCTGTTAGTCAATGCTGAGTGACAGTGACTGACTGTAGCTGTAATCTTAGTCATTAGAAAAGGGCAAGTAGTGTCGTCTCACACACTTATACAGTGGCACATTACACCATGAAATAGCCCTTAAGGAACATTCACAGCTGTCAGAATAAAGCCACAGCAACCTTGATGCTACTTTTCAGTTCCTTCTTGCATTATCTTTCCCCCATCAGGAGGAGATTTTTGGCATCAGTCTGTTGGAGGGCAGTTGTCAGCCATATGTTACACAAGGAAGACATTAATAAGACAGCTCAGGATGACCGAGGCTTGTCGTCTAGCTAAGCAGTATTCGTTGGAGATTTGCTGAACACTGCAAGAGTGCAGCTCAAATTCTGAGCCATCATCTTATAACAGGAGGAACCAGTGAGACAAAACATGAGCCAAACGTTACAGTAACTTCCATCTTTTATGGAATATGTTCACACATGTCAGTTTGTTCAAATTTTGCCTGACAGCCCTCTGAATCTTAAAAAGATTAGCACCTGTAACTTTCTGCTTGAAAAAGATGTTTAAATCCCACTGACTTGACACAATATGTTTAGACAAGCTATTGACGATGTGTGATGAACATTATGTGTCTTTAAAGTAATACACTGACTTTTAGACATTCAAGCACTGTTTGGGTAAAATCAGATTATGTGTTGGTGTGGCAAATGTGCTGAAATGAGCAATGTTAAACAATAAAGCTGGTGATATTCTGTATTTTTGTCATTGCCAACACATCCTATGAAAACACCAAAACCAACAATGAATTGATCCAACTATACTAACAAATATTAGTAGAGGAATACAGCATATTCCTCTGTGTCATATACCTTTTTTGTGGTTCAAAAGCTATTAAAATCACATCAGTGGCCACACAGTTCCACTGGCTGACATGTTCCTTCATTACCATGAACATGGGTGGTTGGGTCATTTATTTTGGGTCTATCCCACATTCAACATCCTGCTGCTGTACTATAAATGCTCACTTGAGTACTAAATGTGTATTAATCCGCAGCTGGCAATAGTCCCTGGCAAACACACAATTTATTTGTGTTTGAGTAAGCCCTAGGTAATTATTTTAAAATCAAATGTTTTCTACCAGTTCTTTAAGATTTCCATCTTCCATATGAACCAATGAGCTTAGTACTGAAAGACATTGGCAGGGTGGGGAAGTCAGAAAGTATTGGGAGACTGACTGTTGACTTTGGTCTTGTCATGAGATTTGTTGGCAATAAGAAAATACAGAAAAAAGCCAACACTTAACTTGTCTTGTTGACAAGTTGTTGCTATTTACTTGATGTGTATAGGACACATTTTTCCATGAGATAATACTGTCATATCTAATTTCCTTATATGTAGCTGGACACAGGATTCACTGGTCTGATCCACACCCTTCTACTAGCTGGCACTGAAGGATTTGTTTCTTGTCATTGCCATTATCCCTTAAGAAGCCTTTCTTATTCTCTATAATATCTCCCAGTGGTAGAAATGAAGAGGTGACAAGTGCTACTCTTACTGGCCTCTGTTTATGCTGTATGTGTTATATCCAATGCATACGTGCATATTTAAGTTCTTAACAGGGGAAGGCAATCTTTCTTTTCAGATGCAGAACATGCCTTTTAAATTATCCATCATGACACTCTAGGGTTACATTCCTCCCCATATCTCTCCTTTTTTTTCTTTCGTCCATAGGAGATGGGAAAGTGGGTCTTTTTTTAGCTTTGGTGGAAGTCTCTATGGGCGGAGGAAATGCTTCTGGGTCACAGAGAGAAAGAGAGAGAGGCCGAAAGAGATAGAGAGACAGAGGAAGTCTGGGCCAACACAGATGCAAAGCCATGTGTGTGTTTCTTGGCTTGAGTGAAGCTGGCAGACAGGTATTGGCTCATCAGAAAGGAGTGTGTTTCCTTAATTCATGCTTTCACCTCTCAGTCTCTCTGTAGTCAACAAAGCCAAATATTTTAGAGCTCTATGTAGTAATGCAGCGCAAAAATGGCACAGTGGACAGAAGGTCAGAATTTGCAACTGAAGTCTTTTGCACTTTTTTGATGACACAAATAAGCCTTTGCTGCCTGGTGCTTGCAGATTACATGAGATAGAGAAACATCTCTGGACTGGAAACATAGGAACAATAGTTCTTATTTTTCTTGTAAACAAGCGAAATGCATCATCTATTGTGCGACATTAAAATTGCACAGTATTGCAAATAGCATTTAAAGGTAATATTTTCCATGAAAAAGTCATCATGCACAGCAGTTAGCCCATTCCATGCATTTTTTTAAGTTAAGGAATTAAATTATAGCATCCCAATCTGGTCAATCACTGTAAGCACCACACTGAAATGGATCACCTCTCATCACAGTCAAGTGATATAATACTTTTGAGAAGGATAGCAAAATGTTTGCAAGCAGCAAAATCGGGGAGGTGGTAAGGCAGTTATGACCTTTGAGGATGAGAAAACTTGTGCATTTGCCCATTTTATTGCTCTGGGGACAAACAAATAAACCACAAAGGAGATGGTGCACCAGAAATGAAAAAAGAAAAGCAGGCAGTGCTTTGGTATTTCCACCATACAGTATATATAGATAATCATAGAAATTGGTAGCAGCAGTGGGTACATAAATTGCAAGTAGACATGCAGAGTGTTTTGAATTTGAGAGGTTTTATTTTTGCTGCTCAGCTAACCTGCTCTCCAGACAAGGGGCAGGTGTGGCAGCGCGCTCGACCCACTTTATCCCTGACCTGCAGACTCCACTCTGCATCACTTCACATCCACTCTGCTCTGCTATTGTCAGTCGGCAGGGCTCTTGTCTTTCTCTCACTGCGATGTCAATCATGACACCTGCATCTGCGATGCCAATCAGTTGCCACCATTACTCTGCGATGGCGCACATAGACGCAGACACATGGACACAAATCAAGAGGACAACACTTGTTCCATCCATACACTCTGGCACACAAATACAGACACATGTTCCCGACAGAGATTATCCACTTTATTCCGATGAAGAAGACATTGTCTTCTTGATTTGTTCAAGCACATTTCAAAGTGATTCTGTTAGATGAGAAACACATTCTGCTCAGACTGAATGAAACAGGAAGCACAGGAAGTGTATTGATGTAGTTTTTTGAGAACAGAATTGGTTGTATGACTGAGCTGGAAGCAGATCGGCCAGCAGATTAGGGTGGTTGGAGACAGATAGAAGTAGAACTTCCTTTGACTGTGGAGTCCAGAGATCTAAGCCTAGACCCTCCACCTCATGAAAGTGACTTGGAGAGAACAAAAGGAGAGAGAGGAACAGAGACAAAGACAGATGAACATAGAGACAGAGATGGAAAGGTATATAAGAAAGATAAGTAGTTTGTTTATCTTCTATCTTATCATCACTGTCTAGTGAAAACAGTTTCTCTAAGTTTGTCATTCGAATGTTTTCAGATAAGTTGAAATATGACATGCTTCTTCTTATACTCTTAAAATTAGTAATAACATTCAAATGCCTAATAAGACCTACATTTACATTTACTAGATACTGGCTGCTTGTCTTTCAGGAACAAAGAGTCATGATTGCATGATGTAATGTTTAGTGCCACTACTCCTTGTAGGGAGGAAGGTCAACAAAGCATATGACTTTGACTCACTTAACCTTAATCAGTCACTAATCAATGTTGTTATATTGACAGTTTACCAAATGATGTAATGTGTGTGATGTGAAAGGTGATGCTCGTAGTGATGAACCCACAGAGAATTATCACCTGACTCCACATTTCCCTTCAGCTCTAGGGAGCAATGTAGCATCTTTCAGCTCATTGTTTTGGTTTTACGGCCTGCAATTTTACAGTCATGGTTCAGTCTCACCGCTCTCATCAGTGTCATTTCCTGTTGCAGCAGGCAGCTGTTCTCAGTGAAAAAGCTCTGATAAACTCACTGTACACTGCAAATGGCAGAGAGACAAAGTTAGCTCCTAGCTGGTAAACATAGTGAAGCGTTTAGCTGCTAAAGGAGTTTTCTCAAGATTTGGTGGAGACGGAAACAGAGTTAAAAGGAGAGTGAATGTCACCTTTGCCAGGTACCAGAAACACGACTACAAATGAATGCTATTGTTGCTCTGTGTCTACTGCATGTGTAAATAGACAGCTATTTGCTAACAAGTTCACTGTAACAACCATCACAAGAGGCCAAAGAAAAAAAACAGTTAATGCAGGAAAGCTTCATAGCGGAGACCAGGGGAAGTTGTTTTCACTTGGGAGCTCTTCAGTTTATTAACCAGTATGTGTGGGGTTCATTAGTATCTTGAAATATCAGAACATCATGGGGGAACAGTGTGTGCAATATAGCGTGCACTTGACGCTGTAAAATGGCCACTGATTCCTTGCACATTATTTGACCACAGAGAGCAATACGCACAATGACACCCATGAGATGGCTGTCCATATTATTACAAGTGCAGGACCATGTCGCTGTTAGTGAGCTTTGGCCAGTGCTTAAAGCCAATGTTTCTTTTTGCTGAAGTAGTTGCTTCATTTTTAGATTATGTTGTCATGTTCAAAATCTTTTCCCTTAACACAATAAATTATTTTTCACTTTGTAAAACAATGCATAAGCAAACCAGGAAACTAATATTTGGCACTTATTTCATACATCTGTTAAGTGCTTCATGATGCTTCAGAAACTTGCTTTTAAAAACTATTTGTGTGTTGAATCTGAAATAAAACATATAGTTGTAGAGATCACTTCACAGCCCCACAGAAAAGTCATCAATACATCTAAAAATGTGGTGTCTATGACTTGGAAAATTCTTTTTTAAATTGTTTTAGGTCCCAAGGTCATGATAACCAAAAAAAAAATGCATGTGACACACACATTTTTCAAAGAGCAGTCAAATGAGAAATCTGAATGGTTCAAAAAATAGATTTTTTTAATTCTTAGTTGTGAACATGATAGGAGGTAGCTGTGAGCTGACAGTAATCACACCCGTTAAAATATCTGGCAGTGTCTGTGATTTTGACTAAGGCGTCTCTGAGGCAAATTCCATTACATTGTCTTGCAGCTAAACTGAGTATTAAATCTCTGAATCTTGAATGTTAATTTCCACCTACTCAGTTATATAAAGATATTGATTTCCATGGAATAGAAGCCTTTCTGCCAAGCTGTAGTTTCTGCAGCTTTCAGATATGTATCTACTGTACATGTCTTTTGCTATCATTCCCTCCACTGCCTTCTCTACAAGCCTAGTTTCTGAATGGCAGCATGCAGTGAACCCACCTACCCATTTCCCCGCCTGCTTGCTCTCTTGCAATTAGCAGCATTCGTTTTCCCTCTCCCTCTAATGCTGCTTGAATGCTGTTATTACTAAACATCATTTGCATAAGCTGCTTTTCCACATGTAACACTGTCCCTGTCTTACACACACAATCTTGGTCTGGGTCCCATTTTGAATGCTCGATTCTTGTTTTGGTTTTTTTGTTTGTTTGTTTATGCCTGACAAATGGACACTGAGACAGGAATGTGGATGATCTACTTCTGTAATGGCTTGGCACTACATAGTCACCGGCAGGGTATGACTGTGCCTTTTGAGACGGCACTGGGGTGCAAGGAAAACTGTGAACCCATATTGTGTGTGTCACATGCATATTTCTGCATTTGGCTGTCCTATTCGATTTTCTATAACAACGGGGACTGAGGTTTTGCTCTGAGCTTGAATAAATGAAACGTTTAGGGAGCCAGAGAGAGGAGTTGTGGCGCGACACATTTAGCTGCCTTTTTCCCTGTCATCTCTGTGGCTTTCATCTCCTCCCCATCTCAGGAAGGAGAGCGCGGAGGATGTGGAATTCTTCCTACTTCTTGCAAGTAATTTGGCAAATAGCGGGGCAGAGCAAAAAGAGACCTTATCCCTGACAAAATCAGTGGCAACAACGCCAAAATAGATAAACATCTTTCTCATCCAGGATTGTGGATGTACATAGGGTAAAGACTGAATTTTTGTTTTTAGGCTTTGGCGTAATCCATCCTTCAAAAATCTTCCTTAATCAAATATTATAAAACATATTCAGATTTATGAAAACTGTTTAGATAAGAAAATGAAGCCAATCCAAGGCTGTGTGTTTCCATATAAACAGAAAATTATTTCCATTTACTAACTGGTTAGATGTAGTTTTAAAGACAAATTAAACACAGACTCAACATGTTATCAGAGAAGAAGTGGATACGATTTCCCTCCTGCTTTACATACAGCAGGACTGTGTTTAGCCTAAAATCACAGAGAGGTTTTCCGAGATCAGCTATCCTCTTCCCCTATTCAGGATTATCTTGAGACGTGTGTGTTGCTTGGTTCACTTTCCAGAAACATCATTCTTTCATTAAGCTTCCAGTTTGAGCGCAACAGCGACTGTAACATTAGTTATGAATGTAAGGACTCAGAGAGCAAGAGAGAAAGAGTTGATGGTGTTTGAGTGGTGGGTGGGGACATGATTCTGTCCTTTTGACCCTCTGCGCTAAAGCAATTTACATGTAAGTTTAGTGAGACTTTATAAGGATACATTAAGCAAGAATCCATCTTTAAATTATTTTTTGCAAGCAGGGCAGGATTTACTGTACTGCTGGAATAAAAAGCTTGTGTGTTGCTTGTGCTATAGTCACCATGGAGATTTTGTTTGGGCTCATGACAGAGTTGGTGTGATCGTCTCACTGCAGATCTGTCATTCAGTCTGTCAGCAGGGCTCCAAAACACAATTGCCCTCTTCTCTGAAAATATGGCTGACATCTGAAAAATTCCTCCCAGCAACAACAGTAACAAAGATATGTAATTATAAGATAAGAACACGCTGTCGACGTTCACTCAGTAATGGAGCCCTGCTTGCGTTACACACACATGTGGCTCTGGAAAGTACGATATATTCAAGTTGAGTCAGGATATGTGATTGCATCTGTTTGTGTTCCAGTGAGCAAGGGAGCACAATGAGCTGCATCTGAATATTTATAACGCGCCTCTGATGTTAATTGAAAGCAGCCACACATTGTCAAGGACATCTCTCTCTTTCCAATTGATGCCTTGTGTTCCCTTGTGCGAGGGGACGGTTGAATGACATTGGAGTGATCAAAAATAGCACACTGGCTTTGCATGTGGACATCGTTGTCACATCATGATTCGCTGTAGCCAAAATGCTTTCTTGCACAGAGAGTTTCCATTGGACCAAAGTGTATGTACAGTATATAACATGCGTACACAAAGAGAATGGTGAATGAAGGCACACAAAATTTAAAGTACAAACACACAAGACACTACAAATCACTCAGGGTTTGTAACAATAGATTAGTGCTGAAATGAAATTAATCATTAACAATTTAGGTTATCTATGAATCGTTTACGTTATACATGATGCCAAGTTTTCTCTGGTTTCAGCTTCAGAAGTATGAGGATTAGCTGCTTTTCTCTGCTTTGTATCATTGTAAATTGAACAACTTTGGGTTTTGGAAAATGGGCAAAAATGCAAAAAATGTGTATTAAATATGTCCTGTAAAGCCTACATTTCTTCTTTAGGACATGATGTGTGGTAAACCGTTTCAGATCAGTGTGTTTGAGCTCCTAATTATAGGTGGAGCTGTCATTTTTTGTCCACATACACAGCCTGTTTTTTGTTCCCATGGATGTTTGCCTGATAAAAGCAGAGAACATTGCATCATTACATTTGTGGGAGTTTGCAAAATCCAGTGTGTGGACCTCTACTTTTCATTTTTCCCCATTTTATAGACTAAAATATAAACTGATTTGTCAATAATGAAAACATTTGTTGCCTCCTAGAATAGAAGTTGGAGATCAATGGGACTTCATACCTTCATCTCAGTGAAACTGAAAAATGCCAAAAACAAATAAGAGAGCAATAAGGGAGTTTTCAGCAGCCTTATGTTAAGGTTTTACACTAAATCAACCAACTGATAATAAGATCTTGTCATCCATCAGTCACTGCTGCTGCTAATATTTGATGCAGAGACATTGTCATGGGGTTTAGTAGTGAGTTGACGCCCCTTGATAGTAAAAAGCAAAAAGGATTTTCTCCCAGCAATGTTCACTGTCAATGTAGAGGAGACTGATCTCCCAACTCAAACTGGGGCATGATGAATAAGTAAAAGCAGCCTGCATGGGCTTTTAAAAGACTCTCCGGCTCACCCAGGGCCCTCTGTGTCACCTCAAGAGAGTCCTGCTGCTACCGCCATGTAGCTAACAAGCCACCACTACTCCTTTTTTTAGCTCCACAGAATAACAGAAACAAGAGAAATGGTGGAGGAAATCAGGGAGAGAGAGGTAAAGGCAGAGAGGAGAGAGAGAGAGAGAGAGTTTTGGAGATGGAGCATTAGTGTTCAGCTGAGGAGGATGATTATTTCTTGTACTGCCAGCTGTAATGTTTAGAATTAATTAAGAATGTTGTGGGATCAGTGCAGAGATAAATACCGAGCCAAAATCAAAATTTACCCCTAAGAGCTCCTGTTGTGTGAAGTTAAAGAGAGATGAACGGGAAAAAAGCTGAATACATTCACTCAGGTAATGTACATCAGTATAAGTTTGAGGTATTTGTTCTTTACATGAGTATTTTTATTTTATGCTTCTTTATATTTTTGCTCTACTCCACTAAATTTCTGAGGGAAATATTGAATGTTTACTTCACTACATTTATTTGACAGCTGTAATCACTAATTACTTTTCAGACTAAAACCTTCCAAAGATATGTTCATCTTTTAAAATATGGTCAAACTACCCAACAGAATATAAAGTGGAAGTAACAGCCCGCACCCACTGTTTACTGTAGGTAAGGCTTGCAAATGAACCAATAGGCATCATAGTTTGGTTGTGTCCCACTCACCTTAACAAGGGAAAAGGCTGTTATTTACTGGTTGTGATGCTTATGTAAACTATTCACATTCTAGGTTTTGATCCTTGACTCCCATAAAGTCAGACAGGTTAGTGACATAGTTGGAGAAAAACCTGAGCAAAGATTTGTAGTTAGAGTTTAGCAGTTTCATCCTGTTTTATTTATTGGTTATTAGGCTGTTGTAAGCCCCACAGTTGCTGTCAGTTACATCAAAAACCTGAGAAATTTCACTGATTAGTAGGATTGCTGTTCTGTAATGAGCTGTCATATTTGACACCTTCTAAATCCTCAAAACATGCATTTTGTAGCAGAAATCGTGTAGGCGAACCTAAATTCTATAATCCATCATAAATCTTTGACGCAGTTATTCACATCAAATATTATTAGCTTCAAAACTATTTTTAAAGCTAATAAGAGACTTTGAGAGTCAGATAAATGTAAGTATCACAAAAACTTAAAATGCTGCGGACACCTTCATGCATCAGTAATAATATTATAACTCTGGAGCAGGAAATTCTACCAATATGTAGTTTTACTTTGGATACTTAAGTACATTTTTCAGCTAATACTTCAGTACGGGTCACAGATATAATACTTCTCCTACCAAAAAAGAGATAGATGGGCAATGAACAACAAAGACAAACAGAGACAAGAAGTTATGATAGAGGTAAAATAACTGCGTATGTGATTTACATTACAATGAAAGACTGATTGAGTTCACTTTTTGCGATAATGTAATTCTCATAATTACACCAGTTGACATTCTTGTGGTCTGTGAACGACAGACAGATTAAAAGTTTTCTCATTAACTACCTGAACTTTTATTTCAACATTCGTATAGAGCAATTAGGAAACTCTTGACTCCCCTTTCCTCCCCTTCCTCTTTTTAAAGTAACTCTTCCCATTCATCCTCCAGGGGAAACAGCGCATGTGATTAAATCTCTGCCCTGCCAATTAATTCATGGCTTCATAAATATACAAATGTGCTATCAAACTGGAACTAGATCATCCGGGAGAGTCGGGGGAGCTCTCAGTCTACTCACTGTTGTATACGACTCTATAAATTATCTAGCTGTTGATGTGCTGCGCTCCTCTAAACAATGCCACACATCATCAAGTCTCAGTAAATCATCAAAATATACACATCCCATTATTAAGCAGATGGCATCAAAGGGATAGACCTTACTTGCAGAGATAAAAACTGAATTTAATGATTTATGATGCATATTTGGAAAGTTAAAGAGAAAAGATAAATTAAAATTTAGTTTATGCTGTCAAGATTAGCCTCAGCCTTGTAAGTTTTCCTTATCTGGTGCTACCATGCCTCAAATAAATGTGTTGTTTGTTGTCAGTTGAGGATCATTCACAGGTTGGAGGTCTGACTCATATGTCACCCTGGGATCATTTATTTCCCAGTAAGTCTTAATGTTTGTTTTGACCTAGTGCAGCTGTTAAATTTGTGGGATTTAGCGAGACCGTCCTCACTAGAAAGCAGAATCAGTTTGTTTCTATCCTTAAACAATCCATGAATACCCCCAAAAAACCTCTCAGACAGGAGGACTAGGATTATGGTTCACATCCAATCTCCTACCAACAGTCAAAGTGTCAAAATAAAAAAATCACTCACACGAATTGTTCTAGTAACGATCATATGGGTCATTTTGGAAAGGACTAGGTGATGAAAATTATCATATGTTAGGACTCATGATAATAAAGTGCTATGATGGCCAAAACTTAACCATAAAAAAGTGTTGATATTGTCGGGAAAACAACTTAAATACACACAACATTTAGCAGATACACTCAGTATAAGTATTTTGCGTCTTGGCAGATATATTCATTAATGTTCATGAATGATGTTTCTTCATGATACTGATAAAAACTGTAATCAGTGTGGAATGTCCAGTATTTGCCGTTGCAAATTAGTAGTATATACGTAATGTCTAGGAGACAGGGTTGGTTACGAGGGTAATGATAAACAACCTACTTTGATTTTTAGCTATGAGGACTCATTGGATTTACCATAAGTATTCAATGACATTGATATGCTGTACTTTTCCTTAATTTGGAATTGTTTCCCAGGATGTAGAGGTAACATTAAAAATGGAGCGTTCAGAGCAGGTTGAAATCTGGACCTTTGACTTTCAGGGGGCATTTTACATACATTCACCTCAAGTTTTGGAACTCTGACTATGTTTCACAAAGACATCCAACATTATAACAGTATATAAATGACAGAAAATCACAAAAAGCATGATATGTCCTCTTAAAATTACAAAAGTTGATGTTATGAATTATTCTTAAACTGTAATCATCTCAGGTACGTGTTGTTTTGTATCTGGCTCCTACTGCCTTTTCTGTCTTCAATCTAACAACTGCAAAACTAATAACATACTTGAACAGCATTGACTATATCTGACTAAGGTTATGTAATAATGGGCCTTCCAATATGCAGTGTGAAGCTGTGGAACATTGAGGTGACATTAAATCAGATTTTGTCCCATTAGGCATCCCTCTGGTGCCCCCGACTGTTTTGATGAGCTGTTTGGAGTTCTGCCAGGCAGCACAATCCTGAGAGAGGAGAGCGAGAAGAGGGAATGTCGTTTTACTTCATCACAAACTCCACTGTGAGGAACAGTCAAGCATGTCTTCAATGCCTCGTGCATTATTCAAACACAGTGTTGAACAGCACTTCTCCTCTTCCTCTCTCTATCTTTTTATTTAAATCTAAAAACCAATATGTTTTCCACTGTTCTGTTGGAACAAATATGTTAAACACTGAATCGTATTGAAAAGACCACATTAAAATCAGTTACCATGTCAGGTAAGGTGCGTTTATGATAAGCACTTGGAACACAGATTTGTAAGACAGTGTGTGTGTGTGTGTGTGTGTGTGTGTGTGTGTGTGTGTGTCTATGTGCCTAACTGTACTGCATACACTGACAGACAGAGGAAGGGACAGAGATGGTATTTACTTGGAGTGAATGAAGGAAATGTGACTGGGGCCAATGATATTCACGTGTCTCTGACTCTAAACTCAATTAAGAGAGTGAAAAGGATGAGTCAGTTGATTGTTGTTGTTCTTTCTAAATATACAGCAAAAAACAACAAACAGACAGATATCATTCGACCCCCCCCCCCCCCCCCCCCCCCAACAAAAAGAAAGATTTGTGATCTTACAGATTACAATATTGCTGTTGTAATTTTGTCTTCTCTTTGTTGCCCAAAGACTCTCTAAGTCTTTAACAGAATTTGTGTGCATACATTAGGTGTGTACTGTGTATAATTTTATAGATATTTATATTATTTATTAATAAACTAAACATGTTCACTGTCATTTTGTCATGCCATTTTGAAAAACCACAATGGAAAAATCACTTTTGCAATCAGAAATCAGTTTGTGAATGGAGTGTTGTATTGCAACTGACTATCAGCTGTCAGTAGTCATGGGTTTCCTGCCTTGGCAAGAACATCCCCCAAGCATTGAGGTTAGCCACAGCAAATCAATTCTCAACCTGTGGAAAACATCCTTTTTCGATATGATTTAAAGGATAAGGCTGGCGATATTCCATTTTTTTCTTATTGTAAACAAATCCTATGAAAGGACCAAAACCAACAATGAACTGATCCTACTAACAAGTATTGTCTGTGAATCCAAAGCCTGATTTAGCTTATTCCTCTGTGCCATAGAACTACATTGTTGTCCAAAAACATTTAAAAACACATCAGTGAGCCACACTGTTACACTAGGTGACATGTGCCTTCATTATGAAGAACATGGTAGTTTATTTTGAGTCAAATTCGCCATCCTGGTGCTGTAAATACTCACTAGAGTGCGAAATGTGTATTAATCCACAGCTGAAAATAGTCCCCCTGAAAATAGTAAATGCACTATTTACTCCTGTTTGAGTAAAATTTGCTTAAAATTACATTGCCCAGCTGATTTAGTATATTACTTAACACCTTTAAAAAAACAAACTAAGATTTACGTCTTCAGTGAGAATCAGTAGGATTAGAGCTGAGTGCCATAGACAGGTAAAGAAGTCTGAAAGTGTTGAAAGAAGTACTAATGCATTGTTAGTTTTGGTATATGCATGGTATTTGTTGACAGTAGGAAAAATGTAGAATAAAGCCAGCATTGTCCTTTAAATTTCCACCACCCACTGTGTATATGGTCTTTAATACTGGTCAGTGAGTTGACTACAGTATATTTTTGAAGTGGAGTGGACAGTTCACTTACCTTTAGAAATGTGATCGGTGGTAGGAAGACACCAGAACCAGGGGGGCAGACATCAGGGTCAGCAGGAGACAGCTTTAACTGCTGTATGGCATGTGCTTTACTTTCAGGATAGTCTCCGTACCACCCGTCTACTGCAGCCCAATCTGTAGGAACCTATATGACTTTTAGCTTGAGGAAGGTTCTACTAGCTCAATCACACTGGTTTCATGGTGCCCTCCTTACATTCTCACACTGAATAGTTGAATGTCTCCCTTTTCTTGACTGATGGTAATTGTGGACAGAAAGGTCAGAGACTTTGACCTGCACACACACACATATTTTCCTTATCCATCACCCTGAACATCCCATGTGTGCAAGGTAATTGGTTCCATGGTGAGTCATACCTAATTGGTGTGTAGCTGTCAATAGCGGCAGGTATTTGAAGGCAGTAGCCCAGAGCCCATATGGAAAATAGAGAGACACAGAGAGTAAAATGTAGCCTGAAAGAAACTCACACTGGCACAAACTCAGAGACAGAGTAGAGCTCAGAGCACTGCTGTTTATCTGTTAATTTGTTTTTCAGTGTCCCCTCCACTGGTGTTTTCCATTTCTCTCAGAGCCCACTGGCCATCTGCATTGTCCAAATTAGCTTGGTGGGGTAGAAATTCTCGCACGGAGGGTTACACAAGCAGACAAACAAGCAAGCTGAAGGGACTGTGTAAAGCCTACAATTACGGTCGAGGCGCTATTGTTGAGATTTCCATCCTCTTAAATTGAGGATTGCTGCAGTGGATTTGAGATAAGCCTCTAGCCAGTGTTTCCACGGTAATTTAACATAGTGCAAGAGGAGAGGTTGTAGTCTACCTACTTGTAGTGGAATCTCATTATTTAAATGAAAACAACACACATGACCTCGAGTTTTGCTGTTTGCTGCTTGCTGTTTTGTTGTGCTCTGGCTTTCTATCGTCATGCTTTGCTGTTGTTTGATGGGAACTCGCCCATTAGTTTCCATCTAATCACATACAAATCATGAGAGTTAGCCCACAGCTTTTCCACTTCACTTCACTTTCTTTTACTTCATGTTGCTGCTGTTTATGCTTGCTTCTCTGTATATTCAAACGTTTTTTGTGTGGTTCTGTTTTCATGCTGCACATCCTCTATTATCAAACTGCCCCTTCAGAGATAGAAATTACAAATCACTTTGCTTATTTTAATCATTTTGATGAGTTCGAAGATTCGTATTCACTGACAATATAGTTTTTTACTAAGCTGAACAGTCACTTGCTGTGACATTAAGCCCCGATTCTGACTGCCTTCAGTTCTGTAGTAAGGTTAGTATGTTCAGTATAGGCCTATACAAGAACTGTATTTAAGGTTAATAGCTCAGAAGCCATCTATTTGCCACCTTTGAGTTATAACATCATGATCATTTATGAGGCTTTCATGGTCTTTCAGTAAGCTTTTAACCAGGCAGTAACTCTATATCACTGCTGAGCTGCCAGTGGTGCTTTCAGCCACCTGTGACAGGAGCTCCACTGCTAAAATCTACTGATTTGTTTGGCGGCAATGGTGAGTCAGTACAGTCAGTTCAGTTTGAAGATTTAGTGTCTGCCCTGTCATTCATGAAAAATCATGAATGGCATGGAGAATCTGTCCTTCTAGTAAAGCTGCATTACTGGAACCTGTGTTGTTTATGTTGTGTGAAATTAAATTACTATAGGTATTGATGCTGCTGGTCTTGTGAAAAGTTTTATGGCTATGTCATTATGAAGCTATGATATGCAACAACCCAATATAAATCCCTTTTACCCCTTGTTACAGTGACAAGTACTGACTATTATAACTGTCTGGCAATGTTTCTGATTAAATTATGACATACTTTTATTCTCACTCAAATATTATTCATAATCTTTCCGTTCCCACTGTGATCTTTATGTCATAACCTCTTGTTTTTTCTCTCTCGTTCCTGTAGTGATGGATGGGCAGACCGTTATGAGGTTGTGGAGGGCTATGAGCAGGAAGCAGAGGGAGGAATCACTATGAAGCTGCAGTCTGAGGTGGTCAAGTCCTTTGATGACTACTACCTGAAGCTGCGTCTGGACACCAATACCAGGAACCCTTGGTTCCCCGAGTTCTGGCAGTACCGCTTCCAGTGCCGCCTACCCGGCCATCCACAGGAGAACAAGAACTACAAGAAAGTCTGCTCTGGTGGGTGGATGGGTGGTTTTTTTTGGCAGTAATAATTAGGCAAACACTTTTATTTTTCATGTATTGCTCTCAGCCATCATCCACTGTTCTTTCATCTAGCTGTCAGTGAGAGAAGAGGGTTAAATTTGACCAGAGTGCGCAACTCATGAATAATAACAAAAACTGTGTATTTTTTTTCCTCTGTTTTCCTCCCTTAATATTCTCTCCCTTTGCTCACAAAAGGTGATCACGGTAAATTGTGTTCTTGTTAATAGCACTTAAATCATGATTCAAATTACTCAACTACAAATTCAATCAAAAATAAAAAAAAGTAATCAAATTAATACTGCAATCAAAATGTTTTGTTCAGCATGCTATCAAATAAACAATAAAAATAACATAAATTAGTGGTTTGTAATAAAGGTATGCTTACAATGGCAGCACAGTCATAGTTGCTTTTCTACTTTCTCTTATCGTTTTGTATCACACTTTTACAAACTTCTTTTATCCCAAAGACCTTCAAGGTGGTAAGTGCATTTTTCTAGCCACTGCTATGGTGATGGCTTTTATCGGAATTGCACCTGCACTCTGTAAGCTTTTGACTCCTCCAAGACAGGCAGAGTTTGACTGATGCTTTGTTAAACACAACAGTCTCTGCAATGTCTCTTCTTGAAACTGCGATTTTTGTCAAATGGGGGGATGGCTCGATCCTGGTGGTCTCAGGTTCTTGGTTGGAGTTGGGATTGCATCAGTCAAACTCTAATGTGGAGCACTGTATGAGGAATAAAAAGAAAACAGCCTTACATGTTGAAAAACTGCACAAAGGAATGGCTCACCCGGCACACATTGTTCACCCAAAACCCCTGAAACACTTGAAAAAAATGTATTGAGATATATCACACCCTTTGTTGTCTATAGTATGTGCATGTTTATTTCAAAGACAAGAAATATCAATATTTTGAATGCACCGTCTGAAGAGGCAAAATGTAAATTAATTGCTAAACATTGGAAGAAATCTCTTCATGCAAGAATGAAAAGAAAATGTAACATTTCCTACTTTTATTTAAAGTTTCTCATCCTCAAAAACATCTGAGTCTGACTGTGGGACAGTGCCTATAGATGCCTGATAATTAAATACTTTTGCACTACTTGGCATCCACAGTCTTTGGATTTTCCCTAACAATGGTTCTCCACATCTGTGTCCTATTGCGCCTTAGGACATCATGTTCTGATTTCCTTGTATGTTAGTATATTTTGCTGCAAAAGAGGGCTCTGTTTTGCAATAAATTATCCACGTCTGGTTCAAATTTCATCATGAATTGTGGAAAACACCAGGTTTTTTTTGCAGCACAATATTTATTATGCTTTTATCCCCACAGTGCACTTTGAATACAGCACAAAAACACCATACAAACAAGAAAGCTTTTTGCAATTGTAATTCAAAATTCCTCCATCCTTTTGATCTTCTTTTCTTTTCTCCTCTAACAGGAAATGAGAGTCTGCATGAAAACTATGTTCAGGATAGTAAGATGGGCTTTGTCATCAATGCCATCTATGCCATGGCCCACGGCCTCCATGATATGCACAAGGAGATGTGCCCGGGGCAGACAGGGCTCTGTAATGCCATGGACCCTATCGACGGTAGCAGGCTGCTGGACTACCTGCTCAAGACGTCCTTTGGAGGAGTCTCAGGGGAGGACATTTATTTTGATGAAAACGGAGACACCCCAGGAAGGTAAGAGGAGGGGGAGGACTAAGGCGTTTAGAATGTATGAGAAGGCAGGAAAATTTATATCATAAACCTTGTTGTAATCTGTAAATTTCTTTCCTCTCACACCTACTCATTAGCATGTGTGCACATGCACATATGTGCGCATAAATCTTGAGCATGGAAGGATGTAATTAGTTTGGACTGGAACAGATTCAGTTGATTGTCTGCTGTGGCAGCCACTTTCATCTCTCCTCAGTCCAACAGACAGCATCTGACAGTCAGAAAACACAGCCGTGTCATTCCTTCGTCAGCTAGAGGTTAGGTGGAGCACATCCTGGTTCAGTATAAAAATGAGGCCGCAGTGTGCACCGGCATGAGCTCTTGACGTCACACTAACAGGGTTGTAAGCTCTTCAAGTGACTTTGGATAAGAAAAGAGGTTTGCTAAGCTGAGAAATTGTTATCATTAAATTACCTGTCACTCTCTCCCTCTACCATCCCTCTATATCTCTTTTTTCCACACTCTTTCTCTGTCTGTGATCTTTAATTCCCCCCTGTTCTACTCTGTCCCCCATCTGGTCTTATTTTTGTTCCTTTCTTGCTTAATAAACTCCCGCTCATTACAGTAGTCCTTCGTCTCTTCCTCTGTCCAACCAGGTATGACATCATGAATCTACAGAGCGTGGGGGATAGTCGCTATGACTACATAAACGTGGGCTCCTGGCATGAGGGCATCTTGAATATCGATGACAACAAGCTGTGGATGAACAACAGTGACATGGTCCGTTCAGTCTGCAGTGAAGCCTGCTCTAAAGGACAAATCAAGGTAGGGACCAAATCTTCCTTAGAGCAAATACTTAAGTGTTAAATTAACTTTGCCAGTATTCATTTAGTCTGAAAAACCTGAAGTCTGTAAAATCAATAGCCATTAACAGTGGTGAATTTGCTGTGTGGCTCTGGGGAAACACTATCTGAGTGTTAATTCAACACCATGCCAGTGTGTATAAGTAAATACCAGCAGAGTTAATTTAACAACCATTCTGCTATAAGTAAGCCAATTTTCTATGGCAACAAGTAGATATGTTTGGCCAGTGAGACACATACAAAGAGTTTCACAGTTTTTTTGGTTCTTATCATTTCCAAGAATGCCAACACAAGTGGGATACCTTTGTCTGTGCTGGAGAATGCTTTCCTCAAGTTGTCTTAGAGGGTCTGCAATCACTCTGGCAGCTTTGTGAGGCTGTACTTAGGAACACTGAACTAAATTTTAACATCAGCATGTTAACATGAAAACTGATGTATAGCTGATGTATAACAGGTAATGGGAATGTCATTAGTTTTGCAGGTATAAAGCCAAGTACTGGACAAACTGAAAAGTTGATCTGTTGATGCCGTTAAAGGTTACGAAAATACCAAAGTTACAACAATTCAACCTGAGGGGGACATGTCACTCTGAACCTAAAAGTGTCAATCTGCTGGTGCCGCTAGATAAAAAGGCAGACGATCACCAAAGTGAGGATTTATCCTCTAGGAACATGAATGTCTGCACAGAATTTTATGACAATCCATCCAACAGTTGAGATATGTCAGCTTGGACCGACATTGCCATCCCTAGATCCACGCTAAAAATAAGTGTGCAATCAGTTAAGACAGAGACAGTATTTCCCCTGTGCTCTCAAATAACTTTTTTACCGGTAACTATGTCACCGCTTGGATTTGATTTGCCATTCTTGCAATGAATCTTGACCCTTCCCATTTCCTCTCTTTGGCAATCACCCAGCACATCCTCAGCTGGCCAGCAAAACTTTTAGGATGTGTCTCTTTCTGTGTCCTCCTTTCTGAATTGCTGTGGTATCCTGCTTCATCAATTATATATTGAGTACAAAAATACACACATTTGCTCTGATTAAACAGTATTGAGAAATGTTCTGATTAAAAAACAACATATATTAGATCAAACACAAATTTTAAGTTTGCACAAGGTGTACAAATGAATCTCTGTGGCTTTCACCCTACCTGGCTGAGAAGAGAGGCCAGTTTCTAAATAATAAATGCTGCTTTTGAGCCCAGTTTGAAGAAATGCCCTAATTTGCTTCATCCGGGGCCGATTCTTTTCAGTCTAGCTATATACTAAGTCGCCCTGAGGGAGGGTGCATCCTCTCTCTTGGCTGTTCACGCTTCCCTCCTCTATCTACTTTTGTTTCTTGCCCCACTTATCACCCTGTTTTACATATCAGAGCGCTGGTAACAGTTTCTCTGGGAGCAGAATGTAAAAGCAGCTGGCCTTGTTGTTTTATTAACAATATGTCTGGGGCTCAAGAAAAGAAAGCTCCCTATCAAACACCAACCTCGTCTTAGATATCCTCTTGATGCTGTTTACTTATTTAGGTTGCTTCATGTGCGTGTCATGGTTTGATCAGTGTTGTGACTGGTCACTAAGAATGTCTGTGACCTCTTGTTATTGATGTCTGGCCTCTCTGCAGGTGATAAGGAAGGGCGAGGTGAGCTGCTGTTGGATCTGCACCACATGCAAGGACAATGAGTACGTCCAGGATGAGTTTACCTGCAAGGCCTGTGAGCTGGGATGGTGGCCTGATGATGACCTGGCAGGTAGGAGACACAAAGTCAGAAACTTTGAGCCAACCTATTTTTATTTTAATGAGCAATGTTCATCCATATTCCCTATTTCTTACACCATAACCAACCCACACTCATTATTTTACCCTTTTCATGTATTTGCTTTCAGCTAACCTACCTCTATGCCCACTCCCTTGTCAGGACATTTATATCTTATAACACCAATCTCACTGAAACAACACAAACCCTTTTTTTTTTTATCTGACAACCTGTTTCTCTCAAAAACATATCATCCACCACCCATAAGCCTGTTCGTACTTCACACCCTGACACCTCCATTTGCTGATGCTCTTCATCATCCAGGTCCTATGACCCTGCTCTCTTATAGCTTTCTCAACCTCCACACTGCTCCCCCTAAAAAGTGACATTGCTCGCTTCACTCCTCCCTCCTCTTTGCCTTGTTGTGACCCAGTGGTTGTTTTGACAGCGATTTATAGAGTTGAGAGGAGCTCTCAGTTCCCAGGTGTAAAATCCTATTACTGCCATGAGAGGCTTGGGGATACATTTCAGCATTCTGTCGAGAAAGACATTCTTCCTTCACTCTCATTACATGTCCCTATCTGGAGAATACTAATAGAGAGAGTTGGTATCCTATTCATAGAGTGAAGCTGAACTATCCATATGTTCACTCATTTTCTCATTTAGGGCAGGATTTTAATTTTTTTTTTTTTTTTTTTTTTTTACATAATTTGATGATGACACTTGTTTCTCTTAAAGTCTTATGTGACTTTCCTCAAAAAGGCGGCACAGCAGAGGAGTGAGCTTTGTTTTTGAATTATTCAAAGGTCTTCTCAGAGCTTAGATATGACAGTATAGGTTTTAGAGGAATAAGGGATTTGAGGATTTTGTAAGAACGGATACAGATAAGTGCATTTCATCTTTGCCACCCTTGTACATTTGCACGTAGTGAAGCTGATGGCTCAGTTAAGCTGGGTGGGTGGTCAAAAGAAAACAGGCAACAGTTTGCTGCAGTGCCACTCAAATGTGCTTCTGTGTGCTTTTGCAGAAGTGCTTTTAAATAATACTTTAGTGTGATAAATGGTTTACACGTTGATTTGAAAAGTATCCACGCTTCCTGAGGCAACAAGTTATAGGTTATTTTAAAATGACCAATTTTTCATGATTTGACATATTGGGAGTTAGCAGGCAGACCAGAAGTAGGTTTCTCCATGCATAGCCTCGCCTGTGATGGTAGTGACTGTAATGCTATTAGCAGCAGCATGTAATTTATGGACTGTTAAGCTGGGGAAGTCTAGGGATGTCAGTTTTCTCGCATTAAGCCCTACAAACTTCCTCTGCATGTTCGATGACAAGTAACAATGGGTGGATCATGACAGAGTTGACACACATACCCACATGTCTGCACGTACACATTTGGCATTTCATGAAAATGAGAGAGAAATCTGACAGAACTGGAAATTTGAGATGTATATGATGACACATGCAAATGCGTTTCCAAGCAATTTTAGGCTAGCTTAGAAGACTATGATCTCTGCTGCACACCTGACTTCCCTAGTGTCTCCAAATCTGTGTTGCTCTCCCCTCTCCCACCTCTCTACTCTCAGCTCATTGGTTCTTTTATCTTTTAGCTTTTTACGCACAAAAACGATTATCAACAAAAGATTAATGTGACATCTCCTTTGCTCTCCCCAGTCTGCCAGCCCCTGCCTCTGAAGTATCTTGACTGGGCGGATGTGGAATCCATAGTCGCAGTGGTTTTCTCCTGCGTGGGCATCCTGATCACCTCCTTTGTCACCTTCATCTTCATCCAGTACCGTGATACCCCTGTGGTGAAGTCCTCCAGCAGAGAACTCTGTTATATCATCTTGGCAGGCATCTTCCTGGGCTACATCTGTCCGTTCACCTTGATTGCCCGTCCCACAGTGGCCTCCTGCTATTTGCAGCGGCTCCTGGTGGGCCTGTCATCTGCCATGTGCTACTCCGCCCTGGTGACCAAAACTAACCGCATCGCCCGCATTCTGGCAGGCAGCAAGAAGAAGATCTGCACCAGGAAGCCCCGTTTCATGAGCGCCTGGGCCCAGGTGATTATCGCCTTTATGTTAATCAGTGTACAGCTAACTCTGGAGATCACGCTCATCATTCTGGAGCCCCCTGAGCCCATCAAGTCGTACCCGAGCATTCGTGAGGTCTACCTCATCTGTAATACCAGCAACGTGGGCATGGTGGCACCACTGGGCTACAATGGCCTGCTAATCATGAGCTGCACCTATTATGCCTTCAAGACACGGAACGTCCCAGCCAATTTTAATGAGGCTAAATATATTGCCTTTACAATGTACACTACCTGCATCATCTGGTTGGCCTTTGTGCCCATCTACTTTGGCTCCAACTACAAGATCATAACCACATCTTTCTCTGTCAGCCTGAGTGTGACAGTGGCACTGGGGTGCATGTTCACACCAAAGATGTACATTATCATCGCCAAACCAGAGAGGAATGTCCGAAGCGCCTTCACCACATCTGATGTGGTGCGAATGCATGTTGGAGATGGAAAGTCTGCAGCTCCCTGCGGGAGCAACAGTCTCCTCAATATGTTCCGCCGGAAGAAGCCTGGATCTGGCAATGCCAAGTGAGTGACCTTTTATGTTGTTCATCTTGCCAGATTCTGTGTTGTTTCCTGAAGTAACTGACTAGAGACAAAATTATGAGATGCCTAAACACTCAAATGGTACAGCAGGCTGTCCAAAGATGATTTTTTGGCATTTTTCAAATAATACCATCACGTATTTGCAAGTAATATGCAGGTGCCTCTTTTTAATAATATCACAACAATATTTGAGTGTTTATGCATGATGTTAATTTCCAGTTTTAACCAGTGCCCCAGTCTATGCTAAATTAAGCACATTTTGAATCATTGATTTAGATACACAGTTGATATTTATGTGGCCCATCCCCCCACCCATGAGAACAATATGATATTGATTAAATTAAGCTAAATTTAAAAGAAGACTCAAGACAGGATGTTCTTCTTTAATAGGTTTAAAGATAATGGGACATGCTAAGGTGTTAATCATTATTTAAGTGTAGATATCACACATCTAAGTTAGATATAAGACTTGCATATAACTTTTTTGAGATTCACAGCAGTGACACATGGACAATTGTCTAAAGTAAGGAGTGGGGAGTATGAGAGTGTTCCTAATATGTTTACGTGTTGTCTCTCACCCGTGCTATGCAGCCTTTTCTAGTCTTCTAACCCTTTAACTTTCTGAACTGAGCAGCGTATTGTCTGCAAGTGTAGAGGCTGGCAAATGTTGGCATGGGGGTCATTCAACTCTTTTCTTGGAGAGCTGCACTGTCAACTAAGACTTTTGACTCATTTTATTACATTATATACAACCAGAAGAGAAATTTAGACACACATCCAGATCAATCATAAAACGATTAGCTTGACTAAAACTGAAATCTATCACTTGCTGTACACTGTGCAACATGAGAAGTCCACAACAAAGGAGACCACGGAGAAGTCCAAAGTAAAGTTGTGTAGAAACCTTCTGTTTATTTGATCTAGACATATCATTGCATTATCCTTGGCATTAATTAGTAAAAATAAAAAGCCCAGTAAGTAACCATTCTTAAGTTGGTTGACTCTCAGCTTTTTGAGTCATTTTGAATTAATAACAAACACAATCTGGCAGGTTAAATATATGTGGTGACTTAAAGAAATCACTTTCCCATTGTGATTCTGTCATTCCCGGCAATGGTGAAATATGTTTTTGACACTGCAGCCCTCCAAGAAGGGGTTCTGCCACCCTGCTGCTTTTGTTTTATCCTGAATTAACCTCACATTTAACTTTTCTCAGCATGAATACCCCTCCCCTCCCCACCTTCCTAACTAATCACATTAGAGCCAGTCCTAGCTCATTCCTCACTCAACTCTGTGTCGTCTTCAGGCCAGTTCAGGCATCAACAGAAATACTTTGCAAATGCATGCATCCCATTTTAACGATATAAACAAATAGTTAGACAAGACAAAATGAGCAAGATCATAGCTCAATGTTTGAAGCAATTAGGAGATCATAATGCTGTCTGCAGCACATTATGAATCACCATGTTCGTGAGGTGCCACAGTTGATAAATGTAATGCTCTTTAGAGCTCATGAGTGAACCCCTTAGCAAGGCTGTTAATGTCAAGTCATGTGGTTAAAAAGTATTTTAACATGCACCAGAGATGTTGAAATGCTGCTGCTCTCTTGTTATGTTATGTTGCTGCTGTGTTGATGTTGTTTTTCTTCATCCACCTCCCGGTTAGTAACTTGAGTCTTTATCTCGTTCATAGTTCTAATGGCAAGTCTGTGTCATGGTCTGAATCAGGTGCAAGACACCCTCCGAGGGGGGGGAATGTGTGGCACAGACTGTCTGTGCATGTGAGGAAACAGGAAGCCAGCTTGAATCAGACGGCGGTCATCAGGCCCCTAACTAACACCCCCGACCCCCACAGTTGTGAGCCCTCCACCTGCGACCTTGGCACAGATCCCCATCTCCCCCAAGAACCACCTGGTGCTAAGCCTCTATACAACCGGGTGGAACAGGGCGACGAGGATGATGCGCAGCGCCCCCTCTGGACTCCGACTTGCTCTGGACAGATGCAAGGCCTGGAGCCCCATTTAGATAAGCCGGCTTCTTATTTGCCCCCTCACTTGACGGGCTGCACCACAGAGCGCTTGCAGGGGGCCTTGGTGGACACACACAGCTCCCATGTCCCTGCACTGAATGACCACACCAGGGAGGAAATCCCTGCCAACGAGCCTTTGAGCTTAACACCCTCTCATCTTCCTTTGGTCCCAAAAGTGGGGGTGTTTGAAAAGGAGGGGCTCGAGGACGAGGAACTGGACCTCTTACACTGCTACATTTATGATGCCAAGGAGGAGGGGGAGGGGGAGGACGGGGAAAGCGAGGATTTAACTCAGAACAAGCCAACTCTGGAGGATTCCCTGGCTCTGTCTCCCCCCTCCCCCTTCAGAGACTCTGTGTATTCAGGGGAGTCTATCATCGGCTCCCCCAGCATTGAGTCGATGCTCGGTAGCCCCCCGAGCTCAGTCTACACCTCAGACATCCTCCGAGACTTCGCACACAGCTCCTCAACACTGTGAGAGCAAAACAGGCGCTGACACGGCTGCTGTCAGCACACTTGTACATCACACCGACATTCATTTCCACACAGGTACACATTCACACACACACAAACATATACAGATGCATACAACATTATTCACCATTTCACACGTTTTTTAACATTTATTTTCTGCTCTGTCATTTGCTTGCTTGTATTTATTACTCTGCTTTTATCAGTAAGGGGTTAATGAAACATAGAAGTAGAAAATCACCAGGAAACATCCGTCGCAAATGCATACATTTCTGAAGGGCTGTCAGTGCACATAGCCTCTCTGTAAAATGTAAAATTGGGAAACGGTGCCAAAACTAGTCAGCTCTCATGCCAAATTTTGATGAATTAAGCAACACTGAGAATCTTAATAAAGGATGTAGCTGTGTTTTTCATAGTGGCAGTTATAAAAGCCCAGTTCAATGTGAGCACTGCACTCTAAGACACAACCAGAGACGAAGCTGTCTCTAAGGACCGCAATAGCTCAAGTGCATTTCATGCCAGCTTGAATTAGCTCAGACATGTACCGGCCTGTGCAGGTGTGTAGCAGTCACAGCTGCATCAAAAATAATTTCCTTTTCACCTTTTTTTAAGAATAAATCTCACCTCAGCTCTCTCACATCAGACCTCATTGCAATTAAAATATATTACAAAGAGATAAACTAACATGAAAAGTGCAGTAAGTTGGTTGAATATTACTTTTATGTGTTGCAAGGTGTGCTTAATATCACAAAAAATACTACTACTGAACTGAGATACTGCTGAAGACTTGCGCTGTGTGATATGTGATATGGATATAATGTGCCAATCAAAGTTGTTATCAACCTACATCCCTGCTTTCAATTTTTACGATGTAGCTGATACAGGTTAGCTTGATTGTAGATGATGGCAATGTTATTTATTCAGTTTACACTTGATCATAACCCTGAGAACAAGTTTTATGAGCATGGGATGTGATAGGAGAACTACTTTTGATTTCCATGCTGTGTTGATATTTCTCATGTTTTCTGAGTTTGCTGTGTCATTGTAATGGAAAACACAGTACTTGTACAAGTTCTCAAAGTTTGTAATACTGTTAAGCCATCTCTTGTTTTTCACACAGGTGGTATGTTTGTAATACTGATAAATGTTTATATATATTTAGAATGTCAACAGAAAAAAAGAGTTTATACATTTTGAAACTGTCCTCAGATACTTGTCAAGGAGCAGTGTGTTTTGGTTTTTGGGTAACTTTTAAGCTAACTTGAGTCGACTGTATCCTCTTGAAAATATTCAGTTGTAAAAGTAACCAATGATTAGTTGCTTCTTGTAATGAGATTACATGTTTCAATTTTGCTTAAATCTTGCATTATGAACTTAAGTAGTTTACTTGAGGTTAAGTTTCTTAGTTCTTTATCAATAAGAATGCAAATTATTTCAAAGTATAAGAATATACAGTACATAGTGCAATTGTATTGTATTTCCAAATGGTTTTAGTCTATTATAGTGGAAGTTGTTCAATGATTTTAACCAATGTAAAATATAAAAAGGTGCCACAATGTTTAACACTGTCAAACCTAGAATGAAATAGGCCTTTATGTTTTGGGCAAGCTGAACGATGCTGTAAAATAAAAAACTATTTATATTAAAAAGACTGTTTACTGCCTGCAATAGCCTGAAAAACTGGGTTGTCATTAGGTTCAATCCAAAGAGTTGCAAAGCTTGATCAACTTTGTTTTAAACCAGTGTTTTCAAAATAAAAAAACATAAGAAGTTCTCTAGAGCTGCAATGATTAGTAGATTAATCGATTAGTCAATCGACAGAAAATTAATCAGCGAATTTTTTTGATAATTGAATAGTCGTTTTAGTCATTTTTCAAACAAAAATGAAAAAAAAATCCAGTTCCAGCTGCTTTGATGTGAGGTTTTGTTGCTTTTATGTGTCCTATGTGACAGTAAGCTGAATATCTTTGGGGTTTGGACTGTTGCTCAGACAAAACAAGATGTTTTAAAGGACCAGTGTTTAGGATTTAGTGGCATCTAGTGGTTTGGTTGCAAATTGCAACCAAGTGAATACTCCTCCCCTCCCCCTCCCTTTCCAAGCATGTAGGACAACTTACGGTGGCAGTGAAACTAGTAAAAAACGCGAAAGGCCCTCTCCAGAGCCGGTGTTTAGTTTGTCTGTTCTGGGCTACTGTAGAAACATGGCGGTGCAACATGGCAGCCTCCATAGAAGAGGACCCACTCCTTGTGTAGATATAAAGGGCTCATTCTAAGGTAACGAAAACACAATGATTCTCATTTTCAGGTGATTATACACTAATTAAAACATACTTATGAATATTATATTCAATTTCTTCCAAGTCCAACTTCTTCTTGATGCCACTAAATTCTACATACTGCACCTTTAATACATCTTGATCTGTTGGAAATTAAAATGCCTATTTTTCACTTTTCCACTTTCTGAAAACTCATAGCCTAAATGATTAATCAAGAAAATAATCAGCAGATTAATCAACAATGAGCAGTTTTCAAAACACCTGAAGCAAAATTAAAACATTAAAAAGCACATATGGATACTTATTTCTTTATTTAAAAAAATATATCTGGAAAAAAGATCTGATTGTGACTCTGTTAAAGAATTAGTTGATGATCATGACACATGATGAGAAAGTTTGGGGAACAACACATTATTATGTAAGCATAAAAGGCCACAAGAGGAACATATATCGAGTTTCCCTGACATTTCCGGGTCCTGTGACTTATCAGGTGGCTGCAGGAGGAGGAGGAGGAGGAAGAGGAGAAGGAGGATTAGAAGGGAGGGGTGGGGGTGGGGGGGTAGATAAATGTAATTTCTGTTGCATCTGACCTTCAGCCCTCTGACGAGCCCAGTCCACAGCAGCTCCTTACAGGAAGTCTACATGAGCGAGAAAGCAGAAGTTATCTAGAGTGTTTTTTTCTTTTTTAGAAAAGTTGTGAGTGTGTCAGTCTCAGCATGGCCGGGGGCTCGGTGTCTGAGTGTAAGGAGTACTTGTTCAAAGTGCTGGTGATCGGGGAATTAGGCGTCGGGAAAACCAGCATCATCAAACGCTACGTGCACCAGCTTTTTTCGCAGCACTACAGGGCGACGATCGGGGTCGACTTTGCACTTAAAGTTATCAATTGGGACAGCAAAACGCTGGTGCGGTTACAGCTGTGGGACATCGCAGGTAAGGACACGCTCGTTCGCTTTAATTGCGACTTGATTCTTGATTCTGATCACTTTCGCATCGCCTACACAAGAGTTTACAAAATATGTTCTTAGTCACTTGTCATGAGTTTGGCTTGGCCTCCCTCAATGTTTCATGAGTTTATTATAAAAGTTTAAATTCCCAGACGGCTCTGAAGTCATAGAGGCAGCAGCGAAGGAATTTCCAGCAGAAAAGACCGGTTGATCATGCTCGTTGTCTTTTCCACTTTATGATCACTGCAGCTCATAATTGTCAGTGGAATGTAGGTCACGTTGTTATTACCGACTGAGCGCCGCCCCCCCTTCAATTAAACTCACCATCATATTCATGTAATGTTTTCTCTTGGGATTAAAAATGTGTTTATAGGCTTACTGGGTGACTTAACTGGCCCTTATCTTTTATGTCACGCTATTATTCATGTTGAAATGTCACTGTAATGTTGTTGAGACGCCTCTATCTGTCTGTCTGTCTCTCTTTAGTCCCATGTGATCCTTGTGTTTCTCTTCCAAGCTGGTATAAATTTGGCGTACGCACCAACCTGTGCATTCCAGCAGCTTGAGTAAGCAAGCCTGGAGAAATCAGAGCTGTGTAAATAAAAGTTTCCCACATGCAAACTCTCACAGTGTTTGTCATCTCCAAGAACTAAAATATCACACTGTAAACATGGCAGTCTGAGAATGACACGCTTGAAAAGACAAGTTATAGAAAGGAAGTGAGAAAAGAAGAGAAGTAGATAAAGCAGCCAACGAAATGACTTAAGTTTGAAATTGCAAGTTTCGATCCAGCTGACAGTTTCAGGCTCATAAAGGTTAAAGAAGCAGGATTGAGGGTATAATGTGAGGTTCTGTGTGTGTGTGTGTGTGTGTGTGTGTGTGTGTGTGTGTGTGTGTGTGTGTGTGTGTGTGTGTGTGTGTGTGTGTGTGTGTGTGATGAAGGGGGGTTGTATGCCTCTATCTCTGTCTTTTCATGTTTTATCTGGTGTGGTTTCATAGCCAATAATACATCTGACACGAGGCTTGTGCAATTGCTTGGTCACATACTATACGGTCATGGAATTTTTTCAGTGTAAGGTATAATGAGATCATGTGACTCGTGTGTGCGCTCTATATTGAAAGTGCCAACAGTTGTGCCTATGTATGATTTTTGACATCTCAAGGACTGTGTCTGTCTTCAGGTGACAGCTTTGAGCCATCCTGTTGCACACGAATAGCAAAGACATTACAAAAACAATACATACAAATTGCAGTGTCTGTTCTGTTTGTTATGGGTTACACCATGCTTTACAATCGTTATCTCACATGTGGACAGGGACAGTGGGGCTGGTTAAACATTCTCTTAGACGGTGGTATTAAAAGAAAGGTCTTCGAGTGTTTAAAGGATGTGTGTGAAGAATACATTTATACTGCTTACAAAGGCACGACAATGTTACAATGACACAAACAATGTTATAATGCAGTTAAGATGCAAGTTTAAATACATAGGTCGTACTTAAATCACTAACAAAATGTCAGATTAAAACAACTAAAGTGTAAAGAAATTCTGCTACTTTACCACTCTCATGTGGAAATTCCTGAAATTTGTTATGCCAAGTAGGGATAATGAAATTATCGATTATGTATGCTTTCATTACGATTGGACTTTGTGTTCACAAGTTACACTATGGTCTGTTTTCTCTTATATGTACCATGTCTTTGTTGATTAGCCTGTAGCCACCACATAATTTGAAACACCAGTAATCTTTGAAATGACTCTAATTCACGGGTTTCTGATCATGATGCAAATGCAAGAGTGGGAAATACTTGGATAAACTATGTAGAACTCCACAAAAACAAAACAAGTTTTTCCCAAAATAGTCAGTTGTGGAAAATCACCATGTGCAACTGATTTAGCCTGCGCTACACAAGATTGGGGTAGAGATTTTTTTTATTTCCAGTTCATGCTGTTCAAACATCCACAGCCAGATGTAAAAGCTTCTCGTCTGTTCCTGCAGGAAAATGTGTTTTTGTTTGTTTTTTTTTTACATGAGAATTCAGTTGCTGTGAGTCATATGTGGGTATACGCATGTATGTAAGCACAGATTAAAGGATAAGTTCAGTCAAGTCTGTCTTAAAACAATGCTCACGTGCCCATTTGTACATTGAAAGAAGTATTGGTTGGTGTAATTGTTCCTCCTGTTCATACGTGATGTTTTCACTGACTGTGTTTCCTTGCTGAGCTGCAGTGGAGGGATAGTAACAATAAAAAGAGCCAATTTTCTACTTAAAGGATTGTAACTTTGGAAGATACCCACATGATTGGTCGAACTAGGACTGCTGGAGCCGCAGAATGCATTTTGCACAGAACGAGTATTGTGGATTTTGTCCCCCATCTCTTAGATTGAAATTGTGTTAGGAAGGAATCTCTTCACAACCAGCATGCAAAGAAGTAGAAACTACATTGACCAATAACTCTTTCAATGCACATATGGGCATGTGGGTAAAAATGTGAACCCAACCTTAAATGATTTTTTTTTTCCTGCTGAAAGAAAAAATGATTAGCTCTGCCTCTAGATACGTTCTATTATTACTCTCGAACACTGCCACGGTTACGCAGGTCCATCCTCTCCTTCAATCAAACCTCATATGCTGAGACAGATCAGGACAGATGGTTAGGAAGACTGCTGTTTTTATATTTATTCCATCGCTTACAGCAGTGACAGAAAGGGGGCGGACAATCGTGTGTGTGTGCGGGGTTTCGGAGGGGGGGGTGTTCGTCACAACAACTTGCATGTCTGTCACAGACTGACTAGCAGCGTGGGCCACGATCCCCGCCGTCACTTGGGCCCTGGCAGCATGAGCTCAGTGCATAGGGGGCATCTGTGACTGAATGCCAGGGAAGGCCGTCTGCCTGTCACAGCCAGACAGACAGCACTCGATCACAGGATCTGCGAGGGTAAATAAACACTGACACACACTTAGATAGACTGATATCATTCATAGAGACAAGGGAACATGCTTGCACACATTGGGTGAGTTGAACCGTTTACATGCTCACACACACACACACTGACCAGAAAGAAAGTTTGGGGTTAGATGACACAGATACTAAACCTCATTACTCACACCAACACCAAGGCCTGGCCTGAGGACACTCTGAGGATAAAATAAGTAATGAGATGTGGGTGTGAAAGAGTGAAAGCTGGAGGTATATTTGCCAAGTCATTAAGACCAACCATTAAGCCATTTAATCGTGCAGAAAAGAAGGAATTATCATCTTGGCAACACTGAGAGCAACTTCAGAGTTGCATTGTCTTTTACCAACCTTTTAATAACGATTACAGTCTGGGAGGAATGATAGTAATCAGAGCCTTGTACAAGATGGGGCCACTGTGGAAGTCAATGTGAAGCTCGTGGATTTTCCCACCCCTTTTCACCCAGAATTGCTACTCTCTCCTGGATTTGTCTATGCCAGCGGACAGGATGATTACCACCATGGCATAGAGTAAGAAAGCTGCACCTTTTTTAGGATCAGACATTTCTAAAGGAGCAGAAGGTTTCACATTAACAGGATGCAGCCGTTCCCATTACAGTGCTAACTCTGAACCCTTGTAGTGACACCTCATGCCCTGAGTGGAGGCAAATTCTTCCACTCACATATACAGGTTTTTACTGTCACCCATCTGTATATGAAACAAGCGCAAATATGTGCCTGATGGAGCTCTTTAATGGTAAAATTAATTAGTTTTCCCTTCTGTGCATCATTAGTGTCTTTTGTGTGTTGTTAGATGATGGTTGTGGTGATAGTAGTAGTCATATTTGTGTGTTAATGTACAGTTAAGTTGTTGTGTTTAACTTAGAGCTGCAACAATCAGTAAATTAATCAATAAGTCGACTGACAGACAACCTTTTGAGTCTCTTTTTAAACAAAAATGCAAAAAATAAACTGGTTCCAGCTTCTCAAATTTGAAGTTTTGTTACTTTTATATGTCATACTTGACTGTAAACAAAATACTTTTGGGTTTTGGACTGTTGGTTGGACAAAAGAAGACCTTTAATACATCTCCTTGAGCTGTAGGAAATGATAATCCATATTTTTCACTATTTTTTTACAAGTCACAGCCTAAATGATTAATCGAGAAAATACTGCTCTTAACTGCTCAAATATTTGCTCGTGCGATTACATCTTCTATCTATGATCATATTTTATGGTAATATTTACCGCAAAACAGTCAATGGTAATTACGATTTTAAAAGAGTCTCCTGTCCGGGATCCTAACAGACTCATAAAAGAGGGCAGACATATAGTTTAAATGAGCCACATGCAATAACTCTGCTTAATATTCTACAACAGATATTATCATTCTGTGTTAAATTCCTACAACCTTGTGCCAAGGCTTAATGTTGAGCAGCCCACCAGCACTGTAGCTGAAGGTGATGGGGAAACAACGGTAATAACCATGTTAAGGTTGGGGATTTTCCCTCAATTCAGACTCTGTTCAGCGCTGAAGGCTGTAGTAAGCTGAAATAAGTCACTTCTCACATGCTGCTCAGTGGAATTTGAACGTGCAGGTCATGTGTTGTTCAGGGTCTCTCGTTGAAAGCTCGTGCTGGAGCCTACCTTTTTAATGACTGGACCCTGTGTTGTCTTCGTTATGTTCGTGGTTGTTAGGAGGGTCGTGCGGGGAAGTTTCACAGCCAGTTGCCTCCTAACAACAGACGGAGACTGCTGCTGTTGCTGCTGCCGTGTCTGGCTTGGACAGTTTCTATGGTAACCCACCCACGGAATAGCAATATGTACGACCGTAGAGGAAACTAGGGTTGCTAGGGCTATGGATAATGATGAGACTTTGCTTTCTTTCTGTTTCTCCCACACAACAAACAGTAGATGATACAGTGGCTGTAACTAAACCGCTTCTTTTTCATCAAGTAGTTTTGTAATTGCAGATTTCTGAAAAATTTTCGTGTTCATAAGCAGAAAGCTTAACTGCACTTGAGGTCACGCTCCAGTATTCATCTGTGTGATCTGAAACGTCCTTGTTTAAAGCCTTTCCCAATAGTTTACTGTCTCTCTCTATGAATTGAGACATACTTCTCTTTAGTTTGTTGCCTCATGTTGTGTGTTTGGGGCAGCAGCACACAGCTTTGCACTCTCCTGCAGTCTCATGCTCGTCTTTGGCATTCACTGTTACCCATTGATACTCTATTGTTCATACTGCTCATTCCATTCCTGTGTTTTACGATGATTTGGTTAACAGCATATGACACTCATTAATGCTTTTTGCATAACTGTATTTGTCCTTTACTTAGAAAAAACAAAGCTCATTCAGATATACGTTTCTGTTGCAGGATAATTATGAAAATGTTAAAAAGAACACACACATCATCGGTGTAATAGAACAAGACATGAAACACACCAAAAGAGTATGAATACCATTAAAGTGATATTTACTAATCTATCGCATTTATTGACATCGCAGAATCGATAGAGCTGAGCTTCCTACACAAGTCTCTGACCTCTGACGCCTCCTGTGTTCTTAAAGTCAAACCTTTACAAAAGAGGCAACCAGCTCGCCAATTAGAGCAGGAAAACCTGGAGTGAAAATGTGAAGACATAACGTAACATGGTTTAAAAGACTGACAGAGTAATAGCCGGACTTAATGACAGAAAATCATTCATTTTACAGCTTATTGGAAAAAAATGCTCATCCATTTTTAAACAGTTTAAATCCATACAATTGCAAACAAACAAACAAAAAAGAACAAACGATTGCTTCATTGGAAGCTAACGTTTGGCTGTTGTATATCATTGACCTATTCAACATAGAGTGAGGTAGATTATATTTGCTGTAACAAATCAGTAGTCTTTTTCCTCAGGAACAGTAATTGATTTAGTAAATGCACTAGAATGACTATGGGGACCTCAAAGATAAAGCATCATGGGATTTGCTGTCATTTAATGTTAATGACTTATGCGTGGAACCACAACCTTATCAATACCCCAAATAACTCATTACCCCCTACAACAGTCAGATTTGTGTGTATGTGTGTGTGTGTGTGTGTGTGTGTGTGTGTGTATGTGAGCGTGTATGTCTGCAGCTGCAATCACATCTGCGCTATTGATTGATATAATCACTCCATACCAGTCTTCTCCATCCAGCCACTCATATACAGAGTGAAGTTAACACCCGCAGACTGGCTCTGCTTAAATATCGACCGGCCGATTAAGGACTGGACGTGTCAGAAAATCAAGTGAAGTGAAGTGTTGAATGTAGACCAGCATGCTGTCATGGATTCTTTGTATTTATGGAATGGTTTGTCTTCAGTTCCTCAAATAAATGACGGATTATACTTGTTCTGAGCAGATACAAATTAAACAAATTGCAAGTCAGTGTGTGCAGGGCATTGTTGTTACGAAATCTCCAACCTTGCCATTCTACATTTTATGGAAACCAGTTTTCAGTCCAAGGTAAGCTGGCAAAAGGGTTGTTTTTTTGCTTATTATCAGTACACCATAATAGGTCTGCTCACCTGTCCTTGTTGCTGTGTGCATTGGTAAGAGTAAATGGTTTACTGCATTGTTTAGCTCCTTTTTGAGAAATGTCTGCCTCTATTTACCTGCCTCTTTATCGACTAATACACCTAAAAAGAAGATATTAGAATTTGTCTTGCTCTGCAAGACAGCTAGACTTTGCAAGTGCCTTGAAAAGAATTCACTCTGCGTTCAATATTGTTCAGTCACACATTCTGCCTAAACAATTATGTTTGGGTCAGCTAGACTTTGCAAGTGCCTTGAAAAATTGTGAAGCCAGTTATTTCTGTCCATATTCTGCTTTTCCCTCCACTCTTGCCGGATGTATGAGCTCTACAAGGCCTGGAAATGAAATCCTTATTTCAGTGTATCGGCTCTTTATCCCACTGTGTCGTGTCTCTGGTGAATTCACCTGGGGTTATATCAGCTAAAATTAGACTCTCAATTATGAGCAATTACCGTCAGGCCTGTGGGCCCCACAGTGTATTCGCTCTCTCACTCACACCCGCACTGCGCCACGCCACTCCAGTTCCTTGCGTGGTTGGGTAAGCACCTACAGTAAAGTGAAAGTATACTTGGAGAAGCTGTGCTCACAGTTCCTCAATCATTTTTTTCGTGGTTCATTTTCTATTTTGTAACTCAGCTCTAGTGGAAGCTCTTAACTGTCCCTCGTACAATTACACTTGCCCCTGTAGGCTTTCTTAAACTGGAGCAGTGTAGCAAAAAAACAGTATGTGCTAAATCCATCAAATGCTACATTAAGTCATTGGAAACCTGATGTAATTGCAGAGACTGAATCTAAAAATAAGTTGAATGAGCAGGTGCTTTAAAGGCACAATCTGTGCATCAATGTAAATGAATGGTAACTGCAACATACACAAGCTTCAACACTTCAAGATTATACTGGTGTTTTATCTTCTGTCACAAGCTCAGACACAAACTAAATCTAAGTAATGCTTTTTTCATGTATTTCTTAATTTGTGTGCACATGTATACACCTCAAATGTATACAATCCTTAAACAGGCCTTTAACTATATGAAGTCAGTGTTAAATTATGTATAAGATGGGAGTAATCATACACCATGACTGATATTGGCATACAAAACCTTACAGGAAAAAACAGGAAACATACATGGGGGAGCTTATGCAAGACCATGACTGTTTTGTATGTGAAGAGGAAAAAACAGCAGTCATCAAAATGGAGTAAAAGCAAACATAATCCTCTATCTAACTTTTAACATAAAACTGCTTTTGTGATATCTGGACAAAGAGTTCTCTCTCAGAACTGCCAGAAACACATTTTAACCATAGGATCCTGGCATTAAAATGACCAATTCTTTTAAAGATTCTCTATTGCTTTAATGTCTTAAAACATCCTTGTTACATCTGGAACCAAAACTGTCTGTGTCACAGATTATAGCCTGTTCATGCTTGTATAGAGTTCCTCTGAGGGCAGTGTTGGGGGAAGTACAGTATCAACACATCTAACTATGTTGGCATCCAGGAAAAGATTTGGCATCAGAGCCCAGTCACGGGGCCCATCTCTTAGAGGCATTAAGTGATCTTTTGATCAGACAGGTATGCATGAAGGTGTGACATGAGTCAAGTTTACCAAAGCTGTGCCACCAAACTGCAAATCATAGTTTCACTTCCCCTCGCTGATGTTCTGTACTGTACACCTCAGTGCACTGCATGGTTATGTTAAGGTGAAGTGATCTTCTCACCTCGATTTCCCCTTTAAGGTTTCATTTTAAATGTGCTAATTAAAGTGTGGAAATTTGAATAGTTCATGACTATAGTTCATAGTTGCATGACCACAGTGGAGTCTGTGGCTCTATATAGTTATTTTCCATGACTTGGTGGCATCTAAAAATGTTTGAATGCTCTTCACATACAAACTAAAAAGGAAAAAATACAATAAACAAATTCAAAATGCATACTTCAAATAGTTGACTCAGTGCATTGATGTTTAGCAGAGGAAAATGATCTCTTCACTGGCTGATTAACCTGTGTCGAGTTGGTGTGATGTGACTATAATCAGTAGCTTATAGAGAAGTACAGGTACAGAACAATATCTAGAAGTAAACCAGTTTAAGAGGAGGCACTCTCAGATTGATGGTGACACCTCATATCCTCCTGGTAATTCCCCTCGTTATACCTTTGTGAAATATCATCTCAGATTTTTCTCAGGGAATGACTACAGAGAATGGATTTATTATTATGGCAGATTACTTCTGTCATTCTCTGTGTGGATTAGGCCTGTGGCAAATTAGGGAAAGTAGGTCAAATGAGAACCATCTTGATCCTCATCATTTTTTGGCCACAACAAAGGAGGAAAATTGTTGAGTGAGGTCTCTCTGAGTTGTGACAAAAGAGGAGAATGAAATATGTCTCACCATTTACTGTGTCAAAGCTCAAGGCTAGAGATTGTACTTCATCCTTAAGATACTATATTGGTATTTAGGTTCGTTTTGTTTTCTCACATACTCTCCTGATGGAGTCATCACATAGGCCTACACGTTCTTAAAAAATCTTTCATAAACCTAAAACCCTGCTACTCATCAAGCTTACTTTAGGTGCTTTGTAAAAATGCTAATACTCCACTAAATTCTCCTCCCATCCCCCAGGTCAGGAGCGATTTGGGAACATGACGCGGGTGTACTACAAAGAGGCTGTGGGGGCATTCGTGGTCTTCGATGTGACAAGAGGTTCCACGTTTGAGGCTGTATCTAAGTGGAAGCATGACCTGGACAGCAAAGTGAAACTGGCTAATGGCAACCCTATACCCTCAGTGCTGCTCGCCAATAAATGTGACCAGAAGAAAGAGAGCACCAACAACATGGCCCTAATGGACAATTTCTGCAAAGAGACTGGCTTTCTCGGTTGGTTTGAAACCTCGGCCAAGGTGAGAGATCAATACAGTACTTTCCTCTCTATATCTGTTTAACGGGCTCCTTTTTCAATAATTCTCCTCTCTCTGATGTCTTTTTATGTCTTATTTCTGGCTATTCTACGGATTAAGCCAGGGTACAGCAGCGTGAAATTACCAAAGTTAGGGCTCATATTAATGCTGGCTGAAATATCTTGCATCATGGGGGATAAATATTTCCTTTAAAGCGCCTCAAGTCATGGTTCAAACATGACCAGTAATGGGTTGAAATCTTATTACACACATGAACGTGACTTGTGTTTGTGGCAAATCAGATGTGATAAGAGCTTGAAGATACACTGCCAAATCTAAATAAAAGGAGCTACTGAGCATTTGCTGTGAAGTTGAAGACATTCTGACGT
The DNA here is from genome assembly GCF_910596095.1 of Thunnus maccoyii. Lineage (NCBI taxonomy): Eukaryota > Metazoa > Chordata > Actinopteri > Scombriformes > Scombridae > Thunnus > Thunnus maccoyii. Next base: position 17,775,220 of record NC_056549.1, on the reverse strand, counting down.
TTTACTGAATGGCTTCTTCACTTCCCCTCATGGCAGACAGGAAATCCTCAGAAATTATCTTGCGGCGAAGCCAGCCCCCGCCCCACCCCTCCTCTGAATGGTGTAATCACACTAGTCACCATGGCGACTGTGAAATAGTTACATGTAGTGAAGCCTTTGTTAACTTCAGCACTCCACATTATCAGTTCTCATCCAAAATTCAGTGTTAAGTTTGCCAGTTTGTAGAATTAGTAAAGAATAAATGTGGCTAGAATGAGAGCACCAATATTTCTTGAATCTTTAAAAACTTTTCCAAATAGCTGAAATTTTTAGACTGGAAATTATCCTGCAATTTATGCACAACATCTATGAACATTTATCTTCCCAACTGGCAAAAACATGTTTTGGACAGCTGGTGTGTTATGGTATCACGTGATGTTGATTGATGTTACAGCCCAGAGCTGTTGGGGTTAAAAGGACAGGGCTCTGAGAGATAATTCTGTAATGGTGTTCTTCAAATTTGGTCACGGTGTCACAGGTTTGGTGTTACTGCTGTGTGTGTGTGTGTGTGTGTGTGTTTACTCTAGGCTCTTGTACTTCTGCCTTTGTGTGCAGAGTTTGGTGAAATGAGATCATGTTTGCAGCCTCTCACTTCTACAAAATTTAGAAATAAATTCATACATGAAAGGGTTAAACAATATCTGACTTCCTAGTCTTTGATGTCTGATGAAATGCAAACTCCCAGCCCTCATATTTGTATTAGACTCTTTAGCAGGTAGTTGTGTGAGAGCACAAGACTGACAAAAGGCTGCAAGTTGTCTGCATGTGCCAGCTCATGTTCACTGTTACATCTCAAGCCTTTTAATTCCATGTTGAGGAATGCTTTGATGAATTTTAGTAGCTAGAGTTAACTTTATTAACTCACTCCAAATAACCTAAGGCCCCTCACTTCTGTCACGTGCTATATCATGTGAAGCGTGTGGGGGTGAGATGTGTGCAAAGCCTCTCTGGCCATTTTCTTTCTGTGAGTGCATTGAAGTGTTGTTTTTTGTGTGCCAGTCATGCACGTGTTAAACTCAACCTACAACAGTCTGTGATTGGAATTCTGTTAAGGAGCACCAAACTTTTTCTGTAAAGCAAAGACACAGGCTTCCTCTAAATATAAACTTTACAAAAGGTCTTATGAGAGATTAATACATACATTAATCATTTGTTTTGATTGCAGTTTTGCGGACATTGGGTCTGAGGAAGGACACTCATACTAAGAGGCTGTTAATTTCCTCTGGTCCTAATCAGCCTTTTCTGCGACATCGTCAACAACTTTGTCTCTAATTAGGAGGCTCGTCTGGTTCTGATTGGTGCACACCCTCTATGCATTGAAAATCAAAATAGTACAATAGTAGAAAGTTCTCATAATCATATAGTTAAATTTATATGCCCTACCAGTTAATCATGAACAGTAGATTTGTGTTCTCACCAGATTTGTCATAACTTTCTAAAATAATAACCTTAGACTTCCATTGCTAATTTAATTTTTGACTTTCGCAACTCAGTAATTTGTTTTTATACAGTTTTTTCTGTTTGTTGTTACCCAAGATGCCCAGACCTCCTTGTAAATATCTTTGTAACTGTAAAGCCTGGAGAAAGGCCATTAAAATTCATGACCTTCTCAACCCATGGGATGGCAGCTTTTGGCCACATTTGAAGGACAAAAGTGAATGGTTGTTTTTATTTAGTTGCTGCTGGCCTCGGACTGGCTCACTGGAAACTGTCTCCCAGCTGTTGCCCTAACAGGCTGCTTCATATGAATTAGTGAACTTCTGAAGCAATGCTGACGAGTGCTGTAGTGTCTATAAAGGCTTGTGATGTAATCTAGGGAACAAAGTTTGCTACAAGTGTTGACGTGCAGGCGGAAGCAAAGGAAGGATGAAAATTATAAAGTTGCAATTTTTGAAACAAAGGAAATGCGTATTTTATCACCACTCTGACATGCTGTTTTCACCTTTCCACAGGACAACATCAACGTGGACGAGGCAGCACGTTTCCTGGTAGAGAATATCTTGGCTAATGACAAAGGTTTGCCGTATGAGGAGAGCAATGGAGACCGGATCAAACTGGACCAGGAGACTGTGGCTGCAGAGAGCAAATCAGGCTGCTGCTAACACTCAATCGATTCTCATTAGCCAACCCATGCACCCAGCATGTGGCACCAGCCCTCTACTGTAGCCTCGGGGAGGAATGTAAATTTTGGGTTCTTCAAAGATCTAGGATCTTCTCCTCTCTGCACTGATGCCCATCTGACCTGCACATGAAAGTTTTCATTGTAGCTTCCCCAAGGCCAGAATAGAAGCCTAATTTTATCTTGATAGTCTCCTGAATATTTTCAGTTTCTATCATGCTGTTTCCTTCTTTGTCCCTCACTTTCAAACCACAGGATCTTTATTATTGTGTCTTTCTCAGCACACTTTTCCCTGACTGTATATTCCACCACAAACTTCCACACTCAAACCCCTGTTGCCTCAACAGCCTCTGAAGCCCTGGACTGTACCACACCTGACAAAGGGTGCAAACTAAGCAGAATGTTGAAACAGACAAGCAAGGCAACAACCTGTAGCCTCCTGATTTCTCAATCTGCCACTTTGGTCTATTCTCTGTCTGTAGCCTTTTATTTGTGTTGGTGTCATTCACCATTTGTCCGTGAAACAAGTCACTTTAGTGTTGAGTGCTTCTGCAGGTTTTCTTCAGTTAAAATACCAGATGCCCCTTTAACAGTAATTTTACAGCACGCTCATGTTCGTGTCTCCAACTATTCTCATATTAGACTACTGTGTAAAAAGTAAGCAAATGGGCATCACAGTTAAGCATTATCAAAGTGTGATTGTATTTTATATTGCTGTAAAAAGTGTTGTCTTTATGCTACATTTTCTCTGACATAATGTGCCATAATACAGTTTTTTTTCTTATTTTAATAAGAGTATGGGTTAACCCTTTTGTTGTTCACTCAAACAGTTACAAGGACACAGACGGTCAATACAGTATTTCAAAAACTCTAATAATGGTACAATGTGAGGCACTGAAAAGTCTTTGTTTGATTGTCTGTCCAATGGTATGAACATTTAGATCTGATTCACAGTATGTATTTTTAAACATGTTGGGTCATGCATTATACATCCGGTGAGATATCATAAAAAACAGAATCAAACAGAGGACTACACTCTCTTGTGCATAGGGGTTGTAATCTGTTAAAATGTTAAACTGAAATATAAAGGATTTTTTAACGTGGAGTTGAAATTAAGTTTACATGTGAAAATACTTTAAATCTACAAGACCTTAATAGAATAAACGTTTTAACAGATGTGTGTTGGCTACTAGTGATTGCAGCTTTTTAGACTGTCTGTGGAGGTATGTATTTATCTTATTGTTGGAATGTGTTTAATGCATTTATTGATCTAATAACGATACATTGGAGCAGTTTTGCCCAACATGCTCCAATGTTACTGGCTAAAATGAAGCATAAACCTATTTTGTTTACCTTGTTTGGATTTTATGGTTCATTCTCGCAAGCAGATGTTTCAGATTATGAAATTCATTGGTTTTACTGGCATGTAGACATTACACACACATTGGATCAAGTCAGTTGAGCTGGGATTATTCTCATAATATCACATTTCTTATTAGCATGCTATACAAGCAATTATGCTTTGTGTAGGTGACTGCAGGTTTTTGGGAGTTGTTGTAGATCTACAATGGCAACAAGTTGGTGCAATGCTACAGCAGAACTGCTGCAACAACAATAACACTTTTCTGACTGCACTTGGAAGAATGTCTGAGAGTCAACATTAAATGTCACCTTTAAAAAACAGTTGTAATATTAGTCAACCTATTAAAAACACAAAAGCTAGAACTGTGTGCAAAATCACCATTTGTATAGTAGTTTAGTTTCATTCATTAAAAATGGCTTACAAAAGTGTATATTTGTACAAAATGTTTGTAGAACATTGCACCTTTAGTATAGTTTCAAGTTGCCCTTGAAGAAACTCATAGCACAAAGGATTATGGATAAAGCTGTGTGTGTGGAAAAAGTATAACTGAGACTGTGTGTGTGTGTGTGTGTGTAAGAGAGACAGGACCATGTGACTCCACTCAAGAAACAGAGTGTGATAGTCATCAGACATTGTGCTCCCAACTCTGCAGCTTGTGCTCTTCCACACACCTATTTGTTACCAGAGCAGGAATGCAGTAGAGCCACACCAGTTGTGTTCTCTAAAAGCATTCCAGCAACTCTTATTCAATGCCAATACTGCAATCCACATTACATCATTAAAACAGGTCAGCATGTATTTCAGAGAAAGTTTGTTTGCTCCCTTTTTATCTCAGACTTGATTCCAATGTTTCTGTGACAGTGTACTGCTACTTTCTTCTGAGCCAAATGTACAGTACATCACAAGGTGACAGGCTTGAGTCTATAACAAAATAACAAAAACGTAAAAAACAATACAATTCCATATTGCTATTTTTGTGATGCTTTTACTGTTACTCTTTTATTGAGACGGTGTCAGAAAGGATTCAACTCTGCAGCAAGTTTTGAGACCGTATTGTGTTGTGTTGTATTGGACTGCAATTTTTTGTTCAGAATATTCTGCAGCTGTCAATTGAAATAGCAGTAAGGCTAGATGGTTATTAGGTGGGTTCACAATTTTTCAAGTCTGTCTTAAAACAACAGTCAGGTCCCCAAATAAACACTGAAATTGTTTTTTCCTTTTATAATCATTCCTCCTGTTCATATTGGCCATTAGAATATCCCTTCATAATGCCCTTACAATTTAAGTGATGGGGGCCAAAATCCACAAGCCTCATTCTGTGCCAAATTAATCAAGTAGATATCTTTCAATATTAGTCTTTTTAGTGCCAAAGTCCCTCTTTTTGTCACTATACTATACTTCTTTTTGACACTGTCCAAGGAAAGAGGGAATTTGATGCTAAAAAGACTGTAAATGTGGCAGATATCAACTTGATATGACTAACTCAGACTGCTGAAGCCTCATATAAGCTTCAGGCCCCCATCACTTACATTGAAAGCGCATTTAAACAAACAAATAAATAAATAAAGGGGATGAAAAGGAGAAATGATTACAGTGTCGAGAGAGGAAAATCTCTTTCAGTGTTCATATTGGCACCTGACTGCTGTTTTAAGACACACTTGAAAAACTGTGAATCTGTCCTTTAATTTATGGTTTCACGTTGTGTAGTTCTGAAGTTACTTTCAGTATGAAGATGTAATATACAGGAAAATCTGCCCATCCCTCACTATAGTAACAAGTGATGCAGCAGCTCAAGACTACGCCCACGTTAAAGCTCTGTTGCCTGGCAACGCATAAACTTTCAAGAGCAGTGGGAGAGACTCAAACAAACGCACCTCCGTCAGGCAACTTGGCTTTTACATTTATAGTATTAAATACAATGTCCAAGACGCTGTCAAAGAAAAAGGAGTCCTCTTCCAGCAAAGTGTCTTTATCCGACCGACAGACAGAGTGAGTTTGAGTTAATGTGGTCTGCTAATTAAGGTCTGCTGTGACAGTTAGCATTACCGTTAGCAACCTATCATCTAAATAAACTAGCATTCAGGAAACTTGCTAACCGTACCAGAGACATTCACTCTCTGAGGGTAAACAGAGATTTGCTGGGTTTACTCTAGACTGAATCTCTGGTACTGAGCTGACTAATTTCATTGCTAATTATTTACAAAAAGAAAGCCAGGAACAAATGAAATGAATTGCTATCATTTCAGAGCAACGTCTCTAGCAGCCACTTCCTCTGAGAGCCTAGGAGGTGTGTGGAAATGCAGATTTCCAATTTGGCCTGAGTGGAACGATGCAGAAGTCAACAAGGAGAAATGGGATTCAAGCAAAGGAGCTGAAGATGGAAAAACAACAAAGAGTCCCACTGCTGTAAATCTGGAATAGAAAATAATTTATACGCTGTTAGATATATATACTATATAGTGCCTTGCAAAATGTATAATTTGCTTAAAACTCACTTTAAAAATGATATTATTCTTGACATATGTTTATTCTTTGTTCATTTTATTTCTGCGTTTCACTTTCACTTTGTGTGCTTTTGTCTGCAGCCATTCTTTGAAGATCCCGAAGGTAAAATTTGTCTGCCTCCATCTTTGCGAGTGCACTCCTGGAAGCGCCCTACAGAGTTTATTGTCAACAAGGTAACCATCACACTTCCATGATAAGGCTTCTAATAGGATACGACATGGTATATATACCTGTCGCGATTTGATAATGATGAATAAAGACAACTTGTGTAGGTATGCACATGTCAGTGATTAAATTTTTTGATTATTCATCTTTTTGCCAAATGACAATAAATGTATTCTGTAATTTGGGGATCTTAATCAATGTGGTTTAAGTTTTTAAAATACACATTTGCTGGTTACTGTTTCTGTTTTCTACTTTCATATCTTTGTAAATTGACAAGTCAATTGTCTTTATTTAACATTTTATAGATGAAAAGGTTTGATTTCTTAATCAAAAAAATTTAAATTATGCAACTGTTGGTTGCAGCCATTACATGTATTAACAACGTGTAGTGAAATGTAGCTAAAGAAATCTGCTCTCTAGTCGCCACCATTGAAGTTTTAATTGCATCACTTCACTTTTCTGTTACCCCTCTCTTGGCGCAGTAGTGAGCAATTACTGAAAGCTTCCTGCTTTTTGAATTAGTCCCTGCCAGGTCACAAGCTGCCTTTTCACTCAAGATGTCAAAAGCATTTAATTAATTTCATACAAGAGTAACACAGGCTAATCACAAAAGCAATCAGCCGTACAGATGCAGGCAACAGCTCTTGAATGATCTTTTCTCTTCATCAATCTATACCAGTCTGTATTTCTAAAGCTTATATTATTCATGGAAATTATTAAAAGTTTATTTTCTGCTTAGAGTTGCCTTAACGATGGGGGAAAACACCATCTTCCTTGACCCACTGCTGATCTCTCTCACCATCACCTGACCCATTAATTCATATTTAATTAGTAACATAGTAGAGTCTATTAATTTGGTAGTCAAATATTCATTGCAGACACAGTCTTGGGAGTATCTTGGCGAGGTTAGACCAATTAAGTCCCTGGGATGAGTAGAGAAGCATGAAGTAGGTCACATAATTATGTCCACCACTAAACAGGTGACCTGTGACAGCAATTTTCTAAAGCTAAAGATAATGAATGATCTTAATATGTACGGATGCTATTCTACAACACACTGTATTTCACAGTCCAGTCTGAATGCAGAAAGGTTGTCAGCTATTTGGCTGTGAAGGTGCTAAAAGTGAAAATATATCAATTTGCACCTAAAATGATGTTCTTTTTTAAGGCTCCCACTGTTGTTGAGAATCAAACAACCTTTGACCTGATCTCCTCCAATGATCACCTGATTTGCAGTGAGGTTAGTTTCCAACAGTCTTTTTTCTACTTGTCTATTATTTAAGATTGCACTGACTTGTTGCTAGCCATTATCGATCAGCAGTATAATTTAGACGTCAGACAGAGTGACGTTTGATTGACAGAAATTAATTAGACTGGGGTAATGTGATGCCCTATTGATTAATAGAATAATAGATCATGTAACTAAAGATTCAGTCAATAGATTTACAGATTGGTTGGTACAGTAGTCATTAGACTCATGATCACTCCTTCTCTCCTTCCTCTTCTATTAAGCTGATGAGGTGGATCATCAGTGAGATCTATATTGTTTGGATGCTGTGTAACAGTGGAGGTACAGAGCAAGATGGTTGGAGACCTTGGGAGCACATCTACTCGCTGTGCAAGGTGGTGAAAGGTCATGTGCCTCTCTACAACAACTATGGGAAATACGTGGTCAGACTCTACTGGATGGTGAGCCTGACACACACATTCACACATAATCACAGATCCACTGGAGGCTTTGTTAACTCTCATTTACAGAAGGATGTCTGTTTGGTTTGACCTTTACCGAAATACAGAACATGGTAAGAAACTCTAACATTCTGCATTATCACAGCAGATGAAGTCACTGCTTCACAATGACGCAATGTTAATCACACATTTTTTTTAAAGGCACACTTGAGGCAATGTGTGGCACAAGGTTGCATTGTGTTGTTCAGTGGACCCCACAAGACTCAGCAGATGTGAGGGGAATGGGGATGGACTGAGGGTGGAAGGAGGGGTGGGGGGTAAATGAGAAAGCCTTATCCATTCAGAGCTCCAATCAATCAGTCTAACTGCTGTGCCAAAAGTGGCTAGGCTTCATACATTGCCTGATGAATAGATAAGGCTTAACAGGTGTCAGCTGCCTCTCAGAGAGCAAGACTCAAATTGGATATCTACGCCTTATGAGTCTACAGCAGGCACAACCCTTTGAGGGCTTTATGCATTGTGGTGCCGTTCATATTAATTGTGTGTAAGTGTAAGGAGTTTACAGATTTTTGGCTGCATAATAAAGGCCATCATTGCTTTGGGATACAGCTTGAAGTTGCTGGTCTGTGAGTTTCAGTGTGTTGCTTGCTTGCCACAGATCTGTAAGTAGTGGACACTACATCATTGTGTCATTCTGGAAAGGGAACTTCTTCCTGCACGATAATATGGGTCAGCGAGAGAGTGAGAGAGAAAAGACAGAGCTAAAAGTGATGGTGTTCTGTAACACTGTGACTCTTTCCTTGACAAACAAGCATGACACGGTTGTAGGCAGCAGTCCCCGTGCCAGCCATAGCACGCTAACAGATGGTGGTTGAGATGGCATTAAGCACCCAGACCCCCCTCCCCCGGCTGTTTTTTTCATAAGCTACTCCTCAGCTTGTCTGATTCTTTATTGTTCTTCACCAATCTTTTTTTCCAACCGGTTCCTCCGTCATGCCGCTGTGAATGTCCATCCCATTATCATTTTTCTCTCTCCGTCTTTCCTTTCCTGATTTTCTTCCTCTCTCCTCTAACTTGTCCTTTTGCACTGAATTTTACCCTGTCTGCGAACATCGAGCTCCTCCTCGAGGCGATGGTTTGACAAGAAAGTGGAAGAACAAGCAAGAAAGAGAGTGTGTCCGCACTGTATGTGGGCCTGCGTTGCACGTGCACACTGTTCTGATAGATAAGGGAGAGGCACAGCTGTGAACTGACAGTCAGATTATCGCCTGCTTTCGTTGTTCTTTCCTACAAGCAGTGTGAAACTCCCCCAGACATCCAGTCGACAGACCACACCAAAGACAGCATGTAACAAGCACTGACACAACTCAGGATGCTAAGACGCAAGCATATGGTTGCTAATGCCAGGGGAAGTGCCAGTCCAAAACAAGTCCAGTCCAGATCACAGAGATTCTGAGGTGATGCTAAATTAACAACACATTGGGTTTTTAGGGAAAATTCCACATAGACTTTTGGTGCCCATTATAATGATCAATGAATGAGTCACACCTGTGATGCACTTGGAAATAGAAGGAGAAATCCATTATCATACAATAGCAGCAGGTGTGTTAGAGTGGTATCAGTTGTGACCAATCAAGGTATTTCCTCTTATTCCCTTCAAATGCAGCTGTCTGAGAAGTTATGAAGGCCACCTAGAACACTTGTATGAATGTGACTGGATGGTACTAGTCAGCTGGTTGCCGACCAGATGATATATCAATGAGACAATGATACTGAACATGAATAAAACAGCTGATAGCTGATCAGCTGATGCCAGCACCACTTCAGTGCTCTGCCTGAACTATTGCAGCATTCCACACTGGTCTGAGTGTGAATATACAAATATATGAATATATGACTGGTTATAAAAAAAATACAATATTCCATCAGTTGCAGCATATTACAGATATATCTCTTTTTAAGCTGAATTCATTTTTGTGGACTGTGAAACCCTGGTCAACATGTTTTTTGTGTGTAATTATTAACATTTACGTTTAGAAACACATTTATCCACATCTGCAGTTCTAAGAATATTATAGAACAATAAGGGTTACATTGAATTACATTTGACTTCATCCAACAATTATGTCACCGCTGCATGTGAAAGTTGTGCAAGTCCCATGTAATCTACAATAAGTTACATTACAGTAATGTGCACATAATTTGCTATTGTTTGAATGAAAGAGAAAAAACTAATATAAAGAGATGGTGTTATTTCTAAGAACTACTTTTTTTTAAGATGCATTCATTGTTATACCATATCTTCTCTCTTCTCCCTGTGTTTTTAATCCTTGCTTTTAGGGTTTTTGGAGGAAGATAACAGTTGATGATTCCATGCCATTTGATGAAGAAAATAACCTGCTTCTCCCTGCCTCCACCTGTCAGTCAGAGCTGTGGCCAATGCTGTTGGCTAAGGCTCTCATTAAAGTTGCCAACACAAAGTGAGTTACTGCGCATTCCAACAGTCTCTATAAGACTCCATAAGCATCTCAGTACAGCCTCGAGGAATTGGGAAACAGTTGTTATAGTCTTAAAGTAAAACGGCTTAAGAACAGACTCACAATTATTCAGCATACAGTCCATTCCCACTACGCAGTCTAGTTCTGATAAGATCATTAGAAAAATACACAGTATGCACACTAACCCTTTGTACTCACGCTGTAAATAAAGCGGGGTAGTACTGTTGCCCAATTTCTAATGCCTTGTTTCAATATACACAGTAATTCATCATTCTGAATGTCTCAGCACATCTGCACAAACAAAATAAAAGCAGGTCATTGAATCTTCTAACTGATTTTTAAGATGTTTTTGACCCCGATCAACTTAATTATCGAAATGTAGAGCGCTTTGTTTTCAAATTTAGCTAAGATGACAGTGCTTGCAAAGATATCCAATGTGTCATGCTGAATTACTTCATTTTACAAACATTTCAGTAGAAATGCACTCTAGAATATATATTGTACTGTAAATGTTTTCTGAAAGTTTAAAGTTACTTAAGGAGTTCATTTCCTAGATAACATACATACATACATGTAATATTTACTTTTGTAAAAAAAGAAATTAACTAAACATTTTAAAGCTCACACATGAACAAGAACCCCCACAGAGAGCCTTTTGCTGACTTAGCCAAGCCTTTGCCTGACCTGATTTCTGCCTTGGGCTGTGTTGAATTTGGTGACAGACAGGCAATGTGCGTGTCAATGATGGGGCAACATGGTGTGTGTAAAGGTGGCTGTTCCGGTGTCCACAGAAGGTCGAGACATAAATGTTTTATCCAAGACAGGAAACAAAGGAGCCTCTCTCTTAGTGAATCTTTTATAAGCCGTAGTGAAAGTTCTTAGCACTGAACTAACACCAAACTTTGCCTAGGTGTCTGTTGGGGCTCTTCAGAAAATCTGTAGTCTCTTTTAATGAAAAGCTGACTTTGAGGGCTCCTTCACTCAGTGCTGAGTAGCTTTTTTGTGCTGCTTATGGACTGTGGCATTGCTGATCGTCGTATTGATTTCACTTCCTCGGGTATCATGGCTATGGACTGGACAGGTTGGCCACAGCATCCCAAGAGGGCCAATTAAAGTTGCTGCAGCCATCTGTTTCAACTGAGAATTGTGTGTAAATGATACACACTCTCATACACACTCCTCAAGATCAATTCTAAGATACTTAAATATTAATCACAGTTCCCCACATATGACAAATATGAAAAATTCCTCGCTGATTAAGACAATAATATACAGTTTTGTTGACTTGTTGACCTTTGTTAGCTGGTATTTGTGCCTTAAATGATCACCATGTCTATGGATTTTACAAGAATAGTGAACAACCCATTTTTCGGGTGTTCATGAATCAGTGGAAATGATCACAAACACTGATGCTTTTAGAAATGGCGGAGTGAATGGAAGTCAGGTACCTTTGTTGCCTTTGCTGGTGTCGGTCCAAGGCACAATGATAAAATGAAGAGAGAAAACACGCTGTCATTCACCATTTTTGCAAAGAATACAAAGTGACATCCATTGTTGTTGTTAGTTGCCTAGCAACAGCGTTCTCATGAGTTAAACCACTTGAATGACAAGCATATTGTCTACTCCATTTCCCACACTGAAACCCTGACCTCACAAGTTCCATTTGGAGTGCCAATATAGGTGGTTTGGATTGAGTCTCTGGTTTGTTGCACGTTTGTCTTTTATTCTTTGAAACAGTTGCAATTGGGTTGTCTGTGTGTGTGTGTGTGTGTGTGTGTGTGTGTGTGTGTGTGTTTGTCTCTCAGTGTAGTGTCAGAGGTCTGCGGGGAGATGGGGGAGTTCACCTTTATCCACACCCTCACTGGCTGGATCCCAGAAATCAGTCCCATAAAGTAAGATCCTCATCGGTCCTCTCCACTATTCTACATATCTGTGTCTTCCTCATCATCATATATGATCCTCTTTATTGTGTCTTCACTGGTGGATTTGTCATTCTCTCCTTCTGCTTTTCATTTCTCCTTTCCAAAAAACCAAAAAGAGAAAATCAAACAGACTATCTAATCTCTGGCAGTTTTCCACAACAAAGGCACTCACACATTCTGACAAGCAATGCATTTTTCCCTCTTTTAGTTTACTATTTTATAATGTATACTGTAGCAAAATCATGTAGAGAAGTGTATCTGTCTACAGTAATATAGAAAGTTACACTTTGGATAAAATTGTCTGGGCTAAAATGGAAACATAAATATATATAATAATGGGGGGAGGAGATGCTGCACGGGGTGGAGAATCTCAGCTTGTCAGTGATGGGACTTTAATGGGGCAACACTGTTTTAGAGTAGATCGGGGGAATGTTATTCTCTCTAGCTCAGCAGGTTAGCTGCTGCTAGTGGGTTGCCTGGGAACTCTATCAACATGTACAGGCACTGAGCATGACTGTGTTTGTGTTTCAGATTGATTCGTGACACGTAGTATAGAGTCCTATGTGCACGTACCAATACATACAAATGATTTATTTTACATTATTTCCTACTGTTTAACACAAAAGAAGCAATTCCGCCAATATTTTGGCTGCAACAAATAACATTCTGCTCACGGTCTACTTCATAGATGTACACATTTTCTCATTCAAGTGAATGGGAAGATGTGTCCAATTTTTTGACTGCTGTATTTTTAGCAGTTGTATTAATATTCATTGCTAAATGCAGCTGGTTGGAATAAGAAATCTTGGGATGTTCATTGTTCTGACTGACAGAATCACCACATTGTTCTATCCAACAAAAATCACGTACAAAGTTACTGTATGTGGTATTTAAAAAGTTTTTTTTGTCAATATTATGCACTAGTGCATCATTATCAGCTACCTACCACCCACATATTAGAGATATCAGATGATATCAGAGTTGCTATTGGATCTGCTTAGGAGGATGTTACAAGTTGGCTCCTTCTTTTAACAAAAGAGGAAACTCACACAGACGTCACCTTGAAGGGTTTTATTGGGCCAAAATACAGAGTAACATAAACATCAAGCAAAACAGGAGTGTATGGATGAGTGTATCATGAGTTGGGTGTAAAAGTAAGAATCAAAAAATAATGAAAAAGTGGAGAGCTGGAGTGTCCACAGGCTGTGGCATGGTGACAGGGAACCAGAGCAGGTCTGGCAGCCATCTTAAATACAAGTGAGCCAGGCTGTTCAGGTGTGCCACATCTCCTGTGACGACCCTGCCCTTCATTCTGCCTCCAAGCATCCTGGAACATAACCCAACATAGGTAAAAGACACACACCAAAACAGAGGGTAATCCATGCTGTAATTAAAGCCAAATCTAAACCACTGGACAGCAGAGAGAGCTGGCAGTGGTGACACAGAGCAGATATTTTTATGTGAGGAGGACATACGAAACCTCCTCATATTAGAATGATCCACTTAAAGGATCAGCAAAGTTGCCCTTTAAACAAACAAAGTGATGTCCTTCAATAAAATGACATGACTCTCTTACTCTTACTTGTTCGCCCAATCACACATAAATATGATATTCACTGTTCCTGGTCCAATAACACAAGATAATATCCTAACATTACCACTGCTGCTGTTTCGCACCATGTTGTCAGCCTGAATGTGTGGAAATGACCCATAAATCTGGAGGCAAGGAACCAACTTCTACATACTGTTTTGGCTCCAGCTTCATAATTTACTGGTTTCTTCGGTATGTTAAGTCGTGTCTGGAATAAAATAAAAATAACAATAAAAAAACTGGATTATGAAATATATTTTCAAGAGAGAGGGAAATGCTGACGTGAGAGCTATGAGCTACAGCCAATTGTATCATAAATAGAGCGACAGTATAGTAGAAGGAACAGAAACAGACAATATTCATCTGAATGTTGTAAGCTGGACAATAGACATGTGGGTTTGAAATCAAAGGCACGCATTTTTGTATGTTAAAAGTGATAAGCAAACAATATCCAGACAAAACCAGCTCAAAAACGCCTTCAGTTGCAAAACAAAATAGGGGTAATTGTAAAGTGATTTTGGGGAAACTTTCGAATAGTAATGCCATCCCCTGTAGCATGTAACCAATCATATTCTGTTTAATCTCTTCTCAGGCCCGTATACTTGGGAAAAGTCTGGGATTTCTTACAAGACAGCATTCCCATATTTACACACCCGGATGAGAGTTTGCCAGAGACGAAGCCTCAGACTGCAGATCCAGCTGCAGGGAGGGATTCCAGCCTGAATGACAGCAAGAGCAAGCTGCCAGAGCCAGAGAAAAGTAAAGGTCTGAAGTGTGCCACAGTCAGACACACAAATCACACAAACACAGAAAGGCACACAATTGTGCACACATGCCCTCCTGCAAACATATATCTCAATTACACACCCTGCTTGTACATTTAATTGAGTGAGTCAATTAAATCAGTCATCCATTAGCCTGTGGTCATTTGTATGCACAAAATGCTTTTATTACTCAGCTTATCAGCGGCCTGTTTAAAAATGATATATTGTGTTTTGTATATATACATATATATGTGTGTGTGTTGTGTGTATGCACTGTCTATTTGCAGGTATGTATGTGAATGCATAGTGTATGTAAATTTCTATTTTCCTCTCTCAGCATCCATAATTCAACTAGTATGGAGCATGGCAATGAATATTTCATTCTCCCACAGAAACTTGCACCTATCAATGATTTTATTCTCATAGTAGTGCTAATCCTCATACCTTTGCAACCTACATAATATTGCTCTGGTGATTTACGATAGGAAAAACTCCAGGCCTGAGGTCACTATTGTGCCATACTGCAATATTGGTGATTTCTGAGGCAATATCCTGCTGCATCTTTCCTGTTGTTTCAAGCATCACTTCCTGTTTTCCCAAGTTCATGTATTATGGAGTGCGGGGTACGTAGGTTAATGTGTGTATGGTGGACTATAAATAAACCAGCAGAGGGAGCAGTGGCAGGGTGAATTATTTGGTGTTCCCGCAGGGCAGAGGAGCCTCCCAAGTCAAGTGTGGTTATCTGATGACGGCAAGATTGAAACATGTCCTCAAAAAAAAGAGTGTGTGGCTCGGTGTTGTTTCAGGTCATAGAGGTAGAGAAATGAAGGCTTTACCAAGGAGGGTTTTATTGATTAAAAGAGGAGTTTGTCATTGAAATACATTCTTTCATATGTGATCACCAGTAGAATGCTAATCGTACTTGCCGTTGCAGAATCTGTGCTGTACACATGTTAACTATAAATAAGCTGATTTTAGTGTTGAAAATAGTGTAAAACAGTGTAAAGTGATAAAGAGGAAATTACGGGGGACACTTTTTCCTTGTGCTTGTGATTTATATTGTATTCAGCATATTATTACATTCAAGAACACAACATGACATTTTGTTATGGTTGGGCCACCATGAATATGCTTTTATATTCACCCACCTGCTCTTGCTGACATTAATCTGTCCCTTGTTCTCTTCTGCAATCCCGCTTGTTTACAGTAATGAAGGTGGTGGATATTAACATAATGTGATGACATACAGACACAAAGTGGTATTAATTCACAGGACATTTATGCTTTTGGGAAATGCATCGCGGAGTGCTCTCATACACACATTGAACACACAAACACACACACACACACACACACACAAAACTTACACATTCTTTCTCACTCACTGTTTCAGTGCTCACATTTATTTTCAGTTGAAATGCATAAATTTAAATGCATGAATCACTACGCAGCAGAAGAACCACTTCGGTATTCAATTCTTAATGTGTAGCCTTTATATTAGTCTTGTGCTCCCATCTCTCCGCACCACGGTCCTTCAAATTGATTTTCCATGTCTCCTGGCCCATGTGCTCCTTATATGATATACTCTAAGATGCACTATAGGGGGCAGGGCCATCCATAGATAACCTAGATACTCTCTTGTTGCCTGTGGAGGCAGATAGCGCTCTCACAAGAGAGGTTAAAGTCTCCAGGAGCTCACTTTACACTGACTTGAAAATTTAACTGTGTTTTGTTGTGTGTCTGCTTTAATTTGCACTGGTAGATGGCACAGAGTTTCCATTATATCAATATGTTTAATCAGAGTCAGTCAGTAACTTTAGGTCACACTTTAGGATATGTGTTTTGTATGTGTATATTGCTGTGTGTGTGTGTTTATGCTTGTCTGTATTTGTGTGACTTGCCTATTGGGCTAACCTACATTGATATCAGTCTTCTGTTTGTGTGTTTCTCAGGTACCCCTGAGGTAGCAGTGTGTGCTAGCTATTACCCATTTCAGCTGCATAACAATTCCTCTGGGTTTGGCCTAATGGTATGTCATTTCCTCTCTTGCTTGTATCTCAGTTACACTGTTGTGAGACACATTTTCATGGACGCAAATGTGTCTCATAACAATGTGGTCCATAACAGTGTAACACTCTACATCCCCCACTGTACTCTACAGTCATACTGTTACGAGACATTTGCATACAAGAAAATTAGATTTAATCGACTGTAGATTACTGTCAGATATGCAATGCAGATTCGGAAGCATACAGTTTCACACTATGAGGCAAATACTACATATACCAGATGCAATCTGGCAGGAATGTGTACGTGAGAGATGTGGAAAGGAGGAGCAGTATCAACTTCGATGATCAACAGTAAGCAGTACAATGGGTAAATCTAATGTTCAGCCCTCAAGGAGGCATTCAAATAAATATAAAGAGAGAATAATTTTTAATTTGTCTAATTTTATTTAATTAACTGACATGTAATTTTATCCTGAATGTTAACACATATTTCAAAGTGTTTTAATACTTTTAAAAATGTCTGCTGCCTTTGTCACCTCTCTTATGTAGCACAATCATGTGAAAACAGTAACAGTGGGTGGTAGAGATGAAACATAACAGTGCTTGTGATCTGGGGGCATGTTGTGTTCTATTTGGATGCTTTGCCTCAACAGGCTTCTCTCGTTTTATTATTTACACCCATGCTGAACCTAATTGGTGGACAGTCTCTAGTATTTTTCCTCTATTGGAGGTGTTATATCACCTCCACGCTCTGATCTTTGATCAGAATCCCCTTTTGACTGTTGAACTTAATTCACCTGTAAAGTTGATTACAGGTGACAGTGATTCTTAGTGTAGGTTAGGTTAAAATATTTATGTTCATGTTTAAGAGTGAGTATTGCATGTGTGTTAATTTCTGTGCATCTGTCCATGTGGCGGCATGCAGGCTAATTCCTCAGAGCTTCTACGTCGGTATGGCCTCTCTTCACTATACAGCCACATTGTCCTATTGACCAGAACCCGGGCCTGCCCACTGGAGGCACCACCCAAACCACCGCCTGTGCCCCGATGGAAACTCATCCGCCAGCGCAAGGAGATTGTGGTCACAGATGAACCACGGAGTGAGTGAGAGACAGGGAAGGGAGGCAGGAAATAAAAGATGGTGAAATTGAGTTTGGAAAGAACAGGTGGTGAAGGGGAAACCAGGAGGAGGATGCAGGGGAGGATATCAAACAAATTGAAAAGCACAAATTATATGATAGAGTGTAGGTGAATGTCATAAATAAATATGACTAGAAAGCAAAGCGAGTGCTAATGCAGCCTGCAGGAGATTTAGAACCTACAGCACAGAGGGCATACAGTACTGCATGCTTAAATGAAAATAGAAGGAGGATAGCTACAATATTTCAGTAGTGAAAATAGATGCTGGCTCGGGCATATCTGACATCAGCTGATCTCTTGAGTGAAAAATGCAGTAAAGGGAGTGAGAGTGTGAAAAAGCATTGCTGGCATGATGTGTGAAGGTTTCTTTTTTTCTTTATTTCTTTTCGCAGAGCTCCCTTTGTCAAAACCAGAGCAGTTCATCGAGGTTGCCAGCCCTTTTCTTTCCTACCGTGTCAAGAGCAGCGTTGACCCAATCCCAGAGCTGTGTGTACACTGAAATGATCTAAAATTGAGGAATTAAATGAGATTAATCTTTTCTGTTGACCTCTTCTTCTGCTCATTTAACTGCATTCTACTGATAATAGAGTTTTCATTATTTTATAGCTAACCTGTGCTTTGACCTCCCTGTGGAGGAAGAAAGGCAAGAAAACAGTTTCCATATGGGGATCAATAAAGTACATTATCATTATCACATTACCATTTTTTGCTTCTTCACATTTTCTTACTCTACCTCTATCTCTGCCCCATTTTCTCCCTGCAACAGGGCTAGGACACACCAACAGCAGCTGAGAAATTTAAACTATTTGGGCATTTTTCTTTTTTATTCTTTTACACTTCAGAGCCTACAGTGTTATAAAGATTGGTTTACTCCCACTTGACTGTTACTAGACTGACAGAGAAATCTTTCCTCACACTCTTAACCTAAAACAAATCACTGATCAAAGCAGTGTTATGGTAAAAATACCGTTCTCGTGTCATTTGATATCTATAACATGACATGCATGACTCATTTGTAGATGATATGGTCCATTGCTTCTAAATGTGTTGCCTTGAGATGTCATGATTATAATATGCAGCATGTATTTGCACATAACTTGAATACGTGTCTTTGTGTGTCAAGAAAAGTGAAGAGTGAGGCGAAGCAGAGCGCTCACAAGAAGCAGTGCTACGGATCCCCTATGGTGTCGATTGCTGAAAAAGAGGAGACTGAATGCCGAGAAGGCTTTGAGCCTGATGCAGCTGAACGCACCACTAACTCAGCAAACAGCACTGACAAAATAGAGGTACTTAGAATTACTGTCTGCTATAGGTACAAAGTTACTTTACACATTCAACATGTGTGTTTAAACATTTTAAAGAGCATCTTCTTGTTAACTACAGAACCCTACTGCATTATGGTAACTTTAAGCCATTTATTAAACAGGCCATGAGGATCTGTGAAGCCCTCAGTAATACTTTTTGTTCAAAAGCTTTGAAAATAACCATTGGTTTTTACAGAAAACCAAGATAGTAGGAACTGTGTAAAATGTTATTGTCTCTTCTTATTTCCTCACTTCACTTTTTCCATTTTTCCCTCGCCCCTCTAAGTATGCAGTTGAAAGCTCATCAGAGTAGCTCTGTGTGCCAGTGACAACAAGGCTGCCATCCCCCAGTCTCAAAGTCACTTCTGTTGTCTCCCAGCCAGGCCACCACTGACCAGGGGCACATCTGCACTAAAGAGAGAACTAGCGAGCGAAGGGAGATGAGGGGGTTGGGTGGGGTTCAGTGCAGCAGCAGCAGCAGAGAGACACACAGACAGAAACAGAGATGAGGATAGAAACAAAGATAGAAGAATAAAGGGGGACGCAACTGTGCCGAAAAGGAAAGGAGGGAGAATGAAAAATGGAGAGAAAGTGACAGCGGAGCGAGAAACAAGAGAGAGATGAGAAAAGAGAATCTCTGGTGTGTGGTGGTGGTGAACGGGCCGTGTGGGTTTCATACAGGGAGAGGTCGTGTACTGTGCTGATGAAAAAAGCAGTGCAATTAGATGGTGAGCCATCAGTGTCTGCGTCTCCTGGGGGGGTTCATTATTACACTTCACTCCTAGCATACAGAGAAAAAATAGAGTTCATATTAATCGCCCTCTTGTGTAACTGTGACCAGTTATAGAGCGGTTAGGCTAGGGCAGTATGGACACGCTAATTTGATGTGTCGTTTGATGTGTATGCACACACGCACTCATGTGGATTGTGTTTGTGTCATATGTGTGCCACATTTATACTAAATGTGTGTTCCCGCTCATCGCGTGCACATGGTGGGTCACGTGCTGAGGGGACTGTACTTAAGTGAGAAGGGGTTTTTGCTGTTTTGACCACTCCCTCTGTTTCTGTCAACGCCGGCCAACAGAATCAACCTCTGTGCTTAGCTCCCAGGAGAAGAGATGGTGGTGTCACATGATGTTCCTAATACCCTCATTGGCCTACTCACTCAACTTTAGTGTGGGTTAAAGATTTAGGCCTTGGTGTAAGCGTGCTGTTTTAACCTCTAATATCCTTGGAATGTGGTTAATCACTGAATTACCAAAGCCCCTCTTTGGTTTCAGTTTACTTGGGCCAGAGAACTACAATTCCCAAATTCCAGTCTGGCCTCTCAGATCAATGCATTTCCGTCTGCTTGTGGTCCCTCAGGAACTGTGAAGAGCTACAGAAAGATATTTTAGATTTGATTTTGCTTTATTACTTTCATGTATGAATCTGAGGACACCTCAGGAGAAAATGTGAAATACAGAGAGAGCCACTTGGAGAGAAAAGCCTTAACTCTGGCTGTGTAACATAAAGCCCCATGAAGTGTGGGATTAAAGAAATGCCTGCTCTTCCACCCATCAACCCATGACTGTGATTTAATCACAGAAAAGAAAATAGCTTTCTTCTCTGAAAGCAGCAGCTTAAAATCCCTGGAGCCTTGTGTGTAAGATCTATCAGTTTCAGTGTCTTCTTACTGTACACAGGTAAGACAATCCATCTTATAAAAAGACATGGCGTGGGTGGACAGGACATACCATGCCTTAGAGCCCAGCTCAAACTTTCATGTACTCTCTGGTGAACAAAGACACATTTATATTTTTGTTGCAGGAAAAGTGGTGGAGAGGAGGTCAAGTGTGCCCCCTAATCACAATGCCTCTTTTCCGTCTGTCTGGGTACTTATTCAAATAAGTGGTGACTCACACACACACACACACACACAGACAAACAATCACTCTGACTCATCAGAGTCTTGGCTGGGGTTGCTTTGAAGTTACATGACACAAAGCCATAATTCTTATTTAGAGCTGAGTAAACTGTTGGACATTCACCAGGATTGCTCCTCAGGGGAGCATTATTTGAAAAAACCTTCAAATGAAGGGGCTTTGAGGAAAAGGAAAGTTCAATCAGTTGATAAAGGTGTTGCACCACTTCTTGCACTTGAATCTAGCTTTGCTACCAAAGCAGCAGCAATGCCCTTCTCTAGACCATGTCATTCCCTGCCTTGCTCAGACGGAAGAATATGGCATTTGAAGGATTTGTTAATGACTCATTAGCTATATTTCTTTATTTTGCTGGGCAAACGAGCATGAAATCAGAGCTGTAGAGTAATTCCCCTCTAAGAGAAATAACATGCTAAACAACATAATAACTCCTCATCTGTCACTGACAGTCGAAGTAAATTAGAGCTGGTATTCCCTGGTGGTGTTTTTAGCAGGGGAGGAGCAGCCCTTGTCACATTAAACCGTGCATCGTGTCCTGTGGTGTTCAGCGAGAATGGCGCAACACCACAGCTGGCATGGAATCACTAGAGGGTGGAGGCGTATCTCTGGCAGTGTTACTCTATCAGTAACTCAGTGTTCATGCCTCCCTCACTATCTCTTTTTCTCTCTCTCTCTGTCCCTTTAGGTTACTGCAGAGGACAGGAAAAAGGACGATGATGACATCTCCAGTGGTATAAGCTTTTTCTTTGCAATGCTTGGCCCCGGATTTCTGATGAAAATAATCTGTGCTGTATCAACACACAAGATTGCCTTACCCAAGGTCAAATATCGGACTTCCAATACAAATGCTCATTAATTTTGGTTTATTGGAAATGATATATGAAGTGAAGGTCTTCATTTTTTGGTTGACTTGAATCCCATCTGAGTAGCACAACCCAATTAATGTGATTAGAAGTATTTGCATCTCTCGCCTCTACTCCCTCTATCTTTCGCTCCATGCCTCCATTGGTTGGCCAAGACACTTTGAAGAAGATGGGACTGAAATTATGCCTTATGACAACCGGCCAATTCCCTGCCTTCTCTCTGCCCCCGTTTAGTTGCTTAGTAACACCTGCAGTTTGAGTGAACAGACCACCATTGCTCAGCAGCAGAGACGCTGGCCCTCGCCGCCTCAGCTTTCTGAACAGACTCTCGCTTTGAGTAGAGCTCGAGGGCAGAGCAACTGTGTGTGTGTGTTTGTGATATGTGTGTGTGTTTTTGGGTGGAGAGTGTGTCTGTGTGCATATGTCTATGACCTTTCTCCACATGCATTGAGATAGTGGGAGTCAGTGAGTGGGAGTATGGATGTGCATGTGCGCTTAGACTATGCTATTATGTGGGAGTTTGGCCAATTCGACTCACTGTGTTTGAGATAATGATTTGAGTCTAGGATAACATGCTATGAGTCACAAGAGGAAAGAGGCATTTCGTTACTCGCAGCATTTTGAAAATGGGAGATTTCACAGGCAATTCTATATCCATTTGGTATTAAGTGTGGCATGAAAAGCTCCAGCCAACTTGGATGCTACTCAGCTTGATAATGACATGTTTTTCTTACACTGAGATGCTGTATATTTATATCGGTAATAACAAATGATAAGAAATAAAGTACTTTGCTTTATAAACCATCTCAGCAAGGCAGCGATACTGTAGACCTTACACCAAATCCCTAACCTGAGAAAAAGTGTTCATAATTGAAATTCAGTGTTATTCAGAATTTGAGTGTCATTTCACCCTAAAGAGTAGATTTTGGCTTTCCCCCCAGATCGGCCCAAAACTGCTCTGAAGGAACCTGTGACTGAGGAACCTTCAGCTCCTATCAAACCCATCCTGCAGAGGACCTGGGTGGATCTCCATGACTTTGCTAAATGCTTCCAGTGAGAAACAAAGACTCACACACAAATATGAACTTATGCACTACAAAAATACTATACCAATGGATAAGCATTGACAGCAGTGAAAAAAGTATGTCTGAGAGGCCTCAACAGTTTTTAAAACTAAGCTCACAAATCGCTGGCATTTATTTGTGCTTTTCTTCTAGTACTCTCTTGGTGTTCCATAAACCACAAGAATATCCACACCACTTTCAGAAATCTCACCTTAAGGTATAGTATGTATCAGGAATCAACCTATTGACCAATGTCTGTAATGTCTGTTCAGTCTACAGTGCTGGTGTAAGCTTTGCATTTATTTCCACATTCTCACGTGTGTCTATGTGTTTGTATTTTGGCACTTTAACACTGACAGCTACCAGCAATGCTGCACTGTTTGTAAATGTCTAATTTTGTCCCCAGTTTTAATAGTGTACTGTATCTAGTGTCTACTGTACTGTTACCTTTTTGTACTGTTTTCACCCTTGTCTGCACCTCTGACCAAATGAATTTCCTCTTTATGGTAACAAAGTAATTTGTTTTCGATATGTTTGTAGCAGATATATTGCTATTGACTTAGCTGATGTTGTCTGCAGAGCACTGTCTTGCCCAAAACTGCGACAGGCATCAACTGCACTGGATCATCTTCACAGTCTCTTACTACTGGATCCCTCCATGTGTCATCTGCTGTGGCAAGCCCCAAAGTACACACACACAAACACACACCAAAAATTGCCCATGAGCCCATACTTTGCCATGTGTGATTCAACCAAACCCTGTTCAAAGTACCCACTGATGATAAATTAATGTCATTGAATCTAATAAGTAGTAAATAAGTGAATATGTACCTATATAGTATTTATTGAAACTAAGGCTACTTAGTGCCTGACAAAAAAAAGACATGAGTAAAAAGAAAAAAAATAAAAGAATAAAGAAATTAGCAAAGTCAGAAGCAAGTGTGGAAATGTGGGAAGGTTAATGGCTCCAATCTTCCTCAGCAGAGATGGTTGCCACTTGTTCCCATCATATCAAGTACAAGGAAGGACAATGCACATTGACAAAAAACAAAACATGGCAAACACATCTTTTTATTTGACAAAAACAATTTTAAGTCAAGGTTAACCCACTAGAGTTCTACGCATTTTTCAACCACATTTCACATCTAAATGTAACTGTGATCCTATTCACTCAGACCAAAACAACATAAATTGAGTCAGATTTTTTTTAAAGGTAGTCCTTGTGCTAGGTGTCAGTGTCCTTGCTCCTGTCTTTAGGAAGTACTGAATCTGTAATGTGCCTGTTTGTCACACACATCATACATACACACCACTGAAGGTGTCTGAGAGTGACAGTGTGTGTGTGTGTAGGGCAGTGCTTTGTCTGACTTTTGTGTCTTTTGTCTGCATATATAGAGTGATGGTTTTGCTAGTCATTCCGGACACGTATGCATTCTCTCACTCTACTCTTGTTCTCTATGTCTATATTTTCTGCCCTTATCTTTGTCTCCTGCTTTGTCTTTCTGTCTGCCTTTCTCACTGTCTTACGTTACTAAATTTGACATCTTGGCTTCTCTTATTCAGATGCCACTTCAAATGATTCTTTAGCTCGCACGGCTCTTTTCTATCTCCTCTTACTTCCTCCACTTAACTCCCTGTCTCCCCTTCTTTTCCCCCTAACTCCAACCTCTCTTCCACTAAGCCACCCTTCTATCAGTTTATCCATCATCCCTCCCTGTGGCTTTCCGCTCTTTCTTTCTTTCACATGTTCTTTTCCTTGTCTGCCTTCATACTGATAACTAAGGCCAGTGTGTGTGTGTGTGTGTGTGTGTGTGTGTGTGTGTGTGTGTGTGTGTGTGTGTGTGTGTGTGTGTGTGTGTGTGTGTGTGTATTTCCCAGTGTTCAGAGGTGAGAGGCACTCACTACATGTGTGTGGACAGCCTGCAACCTTCCAAGATCCTCATCAGCTTCTCTGCTCTGCTTCTCTGGGGGGAGACAGCTGAAGAGAGTAAGGATTTATATATACGCTCGCATGCACACACGCACACACACACACTACAACCTTATCATAACCTCAAACTCACCTTAAATTTAAACCAAAACCACCCTAAAATTAATGATTTACGTTAAGGGGACTTGCTTGAGGGGGCTATGGAGGTGTAAACAGATTTTCGTCCCCACAACGCGATGAATACCTGGACCACACACACACACAAATGCACACGCATTTACTCAGATACAAAATTTCTGAGAGTAACGTAGGTAGCTTGACTCAAGTCTGTAACAGCAATTGTAACTCTTTATTTCAGCATGCACAAACATCATAACCTTAATTGGTATATATAAATATTCATAGCAAACACTCATACATGTCTTCACATTTTATGAATGTGCCCTACTCTGTTTATGATATCTGATTGTGACATGTGACCAATACACCTTTGCTCTCAACCCTACAACACTTCATAGAAAAGGAAATGTCAGCAGCATGTAGGTCTGCAGTTCTCCTCGTCCAGCCGTACTCCTGGAAGAACCTGCAGTCTCGGCTGCCAGTTCTCACCATCAAGACCACCTCTTCAAAGGCAGTCATGCTTAGCTTACCCTCGGGGTAGGGCATTGATGGTTTATTCTTTTATCCCAGACCAAGTTATTTTACCGTGCAGTCATGACAGATCAAAATGAAAAGGTTAGATCAAGGTCATTAGCAAGCACAGGCTGATACATCACAAAACGCTGTCCTTTATTGTATGTTTATGTGTATTATGATCCCCATTACCTACAATCACAGTATTATGTCCTTTACCAAGCCATTCCATACTTTTAGTATTTGATATGGTAGCACTCGTCAGCATGGCACTAGTGCTGCTAATGTTAAAACCTATTATACAAATGTATGCATTTTTTGCACAGCATTCTCGGGAGAATAATACTTTGATATAAGCGTTTAACTCTTATGATTTTTACAGCTATGCAGAGTTCTACTTAAAGCTATCTTGAAGTGAGCAGAGGATATCTGCCTACCTCAGATGCTCTGAAAAGCAGTAAAAAGCATCTGTCCTAGTCTCTATTAATGGGTCCTGCTTGGCCTAGAAGCAGAGGGCCTAGTTTCTGGGGTCAGGTGCAGGTATGCAGCAGTGCAATTACCACTGAGCCATAATCACACACATAGCGCTCAACTTATTGTGCCCATATGCCCCATAGTGCACACTCTCTATGCTTTCCATGCTTTTGTGCAGCAATCATTTTTAAAACTCTCCTTTTCTCTTGTCCTGTCAGCCCATGGTACACTATTCTGCCAATGTGTTCTTTTCTATAGTCTCTCCACTGACCCTTTGTTCTTTCCTCTTCCATAATAATTGAATTTTTATACTGGTTTTGTCTCTCTTCCTTTATAATCTCTCCGCTTTCCCTCTCCCTCTCCATTTGTCTCATCTTGCATCTGTCTTGTCTCGCATACTCTTTTTCCTTCTTTTTTGTCTCTCTCCCACCCATTCCCTTTTTGTATGCTGTCCTCTTCCTCTTCAGAACTAGCCCAGCTCCGCCTCAGCGCTCATCCATCTAGTTAGTCTGTGATGGCTGAATTATGTAAAGCTAATGGGGCCACGGAAGTGGGGTTCCACTCTCTCTCAATCCTGACCAGGCCCTGTGAACTCAGCTTGGCGCTTGGCAGAGAGGACGGGCTACAGAACTTTTGGCTGTTTGATCCACTCAGTATAACTTGACAGAAATATAATCCTACTATTAAGACTAGAAATGGATTTTATTCAGTAGAATGCACTGTTGTTTCATACATTTCCCCCTAATTGTATAGTTACTATTACCAAAAACTGTGGAGCCACAGGGTGGTAGATGGAGGTGTACCTCTGCACTGCTTACAATTAGTTTCTTGTAATTTTAGTAGTGTAAAAGTGTAATTTAGAGTGTGGCAAACCTTGATCATGTGCACCAATATTTAAAATTTTAGTTTCCTTTTTTTCACCTTCAGGCGCCATGTTTTGTCTCTCCACACCAAGGCAGCACTGGGCTACCATGTCCACATTTGCAGCAAGACACCTTTCATCTTTGGGGATGAAGAAACCATTATGTCACATCTTGCCAAGGTGACTTAGGCACTTCGTTGTCAGTTGAATTACCAGTTAACATTGACAGTCATTTTTAATAGCAGAAAATCTCTGTGTTTAAAAGTTCAGGATTTATGAGCAAAAATATACCGAATACATAACCTTAACAACCAAACTATTCTTTAATCTGAGAAACAATGAATGGGATGGAGGCTAATGCGTGTGCTACAAGCAAAGAAATACAATTTCTTTATGTCATCTTTCGTTAACAGTCCAGCACACAATATACATAAACAATCCTGAAGTGATCCACCACTGAAATTCATTGAAATATCTTGTGTATTGTAGGAACAGCTTTCCTGTTCTATTCAATTTGCATTTTGTAAACTGAACCAGTAAACAAAATTAAGATGCTTTCCCACTGCTCTCTTGTTTCAAAAAGGAAAGTGCTCGTTTCACAGAGCAGGCCTTGTCCATCCTGAAGGCCCTGTCCAGAGAGGTGGCTGTCTTTAGTGATGTGCAAGACCAGCCAGCAGCTAGAAGGGCTCTGGAAGAGGCATTTTGTCCCAACAACATCAGCACTACCCTGGGAAAGTGGGAACTCCACAAGGTACTGTAGCTTGCTTACCAATTGTGGCACATAATTGTACTGTACATACATTGATTACCTCACCATCCACTTGTAAATACATGCATGTTGCATATATTAAGTGTAGTCTTTAATTGGCTAAACCACATTGTAGTACACCCGTATATATAGGATGTGATTAAATTATTTATGAGCTAAGAGAAAATTACCATTTATATATTCACATATAAGTTTGCAGCCATGTTGTTAAGCTACTGTACAAAAACTGTTTGGCTTAATCAACGAATGACATTTAACATTTTTCAAGTTTCATTCAACATCTGAGTTCTTTTAAGATCAATCATTGATATTTTGCAGCACCACCACTGCCACTTATTGTTTTAAGGCTACCTGTTTCAGCTGCTAAATTATGTTCACAAAATCTCTGTATATCCCGACTACTGAACAGCGGCCCTGTCAAAGGCAAGATGATTCACACTGACTTATGCGGTTATTTAAAAATGATGAATGATGTGTGGAGTCTAACAACCCGCCTACTACCTCCTAAGGGGGTTTGGCTCTAGGGGTAATGGATCTCTTATGTAAACATGGCCTTTCATGCTTATATATTTACGATGGTATAAATCACAAAAATCTAAATACCATCTTCACACACTCAACACTCACATGCAGGCGCACATATACCACACATCTGCTAACATCTTACCTCTTTCTCTCCTATGTGCATGTGAACTGCGTGTGTGTGTGCGTGTGTGTGTGTTGGGGCCTGTAGGTGTTTAACTCGGCAGTCTACCATATGCTGTGTGAGGTCCTGGGCAGGAAGCTGACAGCAGAGGAGCGGTTTGCTGTACTGGCCGTCACTGCTGATCCTTCACTTTTAGTGAATGAACCCAAAGAACACTCCCCTGCATGTAGGAGCCATATAAGTGTTTGTGTGTGTGTTAATTTTATGTTGCCCATCTACGTATTTTTGTGTATATGTGCCTAAAGCATATAATATTAAGCATGGTGGCTTCATAACAGTTTTTTGTCAATACTGTCCCTGTTTCAGAACTACATCTTATTCCTTCTTAACAATGTATTTAACAGCTATAATCAGAGTATTAAAAGACTGCAAAACGCCTACTCTACCCAAATGATATAACATGAAAGTATAGTATAAGATTTGACACAAAGACAAAAAATGATTATTAAAAAAATCCTGTAAAATGTGTCACACATTCTATGGAATTTTACAGTATCAGTAATTTGGTGTTTACTTATAACTTGAATTGCTCTGCTGTTACTGTTTTGCATTGTTACTCTCTCAAGTAGATGCAGAGTTAAAGCCTCCAGAAAGCTGGAAAGACAGGCAGCCAACAAACAAGGAGATCAAGGCAGTCACCATTCTGCAGGCTGGATTCAAAGGGCACTTGGTGCGAAAGATCCTTAATGCCTCTAAACCTGGTAACCACACCCATACACACACATTGAAAAGGTATTCAATTAAGTGTCATGGTCAGGTTTAAATCTTTTTAATCTCCAATTTGAAAGGCTGCAATTGCTGACTTTTGATTAGAGTCTTATTAAATTCCTCTTTCTTCTCAACTGCTCTATGTTAGAATCTGCATCTGCACATGGGAAAGCTAAAGTGGCTAGATTTATGGCAGAAAAAACCCCAACTTAAACAACAGGATCCCCGCCATCATGTGCAGATTATTATTTAGTGTCCGAAAACACAAACACACACATAGAGCACCTTCTGCATCTTACGTTCTCGGTTTGATTTAGCCTGATGGCATATATTGAGCCTCTGAGCAGAGGCACAAATATGTATTGCCTTTGAGCAGAGGCACAAATATGTATTGATGAGACTGCCACTCTTACTAATACAGTCTGACAGATGAGGGGTCGCCACAGAGGGGAAACACACACATATATGAAATGCACACATACATGCACACAACATTCCTGCATCAACAGACAAATCTTTCAATAGTGACAGCAAGTGAAAGATGAGGAAGGGAAGACATGGAAACAGTGGACACTTTGCAGGGAAGGATGAGCGATTAGATGGAGAGATTGAGCTGAGCAGCTTTACCATGCCATGTTGCTTTGTAATTTTTCTTTTTTTTTTCTTGTAACTGTTTCAGTAGCAGGTATGCTCTTATGCATACTTTATGAAAGATATTTCTATTTCGAACCTTTATGATAACCACTACTATGCAAAACATTAAAAATGATCTGTATCAACTTTTAAGTTTTTTTCAGATTCACTAAAATCAGTTTCAATATCCTTTTTTTTTCCAGAAGCAGTTTTAACTGTCTCGCTCTCTAGGTGCACCACTGCTTTCAGATTCCAGAGGAAACACTGGCGGTGACACTTTGCCCAGACATTCTCTATTTATTGCCCGGGCCTGAAGCTAACTGTGTCTTCTCCAGGCACAACACATGACATTGTCACCCTCTGAATAACTTGCACATATGGGAGTCGGGAACAACCTCATTAATGCAGCATTTGCAAACAAGTTGCTGTACTGTAGCTTCAATGGGATTTTGCCTAATTTTTTATGGCATGAAAATGTGGTTTGCACATGCCAAACATCTACTGCACTTTTAAAATCCACATAATCATAGAACCCATCTGTTTGCAACGCTATTGCTGGTGGTTATGTGGCATTAGCATGAGCACACACACACACACACACTCACATGCACACAGGCTGAACAGCTTGACTTCTATGAAATTGCCTTTCGTGTTAAAAGTTATCTCAAATTTTATTAATTTACCAGTCAAAGCATAAAGTGCAGCTTTCAGAGCAGCACTTATGGTAATGGCAAAATACCAGTCATTTTAAATAAAAGCTATTTATTAAAATTAAGAACTGGTCTTTTCTTATTAAAGTGACAGAACGACTGATGTACATCACAGCTAAAGTCCCCATACATCCATTAATACCATGATATACCTCGCTGCTCACTCCACATTTCTATACAATGCTGTTTCTCCTGCAGTCCTTCCCCTCTTTCCTTGACTGTTGCCTCTCCTTGGTTATAAAGATGATAAGTCTTCATCTCTCAATAGCCTGCCTTGGCCCCTATAATGGCTGTATCAATTTTAAAAAGTGGCCATTTGAAAAGGGAGAGCCGAGCACTAGGGAGTGAGGGTTGAGAGGAGGTGAGGACACCTATGCCACATTTCAGATGTGGAAACATCTATCATTCAACTGTCTGTTCAGAGACAGTTGAATGATAGAGGTCTCATTTATATGCAGGGGCACATGCTTACTGGTACACACATACCCATAACCACATAGTGCTACAACTTATATAAAAAAAACGGTTCTATTCTGTCAGAGTGGTTACCTGTCTGGTGAGATGAGTGTGAAAGTCAAGGTGTGAATAATCTCTCTCCTATCACCTCTCACTGAATGAAGCAAAAACGCATTTAGCAATTTCTGCATCCCACTCTGAACTAGGTCAGCTACAATAATTTTTTCATGTGTTTGACAGCAACATGGATTGTCTTTCATCTTTAATGGTGGCTACTTTTCTCTGTGTGTGCATGTGTATGTTTGTGTCATCCAGGCACGAAGGAGAACCTCAGTGCATCCAAGATCCTTTTCGACATGTGGCCGAAGGTTGAATCCAATGCAGACAAACATGCTGCCTTCTTGCTACGGTAAATGAAGGATAGAGAAAATATATAATATGTGTAAAAATAAATGATTTTATTTTTTAACACTTCACACCTCAGTTGCCTAACATGTAATTTATTCATTCAAACCAATGTGATTATCTGAGACAATATGAGAACACTCCTACTACAGTCCTGTGCCAATGCTATGTATATTGTATGGCATCCGTTTAGCCTCCCTGTTGTACCGCATGCCCAGAATCTGCTCCCTCTCCTGGTTGTGGCGGCCTGTGGCGGCCAGGCAGGGAGTATTTTCCACATTGTGTTCCATCTTTTCCCAGTGGTACCATCTGCTGTTTATCCTTTCCTCGTTCCAATCGGCTAGCAGCGTCTGCCGAATGACCCGCTGCCTGGGGAAGTATGTTTGTGCATGAGCGTTGAGAGCTCGGTCAATGTGTGTATGTAGGGATGGGGGTTTGCTGGGCGTTGTGCGCCTTTGAGCGTGTATTTTTCATATCTGACAGAAACATCCACTTCAATCAAAGTTCATGCTGAGATGTGAAGTGCATCTGCTTTCCTCCAGTGTAGTCTTTTTTTGCTAGATTTTCATGAAGTTAATGATTGTTAATTAAATTTATTTTATAAGTAAATTATTTTCTGAGAAAACATTTTGTCATGGTCTTTTCTCTATATATGTGTTTTAAATTAACTTAATTTGAAATTTGAGTTCTTTAAAGCACTCTCCATTTCTCTGTTTCCTGCACAGGTATATCATTGACCACTCTGAAAGAAAAGCAGAGCTCTACCCCTGTCAGCAGGATGAATCAACCAGAATCACATTTAGTGATTATTCGGTCTCCCTTCAAGACACAGCCAACTCCTGGGTCTTGGTATTCAGGTTAGAACACATTGTAACTTAAAGGTTAGATTTGTCCTTGGAAGGCACCAAAGGTGAATTCCCAACCTGGCTCAGAAAATCTGGGTGAATCCAGTTGTAAATGACTGATGTCCCCTTGTAACCAAATGTCATAATGTTGTGTCAACAAAACAGGGGATCTGAACTATCTGACAATTTGGTCTGAGCTTGGAATTTGATTACTTCTTTACTCCATTTTTTTGTGTGTGAAGAGAAGTGTTCCTGGTTCCCAAGGAGATGCTGCTGGTACCAAAAGTGTACTCCCCAATCCCAAACTGTCTGCTGCACGTCATTAATAATGACACTGGAGAGGAGCTAGACATGGTCTTCAACAAAGTAGTTCCACATGTCTATCAACCCAATAAGGTCTGTGGATGCTATAAATCCTTGCATTTCAAACCTCCATGTACTTGGCATTCAATTGATATGTTTTTGATAAGAGTTTTCTTATTACTCTGACATATATCTTCGCTTTAGGGGTGCCTCCTGCATGACTTCATCAAAACTGGATACATACTTATTGACTGATTGGTGACCATTGTCAGCCTGTTACAGAGATAGAGATGCATGTAAAAACTCCCTCTGATAATAAAGATGTCATGATATAATTTGTAAACCTCTCTGTGTCTCCTTTTCCAGCTTGGTTATACCTTTGTAGCAGAGGCAATTACACCTGAATCACCACCTGCTGGTACCAAATGGAGGATGCGCCTGATTGGCTCAAAGGAACCTCTTCCAAAACTGGCCTGTGAGACTCCGCTCAACACGTTCTCAGTGAAGGAATTCTGGGATTATTATGTTCCCATTGACAAAGACTTTATATGCCGGTAAGAGAAAGCATTATGAGCTCCTTTGAATGGCCATCATAGTGGCCATTATACTGATGGATTAGAAAGTCGTTGTTGCTGTTGGACTGTCTCATAAAGATGTAACCTACAGTATATCACTGTGATTGATTCGTAGAAACAACATATGACAATAGTCAATGAACCAATATTTTACTCAACATAGTGTATGTAACAGGTGAATGTAGATGATCTTAACGGCCTCTCAAGCAACCTTTAGACAAAGTTTTATTTTCCAACACAGGACGACAGAATACTTTGAGAGACTAACAGTACCCCAAATCATTTGAAACATTTTCACAGTTACTCTGTGCAGGTGACAGCGGACGTCCTGGGAACAGTTCAGTTTCAGACATCCAAGCCAGATGTATTGATACGTCTTTCCATTCTGGACCAGGAGAAGGAGGTGGCCAGCAACACCGGGACAGGCCATGTCATAATTCCTGTGTTCTACTTCCTGGCCAACAAAGGTGAGAAGTCATTAGGTTTGGGAAGTAATTGATGCTGTCGTGGAAATGCTTCTAAAACACTTGACACAAACACAGAAATAAAAGCATAGACACTGGTTGATCTGAAGATGAATGGAATTATTATTGATCAATAAGGAGACAGATCTCACTCAAAGCGAATCAAACTAAACCAGCCAAACTAACCTTCTTATAGTCTTCAGAGACAAAGAAATAATCACCAATTGGTCAAATCATACAAACTTATGGATTACAGCCAATGGCAAACAGCCACAAGGTGTACATTTACATGCCCATGAATAATCTTAGCTTCATTATTTAACACTCTGCCAAATAACTCCAACATATGTTATGTTGAAGCAACATAACTGTTTTACCACTCTGAAATTTATAGCAAAAACACCAGCTGTCTTAGTCCTATTATTATTGTTTTAATAGTTCTTTTGTGGACAATTTCAGGCTTGCCAGCCATTCCCAGAGATGTTAATAGTTGCAGCATCTTTCTCCCACTTTCAGTGCATGTACAGTGAAGCCCTTCCTTTTACTCTTTATAAGTACATACACAGACATTAGACATCAGTGCCCTTGAAAAGTGCTCTTTATAAAGGTTCTTTTACCATTTTCCCATGCTCATTAAGCTTTGATCTTTTGCTTTTTGTCTCACAGAAACTATTTTATATTCTCTTCCACCTAGAGACCATAAACAATTTATCTACAATACTGGTGGAGAGCATGCTATACAGACTCAGGCTAAAATTTATTTAAAAAATGGTAATATGACTTTGCACATCCTATCTGTATTTAGTGCTGGACAAAAAGAGTGGTGGAAACTGGTTAAAACTAACTTACTTGGTGTTGATAATCCTCCCCCCACCACCATAGACCTTGAAGTTAGGCTTATCACTTAGAGTTGTGTAACGTGTTATTAGTGAGCTGAGGTTTGTATTTTTGGGCGAAGGGACCTCAAGATTAGTATTTTTTAAGTGAGGGATAGTATGTAAGCTATGGATTAGTTAATTTTATTACCTCACAACTAGACAATTAAAGCAACAGCTAAAAATCACAGTAAATAAGTTTTTACTGTGATTAACAAGGTTAATTTACTCTATTTTCTGTGGAATGGTCATGACACTACTGCACTCAAGTCTGTTAGTGCAACAATTTGATGTTGAATAAATATGGTCACTGTCAAGAGAAATCATTTCATGTGATGGATCACCTTATCTCGGTTGTGACTGGTTGTGTTAAGCCTCATTTGGGGCTCACCCGTTGCATTAAAAGGAAAAAGCAAAATGCTAATTTATGCTATCAGTATTTATGCCCCTGTGTCTTAGAAATATAAGTGAGATTCAAATAAACTGAGTCACTTTGAAACCTGTTGACTGTGAGGTCTGTAATTATCTAGATTTTTAAAATGTAATTGTTCAATGCTCCGACCAATTCAAACAAAAATCCATTTACTGTACCTTCACTAAAGAAATCTTGGCAAATAAAACTTAAACTGTCTGCACGTCTATGAGAATATATGTTTTTGTCATTTGAGTAAACTGACACTTTAAGTAATATATAGCTGGCTTTTTGTGATGTCTGCCCATATCATCTGTAAAATAATGGCAGACAGTAGAGCCACTAAACAGAAAAACTCTCAAACTCTTGAGTTTGCTGTTCAATTCATGCTGCCATCAATGACAAAAGGACAGATTACTGACCACTCTTGTCTTTTCTCAGGCTCAGGCATTCTCTGATATCTCTGTCTTTCTTACAACCCCCATTTACTCAGCTGAGGAGAACCAGAAAGGAGGCCCCACCCAGGACAAGGGAGTCAAGATGGTCAATGCTCCCCAGCAAAGTGCTGCTGGGAAATCAGACTCCTCGTCTGACCAGTACCAGCCTCCCACGGAGACTATGGTATCACTGACAACTGTCTGCGTGGTATCTGCTGTTGCTCAAACACTTTACTGATCTCGCTTGTGCACGCACACAAGCGTGCATCTCACTTTATCTCTGTCTTTCTCACCCACTTGCTTTCTGCCTGTGTTCATATCAATTTTTCACTGCCAGATACACATAACGCCTTACTTGCAGCGCATGCACACACACTCACATACGCACACATGAACTTATACACACCCACACACACTTTCTCGCGCAGACAAAACGCGCAAGAGGAGAGCAGCAGAAACTGGAGGGGTGGTTTTGTTGTCAGTGTCTGACTTATCAGTGGTTGTCAGTGAGCAGTGATTTGTGCATGATTTATGAGTCAGTCTATTGTCTCTATTGAAGACCCCCTATCTAACAGACCTGTTGTCATAGTGTGCTGATTGCCAACATATATAGTATGTACTATATATGTGTACTTTCACTCTCACATACACACAATAAACACACCATGCACACATTATACAGTTTACACAAGTCCATAAAGCAGGGAACATCTGCTAAGTATGAATTTGTTTCGCTGTGATGACTATCAGTGATACATATGGAGAACAACTAATCAGTTTAATGTTCCCCCAATAAACCCTTACTGCTAATTAATTTGACATTTACCACAGTGGATAGGGCCATTTTTAAACATGTTTTTTTTTTTTTTTTGTGGAGTGAGAATAACACTTTTTGCCATTGAGCTGGCGAGATTTGTCTTTTTGCCACACCAGCAAAAGGATGCAAAGTTTTATAAATTTCACAATCTGAAAATACTGGACACTAATATTAAAAAAAATCACAACAGTTTAGCAGCATCATTAGTAATGAGACAGATCATGTCAGATCCCATAGATCAGCAGCAGGCCAGAATAAACAGCTATCGATTAAGACTGAGAACATTGATCAAGACTTAGAGCACAGGGTCAGTGATTAAGCTGCTGCTTTGCACTGCAGGGACACACAGAAGACATATTGATGCTCGGTAATGGTGGGTTATTGGTGAAGGCTCCTATCGTGGAATCTGTCTGGGATTTAAACACACATGTAAACACATGAAAAAACATGGCTTTCAGTTTTTCTGCTGATTGCATCTATTTGGCACCATTACAGATATAACAGATATAAACATTCACATCTGACAAAATAGTACTGTTTCTATATGCTAATTTTTTTTGTAGAAAATCTCACCTCCCACCTCTGGAATTTTGTCTAAATTCTGTCTTTTCTGTTTAATGTGATGGATGTAGGTGTTACCACCGTTGATATAATCTTGGCTAACAAGCCCTCTGCCTCCTCTCTCCCTTTGTGCCAAGCATGTGCTTCTGTCAAAGAGGGCAGAGCAACAGTAAAAACAAAAT
Source organism: Thunnus maccoyii (assembly GCF_910596095.1). Lineage (NCBI taxonomy): Eukaryota > Metazoa > Chordata > Actinopteri > Scombriformes > Scombridae > Thunnus > Thunnus maccoyii. Next base: position 17,738,506 of record NC_056549.1, on the reverse strand, counting down.
GTACAGTTCTTCTTTAAGATCTCGATGTCTCTCTCTAAATCATCTGCACTAGCACAATTTACAGCTGTATGTTGCACCAAATAGCATGCAAGTCATGTTGTCTTTGACTGTTTAGTGTTGTACAGTATACCACATGCTTTGTGCTGTATGTCTTTTTTTGTAGTTACTGTATGTGTGTGTCTGTCTATCCTGTGTTTAAACTGTAATGTGCTTGTTTTTGTTTCACAGGGTCATAAATATGTGGTGAAAGCAGAGGTGCTTTATAAGAGTTGGGATTTGGACGAGTCTCAGCTGGCTTTTGTCCATATGCTCAGAGACTTGGAGAAGAATGAAATGAAAGGTACGTACTTAAGTCACAAACAATCAAAAACGCCACATCACAAAGTCAGCCACATTAAGTCGCACAGGGGAGAGCCAGGAAAGAAAGTCACTGTTTATATTTTTAAAACTTAAACATTTAGTTGGTTAATTTAGTGAAGTAAATATGTATCTTGAACTGAACATCAAAACTAATTCTAGCAAGCCTACTAATAGTATAAAAACACATTATGTATGGTTCAGAAACCCCCTAATTTCCCTGTTATAGGTCACGAGGTCATTTTATCTTTGCTGCATTTCAGAAGTTTTTAGCATTTGAATCTACATTTCTGGATAGATTTTCTAATATGCCCTTCATGTTTGTTTTTGCACCGTTTATTTTTGCGGTCTGTGTGAAATGTGGCAGATACTAAGTAGGCAGTGTCAGAGGCCAAGGCAAATACTGTTTGTTCTTTGCTTCCGCTAGCCAGGAGCCTGTAATCACAAGCCTAATGAAAGCCAAATGAATGCAGCTGCTTTTGCAGATCACAGAGTGTGATTTCTTGTGCCCACTAGTCGCCGGCTGAGGCAATAATCCTGTCCTCTGCCACCAACTCTGCCTCTCCGCCTTTAATCATTCTGCATAAATTGGATTGATTGAAAAATCTGGGTTTTGTAAAAATTCTGAGCGGATGAATTAATTACGGCACGGGTGGATGTTGATGTGAAAGAGGTGCTGCATGGGTGACAATTTGCATGATTGCCTGAAGAGAAAGGCCAGCCTGCTGTCATTGAATTCTCATTCTCTTTTTTTGTCCGTTGCCACTGACAATAGTCCCTGTACTTACCCATTCAGTTTGCATGGCATGAAATCTGATGAAATCGGATGATGTGTGTGCTTGCGTGGGAGGCATTCCTAAATTAACAGGCAAGATATCCAGATAACTGATGTATTGACTATAGAGGAACACAAACCTTTATTTATTTATTTATTTATTTATTACAGTAATGGTCATGTGTGAAGTGAACAGTAACAATTTGTTACTGCTCACAAAATATATGCTGTGTTTTCATCTGTTCATTTGCCTGTGTTTTATGAGTATAGATACGTTAAGGTTTTTGCCAATATAAGCTAAGGTTTGTCCAAGTGTGTATGTATAGGCCAATGTCCACACAAACCTCCTGTGGTTTTCCAATAAGCTTGAGAAAGTGGGTCAATGGGAAGTCAAATGAAGTTGGCTCTTGCCCCCTGGTGCCCTGGGAAATATCTCAGCAGGAAAGTGAATTAATTTCACCCAGTTTAACTGTGTCTCAGTGGTGAGGCTGTGCCCTTGATCATGCTCCCTACATGCTACATGGATACACACGTACTACATGCCACGCCAAGCTTTGAAACCTCTTTAACAAGCTGTTTAACAAGCTGCAGTCTAAATACTGCGCTGCGCATGTTTAATGCATGCACATTTACGCATCTCTGCTTTAATCCCCAGTATATATACAGTACTGTTAAACCAGTCAGCTGCCATCAGTAGTTTTCAGTCCCATGCTAACATCCTCAATATTTTCTGTACTGTGTGGTTAAGAGAACACATTTTTTGTATCTTTTTATGCTTTCAGCGAATAAAAGTTTGTCCAGCTGAATATTATGGCTCATTCTGAAGCTACGACAACACAGATTGATATTTAGATCCAATTTGAACACTGAATCTCTGTACGACTCAAGATAAGAGTAACTCAATGAGCATGCGAAACAGCTGTTCAGGCAGAATGGTGGGGTGTCAGCTAAATGATGGATTATTGTGCCTCTCTATATCAGAGTGAGAGTCATAGTTAATGCTTCATCTAAGCTGGTGTTTGTATCCGTTTGAACTATAAAGTGCAACAGTGCCATCTAGCATGCATGCAACCACACAACACATGCAGTGTTTGCCCATTGCGATGCACTCCCACTTCAGATGAGCTTTACTTGTGTGTGAGTTTCATTTTGGAGATGAATGTATACACAAATTAACATAGTATGTATTGGCAAAGGAAGTGTGTCACTGAAATTGATCAAAACATGTCAAAGTTTGGCAGAGAGATGTTTAACAAAGAAATGTTCATTTTACACTAATTATCAGTGAAAAGTGTGTTTTTATAAAAGGCACTACTAAATGCCACTCTCACATTTACACAGCTTCCAAGTATAGTGCTATATAGTTAATCACTTTAAAATTAAAAGCATGTACTGTATGCTTGCCAAAAATTAGGAAATCCCTCAGGAGAAAAATTTAGTGATAATAGTCACAAATTTACATCATGTGGTAATTAACACCATATTGCTGGTGTTAATCACATAAGTACACAGCAGACTTTGTCAATGATGATAGAAAAAGTAAACCCACCTAACTCTCTGTTTGCACAATGTAGTATACAAGCCTGAAGACTTGAAGTGTTCATCCACCACACCAAGCAATGATGGGCACAAGTCTGACACACCCAAAGCCAACCGCAAAGGCGAAAGTGACAAGGAGAAGTGGAAGCCAGCTGCCAGCTCCAAATCTGGCTCCAGGCTAGGAACGGTAATACATCACCACAGCACTGTGACAGACAACAACACCACAGTAATGTCAGCTGCAAATTTGAGGCCAATGTTATATACGTATATGTATTTCAGCGTTAAGTTATTGAAGGGTAATCTCTTTTCACTGACTACCAGTTGCCAAGGATACTTCTGAGAAGCTTTACCTCACATCTGCCAAACTGCATTTGCAAATAATTGTTCAGATTTCATTATCTTTTATTGCATTGGATTGTTTTATTCGATCGCAACAGGCAATGTTATTAAAATGCTTCATATGAAAACCATTCAGTAAACAAGGTCAAATTCAGTAGGTAACATGCAGTCAAAACAAAGGCCATGCACTGCTTTTGTAATCTTTTTTTTTTAATAAGTGCATATGTTTTCATGGTGTATTTTCCACAGTATCCCATGTTAAGATAGTGGTATTTGCCATGTAAACTTTTTGAAGCTAGTGTGTGGAGGCTCTTGAGTGGAGTACACACTTTTAACTCCTCCTCACAGATTTCCATCCAAATCGTGTGTGATGAGATTGCTATCAAACTCAGTCGTGACATCTCTTCTCTAAAACTTTTAGTTTGTTTCATCAGTCAGGTCAGCATTTACATATTTGGTTGACTTTGCTATCAGACGACTATAATCTGTAAAACAGAGAGAGAAAGGCAGTAGCCGAATCCCACAACTGCCAACATGATCTGTGTGTATTTAGACTGCATAAAAAACACTTGTCTTATCATAAAGTATAATCTTGTGGTCTATAATTCTCAGTATAATGGTCCTTGTTTAGTAGTCAGAACCACAGCTGCTTGATAAATCTCTTATCCACATAATAAATGCCTTTATTTGTCCTCCATGCTGCACGTCAAACCCTTAAACACAATGAAATTTGAAAGGCAGATTTTCAGAATACTGATCCTCTTCAATAAATTTCCATTTTAAATATTTTTTCTTGCGCCGGCAGCAGCAGCACAACATTGGTGGCGGCAGAGGACGTGATAATCTCTGAATATATGTACTAAAAATTATATATTATTACAGGACATAAAAATCCTGGCTGGCTGGCTGTGTACCAGACTGTCTGGGAAGCTCATTGAAAGAGATACACACATAATACACCGTGGTGCTCTGACCTTCAGCTGGCATCTTTGTGTGTGTGAGCTTGTGCGTTACATTTTCCTCTCTTTGTGCTTTTGTGGTGTGTGTGTGTACATGTTTTGTGCAGAGCCTTGACCTGACCAAGGCCAATTGGACGCTGCGTGTGGTCAGTGACAAAAGCAGAGCAGAGAGCATCGTGGTGAAGAAGGACACAGAGAGAATAGAGCAAATCAAGGCCATTAAAAAAGCATGGGAAATGGCTGAACCAGGCCGCTGTGCCAAGGTAATTCAGTAGCTATTTGCAACAGTGATTTTTGCAACGAACATTTGAGGTCCTTTGCATGAGGTGTTTCCAATATTTTTCTATCTCCTGTAGAAATATAAGGGTAATGGTTTAGACTGGCCCTCACCTACACTCAAACATACGGTATAGACAGAATGCTTTGCTGTCTTTTTAGGCTTTCCAGTCTCGTCTCAAGTTTCTTAACCAAGACCAACATCAAGCAAGTGATGAAGCTACAACCGCTGATGCGGAAAGCAGAGAGTCTGGTACATTTTGTAGATACGCACAGAAACATACACATCTTTACGTGCAGTAGTTGGACGCTTCTGTTTGCATTACTTGTCTGTATAGTAATGTGGCTTTGTCTTATTGGTTCTTTTACAGCTGCTTCCAGACCTGGTCCTGACACCTCTCTCAGTACATCCAAACAAAAGCTGACCGATACCTCATCATCATATCCTCACATGGATTACACTCCCTTCATCAGGTACCTGCTGACCTCTTTTTCATTCTCTCTCTGTTTTTACTCCTCACTTTGTAGGAAAAGCATAAAGTTAGAATGATGATCATAGCCACCACACCATAATGCGATCATATATTATAAGTTATGTAGTCACATAACTCCTATACATGCAGTACATATCAGTTTCAGTCTGTTGCACTCTATGATCCTCTCTGTAACAGTCCTTGGTTCAGCTAGTTCCAACAGACGAATACATATCTGTGTTTAGAGGCAAGAGATGGAGAATAATATATAAACAGCCAAGACAGACTCATCATCTTGTGTTTTACTAGCAGGCTATTTCTTTTTCCCTGTTAGAAAATTCCTCAGGCTTTTTTCCTGTGGGTAATATGCAGTATGCGGTCCAGTTGCCTAATGTAGCTGTTGAATCACTCTGCTTTTCTAGCTTTGTGAGTCTGAACTAAGCCTTAGCTGCAAGGCCAGACTGCAGAGGAAATTGTGTGTGAGTGTGTATGTCTATGTTCAGTGTACATGTTTGTCTGTGTATGTGCTTAGTACTGTATGTTGGTGGACATACAAGCATCTTTTGCCTTGTCAGCAGATTTGTTCATACAGTATCTGCAGGACATTGCTAGTGATTTCCCGCGTGCATGACCTTTGCTCCCAGTGGTGCTGTGAACAGCAATGTTACAAGGCTGTATACTTTCCCTGGTCTGAAAGGGCAATGCATGGACTCCAGAGAACAGTTATGTTGACACACAATTGCAGAAAAAAGAAAAAAAGAAAAAAAAAAAGCATAGACATGCTTCCTGATCAAGTATTGTCCATCAATACCCTCTAGATCCAATCTAACAAATACTATACATACATGCATCAGTAAAAAAATTAAACTAAAAAATATTTGAAAAAGATTAAGTTTCAACATTATTTTAAGCCATGGTAGCGGCATGGCAATGTCAGTCAACCGTTTTGGTCTTGACCAAAATATCTATAAAATGAAAGCAACTATTTAATGTTGTTGGAAATTTTGTAAGGACTTTCATGGTCCCCAGAGGATGACTCTTACTGACTTACCATGAGGTTGACATTTTTGGGCTTTAGTGATATGCCTTTGCAACTATTGAATGGATTGCCATGAAATTTAAAAGACATTCATGGCCTCCTCTGGATAATTGTTGTATGATGTAATAACTTTGGTGTTGCCTTAACTTTTCATCTCACACCATGATCGAGTCAAAATCTAAATGGTGTTCCAATGAGACTCAGCTGTACTTTGTGTTTAGTGCTAACTATCAAATGTTAGCATGCTAACACGCTAAACTAAGTTGTCTAAGATTACAAAACAAACTGTATGAGAAAATGCACATCAAATGAGCAACACTTTTCCCTTACTTTATCTTTAAACAGATAAAAATGTGAAACTTTATGATGCATCACAGACATATAGACAAAGTTTAAGATTATTCAGCCCTCCATGCTTCTGCTTCATGGCTGACTTGAGCTACATCATTTCTGTCAATGTCACCCAAAGCTTCAGCTTCAGCATTATTTTTGTTATGACTTGTACGGCTCCAGTCAAAGCATAGTCAAATATTTAATTGGCCGTAGAATATCTGTGAATTAATAGTTTCTTAGTTTTCTGCTTGTCAGTATCTAAAGTGTCAACTTTTGACTTGTGTCAGCAAGTATTCAGAAGGGAAGAGTCTCCCTCCACAGTTTCCCTTTGGGTCTCCCATTGCTCTCCTCCTCTCTCTCACACCACCTCTGGTTCTCTCCTTCCATCTCTCCCTCTGTCCGTCCCTCTCCATGATAAATGAGATGATATTTGGGTCTGTTAATTAGAGAGCTATTTCAGGACCCCAATGAGCTCGTCGGTCCAATGAGATGTGCCCCTCTCCCATCACCTCTCCATCCTCTCCTGCTGTGGGTGTGTGCGTGTGTGTGCGTGTGCGTGTGTGTATGTGTGTGTGTGTGTGTGTGTGTGTGTGTGTGTGTGCCCGCACATGTGTCTGTGTCCAGCTGCTAATGGCTGCTGACACTGTGGCCTGCAATTCGAGCCGAGAGAGAGATCCTGAGGAGCAGTCTATTACTGAAGTCTGATTAGTCTGCAATACACCTCTGTCTCACAAAGGCGCACCGCAGGGCACATCACAGATTCACACTCATGCATGGCATTTTTTTTAGCATTTGCACACACACGTTACAGCACGCAGTGAAAGAGGTTGAACAGGGCAATGTTCATTAACCAAATGAACTCTATCAGCACTTCCACTGGCCTCCCCTCTTCATTAAGGTCAGTTTATAGGAAATAGGCAGCCACATTCAACACTTATAATACTATTTCTCAAAAAAACACACATTGACTGACTAACTGCTGTACTCATTTGCTTCTTTTTCTTTCACTGTTTTTGTCCCTCTTCTTTGCACACACACACACACACACACACACACACACACACACACACACACACACACACACACACATATTTTGGTTATACAATCAATTCTTAACTGAGAAATACTAAAATATGGCGTTTATAACCAAAACCAAATAGACATATCAATAAATATCAATCTGAATATACAACTTAGGACATGAGATAAGGCCGATGATTGTGTGTCCATCATTTTCTCGGCCTATCTCTGCATTTATCTGCCACATTTCCATTTTTATTGGTCCTGCCTGTGTCAACATCCTCATCCCATCTCACAGAATAGCCTGTAAAATTTGCAACTATACAGAGATCGATAAGATTTACTATAATTTGAACTGACAATATTTGTTAATATCTGATTCCTCAAAATATTTGCTTCAGAATTTGATGAAACATATGGAACCACACAACACCATGTTTCTCAGAGGAAATCTTGAGCATTCACTATGAATAAACTATTCAACATGACATTCCTGGTTAAAGACAAGATTATAAAGGTGTAAAAGTGGTCATGTGACAGTAAAGTGTGGTATGCATATATATCTGTAGCATTGTATCATGTTCTTGTGTATGTATGTAGACGGCAAAAGGATTTTCCAGCACTGATGAACTCACAGATCGAGGAGGTCCAGCAGAGGGAGCGCTTAGAAAAGATCCAGACCTTCCGGTTGGTCCGAGACAATGTGCTGGAGCACCGGAAACAACAGGAGCTCAATGGGATGGAGTTAATGAGACGCCAGTTGGAAATGTATGAGAACATGCAGGTCAGTCGAGACACACACACAATGGATGGATGTCCACCAGCAATAATTATGAGTTTTAACTATCAAAGTGAAAGACAGTCAGAAAGATTTGTTCCTTCCCTCTGGTTTGCCATCATTCTGTAACTTCTCTCTCTGATTCTCTTGTCTCTTCCCCAGGCAGCCTTGTGGCAACACCGTAAGAAATTCCTTGATGCTTGCGAAGCATTTAGTAGCCGTCAGATGGCAGCCATGAAAAAAGAACAAGAAGAGAAACAAGCTCTGGAGGACACCCAGCAGGCAGCTCAAGAAAAAACAATCTCCACCTCTCCTGCCAACCGGCAGCCCAACAAACGTGCCAAGAGTGCTGGGAAGAAGAAATGATGGTTTTTGGCACAAACCTCCCATCTAACTTCTCCTCAGTAGTCACCTTTCAACAAGTCTGTTTGAATACTGAAGAATCTTCGTTTAATCACAACATCGTAGCCTGTAGTTGATGAAAGAACACCTGGCCAAATAATTGTTACCACACTAGATTCAGGTGCAAGTTTATATATAGTATATGTACGGTTGTCTTCAAGAACATATGAAACTTAGGAGTCTAACAAATGTTAGTTTGTTAACTACTATAAAATACTTTTTTCTACCAAAGACTCAAACTTTCACCATATTCATACTGTATTCCATATTTAATTATATTCTCATAGATCACAATGTCATCCATCATCTTTTATCTATAACCTGTATTATATTTCCCTTGAATATAATAAATAAAATAAAAATTACATCACATATTGGCTGTGTGCAAACCACGTCCCCTTTCACCGTGTTGAGAATGTCAAGCCATCTGACTTGCAATGTATGGCTTTGACTTTTCGATGCCCAGTATGCCTGATTATATTCAGCAAATCTTTTTTTTTTCTTGAAGGTCACTGTATTGACTGTATGACTCAAGGCATGCTGGGCATAGCCAACCTCCCACCAGCCGAATGGTGCTGATTGATTGGTTGATTGATATATTCTTGCTGATAGAAGCCCACAAGAGTCAATTTCTACAAGACCAAGACAATGTGACGTATATGGAAAATGCACCATAGGTAGGTGGCAGATCTTTGCACCGACACAGGCAGCTATCGATGACAATAACAATCCCCAAGGTTAAAATGAATATGTCTCCAAACAGATGGTTAGTTTTCTAATATATATACAACTGCCCATCAATCTGATGCTTTTTGTCAACTAAATGTGATATAGTACAGTAAGTGCCCATTATCTTAGCTTAGAATTGGGAGTGCATCTATTTGGTCTCCATCCCGCAGAGAGAGTTGGCTGATCAGCTGAGGAATGGAAAACTAAATTGGAAATGAAAGGGAAGAGGGTGCCATCTAGTGGCTGTAGACGTTAATAAATTCTCATTATCATGCCTGCACTCTGCTGTTTTCAAGGTTGACAATAATGAATAGTTCAATTTTGTGCTGCTGCATGAAGGAAATTATCATTATGCTGTGTGTGCGTGCATGTGTTAGAGTGTGCGGACAAGCATGTGTGTACAAGATAGCAGGATGAGAGAAATTACTTATACCTGCTTCTATGCTTGTGGAGTCATCCTGCAGTAGTCCACACTTGCACTAAGGCCTTTGTACCCTGCTGCTAATAATTATTTTATTTAAATATTTTCATTATAGAAGATTATTCCCTTTCAATATGATATTGGATCTTACATAGTAATACACAACATATGAACAAGATCTTAGTTTCACTCCTGCTTGAATAAGCACAACAGCAACGAATAGTAGACTAAAGCAAACTTAACAGTAATGTGTCCTTGTATGTACAGTATGTGTGTGAATACTGTAGCAGCACACAATGTCAAATATGAACTTAGCCATCCAGTGTGCTCCACACACACTTAAAACACAATGTCTGCATGTGTGTGCACAGTGTTTCCTCTGCTCATAAAAGCATGCTGCTGCTTTTTTTTTTTACTCAGTCTGTCAGGCCTCATCTAGCCAACTACTATTTCTACCCTTGTAACTGCATGACAGAGCTAATCCTGAAAGCCTTGTTCCTGGCACAGAACATTCCCTCTTGTCTCTGCGCTGTTCCCTCTCGTCCAATTCATTCCTTCCTTTTTAAAACATGATCTATTATTTGCTGTTTTCCGAACACCTAAATCTCTCTTCCTCCAGTGTACAGTTGCTGGGCATGAGGGGGTGTGTGTCGTACTATTCTGTTAGAGAGAGAGAGAGAGAGAGAGATCACCCGCCACTGTAATTGGCAGTGACGTGTGTGTATTAACAGAGAGGCTGTTTGTTAATTGGCAGCTGTTGGTTGGTGGTTTGATACAAATGTGTTGTGAGCGACAGAAGAACTCCAGTGTAACCTTGAGAGAGTCGGCCACTGCGTGTGTCTGTGTTTGCGTGTGTGCCTGTGTGTGTGTGTGCATATGACTTCCCACAAGTAATAAGAAAATATTTGATTCTTAAATGGACCCACATAGTGGGATGATGAAATTAAGTGAAACTAGATACACATTCCAAGCGGTGTGGAGGCTGTGGTGCCTCTTTATTTCACTTTCCATTTTGGAGGCAATAATTCAAGACTGGCTTAATCAAGTACTTTGCCCCTACTTTGGGGAATGACAAAGGATGTTCTAACTTTCAAGAAATCATTGTCTTTCCTCCTTTTCTATGGTTATATCTCTATCAAATATATACCTTATACTGTTGTCTTTCAGTGAGCTGTGGTGCTACCAGATCTCAGCTGGATCTCAGCAGCATCCAGGATCAAAGGTTCATTAAGTTTTTGGTGTCTTCTGCTCATCACTCAGTCATTAAATGTTTTGATCAAGTGCAGCAGTTTAGGCTTAATTATCTTGTGATGTGCATGTAAGACAAGTGTAGATCACCACACACAAGCAGACTAAATTACTTTGTTCTTTTATTTCATCCATGTGCAAGGCTGGATGCATCCAAGACAAGGTCCAATGCAAAACATGATAAAGCTATATGTGAAAAGCATTACAGATGAAACTAAAATGTGATTTTATAGAACTAAAAGAAGTAACTCAGACAACCTATTAATCTCTTCTTTTCCTACGTAAAATGTATTAGTTCATCTTTATTTTTTAGTTGTTCTCTTGGACTGTCTTGCACAGTTAATGGTGCTACAGATACAGGATATAAAGCTGTGTCTTGAAGGAGTAGTTCAATATTTGGGGAAATCTGCTTATTTGCTTTTCTTATAAGAGTTAGATGAGAAGATTGATATCACTCTCATATCTACGTTAAATACAGCCAGGAGGCGGTTAGTTTAGCTTTGCATTAAGATTGGAAGCAGGGGAAACAGTTACCACAAATTGACTGTTTTGCATTGTGGTTTTTGTACACATTAAACAAACATAACATAATGTGTTAAGCTTTAGCAATGCTCGTAGGTGGATTTTTTTTTTTAATGTTTGGGCAAAGCCAGACTAGCTGTTTTTCTCTGCTTCCAGTCTTTATGCTAAGCTAAACTACAGTAATTATCTCCTGGCTATAGCTTCATATTTAACAGACAGATATTAGAGTGATATCAATCTTTTAATCTAACTTCCAGCAAGATACTGAATAAGTGTATTTACCAAGATATTCAACCAATTATGCACACAATTATGTGTCGATTTATTTTGCATTCATTCTACAATTCTGCCCTTCAAGTCTTCAAGAGCCTTATGCTCACTTTGCTCTTTTTGCCTTTTCATTCACCTGTCTCTGCCTTGCACAGGCACGTGCATTTCCCTACACATCAATAACCACACATACACACACCCAGAGTGAAACACACACTTCCAGCTGACATGGGGTGGATACAGGGTCCTTTGGCTTATTGGCTCAACATACCGCAGCATTGTCCCATTGTTGTTGCTCTCTCCATCTGGGACTGAACGACTCTAGAGGTCAGGCCTCAGAGCCTGCTATGCTGATAAAAGGAAGGAGCAAGACTTCGAAAGAGAGATGCCTGTGCTACCATGGTTAAGAATCAGCTCAGACGACAAGGAACCAAAAGACCGAGCCTTTATGGTGATAGAACGATAGCAATGAAGGGGAAAAGGTGAGAGCTCACAGATTGACACCCAGGCTTTACTGCAGTAATCCAAAACCCCCTGTAATTCTCTCTGTAATGCACACACACTGTCACAAGCTGTAGCCAACGCTGGAGGCTGGACGGAACCCCAGACTTGCAGACACAGAAATGCTGACCTGGTTGCAGCCTCATTCTTGTAACCCAACTATTTTTCACTCTCTCTTCACTCTTCTTTGGCCCACCCTCCAGTAACGCCACCCCTCTTTTCAGCCAGCTCTGCAGACACTTGGGGGGGGGGGGAATCAAATAATGAGTTGGGAGTGGTTCACAAAAAAACTGCAACACTTCAGATTCGTTGGCGCAGAGGGAATAGAGCGCTGAACACAAGGTCATCATCACAGAGAAAAACAGTACCTGTCATCAGATTTAGGTGACGAGACCTATAGCATTAGAAATCCCGTGTAAGAATGTGTTCTACTGTAATTTATACAGATTAGCTTTCTTATCGTATCTTCCTCATTTCCCTACGGTCCTCACTTATCAATGTCTACAAGATCCTCCCTCGACTAACAGTTAATACTTAGTAAAGATTAGTCTGCTCCTATTTGAAGGTCAAACCAAGTCAATATTTAAGCAGAGGAACTGCATGTCAGCGTGGATCTGGATGAACTGTCTGTGGTCCAGCCCTGTGTATACTTGACAGTGACAGCAGAGAGAGGCAAGTTGCTATTCAAAGCACAGGCCTTAGTTGACAGCTGTCCCTCACTCAGCACATCACTACACAACTTTTATGATGGAGGGATTAAGGGATTTCGTGTATGTGTGGACACATTGCTTTGCGTGCATGTGTGTTACCAAACATACTGATCGAAGTTTGTTTTTGTATCCGAGCTGCCTTCTGGGAAGTTTTAGACACAACTGCATTCCCTGACAGTTATACTAACTACTGCTGATATGAGGGGACTTTTTTGGCGGCTGCTGTTGTGTGTTTAAAAGTTGCACGCATCTATAGTAATCATAGAGAAGTGATTGCGGTTGTCAGAGTACAGCTGATGTAACTTCTGATGTAACTTCCTGTTGTGCCACAGTCTGTCTGAAGTGTTTATTTTGAAAGATCTTTGGATAGTGCTTTTGATTGCTCCAGATGCGGTTCTTTGTTGGTACCTGCATGCAAAGATAAAGCGGTTTATTGTATGCGTGCATGGTGTTGAGGTACACTTTTGTTTAGTGCAGCACTAACCAGTCATCATTTGATGTCGTCCCTTCAAAGACGTGCCTCAACAGATATGTGGATGAAGGGCAGTGGTGGACTCAGGCTGACTGAGGGGCAGGGGTGAAAAAATATAAAGGGCACTTTATACATTCATTGGGCCCCCATCAGCAGAGAACAAAGATGTTAAGCAAAAAGGCTACATTCCCAATTAAGATTAATGTTTTATAGGGTGACTCAGAATATATGGAAAACATCACCTATGTATTTAAAAAGGATTTATTTTGCAAACATCACTGTAATCAAATACAGAGAATGTGTCACATTTTAAATGTTGCTTTTTCAAGCACATTTGTATTAAGAACATGGAACTATTAACATTTTGAGAATTAGTGGTTTTGAGCAGTCTTGTCAGGGAAGCAAGATTGGTGAAATCAAAGGTCATGTTTTTGTAAACGTTAATGACCTCATTATGGTCTGTTGGGATGTCCCTCTCAATGGACAACAGCAGAAGATCTAAGAGCCTTCCTTCTCCTCATCTGTTTCTAAACTGAGGCTTGATCATCTTCAATTTGGAGAATGAGTGCTCGAATGATGCAGTTGTCACTTACAATATAGCATTTATTTTTAGGAGTTTTGTCTGTTAGCAGGGTTACTCAAAAGGTTCTCTTTCAGATTTCATAAGTTTCATGACAGGATACATTTGTAAAACTTTGTAACCTGCCTAGGCAGAGGTCTAAGTTCTACTGGGCATCCCTCAGTTGCTAATGGCTAATGCAAACGTAACTTTATCCCACTCATCTCCTCCCTTGCTGCCTCTAGCTGCATTTTGCACATCCCTTTGTATTGTCTTCAATCTGACCACACAACAAGGTTGATTTCTAGTTTTTACAAAATGTTTAGTATACTGATGGCTAAGTATCTAACTAGCAAGCTACTATCCATCTAGCGTATTGTTAAGCATGTTTAGAGCTTTGGACAGGCCTAAACATAAAACCAACTTAGAGAATACAGTCTACATACTTTAGTAATGCATAATTTAATCATCATTTAATCATACACCAACTTTTATTGCAAAAAAGCCTTCGGCAACCTACCTCACACTGCACTGACCCGAAGAGCAAACTACTGAGTAGTACTGTACCAAAATCAAGTGAATGGAATCATGTCAGCAACAACTACAAAATGTTTTAAGGGTGCTTTATTTCCCTAATGATCAGCCTACATAAACAATACATTCATTTCTACCATAATGGCCAGTTTACTCCATCGTCCCACTTGTGCACTTAAGTATGTTATGGTTAGGGGAACCCTAAATGGCACTTTTCCACTTTCTTTCACCAGAAGGGCACCCATACAGAACCTCCAGGTCAGTCCATTAAAACGGCAACTCATAGGGCACTGAATTACATCTTGTGGGGTATTTTACAGGGCACTATCACATTTTCTTCCACTGAAAGGGCACCCATGAGGGCACTTCATTCCCGACTGTCACATATAGAGGCCCTATATTGGGCTCTTCAGCCTGATTTACCTATAACTAAGACAGTGATTACAGAATTTTGGTATGTTTTCTCGTTTGTGCGGGCACCTTAAAGGGCATTTTATCATGTTTGCTCTATTACGGGGGCACCTTAGAGTGCACTTTTGCGGGAGGATACACACAGTTTCCTTAAATAGCATCACAACCATTGCTTGAATCACAAATTGGCCTTATGTTGGAGACAATTGCATTAATTCAGCAATGCAGACTACACATGTCACAAGTCCTGCCTCAGTCCTGCGTCTCCCTACCTGTTGCCACTTCCCCAGTGGCTGTCTCCCTCCCTCTGCCTGTGTGTGTGATTGTGTGAGTGGAAACAGGTGTGCTGGAGTCGAAGCAGAGCCCCACCAGCTGCAACCCATTCAATAATCTAGACCTCTACTTATACTCAGTCCTGCCATATCCACACTGCCAGATCATTGCCTCTGCTCAGTCAATCTACGCTTCAAGCCATTGCTCCTGTGTGTATCCTGTTATCATGTTGTTGCCTGTTTTCTTGGTCTAACCCTGTCTCCTGCCATCCCGTCTGCTATGTCTCTGGTCCCTGTCTCCTGTCCCTCGTCTCATCAGCTCTGCTTCCCTGCCCCCTACGGATTCTGCTCTGGAACTGCTCCTCTTGCCCCAGCTTGCCTCCTGGTTCCCAGCTATTAGCCCAAGCTCCAGTTTCCCAGTGGGACCATGAGTTTGCCCAAGAAGTGGCTTTCTACAAGTAAAAATTCCATGTTAACCCTGTTCCTGATCCTGTTCCTGCCAAGCCTGTCATTCTAACCTCCCATGTTTCCCAGTCTCCCAGCTCCTCCCTGGAACAGCCAAGCAGTTTGTTAGCTAGCTCCAAGCCTGTGTCTCATGTGGCTAGCCTCTGGCTTGGGGGTATCCAGTTTGCTAGCCATCACTCTTTCTCCCATTCTGCTAGCTTTGGGCCTGCTAGCCATTACCCTGTGTCCCAGTCTGCTAGCTTTGGGCCTGCTAGCCACCAGTTTGCTACCCAGTCAGCTAGCTTTCGCCCTGCTGGTCACCAGGCTATCTACATGTCTGCTTGCCTCCAGTCTTCCTTTGCCCTTGACTTGCCCCTTGAAGACCCCCAGCATTCCACTCTCCATTTTTCCCGGGTACCAAGGAGCCCCCAGAAGAAAGCATGGTCTCTATAGTTCCGCTATAGATTCCGCTTCAGAACTGCTCCCCTTGCCCCAGCTTGCCTCCTGGTTCCCAGCTTCCACCTTCAGTCCCAGCCCCGGGCTCCCAGCTACCAGCCCTAGCTCTAGCCCCAGGTTCCCAGCTACTAGTCCAAGCTTCCCCAGGCCTGCATTTCCTTTTCCTCACCTAAAAATGAATACCTTGGTCCTACCATATCCCTGTGTTTTCGCCTGTGTCTGCAGTTGGGTTCACCTGCTCTGTTCCACGTAACAACACAGCAGAACTGGAAGTGTCAGGTTGCCAATAAAACAGGAGTTTCATCCCACTTTATTGGATTGTGCAATAGCCTTTGACAATTATAGGGGATAACTGTGCAGCACAATTTGCCATCAAAGGCTTTGAGGATACAGAATGAGAGGAGTCGCTCAGATGGCTCACCATCACAACACTGTGGTCCTTGAGGAAAAGGAATTTAAGTTTATTCAGAATCTGCTTTTAGTAGACTGAATTTCACAGCATTTCTTTGTTTTGTACCACATTCCCTTCTTATTTTAATATATCAGGTTGGCTTGGGTTCAGCAGGTAGAGTGGGCTATCCACTAATTGCAGAGTTGGAGGTTCCTCTTGTCCAAATGTTTAAGTGTCCTTCAACAAGACTCTTAGCCTAGATTGCTCCCGATGACCAAGCCAGTGTCCTGCATGGTAGCTTGTCACCGTGTGTGTGGGAGAATAAAAGGTAAAATGTTACACTTTGGATATGAAGGCTGCATATAGTGCCTTCAAAATAAGGTAATGGTTCTTGACACTTTCACCTCAATTGTGTGGACAGAAAGGAATCAATGTGTTGTCATACACCAGTTCAGTGACACGGGCATGGTCATGGTGAAGTGCTGATTTGATAAAGTGCAAATTGATTTGAGCTGAAACCAACAGGGGCTGGCTGTACAAGGGAGTCATCGATAACCTGTCCTGTGCTCAGCATTGATTATTGCTATCTTGGATAACAGGACAGGAGACCTCTTTCTCTGTGTCTCTCTCTCACACACATCCCTTTTTGCCTCATCTTCCTTGCATTTATATGCATATGTATGTGCATTAGGGTTGGTGATACCCTCTGAGTTGTCACTGCAAGAGAATTAATTGGGTCCTTGTCCAACCTACTACTAGGGACATCATTGTAGCCTTTGACTGTATTGGTTTTCCCCTCTGTTCCTTAAGAGCTTGGACAGACAGTAGTAGTGGTCTCGACTCATTGAGTCAGTGACATTGAACTGAGGACGAAGTGATATTCACCTCACATGTCTCTTTCTTCAATCTCCAGATGACTGGTTTAAGTAAACTTAATTTTGGCGGTATGCCGACTGCAGCTTCTTTCTAAGAATCTATCCTCCCATAGGTCCTGTGTCACTGCAATGGTAACATTGGCAATGCCCTTTCCTTAATAGTGGCATCCGTCTGATCCACTGTGAGTGTGGGGCGGTGTTTGTGTGTTGATAGTCAGCTTATCGCCTTGGTTGATTATTGGAATTGATACCAGCTGTGCCGCCCCGGATGCAGACAAGTTGTGTCACATCCATCCCCTGAGCTGTTTGCACAAAAACACCACAAATTGCAAGTTCAGTAATTTTTCTGGCTTGTTAGGGATGTATGACCTTATGACCTTGAAAGCTTAATCAAACAACATGAACAAACTGTTCGCTTGGTGGAGACAAATCTCTTCTCTTCTCCTCCCCATTTGTGAAAAAATGAGGTGTGATGCCAGGATCATAAACTCATTCTTAAATTAGATGCAAGGTTTTTGATTGGGAGCACTATGGACATGATGAAGGCTTTATGGTGTTTTCAATTTCTCCACCCCCATCTCCTCATCTCTTTTATCCTTCAATCAATATTTATAAGCCTCTCTGTAACCATAAGGGTTGGTGGCAGCGGTGGTGGTGGGACTGTGTGAAGGGATATTTACAGATGTACCTCTAAGCTTTGTTACCTTCCACATGTGACACATCTACATCTGTGTTTGTGGGGGGAATGTTTGACATTGAAAACATCCTCCTATTCAACCAGGCAGAGACAATCAAGTTTTCCCTTAAAGGCAGTGGCTCATTAACTTGCATTGCCTCTGGGGCTGCTGTGCATATGTGTGTGCATGTGTCTTTTTTTTCTATGTGTATTCGTGTTAGCATGATATGTTTCCTTTTTCCTCTTGACTATTTAGTGGGTATGAAGGTTCTTGTGACCAAACAACTTGTCTTCTGTCGTCTTGTTCCTTTTAATCACATGACCCTTGCTTTTGTGGGTGTGAGTTATATGTGGCATGGTACTGTATGTCCTCTCACTTGTTAGCTATAGTGCTGTACCTCATATACTTGTTGGATAAGGACACAGTGGTTGAATGCCGCAGGGATGCTTTAGGGTCGTAAGTTCTAAACTCAGGTGTGCTATGATTCGCTTGATTAACTGCAGCTGTCGGTGAGGGCAGAAGGTCCTTGTCCCTCCAGTCCTTCTGCATGACAGGCAGACGCCCCAACTCTCTGTAACCTGCCGTTGTCCCTTGTGTCCCTCTGGGTTTTTCACTTTTTCCAGACAGCACAGGGACTATGCTGCGATAGGGGTCAAACAGGGCTGACTGTGATGCCGAGCTCCGAGGGTGCACAGTGTGGTGCTGAGGGTGGATCATTCATGAGTGTTTGAGAGTGTGACAAGGTCTATAGCTGTTAGGTCATCTGTGAGATTTTAAGTGGCTAAAATCCACTAGAGGTGAATAGTCTGTGTGTAAGGACATTTATTCTTAGTGCATATGTGCATCGCTTTAGCATTGCCTGTCTACCATTTACTGATATTTTAAACGTAGAGTTACTCTATCAGTGGACAGAGTATTTTTCCTGTTCCAAGCTTTTTGTTTTTCTGTAAAACATCAGGCTTTAGAGTAAAATTGAAAGCTTGAAACAGCAACAATGCCTTATTCTGTTTTTTTGGAGTATCTCCACTCTTATATTGCATGTTTAACAGAATATTAGGTTTTTTGTAGTTTTACATTAGTTTGTTTTAGCAATGTTGTGACATTCACCATTCCATAGAAACATTTATAATGCATTTTCTCGAATCCGATACAATTAAAATATAATCAGAGGAAAGACAGTACGTGAAGATCGGAGTACATGTGTGCAGCGTATATGTATGTATATGGTGTATGTTGATGCATATTCATCTTTATGCAAACATCTGTGTAATGTATGCAAATTTGCTGTAAGTAGGCGTTTCACTTCACTCTGCAAACTGCAGCTCAACAACACACTTTACTCTCCACTGTGCCTTTATGTGTGTATTTATAAAGTAGAAGGAAAAAAATGTCTAAAAAATAAATATAGATGGAGTGCATTTTGATTCTGTGTTAATTGAGCAGTTCAGCATTGCCTGAACCAGATGTGTGCCACGACTGATGTATGTTCAAGTCATTTGAACAAAGCCAGTGGGCATAACGCTAATGCACTAGCTGCTTGATACAGTCTGTCATAGTTGCCATGGCTCATCCACCCTCACCTCTGACCCGGGATTAGCACTGGATTAGCTCTCTGCTCATGTGCATGACAGCTAATAGATCTGCATGTGCTCAATTTGCATATTTCCCAGGGTTGTTGTGTTGAATGATAATACATCGATAATGGAAGTGGCTGCAGAGGCAGGATGTTCTGCACTGATGTAATAGGTCCACACACAGTTGTCTCTAAGAATGGAGTTTACTGTGCTGTAGAATATAGTTCAACCTGCAAGATGGTAAACTGACTCTAAGATTAAAAGACCTACGTAGGATACAGATATACAAGGCTGGACTTAAAGGATAGAAGTCTGTCTTAAAACAATAGTCAGGTGCCCAAATGAACATTAAACGATTATGGCAAGACAAACCTATTCAGTGTTTGGGCACCTGAATATTGTTTTGAGACAGAGTTGAAAAATTGTGAACCTATCCTTTTTAACTGTCAAGTGACCTCTGCAAAAGGCTGTGCAAAAACATGTCATCAATGAATGCTTAGCAAGTAAAATAAGAGTACATTGTGTCACAGTCATGCTAGTAGGTAGAACCAGATTACATACAGTAAAGTATGGGCTACTTAAGTCTGTTTTTGCACTGTTGCACTAAAGGCTTTATTCCATTATTCTGCTCTGGTGTTGCTGCTAGCATTTTCAGTGTGAGGGGAAAAAAATAATTATAAAGATTATGGCAGAAAATAAAATTATCCTGGCTGTATTGCACATGCAGCATTAGAACCAAATATTGGTCAAACAACCCTAATCCTATAACCCCACCATGTCTTTACATTTCTTTCTGTCCTGCTCTCTTTGCACTTTGGCCCTTTACAAAAAAACCCCAAAACAACCTCTAATACAGCGCCGCCTCAGTGGAAATCCTTATCAAAGAGCACAAACACAGCAGTCAGACTCTAAATACAACACATACACACAATACAGCTAGATGAATGGCCAGGCCACAACACAATGGTGCTAAATTAAATCACTGATGTCAGACTCGCCAAAAGCCCTCCCCTCCCACATCACTCACTCACACACACACATGCAAGGATTGACTAATAAGGACCTCTTTGTTTGCCTCCGTAATGTATTCTGGATCAGGCGATATCAGTTGGGGTTGGAAGGTGCGTGTGGTCAATTTCAGTTCATTATGCCAATCAATATTGCAACAATTGTTCTCAAGCCACCCTGATACGGATTACTGAATTAATAATTTGCTTCATATCTTTTTGTGCCCTTTTTATTCAATAGCATCTTCATTTCCTTGATGCGTCCTTTACATCAGCTGCATCTCATCAAAGGACAGCTTACGTGGAAACACATACAGACTGACTCGTATAATCAGAAAGGATTATTACAATATGCAGTTTTAGTACACACAGAAATGCCCTTTTTTGGACTTTCTTCAGTTTAGAACAGAGTTGGCATCAGGTGTTGTTAGCAAGAGCGCAAACACAGCTATTACTTCCGCCACTGCACCCCTGTCCCTGCTGCCGACGGGCACCTGTCGAAGATGAGCGTGTTAGCAAACAGCTCAAACAGGTGGCAACGTCAATGTCACTCAAGCATGAGCGGCCTCAGCTGAGCTTGTCAAGGCTGGTACTTCCATCTGTGACCTTACAAACATACACAGCTGCACCGAGGTTCTGAACTCAACGCACTTAAGCTCTTTGGGGAAACATAACTGGCGATAAAGTTGTCTGAGTGGTGGATCTTTATTGCAGCTGCTCCTGGCAGATCACTGCCTGTCAGTAGTACTGAAAGAATACCATGATGGGGACCTCTGAGGTGATGGGGTTTATTTGGAGATGTTTTTTTTTTTTTTTTTCAGCCTTTAAGGGTCTGATTTGAGCTCACTGCCTGAGCCCAGGGTTGTTGCTTGTGGGATGTATGGTGGTCATGAATTTAGAGGTCTGCAGCAAGAGAGAACTCATAAAAAGTCTAGCAGAATGCATGCATTGATCCCACATTCCAGATGTAGTAAAGTTATCATAATTACTATCCCCAGGCTTAATGTTCAGGTGAACATCACAACCAAGGAGAATGTATTTTCTTGTTTTGTGATAGCTCCAATGTCCTGTGTATCCTTTGCAGCGGCCTGGAGCCCAGCTCATGACAGTCATTCACACTTACAATCACACCCTCAGCAATTTAGAGTCACCAATTAGCCTAATCTGCCTATTTTTGGGCTGTGAGAGGAAACCGGACACAGTGAGAACATGCAAACTAACTAATGTTAACTAACTGCACCTCTTCAACATATCCACTACAGTATATAGTAAATAATGTAAAATAATTTGAAGAGAATTCAAACATAGATGTCCCAAACTGAAGCACATCATTCTGCAAGATAATTAAATCCTAATATAGTGCTGTCATGGTGGGGACAGTTTTTTAATTGAAAGGATTTATACCCCAGTATTAGTTGAAAAGCAGAAGATAAAACTGCATAATTGAAATCTTGACCTGCCTGAAGATTGACACATGCAAATGAAGGAAAATCAAGTATCAGGTTAGTTTTATTTATATAGCCCAAAATCACAAATCGGAAATTTGCCTTGAAGTGCTTTTGAACAGCTCTGTACAGCGTACGACACCCTCTGTCCTTACTCTAACCCCAGATTCGGATAAAGATTCTCGGTGTTGGGTGAACTTGTTTGAGGTTTGGCTTTTGACATTTAATGTGTTGCATCAGTTAAGATGACGTAAGTAAAGTTCAGTTAAGCAACATAGTTAAGGTCAGGCAGGACATGTAAGGTCACCCTAGGGGCTTTTTCCATACTAAACCCTCCTCGCTGCCTCTTCGCTGTTAAGTGTTACTCCTGCATAAGGTCGCACTTGCAGCTGTGGAAGGTTCTCCATATTCAGAGGGAGGGTGTAAATAACAGGTAAACTGTGGGACTCCACCATAAGTAGGAAACAGCCATCACCATGGATACAGATAGATGCATTACTTGCATTGCTAAATGCATTGCTTGGTTTCATCCCTAAA
This sequence comes from Thunnus maccoyii, assembly GCF_910596095.1. Classification (NCBI taxonomy): domain Eukaryota; kingdom Metazoa; phylum Chordata; class Actinopteri; order Scombriformes; family Scombridae; genus Thunnus; species Thunnus maccoyii. The sequence goes on along the minus strand of NC_056549.1, from coordinate 17,716,158 downwards.
CAATGAAACCAAATCAGCATATAGTACTGTGTCCTGTAATAGACTTACATGATATGTTCTTTTTTTAATTGGATGCCTGGACATACAAGTCAAATATCAAATTTCTGGACAAGGTGATAAATATTCAGTACATAATCTTTAATATTTGTCTAACCCCACCATGAAAAATACATTGTCAGGAAAATGTGGCACATTAGTGTTTTTTTTCCCTTCTTCCTAATTCTCCATTCTGGCACAGCAAGGTTTTATGGTGCACTTCCACTATCCACTGTGGTTTAGGATGGCCTTTAATATGGCGAACCTTCTTCACAAGCACACAAACAGAGGCGGAGTGGATAGGGCGAGGGATGTGTAGAGGATAGAATAATACTGAGCCCCTGTCTGTCTGTCTGTCTGCATTTCTCTTTCCACAGACACTCACACCGCTGCAGCATCCCAACATCACCAGCATCACCAGGTGCAGTGGAGCAAAACCTACTATGTGTGCGTGGGAGAGAGGGATGGGAGGGGGGGCGTTGTCGCTGGGGGCAGATGAAAGGAGGAGAGAAAAAGAGAGAGAGAGAGAGAAAGAGAGAGAGAGAGGGGGTGGGCTGGCAAGGTGGCGGGATTTTGTGTTGAAGTCTTTGCTCTGTCAGACATGCGCAAGAGCTGCAGCACCACCGCTGCGCTGCGTTTCCGCCTTGTCTGAGCGGCGCACACAGCCGTGAGGGGAGGGAGGGAAAGCCGAGAGGAAGAGCGGAGCCACCGAGACGCAGTGGGGCACAGCACGGACTCCGAGCAAATTACACCGACGCACCAACATCTCAGCGGCCGTCTCCAAATTTTTAACACGCCAAGAAGCGACCTGTGCGGCGCGCGGCAGAGCCTTCCAGCATGGAGACTGCGCTAAAAAACAAGCACTAAAATGTGAGATTTACAGAGGAAATCAGAAGAGAGAGAGAGAGAGAGCGCGCGCGTGTGTGTGTATGAGAGAGAAAGTGGCTATCCCCTTTATCTTTTGCGGGTGATCTCAATTCTGTGCTCTGCAGTCTGAAAATGAAGAAGTTCAACATCAGGAAGGTGCTGGACGGCTTGAAGGAGGCGTCCTCCTCCACCCCATCTGTCCATGTGGGGCCACAGGAGAACCATCTGATCCAGGAGACCCTCCAGTCCGAGCATTTCCAGCTCTGCAAGGTGGGCGAGACTGATGATTTTTTTTTTATTATTATACAGCTGTATTCATCACAGCTAGCCCCATCGCATGTAGTCTTTTTTTTTTATTATTATGCACAGTTTGCGCTGCACTTATCCCATCCCAGGATACAGCAGGTGCAAGTGAGCTCCATTCACACAGTAAATAAATTTATTGGCAAATCATTTTGCTCTGTAGTCTTCTAAACTAAAACGAGAACCTGCTTGCTAAAGATTTATTTATCATTTGGCAAAATCTCCTTTAGAAAGATGATCATTAAAGCGCTCTGTGCCTGCCCAAAGCATGGTTCATATACCTATAACTACAATGCGCATACTGTATGGCGAGTGCGCTCTGTCGACAGGACAATAAACATTAGTAAGTTCCTATATGGTTACATGTTCTGCTTTGTAATTTTCAATTCAGTTTCATAAACCATTCAGTTATTTCAGGTATGATAGCAGAAGGTATTACCCTGTGTAAAATACCAGCGTTTTCTGTATGTGCGGCTGGCATGAACTGTTATATCGAGGGGTTGGGCCAAACTGATCCCCTCTTGCATAATCTGCTGGGTTTGGATTAGCAAAACGGTGGTTTCTGGTTGATGTTTGGTTTGTGTGTGTCAGTGTGAGTGTGTGTGTGTGTGTGTGTGTGTGTGTATGTCTGTGTCTGTGTTCCTTTCTCGCACTGTCTTTTCCTCGCAGTGTCTCTCCATCCCCTTCCTCCCCCACCATATTTCTCCATCTCTCCTCTCACGCATACACACAGCTCACACTCATCTCTCTCACTCACCCTCTGTCTTCCTCACACACACACACACACACACACACAATTGTGTATCCATCACTCCAGAGGACATTATCCTTCCCTAACCTTAACATAACTCTTAACTTTAAACAAGTCTTCACCCTAAAATTAATGATTTCTGTTAAGGGGATTTGCTTTTTGTGCCCATAAGGGAGGTGAGTCCCCACAACATGACTGTGTAAGCAGATTTATGTCCCCACAACATAAGGAATACCTGGTCTACACACACACACACACACTACTTTGCCCCCAGATCATCGATCCATTGGGGACTAATGGCGCCTGAAGTGGGGGTCTGTTTGAAAAAAAAAAAAGGGTCTGGCTTTTCCTCTCTGAATTGGCCACAACAGTGGATGGAGTTAATAAACCCTCATGCAATTTACATGCTGTGTGTGCTACATCTTGGTGCCCTATAATGTTAAATCAGGATTTCCCCAAGTGTGCCCTACGCTCACATTGATTTTCCCCACGCATGAACTTGCAAGACTGTAATAGAATTGTGTGCGATTTCTGGCTAAGGTTTTTATTTGTAGATTTGAATTGTAAATGATAGTATCCTTGTAAAATGTTGGCTGTTTTCCCTGTGGGCCAGTGTGCAGAAAACATGACCTTTAGGTCAGGTAGCTGCCACAATACATTGATTGTCTTCATCTTATTTTACATAGAGAAGTCTTGTGGTCCTCTGCATGTCAAAATCATGTAAAAGTAATATGGTTATTGTTCTAGTTTGTTCAGAGGAACATCAACGTAAGGTGCAGGAGTCCAAGGCTAGGGTAGAGTTACTATAACCTTCACCTTATTTAACTGTAATCATCTTAAAAGTTGTCAGAGGTAATAAGGGAAAAATAAAAGAAAAAAACTACTAAAAAACAAGACAACATAATCAGGAGTTAAGTCAACACAACTATGTAAGGGCTTGGGGGACATTGTTGTCTACTGACTAGAAGAGAGATTGCAGGTTTGATTTCTACAACAACCTCAATATGTCAATCAACAGCCAGACATCCTAATGAAGTATCTGTGAACAAGACTTGAACCTCCCTCCTGCACCGTAGCTGTCTGTCTGGACAGAAGCTCGCTGTAGTGTTTCTCTGCGAGGAAGGCAGGTGTCTCTGCTGCACTGAGTGCTTCTTATGTAACGTGCTTTAGCCTTCTGCCGCTAAGCAAACAAATCCAACAGCCCACCACCGGCTGACTGATGCCATAAAGCTACAGACACACACACACACACTCAAATACACACACATATATATACAGAGGGTGGACAAAAAAAGCAACAAATCATAACCAAATACTCCTTATTGGTGTGTTTTCTGTGTATTATGTTTTCTAGACTTCAGTGTAATCACGACTTCATGTGGGAGGCAGTGAGAGAAGGAAAATGAGATAAAAAAAGAGAGAAATGAGAGAGAAGAATTCTCAAAATAGGTCTGTGATTATAAAAGGATCCTAAATAGCAAAGCCAAATATCAGCCTATCACGAAGAACAGGGTACCCATGCATAGAGAGAACATTTGTTCCCCTCTTTCATTTTCTCTTGTCTGCGCAATTTCCGGCTTTGCATTCGTTTCATAACACTTTTCTGCATCCATCTGTGCCAATTTGTTTACCAAAATCAGGTGTGTGACATCCTTTGACAAAACAACACCCCCGCTGCGAAATGCAAATTGATATCCTCTCTAACACGTTCTCTTTCTCCATCTCTCTGTGGATCTCCCAGACTGTCCGTCATGGCTTCCCATATCAGCCGTCGTCCATGGCTTTCGACCCTGTGCAGAAGATACTGGCCATCGGCACCCAGAGTGGAGCTCTCAGATTGTATCCTTTTAGTTGTCATTGAGCTGTTATAGGTTACTGTGGCTTGTGGCAGCTCCTTTGAGCCCTGCATCCCCGGGAGGCAGCAGCAGGTAAGCGAACAGATGTTTGAACTTCTGTAGTCAGATGCTGATGTACATTGGTGGGTTTTCAGTATATTTTCCAAGTGTGCCAAAGTGTTTTTGGCAGCGTTCACGGGTTGCCAGTCCCCATGAGCTCTGTATGTGCTTGGGAACTTTTAATAAGTAGATGAACATAAAGAATACAATCTTTTATTTTTACCTTCAAGTCCAAGTTCTAGATGTTGTAACATGATAAGATAATTTCACTGCTTTCACTGACCTTGCCAGACTGTTGCACACCTGCTCACACATTTTAAATCACAGGAAAAGTCAGTGAAAAGCCTGCACTTATCTAAACATTGAAGAATGTGCTGCAATTCAGCCGCAGAATTAGCTTGCTGAGGTAGCTTGCATCAGCTTCCTTGCATTATGAGGACGTTTACACAAACAGGGACAACAGCTTGCCATGAAATGGCACCGCGGGGAGTCGTATAGTTTCAGAGAACGCCCGCAAGCTCGCCTGTGTCAGGCTGCTTTAACAGGTCCTCCATGTGTTCTCCTGCCTGTCCGACAACCTTTGCCAGCTCATTACGGTGTGATGAAGAGCTGTCCGCTTGGCTGTCCCTCGTTCCCACCTGCTGGCAGCTATGGCTGTGTGACTCAGTCTCGTTCACCTGAGCTGGAAAGGTGATGATATAAACAGCCACTCGCAGACAGAGGAGGATGAGACGACAGATTCATGATTATCAGATGATGGTGGGCAGTCCATTTACCTTTTCAATGTTTCCTGTTCTTCTTAAAATCAGAGCGAGGGAGACAGAGAGGATAATGATCAACCACTTTTTCCAGAGATGACTGAATGTTCCACAAGATTCAACTGAAAGATTCACATGAATTTCTTCATCCAAAGCAGAGCAGATTTGGTCAGTGGTACACAAGCATTAGTGGATAGGAGATGAAATCCCTGCTCTGGTAGAAATGCTATTTCAGGGCTGACGTGGGAACCGGTGAATAAGCTTAATGGGGCTCATGTCTTGCTGGCTGGTACATTACTCTCGTGAGCTCCAGACTGGATAAACTCAGAAAAAAGGCTGTACTTGTGGCATGAAAGAAGCCTATAACCAATCAGCTTAAAGATCACAACACATTCTCTCTGACTATTCAGAGTTTGGGTGAAATGATCTTGTCAGATGGTTCCTGCTGGCTGAAACTGGTCACTCTGAAATGGAACATATGAATCTCTCTTGTGTTTGAGTGATGTGGATCTGATAGAGTCTTATCAGAGTCAGAGGAAGGTGAATTGGGAGTCATCCATCTATTCTTTGGTGCCGTTCTCTTCCCCTGTCATTTGCTGTTCAGTCAGCCTTGTCTTTTTATCTGATGGCAATGATACCAGCGTGGCACAGATGAAGGGTGCATAATGGAGATTCCATGATTCATATTTTTTTGATGTTGCTGTGCTTCAGCTCGTGGGCTTTGTTTTCTGATGTGTTTTTAGTTTAAGTTTTGGAAAGTTGCAGGTTGGTTTTTGTGAAAGATATCCTGGGACTCCTGCACTGATACACATCTTTGTCCAGGAGGTCATTATTTTCACAGTTAGTAGCTACTGGTGGCTATTGGTGTCTATGCATGGTTGTGTGTATGTGTGTTTGTTTGCCTGGCTGGCCTGCCAGGACATTTGGCTGCACCCCTCTCCCATAGAGGATTACAGGAAGTGGCGGATCAAGGGCCTCAGCCTGGCAGTGTAGCAGAGGACTGAGAATTACAGCAGGAACAGGAGGTGTGTGTGTGGATGTTTACGTGTGTGTGAGAGAAATAGTACGTAGTGTTTATATGCGTGCGCGAGTCCTCTGAGGAGACGGCTGATCCCTCTAGCCACAAAGCCAATCATTTCTGTGATCCCCCAAAACTGTCCCATGTTTGATGCTTGCTACTGACTCTGCTTCTGCCTCCACTGTCCAGCTGGGAAGATGACAATGTCCCTTTGGTGTTGTCTGGAGGAAGGAAAGAGGGGAGTAGAGATAGAGGTTGGCGGGAAAGCCAGTGGAGAGGACAGGCCGATAGATGAGGGAGAGCAGTGAAAGAGAATAGATAGGAAAGAGTGAGAGAGGCAGGTTATCCCCTGCTTCAGGATCTAATGGCCAAGAATAGAATCCTTATTGATCTGTGTGTGGTAATGCAGTGAGACAGATATGCCAAAGTGCACACACACACACACACACACACACACACACACACACACACACACACACACACACACACTGCTCTCGATTGTTTTCTGCAGAATATCTCATTGGCAAAGCTTTTTCAGAAGAAGTCGTGAGCAAAAACAGGTTTTGCTGTGCAAGTAGTTCATACACCTTAGTTATCCACTGGTTAGCAATGTAGTTTCAAAAAATAAGCAGAAATACAGTGTTCTTAAATGCTGAATGAAAAAAAGCGGTTTTGGGTGTTAAGACAAAGTGTTTGTGGTAACAGGTAGGACTGAAGGTATTGAATGAACCTTCATCATTTCCTTGTTCTGTATGTCCTTTATTTTTTGACCAGCCAGAACTTAATTTGTAGCACAACAGAATATTTGAATACTTTAACCCGACATAGAATTTTTGGCTGTTAGTTTGATGGTGATGGTGGTTTGATCGTGTCATAAGCGATGATATTTTGAACCTTCATCATCGCAACATGATGTTAATTCAACCTCCACAAAAAAAATTACATTCAACAGAACATACAGCGTAGTCTGAGGGGAAACAATCGGTCCAATATTATTGAGAAAATAAGGAAACTTTGCTAATTTACAACTATATTTTATTCAGGCAAAATTATTTTATGGCTGCTTGTTCTAAATAAAAAACATATTTATTACTCAGATTACAGCAAGGTATCTTATCGGCACTAGAATTGAAACATTTCAAACAACACCCAACCCCAGTAACGTGTAGCCTTACTAACCAGCTTTCCAGTTTTTTGGCAGGATCCATCCTGGATGTAAACAAAGAGTTTAAAAAAAATAGAAACAACAAAAAGTCTGTATACCTATGTATTTTTATGTGTGTGTTTGCTGGGTGGTCACAGGAGAGATGGCAGCACTATAACTCAGAGACTCCCTGTGAGCCAGCAAGACGCAGATCAATAGATCAAATTGTCACTCCGTGCTCTGCCAGATTATCTCATCGGCAGGCGCAGGACATCATAGGACTCACACATACAAATGGAGGCAGACACACATGCAGACTCAAACACAGTTATTATTTCAGAGAGATATGAGGAGGTGGCAGAGGTAACGCACACAAACAGGCATTCACATATATGCACAGAGACACACACACGCACACAAGCATATAATGGTATCTGACTTTTACAAATGTTAGTGAATGTGCACACGCAAATACTGTATGTGTACTGACATACACAGAGGGGCAAACGTTTGCACATGCAGGCAGACACTGGTGCATACATGTTTGCAGAGACAACTCTGTACACACACATTCACAAACAGACACAGTAACTGCTGTGACTGGCAGCAGTAGCCCTGTGCAGCTTTTGGTCGTAGCACAGATTGACTATGACATATCTTCATCATTAATCTTCCTTGTGATTCACTCAGTAACTGTGCTACCCTGCGAGCTTTGTCTGCAGCCAGAGGAGAACCTTACTGAGGCGAGGCGAGTTCGCTGATTGGAATACTGTATGGGAACCATTTAAAGTGTTGAAATAGAAATTGTAGCTCAGCAAGTAGAGGTTGGGTTTCCTTTGATATATTACACACAAGTAGAAGTGTTGAAATAGTAGCTCACATTCTCCAGAGAGCTTCACAGTGTGTGTGCATGCATATTTCTCTTTGTGAATAAACTTTGATTGGAATTTCCTTGTATTTCAATGTATGTAAGGAATTGCTATTTGACTCTAATGTGATATAGGTTCTTGTTTGATAGAGTAGTTCACAGATGCATCAAACAGCACACTGACTGTATATAATTTATATGTTCATGATGATGGTAATGGATTTTGATTGCAACTCTCCAGCTTCTCCTCTCTGCACGTCTTCAGTGTATTCAGAGAAAGAGGGTTAGTAAATGATGAAAAAGCGTTTTGTGTCGAGCTCCCTTTCCAGTTTATTGCCTAAAGAGTGTGGGAGCTTCTTCTCAGGTCACAGATCATTTGTTTATTCATTTATTCCTCTATCTGTTTTGTTGCATCTTCATTCTCTTCCCCTCTCTTTTCTCGTTGCTCATTGGTGTTGCCAGTTGCAAGCTAATTCTTCGAGATGGCACTCCATAGTGCAGACCAGGCCTGGGGTTGTGTGTGTGTGTGTGTGTGTGTGTCATCGTTCAGTTATGCAATGTGCCGAAGCTTGGCACAGCAAAGATGAGCCTGACTAAAACAACAACAGTCTTATCAATGGAGTTAAACCGCTGATGCCGTCACTGTGCTACATGTATGTGCATGTACATGTATGATCAATACATAGGTGCTGATACAATACTGTCCCCATTTCATACTGCTAGCAATCTTGCATCTGTGCTCCTGTGTTGATGTCTAGGAAAATTAATTCCTGTGTCATTCCTCTTTCAGTGCTTAGTGGGTTAGCTAGCTGTAGCATATGGGGGATGAAGGATTGAGGAAAGGAAGAGGTATCACACAAAATCAAGAAGGATTAGTATCGCATCCCAGTTGACCTTATTTCACTTTTCACACAAGTGGGGCAAGGATTGGGGAGGAGAGAGAAGGCAGAATAGCTTGAAATGAAGCCACCCACCCTTGTGTCTGATGAAAGAATTTAGTGAATGTGTGTGTGTGTCTGAATGCAAAGAGCTGTCGGTTGGGTTGGGGGAGTCAGCTTGTGTCTGCCAGATGGTATTTTAAAAAATGGTTAAAAGTAGAGTCTGCGGTGAGGTCATCAGAGAGCTGCTGAGACGTGGCTTTCATGTCAGTCCAGTGCACATCAACTTTACACCTTTACTGGAACAAAGAATGTGTGTGTGTGTGCCTGCAAAATGTTTGTGTACTGTAGTGAAGTACTCTTAATCAAAGACCCCTTGTGTACGAGGTTTCATCTTTCATGCTCTCCAGAAGCACTCAGCATCCTCTGTTATATCGGTTTTTAGAAATGGAAAACAAATTTTGCTGCATCAGTGCTACGACAATGTAGTTGCTGCTTCTCTCTGTCCAATATCCTGACATTGTGTCCCGCTTAAGTCCTTTAGCCTTGACAAGCACCAAATGGGATCTGGGTTTAGGATGATTAAAGTTGTGCTCCCCTGTTGCCTCTCTTCAATAATTTACTGTACATTTAACTTTAGCTTTTATGCTTCTTGCCCCTTGTCCCTTATCTCTGCCTGCTTCTGTCCTTCCAGATTTGATCGATAGTCCTGCGTGTGTGTGTGTATCTGCATGTTCAAGTGAGAACTTTGAAGGTTAGTTATGTTTTACCAGCTCACTAATGGAAAAGTTTAGATGAGGGTCAGTGTTATCTTCTAGTCTGGAAGAAAATTCTGCACACATGCACACACATGCACAATAACACATCCAAGCACATATACAACCTTTCTCCCCCCAGTGAGTCATCACAATTCAGAAAGCCGTGCAATGTTTCTGTTCACTGGAAAGCAATATTTTCGGGAGACAAGAAATCTTGATGACTTGAAGAACCTAACAGTGAGGTCTGCTGTTGAGGAGGAGGAATACTAATAGGTATTTTCTGGAACTGAGTTTTTTTTTTTTTGTAAATTATGATATTCATTTAACAAGATAAAAAGATATGTTTCACAGCTATTAAGGTTTGAGACAGTGGGAACAAATTCCTTCCTTCTCCTTTTTATTTCATAGGGTACTATATAGAAAAATAATGGAAAGCTGGCTGTTGAGCAGTGTATGTCTGTGTGATACAGAGCAGCAATGCCTGAGAGGTCACCAACCTGTGCACTAATTATTCCCAACAGACGGCAGGCAACGCTTGAGTGGCTCATCGTAAATACACAGTGACATGTGGGCTGGAGAGAATAAATGGGTACAGATTTGTACACATACACTCGGAGGGCGTACCTAGTGCACTGGTTGATGGTTGGCCCTATTCTGACTGCTTATGGATGGGTGAAGAATCAGAAAGAGGTTTATTGCCAAGTAGGTTTTCACATGAAAGGAATTTGCTTTGGTCTGATGATGCATAAATATAGTTTGAGGACAAAAACAGGCAAGTGCTGCAAAATACAATAAACATAAGTGACAAATTGACAATAGAAGATATGAAAAAATGTTATAAGATATGAGTACGAGATGTCTGTTTTTTTTGTTTTTTTTTAAATAATAGATCTGTGCAGTTTTTTGCAGGAATGTGCAAAAGTCCACAGTATGAAGTATAAGGATATGTGCAATGCAGAATATATGCAAGATGTGTGTTAATGTAATGCATAAGTCAGATGTGGACATGTGCATTAATGTACGTGTGGTGTCAGTGGGGGTCAGGGTAACAGTCGGTGTCAGTGGGTGTCCTGGGCCTTGTTGATGAGGCCAGCTGCAGTTGGGAAAAAACTGTTCTTGTGCTGTAAGGTTTTGGTCTTATTGGACCACAGCCTCCTGCTGTAGGGGAATGGTTCAAAGAGTTTGTGTCCAGGGTGGGAGGGGTCATAATTTTTCCTGCCCACATCAGGGCCCTAGAGGCCTGCAGATCCTGGAGGGATGGCATGTTGCAGTCAATCACCCTCTTAGCAGAACGAATGATACGCTGCAGTCTGCCCTTGACCTTGGCAGTGGCAGCAGCGTACCAGACCGTGATGGAGGAATGATGGCGGTGTTGAAGTGCACCATCATTGGCTTTGGCAGGTTGAACTTCTTCAGCTGTCACAAGAAGTACATCTTCTGCTGAGCCCTCTTGGTGAGGGTGCTGATGTTCAGCTCCTAATTGAGGCCTTGGGTGATGATGGATGACTGGGGAATCACACAGGGTGATGGGGGCGGGTGGGGCTGGGTTCTTTCTGAAGTCCACAACCGTCTCCACTGTCTTCAGAGTGTTGAGCTCTATATTTTTTTCCTGTCAGACAAGAAGTTGGTGATCCACCTGCAGGTGGAGTCAGGCACGTGCAGCTGGAAGAGCTTGTACTGCAGCAGAACCGGGATGATGGTGTTCGAGGTGGTGCTGAAATCCACAAACAGGATCCTGGCGTAGATTCATGCAGAATCCAGGTGCTGGAGGATGAAGTGGAGGGCCATGTTTACTGCATCGTCCACAGACCTGTTGGCTCTTAAGGCGAATTGCAGGGGGTCCAGGAGTGGGTTAGTGATGGTTTTAAGGTAGGACAGTAGGAGACGCTCAAAAGACTTTTATTACCACAGAGATCAGGGTCACGGGTTTGTAGTAGAGATGCACTGATGAATCGGCCACCGATCGAAAAAGGCTGGTTTTCAGCTGATCGGCCATGACCGGTGACCGGCTCAGATCAGTCTCATATATCCAATTTTTTGTTGGTCAAATTTACACACATGTGCTGCACAATGGTTCATGTGGTGCACACAATGGCACAGACAGTAACGTCACAGCCACACACACAGACACACATATGGTAAAACTAAATGACATGAACTGCAGCAGACACTTGCCATCGACTGGTAACGTTACAGCACGTCTACTGCAGTTTTTAACTTGTTTAAACATTAATTTACCAGTTTTATTTACTGGCAACATGTCACACACCATCATCAAAACCACCAACAGGCAGGGCTCAGACGGCAGCATGAACACAGGCTACACCAAGACCATCCCGGGTCTGCGCAAGATGGGACAGATGGTGAGTCGGTCCAGTCCAAAATAGCCTATATATAACACGGTATGTGGCATGTCTCCAGTGAGAGCCTGGTCCAGCTGCTTTGCGGGGATTCTGTCTCTTGAACAGCCTGTTAACATCCCTCTCCAGGATGGAGTCATCATTGTAGTAGGGGAGGAGGGGGCCTCTGAGGTGGGCAGTTTTGGAGAGGCCCGGGACCCTGCTGAGGTGGGGGAGGAAGAGCTGGTGGTCTGGAGCAGGTGGATGGAGTCACGGGGGATGGTGTCAGGACTGTCCCGTTGTCCTTCAAATCAACAGTAGAACTTATTCAGGTCATTGGCCAGACGCAAGTCATTAGTGGAGTAGAGGGCTTTCAGTTTGTAGTTGGTGATCTGTCTTAGGCCCTTCCAGACAGAGACCAAGTTGTTTTCTGAGATCTGCTGTTGAAATTTCTCAGAGTACAGTTGTTTAGCATCTCTCACTGCCTCGCTAAACCTGTATTTAGACTCTTTAACCTGTCCTTGTTCCCACTCCTAAACACTTTCTCCTTTTTCAACCTTAGCTGTCTCAGTTTAGCTGTAAACTAGGGTTTGTTATTGTTGTAAATAACCCTGGTATATGCTGGTACACACTGTCCTCACAGAAGCTGGTTTATGATGTCACCGTCTCTGTGTACTTATCCAGACTGTTGATAGCAGTCCTGAAAACAACACAGTCAGTACAGTCCAGTCATGCGTGAAGATCCTCCATAGCTTCACTGGTCCACTTCTTAGATGTCCTCCCAACAGGTTTAGAGAGTTTACTGCTTGTATGCAGGAATCAGGACTATGAGTGTCCCAGTGCAGTGCGGGGGACATTGTGATAGGCACTGTTGATTGTGGTGTAACAGTGATCTAAAGTGTTCTCCTCTCTGGTCAGGCATTTAATCAGCTGATGGTATTTAGGGAGTTCATGGCTGAGATCGCCTTTGTTAAAGTCACAGAGGACAATAATGAAAGAGTCTGGGGGTTGTCTGCTCCACGCACATTATCTGGTTGGCAAGCATGCGCCGTGCCTCCTGCACGTGGGCCTGCAGTGGAATGTAAACACCAACCAGAATGAATGAAGAAAACACACGGAGGGAGTAGAAGGGTTTACAGTTGATGAAAAAAGTTCCCAGAACAAGAGAAAAGAGCTGCAGAATCACTGTCACATCTTTACACCAGCCGCTGTTACATAATTTGGCCTGGCAAATTATATAGTGTTGAGTGTCTGAAATTGCTTGTCATAATGTTTTGATGTGCTAATTATATCGCATTAATTGAAAGTAAAATAACTAAAACTACTTTCAAACTCGACATCAAACCTGATGATCAATGCTGCAGTTTTGTAGGCATCGTTTACAGATGTGTAATCCTAGGAGGGATCAGAGGGGAAGAGTTCTGAGAATTGTGAGTTGTGAATTGCAGTAATTAATTTGGTGTTGGAAGTGAGGAAGCATGCATATCGGACCAACTTGTGACAACTGATGGTGAACAAGTGAAATTTCAGCTGTGACCAGTGGACGAATTTACCCAAATTTCCATGGTCACACCTTGGGAAGACTCAAGGTCATAGGGGCCGAGACTGTTGGTGCGCCCATGGGGAATTGTGAGATTTTGCATCACCTTGTGAACTGCTGTCGTCCAATCTAATTGGCTAACAAACGCACAATATATTTCAAACCAAAGCTGTGCAGCCAGTATAATACATCCTGTCCATCAACAACTAGAACTTTTAAAAAGCATTTAAGTTAATAATACAAGGTAGAGAGTCCCTGCGGCACAAAAGTTCAGTTTCTAATAGTTGTTATTACTGGGAGTCAACTTACAACAACCTGTACAACTGTGTCAGCCTTATCCATGCTTATGGACATTTTTACGTCCATTTTTCCATTGATGTTTTTCATGGAAGGTAGCAAGGCAGCTACTGGCTAGCATGCTATGCAGGAAGATGACATCAACAGTTTTAATTCTGCCTTGAAAGGTCTGACTGGTCGTCTGTTGCTCCAGCTGGCAGAAACACCTATCAACACCAGACCTATGAATTGCTGAAGAAATTGGAGATGTGCAAAGCTATTTACAGCTCAGGAACTAAACATTTTAGGTGTGCACATTTTTGGTTTTAGCTCCAAATAAAGTTATGTAGACAATCTCTCTCTGGTCATCTTTGTTGTAACAATGTTGCCTTGAGCCCAGATCTTAGCAATGACTTTGGTGAATACAATGTTATTATAAACCAATACAGTAGACACAATGGCCAAAGCTATGAAAATTAGATCCAAGTTTTAATAACCTGGAATTATCCTTTCACTCCTCTGTTGGAAGTAGTGGTTGTACTGATAATAGTGGTGATTTTTTGAGCCTCCTTTAACTAAATTGTGTGCAGTATTTGTGCAAACAGACTTGCTGTACTTCTTGGCCTTACAGACAGTGACAACCAGGGACACACATGGCTGTCACCCTGTTGGGATTCATGACAACTGCTTTTTCAGCATTGATTGGGACCATACACCTACTGTACTGATTTGCACTCATAGTCCTGGTCAGTATTCTCTATTGTAACACGGCTCTCATGACCAAAGGGTCTGACCACTCTCTAGTCCCCATACCACAAAGGTCCATCATTGTCAAGAGTCAAGTTTCCAAAGTAAATGAGCCTGTGCACTCTATTGGATTTGTTCGGTGCCATTGTGTATAGCGTCTTATTGGAGAGTTATGGTATGTGTCCATTAAAATGAGGTAACACAACTGTACAGCTTTTATTGATTACAAATTGCGGTTCATTTATAAGTCTGAGGCTTTCATTATCATGACATTTTCTTGCACTCCTCGAAGATTAAAAGCTTGTACTTTTCTAAACATATTAACAGCAATATCTTTTCAACTGTCAAAAATAAAGTGATCCAAGTTGCCCTTTGTCAATAAATAAGGCCGTGTTGGGCGGACTGCTGAGTTGAAGTTGTTGTTTGCTACTTGCCCTGAGCAGATTATGTCGTGTACTGATAGCTCTTGCCTGCCCACTGATATAAATAACACTTAATCATACTACATGCTGTAAATTTAGCGTCTTGGTGAAATGTCACTGTCATGCATCAAATCATACATGACAGCAACAGAGAGCTAGCAGTATGAGATCAATTTAAATGCACTTTTGAGGTTGAATGAGAATGTGATGCCTTTCAATTACCTTCAGTATACACAGTGTGAGCTCAGGGATTGTTGAGAAGCGACATCTGTTCCATAAGCATGTGTTCATCCACAGGTTTAGGACTGAAAGCTTTCTATGTCTCCTCTCCTGCTGTCTGAGGAAAATCTAGTCAAAATGCAAAATGTGAGACAGCCAATACATACTGTTCAGTGTATGTTTAGCATTTACTTAAATGTCTAGTGCAAGTGAATGTTTTTGTCAAAGGCTCATCCATCACTGGCTGAAAACCTTGTATTTGTAGCTTATGAGCTAAAAAAGGTGTTGTTGATGAAGTGTGGAAGTGTGGCATGGTTAAGTCTAACTTCTGCTGTCAGGTTGGAACGGTCCCTGTGGTGCTTGGAAGGGGGACTTGCTTACAGAATGCTGTGAAGCACAAAGATTTTTGTCGTCTTGCTTTTCTCCCTGTCCTTCGTGTGACCTCTAGGTCTATATAGAGCCTCCCTGCTGAAATAACTGTGAAATACTCTTCCTGCTTTTATTTTCTTTCTCCTACTTCATCTGCTGCTTTTTTAAATCTTGTTTCTGTAATTCGTATTCCCAGGGATATAATTGTTTAGTTGTTTTAGGATTGTAGGATTTTTCTTATGGGATTTACAGATTTTTTTTGTGCCCTTGGTTCCTCTGCTGGTTTTCTGCAGCTCATTATTTTTATCTAGCTACTGTAGGTAATCTTCCACTCTGTCTCAGGAGGCTCTACGCTTTCCCAATTTTAATGTTTCATATGTTTTCTTATCATTTTTCTTTGTAACCTTCTCCTCTTCTAAGTGCCCCCCCCCCCCAAAAAAAAATACAGGGGCATATGTGGCAAGAGGTTATGCATATTTTTAATGATGCTACATGTACTTTATGCTATAACCACTGTGATAATTAGCAAACATTATCTATCATATATCATAGCTTTTGTTAATAATGTGCACATTTATGCAACAAGGTTTCTGATCTGATCATATGCTCTATAAGAGGGATTTTTAGTCTAACTATTATGATGTACTATGATACTTGTGCTTCATAGATTGTGAATCCTGATAATAGGTGAAACACAGGCTATTGAACTGGCCCTCTCACATTGGTTGGTCTGGTTACTTTAATACTCTAGAGTGACATCACTCGGTAAGAAAATTCAGCCAATAGTTTAATCTGCTGAAACCCTTACTCCTCTGCCTCCTCTACATACTGTTGTCTTGGTTTCTGCTTCTTAACTGTAGCCACCTTAAGTCAGTTGGTGAGAAGATATTGTGCACTACTTACTGTTTTAAACAAAAATGATATAAATGGTATAATCTCTAGAAGCCCACATGTTATCATGCCAAACTTTCAGTCCAACAGTCCATAACCCGAAGATATTCAATTGACTATTATATAAAACAGAGAAAAGCAGCAACATTTTCACATTCATATTTTGGGACCTGGAATCACCAAATGCCGGCCATGTTTCTTTGATAAACGACTAAATGATTAATCTATTATCAAAATTGTTGTTGCTTAATTTTCAGTTGATTAACTAATTGATTAATGGACTAATTGTTTCAACATTAATTACGATGACACAACAAATTAGTGACAGGCTTCATTAGCCTGTTAGTCTGCACCATTACCTCAGATGTGAGCCATTCTTCTGTGCTCATCAGGATGTCGTTTTTAGTATAGTTTGGTGTGATATTGTTATGCTATTTGATAGTGTGTCAGTTAGTCCAGTATAGTAGGCCTGTGAGACCATTGTGACATCCCTTTTCTAAGCTGGTATTTGTTTGTAGTATAACAGGTGTGTTAAGAGAGCAAGACTGTTTTAGTTTGCAGGTGTGTAGGTGACAAACCGTAAACACCTAATGGCCATGGGCTGTATAAATGGTTGGTTATGACCTTACTAAAATCTAGACTGTCTATCTCTGTCTGCAAGGTCCTACACACACGCACACACACACACACAGACACACAGAGGAGGAAGACAGAGAGGTTCCCAAGGTACCAGACCTTGAGGAATTGCCTGTCACCACGTTTGTGTGTGCTGAGATGTGGGTGTATGTGTGTGCCAAGGCTCCTGCAGACAGAGACAGAGTTGTATGTGATTTCAGCTGCATACATACAGTAGGTATGTGTCCTTGCCTGTGGTGATATATTTATGTGGAGGTTGCCCCAGCAAGGCCTGAAAATCAAGCAAAATGTGCATCCAGGTGAACCATGCATGGTGGCAGACAAACATACATTTTTCTGTAGTTTTATTGTTTCAAAGTGTAAGTCCCAGATGTAGAATCACACAATTTGAGTTTGACTGTTCTATTTCATGCTAAAGGCTAATTTCTACATACTCAACTAAACCAACTCCAGCTGTGTCTCTGTCAGCCGTAGCTAACAAGCCTAGACTGCCAGCGTGGCCGTGTGGGTAATGTTGCTTTTAGGCATATTATGGAATACATACTATAACTAGATATTTCACTTGCTACTGTTTTAACTGTAGTGAGTCCCCTCGAGCAGAGACTAGGACTGCTGTCCTTGTAGAACATACTCTGTGTTACACAATAGATATTAGTTATTGTTTACTTTTGCACGCCAGTCTAACAAAGTGCTTAAGACCTTTACCTTAAGATAATATTTGGCACAGTCACAGTGACTATGTTCTCCCCACAAAAATATTATACAATAATATCTCCAACGTCCGTTTATGCCGTATATGTTGTCCAATATGCGCTGATATTTTTTTTTAGATAGGCAGCATTGTATGTATATTTGATCATTTTTCTTGATTAAAGTTTAATATATACATGTTTCTTTTGTTCTGTTTTTTATAGACAGTTATTTAGAATGATTAAATTCCCAGTGAAGTTTACTGTTTTATTGCACTGATGTCATTTTATACACTAAAGTTTATTGAACTTTATTGAGTTTGAGTATTGAGTTTATTAAACTGTAAAATATCATGCCTCTATTACATATCTTTGTCACAAAAGTTTGATAAACACATTTGAGGGATAATTGCAAAAATATGTGCGTTTATGTATATATTCTGTATATATAAGATTATCAGCTGATATATTGATATCAAGATTTTTTTACTCCCCAATATTGGTATCAGCCTCAGCCCCAAAAATCCAGTATTGGTTGGGCTCTATGAAATATCATTTTAAGAGTAATGAAACCCTGCCCTTAAGCTTCTCTTCACCTCTGGGTGTCAATGAGTGTTGCTTTGTGCTAGACTAGCTGAGGAGCTCCCGCAGTTAGCTTGCTTACTCTATACCGTGTGTCTGAAATCACTCTATTTTACTCTATAGTGAGCAGTAAATTGACACTTACTAACATACCTGCAAATTATCATCATTTTGCTCATCACTGACAGGTGTAGTATAGCACAACATTGTGGGATTGTTAGCGCAAAGTATCTTTTAGCTCAATTTTGGGAATTTTTGAGGGCACTATATAGTGCATAAATTTCACATTCAGAATTCAGACACTCAAATAAATAACAAATGACCAGTAAATATAGTGCACTATATTGTGAATAGGGAGTAGTCTCTGACACAGTCTTTGAAGAGTGAGCTGAACAAGCCCTCTTTCATTTGGGGCATTTCTGACAGTACTGATAAATAGATTATTGCTAAGATCCATACAGTACATTTTATATTAATGTGATAGTGACTCAAACATTTTTGTGTCTAATTACTCTTTAAACTGTAAATTTGAAATTCACCAAATTCACCCAGCTGCAGTGCAGTGCAGATTGTGACAAAGTGTGTGTGAACCTACAAATGATCACCTTTAGTGTAAATACATCTGAACTAATTTGATCACAGCCTCGCTCTGGGATCTGCTATTAATTCTGCCTTCTCGGCTGACAACCCATCTTGGGCCTGTGGTGTTTCTGGTTTTCCTCCTCTAGCTGACTCTGGCATCACAAACAAATGAAATTTTCTTCAGTTCAATTCAGAGATGTAAATATCCAAACAGTGACTTAAGCCTCACAGCTGCCAGCTGAAATAGATGGACTTTGCCTGAATAAAGCCTATGCCCTAGACTAACTTTAGCTGCGGCTCTGATTCTGCCTGGGACTTGGCACAGTCTTTGCTGGTCAATAAGAGCTACGCAAATCTTGACGTTTTCCTTCCTCCACCCTGCTGGTAGCTGCAATGATATTTATCCCCCTGTTGCTCCTCTGTAGGCTGCCCTTTAGTATGCTGTCATGCTGAGCGCCTGCAGGGAAGACACACACATGTGTCCCATGACGTGATGACTCAGGCTTTAATGCCCTGCCACATGGCTGTCATGCGCAGAGCCCTTCCCCTCCTCCTCAGCCTGTTGGTGTGTGTGTAATATATGCCTATATTTAAGTGCGTATGAGTCTGTTTATGTCCAGCATGTGTGTCTGTGTGTGGAACGTGACTGGCCGAGGGGCTGTTTGTGCTTTTCCGTCTGATTGAAGCAGAATGTGGATTATGTTGTGATGTGAAATGTGGGAGCAGAGGGGGAGGGGCAACAGGGTTGAGACAGACATCTCGGGACTTGAGGGGATGTATGGGGAGGTGGGTGGGCGGGGGTAGTGAGAAGGGAGATACTTTTATGTTTGTCCAGCGCTACGGTACATTGTGTCTGTTTGCTTTAGCATCATCCACAGGGTGGGAGTAGGCAGACTCAGCAGGAGGAATATATGTCTGATCTTTCACAACACCAAAGACTTCTGGAATGGCATCAACATGGTGCAAAGCTGTAAAGATACAAATACCTAAAAGGGCTGCAGATGCGTCCTTGGTTTGTCATTCAGTGCAGCACAACCAGGCCTGAATCCCTGCAGCTATCAGAGACAGGAGGAAAAGCAACAGGAAAGAGTGGAGGGATGAAATCACTGCAGACTGACGAAGTTGCATCTAAGTTTAGAAAAGTGAAGAGGAGGAAGAGAAATTAGATGGATATAAGTGTAAGTGTACTGTAGGAGTGTCTGCATATGGAGTGGAGCCAGAGCAGTCGCAGCCATTCAGCTCTGTGACTCAGAGCCCTGGTGTTATGTGGGTGGGGTTTGAAGAGATTGGAAGGGCAACAATTGGCTCCTGACCCAACTGTAATCAGACAGCTGTCCCAGCAGAAGCCACCAAACGTTGGTTTTTTTCCCGCTGTAAGTGCAGGGCAAATTGTCAGACCCCTACGAGGTGGGAGACACCCACCATTTCTCACCCAGCACACATAGCACTGCAGATCCCCCCCCCCCCATCACCACCAAACCACATATAGTACAGTTCTTTATGCATTTTGCTTCTTTGATTCATAACAAGGACAGCCTCTGAAGGAAAGGACAACCTTGCAGTTTGTGCATCACCGCTTTCATTGCAGTGATGAAGCAGCTAATTTGTTTGATAAGCCAGAAGCCTTTGCCATCTCCCAGACACCAGTGGGAGTGAATGATGAACAGGCAGTGCGAGAGGTCTCAGCTAGCCACGCCACTAGGCCCCCATTAAGCCTCGATTGGGGTCTATTGGCCTGATTTCTCTTCCTGTCTGGTGCTTTGCAACACTTTTGCTCTCACATTAGACACGTGTGTCGATGACTGCTGATAACACGATGAGGGAGGACAACAGTGAACGCATTAACCCCCACTGGCACTGCTGCAGACCTGACAATATTAGCATCCAGAGAGATAATACTCGCCGTTAACTCTTTCACTGACAGTTAAATCACAGACAATAAAGAAGGAATACCTTTCATGTAATTGGCTACACTGTATATGTGACAGAGAGGGCATTTTTGTATTGTCTAATACTAGAATGACACTCCATATTGTTCTCTGTAGGCAGTTCTCATCGTACCGATCAGCAGCTGGCCCTGGTGCTCATTTTTAGAAACTGTTGCTGCAGTGTCATTCATTTTTAATGGCTAAGGCCATTGTAGCAGGCTGCTTTCTGCGTGTGTGTGCATTTACTGTATGTGTGTTTGTACATGTGTGTCCTTTGCGAGTGTTCAGATATGTATGAAGTAGCTTGAGCGGCACGATATGGAGAAAAGCCAGATAAGAAGTGGCTGTGTGTAATGTGTGTGTATGTGTGTGCACGCCTCTGTCAGCATATGTGCACATTTGTTTCCATTTGTGTCTGTTTCCATTTGTGTTTGTACATCGTTTTGTTTGCTAACAGTGATTGGACACTAATGTGATGCGACAGCTTTGGGCCTCAGACACACTCCCCGAATCATTTTGAATAAGACCTGTGGGGCTCAGATTCCCAGAGGTCTCCCTATTAATGCTTCCATGGCTGCGGTGCATCTCTGCAAAATTAATTTGATGCTTTGCCAAAGCTTAAAAAATGGGAATTGTGCAAAATAGAATGGAAAATAAAGTCCTGTTGTGATCCACATGTAACCCAACATTTTCCTGTAGAACCACCATCATTTCATATTTTGTTGTTTTTGCTGTGAACATATTTACCTACTTGATCCTGTTCTACATATGTTGATTTATTTTTTTTTTACATTAATATATTATGAGCAATATACTGCATGCGTACTGGTCAGTTGCTAGTGCAAGAACTTTAGAAACATAACACTAGATGCTCTATCATCTTTGCTGAAGAATCCTCTTCTTAGTTCTTTGAAAGCAGTAAAGTAATCTAACTGCGTGCTGCCATTTTGA
This sequence comes from Thunnus maccoyii, assembly GCF_910596095.1. Classification (NCBI taxonomy): domain Eukaryota; kingdom Metazoa; phylum Chordata; class Actinopteri; order Scombriformes; family Scombridae; genus Thunnus; species Thunnus maccoyii. Next base: position 17,694,711 of record NC_056549.1, on the reverse strand, counting down.
AATACAGTATGACTAGAGAGTCAAAACCATATGATTGGCTGGCACGCCACCATGGCTTTAAGGCACTGCATGTTTTACTGCAGCCTGGCAAGAGTTAATATTTAAAGGCCAAGAACAGAATGTCTTATCTGAAAGTGTATTAACTATATGATCCAACTCTGCAAAGAACGAGAAAACAAACATAGAAGAAAATTGAACATCAGTAATACATGCTCAATACAGTCGCATCTGTATGCCATTTTGGAATTAATGTAGCTACCTCAGCTAATGTGTATTTCAGTTGTATGCTAAAATTGAATGAAGTGCTGGACTTATCCTTCCTGCTTTGTTTTAAGGCAGATAGAGAAATAAAACTGCTACCACTGAAATGTCTACAGCCCTATTGGGGGATTCTTTGATTGATACATTCTGGAAACGGAGCACAAGACAGATCGATGCAGCAAATAAATCTATACATGCACTCACACAGCCCCGTTGCCCTGGTTTCAAAGAACGGTAGCTACAAGTGCCAGGCCGTTAGAAATCCCTTTATTGCCAGTCATGTGTTCCCACTTACCGAGGCCAGCAGCTCACAAGATCGGGTGGAAGGTATATCTTTGTGCGTATACATGCATGTGCGTGTTGAATATCAGCTGTCATGGTTGGGTTACCTAGCAGGCAGTCTTGAAAGAGCAACGGAATAAGAGGGAGGAGGAAATAAGAAGAGAGCGAGATCAGACAGTGAGAAGATAGAGATAAAAATGACAGCGATGGTATGAACGAGAGAGGCGGAGGAGCGACGGAAGGGATTAGCAACAGAGCGAGGAAGACACTCTTCCCTTTTTTTTTTTTTCACTTTCATTCCACTCTTTTCCCCCGTCCTCCACACACTAGAGGCACTTTTTCTGACACACAGCGATGAAACAGAATACATCCTGGCCTGTGTGCCCTCCACACTGCATGGCACATGTCTGTAAACACACACACACACACACACACACATACACACACACACATATCCACAAGCAGGGACAATCCTCTTGACTTATGTAACTGCCTTTGTTGCACTATGCACTCACTCTAGACCCCTCCCCCTGAAGGCCTGTATATGGTGTTTGATGTGATTATGTGCGCGTCTGCCTCTCTTCCACATCCTCGCTCTTCTTTCTTAACCTAACTGTTATAATCCCTGGCACTACAGAAATAAGGTAGCACAAAAACACGTACTGTACACACTTTTAAATTGCACAGATGGACGTGTGAGTCATCAGATCGTTGTTTAATTAAGTGCAAAGTGTGTTTGTCTCTGTGAATGTGTTTTTTTTTTCTTTTTTTATTAATCCCGTCATTTAGGCAGAATGTCTTCCTTACCTGAGCCCTCAGTTACTTAATCCAATCTAATGCATGACCTGCATTAATCCACAGCCCCTCTGTTTCTCTGCTATCCAGCTCTTGTCTGCTCTCCTGTCATATTGCTTTGTATGTATCCATGCAGCCAGTCAGTTGAAATACTTTTCATCATTACAACACAATAGTCTGATAATCCTACTTTACAGACTTTTTTTGTTATGCAATATCTAAGGGAGATGTACTGTGTTTAATACAACTGCAAGTAATAAAAGTACAGGGTACCAGCTTACGATCAGCAACGATTATTTCGATAAATCTGTTGATTATTTTCAATTAATCGATTAGTTGTTTGGTCCATAAAATGTCAGAAAATGGTCAAAAATGTTGATCACTGTTTCCCAAAGCCCAATGTGATGTCTTCAAATGTCTAGTGTTATCCAGACCAACAGTCCACAACCCAAAGATATTCAGTTTACTGTCACAGAGGACTAAAGAAACCAGAAAATAATTGCATTTTAGAAGCTGGAATCAGAAAATTTGGAAATTGTCTTCTTAAAAAAATGACTCAACGATTAATCAATTACCAAAATAGTAGCAAATTAATTGAATAGTTGGCAACTAATCAATTATTCAACTGATTGTTGCAGCTCTAGTATAAGTAATATATGTTGGTTCATCCGTCCATCCATTTTTAAGCCACTTGTCCTGGTCAGGTTTTTGATTCTAATACATTTACCAAAGTTCTTTTGGCTGACTCAAGGTGTGGCCTAAAGACGGGAAAATCTAGAAGTTTGTCCAACAGGTTCAGAGCAAAAACTGAATTGCCATCAAATCTGACACAGATATATTTATGATCCTCAGACAATAATTTGCAATGATTTTAGACTTCATATCCCACAGGGAAGAAAGCGATTTGATTGAAAAATCAACCCTTAACCTTCCATTTAGTATGTTATTTGTCTTCTTACTTTTGTGTCTCTGAGAATAGGAAGTCATCAATATGAAGTTCATTCTGTCTAACACTTTTTGTATTTTATACTTTACAATGACAAGGACAGGGTTTTTTTTGGTGCATTTTCTCCATTTTTAGATTAGAATACAGTGGCATTTGATCTGCTTAGCACAAACATGTTTTATTTCCTTGTCTCTTTTGTCATACCCTGCCTGTTAAATGTTTTCAAGAGCTCTGAAACATGTCTGTCTGAAACCCGAAGATGACCGAAATTTTCAGAACAGCACCACAGAGCAGTCTTGCTCAAGGACACTTCCAGTTGAAGGACAGCCGCCCTACTGACTTTGCCACCCCGCTGCCCTCCGTGTGCGCGTGAGTGTCAGAGATCAGGGTAGAGGGAAAAAACCAGATGCTTAAAAAGCTGCAACACAGCAGTGCCTCTACATGTGTGTGAGTGTGTATATTTGTGTGTGCATGCTAGTTCACTGGAAGCCTCTAGTTCAGTGCTGGGGATACTTGGCCTTCTGTTTTGCATTAATCAAAGAGCAAAGGACAGCACTCCAATTAATATTTTATATGCTGCATGACACTTTTGGCAAGATGCCCTTCTCCAGCCTGCTACTGGCAAAGTGACAACCATACAATGTACCAGCAGTGTGTCTAATTAGTATTAAAGCAGACACAACAGAGTTCATGCCAGCAGGGAGTGCTGTATAGATAACTCGATCCATCAATCTGAATAAATCTATAGATACTAGTATTGTAGGTCTGTACACTCATCTCAGTGTTAAGCTGTAGTGTTATTTCTTCATTTATTTAATCAGGAATGTTCATACATACATTTAATGTATTTTTTCTGATTATTGTGGCTGTTTTCTGGGTGAGACTGTCTTAAGCTTACCTTTCATTTGACCTTTCTAATGATTCTGTGCGTTTATGTTTCGTGAGTAACATGCTTTAGATGACGCAGAATCAGTCTTTTCAGTCAATTCTGCGTCGACCAGTTCTAGAAAGATACACTCTATCCCACTCCCTCCCTCTTCTGCCATTTCTGTGTAATGATTTTTCGTTTAACAGTCGATTTCTTACACACACGAACCAGTTCCTGAGGTGTGAGTATACAGTCAGTCAAGTGTTACTGCACGGCTGGCAATATACTGACTCTTGCTGCGCTGGCACCTTATAGGTACCTGTCCTTGAAATCAGGGCCTGGCTCTGCACTGGTTGGCACACTGAAACATATTAGAGGCCAAGAGTAGCTAATCTCCCGTGGTCCTACCTTTGAAAAGATTTGTTTGATATCAGTGCCAGAGGGTGCATGAGTGTGTTTATTGCGGGAGGGAGGAGGGAACAAGGGAGCATGCACACACACAAACATACAGCAGCACACTTTGCTTTGTGATAGTGTTGGGAATATGGTGTGGATAGCTTCAGGAACAGGCTTTATGGTTGTGTTGTACACCTGCCGATGTACAGTACAGCACACTGTTCTAATTAGATTAACGGTGTAAGTGTTTGATGAGAAAGCTCCTCAGTGCGGACGCATTTCATTGCCTTTGGAGCTTGTATTAGTACAGAGACACATGATCTCACAGTGAATGTGTTAAAGGTTAATTTGGCATTAAGTTACATTCTAATAAAACATTTTCCTCCCAACGACTTTGAGAGGGTAATACATAAAGCCCTCTAAATGCATATGCTGGCTCCCATTCGCCACATCCATTATTCATAGACAGGAGGAAATCCAGTTGCAAACTTAGTCCTTCAGTTGCTTGTGTCTTTCTCTCCATCTCTCTTTCCCACTTTTCTCTCTGAATATAGCTAAACCATGCTTCTCCTTAAATTATTCTCCCCCTTGTCATTTTAAATGTTCACTTGGGTTTTGTCTTTGAAATGCAATGCTTGTTATTTTTCTCCATTTTTTCAGGTCCCCCCCCCCCCAGCCTTATGGTGTCTTTTCTCCTAGTCCTCAAATCTCTCGCTCATGTAACACAGACATTGATCGTAATTGGGTGGAGGATGAGAGCCTTGCAAGTCAGAGAAAATTATTACGTTAGTATTTTATATATATTTACATGCATCCTGCATGCATTTCATCTGGATCTGATCTGTCTTTTAAATGCCTCCGCACTCTCCTCTTTCCAAATCCACCATATCCAATCAGGAGTGTGTATCATTACAAAACATTATGTTTACATGCTGGAATTGATCAGATGTCAAGGTGAGTTTTGTACCTGTTCCTCTTCCTGGCCCATGCTGGCAATAGATACCCCATTGTTTGGACTATCTGATAGTCTGTTTATGGATTGAACACTCTGTTTTCATAGCGAGCATGTTCAATATGTGCAGTCCAATGATAACAGTGAGCTGAATGTGGTAGGCGAGAAAGAGGAATGAGCTATGTGTGCAAAGGAATTACAGATATCCCTTTAGAGACCTGGAGGTGACATTGTTCATTTCACATCAATATCATAGACTTCACTGGTTATATAAGAAATCAGAAGTATATATTCAAAGAAAAGCACTGCCAGTCCAAAAATAAACTTAGAAATGCTTTTCCATTCAGACTACAGTGTTGAGATTAACATAATTATTCATTATCATATTAATGAGGTACATGAAGTTTTTGTTGCTGTCAAAGAGATATTTTAAACCATTGTGCAGTATGGTGAGTAGTTGTAATTATGAGTTAACTAAGAGTGCAATTATTGGTATTATATGATTTTTTTAGAAAACATAACCAGATACCAAGATTAATGATTCACTATTCAAATTAAGTGGGTATTCTTAATAGTCATTTTTTGATTATTTTTACCCTAAAATGAAATTAAAGCTGCCATTATCGATATCAATATTATATTATATTTAAAATATGTTAGTGTCAATATTTTTTATATGAACAATTCATCAAATAAGTACATGTATATTAAAAGTGTTGCTTGTAGGGACAAACCCACAAAGAATTGTCACCTGACTTAGCAGCGTCCATCAGCTCTCTGGATCTTTACCTTTATAGTGTCTTTCAGCTCATTGTTTTGGTTTTTCAGGCAACTTGTTTTGTTTCACTCTCACTGCTCTCATCAGGCATTTTAGCCATAGCAGGGTGTTTTCAATGAAAAAGCTCTAAAAAACCCACTATATGCTACCTGCCTAGTACTAAACGGCACACACAGATCGTCAGTATTTGTTATAGAGCCCTGTTTAACATGTAAGTTAAGTTTCAACATCAGCGCAGACTCTCAGTTCTACCACAAAAGATATTTAGTTGACTCGCTTTTTCTTTGACTCCCCAATTCTCATTCGTAACAGATGATGTATATCGAACATTAGACCATAGAGAGCAGGAGAACTAAAAGGTATAAAGTTCAGGTGGGATTTAATCTGAGGCCAGCAGGTGAACTGACTGTCCTTTGCTACATGATAGATGATCGCTGTTATTGTTTCCAGCACAGTACCAGTGTGTCTTGTTGTGTTATCATCTTGTGCAGTTCTTTCCTCTTCAGGCTGACAGACGCATTCATAGCTTTACTGCTGCTGCAAATGTAAGATTCACCAGGCGTTGTAGAAGTTTGAAACTACAGCAAAGTTAGAAATCACAGAGGGCAGATTTGATGTAGACTGCAGAATGAATCGAGAGTTTCTGCTTATATCAGTTCAGAGTTCATGCTGTAATTGGCCAAGTGGGGTTCAGAGCGCCAGTGTGTTAGTAGCAGACGGAATCGGTGTCCTTGCACTCTGTGCCGGGCCGGGACTCATGTTTAATACATACTCACCGTGTACCCAGCTGATTATGTGCGCTGTGTGAGATGGCAGTGAACAAAGTGCACACAACCAGTGTCCAAATAGATAATTTACTTCAATTTGGTATTAAAATGACTCCCCTAGTTTCCTGTGAAAAGGTAGCACCAGCGCTAATGCATACATTGCTACTTCTAAATGCATACATGCAAACATTTTAATGCTCGACTTCAGAATCAGAACAGGTCACGACAACTTGCCACTTTTAAACTGAAATTGCAGCCACTTGTCACTTGCAGAGACGTTGTTGTGGCTTCCTGTTGTGTTTAACACCATCAGTTGTTTGAATATGATCCTTTAACTGGCTGCATGTTGCTATCACAACAGCAGATTTCTGTTAAACCGCTGCCTTTCACACTTGCGTAAAGAGTATTAGACTATTAAACAGTTGGACAGTTGCAGTAGCTAGAAATCACACGTCTGTCCTGTGTTAGGCTAAATCCAAGATGTTGCAGGGTACAGAAATTTGTCCAGGTTTGACGTACAAGCAGCATATTCATGTATCTTAGTTTCCTATTCATGCAGTATCTTTACCTCTCTGGAGAGTTCATTCTCTTCTCGCTCTTTCTCTTTCCTCCTCCTGTCTCTTTCTATTTCACCTCTTCCTCCCCTTTTTTTCCCTCTACATCTCTCATTTTCTCTCCTATACTATGCATGCTTTTGTAGACGGGTTTGGCCACAAGCTGTTCTGCTGACTCAACACTTGTTCCCTTATAGTTTACCCCTTTACTCCCTCCCGCTTCCCTCCTATCTCGTCCCCGCTCCCTCCCTTCCTCTATCCCGCCTTCGATCCCTACAGCCAGTGAATTTCCAAACCTCTTTCCCCCGCTTTTATTCCGTTCCTTCTCCCTCCCTCCCTCCCCCCCCTCCCTCTGTCTCATCTCTTTTCAGATATTTGCCTTCGAGTGGCCGTACAGTAGCTCAGTGCTGAGTTGTCCTGCTAAAATTAGATGATGTCCTGGGTTGTTAACACCCTACTACTAGGCAGAATTGGCAACACTCCAAGAATCAACAATCCACATTATCACTACAGCGTGTGGGGGGGTTTACAATTTTTACTGTGCAACACCACTGTGCCCGCTTTTGCTGGATCAAGCCCAGACTAATTCATAGACAATATTTCTTAGTAGAGTTGTGATTCTAGTACAACTGGCCACATAGCCCTTTGTGTTTCAGCATTGTTTCACTGTCATCTTCATAGGTCAGTGAGGAAAGATTTCAAGAGGATGGTGTCTAGTTAAGTTTTGTGTAATAATTTCTTTGCAGTGAATTAATCCAAATAAGCATGTATCTAACCTTAGCTGCTCTAATATTGTTATCTTGCACAGTGCAGTACAGATTCCATATGCATCTTTCTACTCCTAATCAGCCCTCTACCTGCAAACTCAGAACATGTCTTGTTGCTAGTTGAATGTGGATTACTGCGATGTTGAACTGTGCACCTCAGCAAATGGCTATTGTCAAGTATGTCACCTAGATGAATCTTAGGGACAGGGGCTATAATAGCTGTGGGGGTTGTATGTGTGTGTTTTTGTATACGTCTGTGTATGTGCATCGCAATGCTTTCCAAGGTGAGAGCGAGAGAAGCTGAGGCAGCGACAAATACTCAGCAGCCCCATCGCAGTTTAATTGTTTGCCTGCATAATAAATCAAATGTGTCAAGGGAGATTATTTATACAAGGACTGTGTTAAACAAATGAATTACCAGTTTTGCTCAACTCTGGGTTTTTCTTGTTGTGTGTAGCTGTGTGTGTCACTGCCCGCGCCTGCCTGCGTGTCTTTTTTTCCATGTGTGACTCGGATATTCATGAGGGAGCGTGAATCTCATAGCCTCCTTGCCTTCTCTCTGTCACTGATGTATATGGTGCTACCTGAATGATCTAGCAGAGGGAGGGGAAAGGAAAACAAATTAACAGAAATAAGTTGTACTGTACTGCCCCTTTAGAGCTCCAGTGTGTAAATCTCTAAAGCTCACAGGGTGAAGACTTGTGTCCAGAGAGCTTTTTAGCTTGCAGTGTGCACCAGCACCTTGGTGGGATACTGTAGTCCTTGTTCCTGCTGTTGCTAAGCGACAGCTGCAAACCTGCACATTTTTGCTCAAGTTGAGATGTTTTCAGATATCACTGACCGGTTTGCTGCCGGCCCCCTCTGTCCAGAGCATGTTTTTTTTTTTTTTCATCTGAACGAAGAAAACCATGTCAGCATTGTAAAGAGAGGTCCCTGGTGGACACCCAGGATATGCCTCCATTCCTACTGCTGTAAAAACAGAAACAAAATGTATAACAGTGTTAACCTGAAGTAGGAACACCTCTGGAAAAACTTCCAAACACAGGTTTCGTGGCAAACTCTGTATGGAGGCTGGAATGTGTCAAAAATAATTGGTTAATTAAGTGTTACATTAAAAGCATTTACAGCGTTGTTTTTGCTTTAAATGATGCACTTCAAAAAGCTATTATTATAAAAGTAATAAAGAGATCATCACATGTGCCAAGTCAGGGTGGAGTGACAAAAACGGCTGACTAAAGGAAGGTCGCGCTAAGTGCCTGGTTAATAGCTGAGTGCTGGCCACAGTGCAGGGCTGGATCATGGCCTGGAGGAATGGAGATGTAATGTAGTTCCCTCAGCAGCCTTTAAATTTGATGTAAACAGCCGCAGGCAACCAGAGGGAGGGCAGGAGATGGGTGACATGGGAGCATTGAGGCAGGTTGAGGTCAAGGTGGACCGCATCATTATGGATGATTTGTAGGATATCACCTCCAAATGGAAGCTGAGTAATGTGTGGACGGGCAGCTCAGCAGACTTTGTGGCTGTGGTGGGGGTCTTTGCAAGATTGTTGTTTCTCTCAGCTTATTACTATGTTGTTTCTCTGTGTTTTTTTTTTGCTGTGAAGGCATTCTTATTCTCCTATGTCTCACTCTTATCTGCCTCCTTTTTTTCATTTTTGTCTTCCCTTCTCTGCCTCCCTTCTGTTTCTTCTGTTTTCTGCCTCCCAGCTTTCACTGCCTCATTGCCGTCTCTGGGTCCAGTGCAGAGCAGGCTGTGCCCTGTGGCCCCGCCTCCCTCCCTGGCAGGGTGATGTATGAGTGGCTAGCTTTGACGTCACTTCAGGCCCAACGTCATAGCAACTCAGTGCTCCCAGGCTCGCTCTTTCTGGTGCTTTCTCTCAGCGCCTCTCCCTTATTCTCCTATCCTCCATTAATCACCACTCTCTTTTCTTTCTCTTTCACTGTCTACTCCTTTGTGATATCTCCTCTGTTTTCCTATTTCCCCTTCTCCACATCCATTTCTTTATCTTGTCGATCATTTTTCATCGCTCTAGCTCATGTTAAGACATAATCTTGCCTTTCTTTTTTTTTGTCCGCCCTGCGTCTTGTTCTGTTGATTTCTGCAGCTTTCTGTTTTCGTCTAAAGCTGCATCCTCCCCGTTATTTTTCAATTAATTCCACACACGGACACACAAATATACAGAGTCATGAGATGTTTGAGGTAAGCAGACAAAGCAGCAAGCCAACCACTCTCTCATGTGAAATACAGGCTCATCCCTATTCAATTACACTTATCAAGATCAACTCTATTCCTGGATAACGTGGTTTCATAAAACCTGCAGTCTGCTTCCCGCTGCACCCAGCCAATTCTCTCTATGACAACTTTGCTTTGCCAGATACCCGGTGACTCACCTTTTATTTGTCACAAAAGTTGCCCATGGCTTTTGTCAAAAATAAATACAAGAGGAGCAATATAAAAGTGAATTATCAGTCAACTTTGACTTCCAGAATAGCTTGGGAAAATTTCATTGGACTTGACAAGACACGGAGCTGACCCACTTTCTGCTTTCGCTCTCTGTCTTCCTCTCTCTTCCTGTCTTCCTTGTCTCACTCCTATCGCTGCCTGCGGTCAGTCTGTCCACTTTTGGCATCGGTGCAGTGTGGAGAGAAGGGGCGCAGATAGACACCTCGCTCGGTTGAAATGGAATGAGGAATGCTCTTGTCAGCAGCGGTGACACATCTCCTACTGAGCCTGTCCCGTGTGGATGGAACAGAGGCACCTCGGAGTAACTTTGGGTCATGTTTGTTAAAATACTGGAGGAAAATGTGACTATGGCATCTGAGATATCCAGGAACTTTTCTTGTAAAGCAACGCATGTCATTTTAAGATTCAGGAACCAGTCATGTGTGGAATTTTTAAGGGTTTATTTTGCTGGCATCTGTTGTCCTAAGGAGACATTGATGTAGCCCTTTTTTCAGCATTTTGATATGACTCATCAATCACAGAGCGGCCAATAATGTGACACATTTCTGTTCTTATTACCATCTTCCTATTTTTATACCAAACAAAACGCTGTTGTAGTTGAATAACATGACAACCCAAAATTCATCTTTTCGTACCAGGGGATTTTTCCAGGTGTACAAAAATGTTTTCCCCTAAAGAAATATTGTGGGTAAAAGGCAATTATCTACTTGAATCAAATGCACAGTTAGTTTAGTTCAAGCATCACAAAAAAGAATGGTTGTGTTCATTATACAAACTCTGAGTTGTCTACTTCCTTTCTTTCTGTAATATCGTAAAATATATTGTCAGTGTTGTTATACCTTGTCGAAAGCCATTGATATGAAAACAGAAATTGAAATTATGTTATTTCCCACACTGGCGTGAAATTGAGGCAAAGACATACTGCCAGGGGAAACATGTATTTTATAGGAAACACACTTTGACACAACAATGGTAAACAGTTACTCAGTGCCGGGGGTTTACAAAAACAAATGTAAACGCTTTCATGCACTGGGTATAGATTGAATTACCACCAGATATTGAGAGCAGCAGAAAGGGCATTCAAATAAAAAAAAAACCAACAAAACCCTGACAAACCTGCAGTATTGCTTTTAAGATGGAGTGGTCCTTTTTCTTGTAACACTTTATTATAATAATCATTTTAAACCTTTAATTAACGATTGAACTAATCATTTACAAAACATTTATGTACATTTGCAATAAATAATTTGCTTTGTCAAACTATTAGATGTACTAATTTACATCTTGTGTTAACAGTTGTTCAATAGTTATGTGAATACAACATTTACAAATGGTTAACAAACGACGTTTGACATTATTTGTTGATTAAACTATAAATCATTCATTTATATTAGCTTTGATAGTCAGATTAACTCAATCAATGTGAATTGTTATGCTAAGCCCTCCTACGTGCTACTACTAATCTGTGACAAAAACTTTGGTTAAGGTTGTCCACCATTAAATTAAACTTTTAAAAGACATTTGTACTACTGAATAGTTTACCCTCAGGGTCTGCAAAAACCTCTGTTTGACAAAGCTTAATTAAACGTAAAAGAAAAATGATCATGGTAGTTAGTATAACACTCTTTAAAGCATTTAGAAATGTTTTATTCCAGTGCACATGAACTTATAATAGTTTATATCTATGTGCAAGTGTCACTTGACTCATTTACAATACATGCAAAGAGCCTAATATAGAGCAGACGTTGTTTGCATCAGCTGTTACTAAGGTTTAGACTTAGCTTAGTTCTAAGATGTGTTTAGTAAGTGGAGATTTACACATAGTCAAATTAAAACCAGTTGCACCACACACACTATATCTTATGTAGAGATTAGTTGTGACTGAATATTTACACCCAGTAACTGCCAGCTGTTACTATTACATTGCTAATGGATCCAACCGACAAAACTAGCGTTAGCTTGCTAATATATGACCCCTTTAGATTGAAGACTAAACAAGGTAATATGCAATCTGGTCAACTCATCTGACCTGATGCCATTAAAATGGTGTTTAATGATAGTGTAAACTGAGACATATGTTCTATTACTTTCCACAAAAATCACACAATATGCCTCAAATTACAAAACTTTATGCCACTAACATTAGATTAGAATGACCAGATAATGTTGGCTACGTTGAGTAATTGGATATGACTATTTACATGGTTGATTGCTTCTGATTAAAGGGCACTACAGATGTTTACCTACCAACTGATTTATACATTACTTAAGTCTTTATTAAGTTTTAATGGTGACCTGATTTTGTAAATTACTGGTTTGAAATTAGCTAGTAGTTACTAAGAATTTAGGAGTAACTTTACATACATACTTATGTGATGAATTCACAAATAGCTAGTGCAGCCCAGTGTAGGGGTATACAACAACTAAGTTTCTTGTGGTAGAATTTAGTCCATGGCCAAATTCTTTGCACACTGCTTCATGCATTGAAGCGTCTCCCATTGGATTCAATGTCTTGTTGTGGCCTGCTGCATTTTTATGATATTTATTATGGCAACATTCACTTAAAACGCATGAACAAAAGTCAGCGTCTCCTTCTTTGATGGTTTGAATTTCTTTTGCAGGATTGTTTTGTATGATCACGTCTGTGTCAGTGTGTGTATGTGCGCTTCATGATAATGTGCTTGTGGGATGGCTGCCTCTTCAGAGGGAAGGCAATGTGAGCAGTTTGAAAAGCACAACCTTAAATCTTTTTCTCTCTCTTTCTGCGGCTGTGGAAGATTTGGTTGCCAGGCAACATTAGGGAAGAGTTTTCAATTAAGTCACTTTGGGTTAGATGGACTGTACTGTCACTGGGTCTAAACCATCCTAACTAATGCCACATGGGCACTACTACATGTATGAAGGTTACACATAAAGAGATGCTCTATTACTTACTATGCAAAGACACACACTTCTCTAAATGCTCTACGATAAACAAAATATATTGGAAATATGGGATGGTTTTTGTGAATGGTGAACATTTATTGCCCATGAAAAATTAGGCATAAGAGAAAACATTTTTGCCTTTTATTGAGAGTAGCTAGTAACAGTAGCATTGCTGCGTTTTTGTTCACCAAGTTTAGTTAACTCTTTCCTCAATTTAGGGAGCAATGTCTCCATCATTTATGTAGACAAATAGCCAGCTTCATCGGTTGCCTTCATGTACAATCAGTAATTAAATAAACAACTGAATATTTTAACGTTATAGACTGTTTCCCATGTTTTGGCAAACAGCAATGACCCTTGGCACCATCTTCTTTCTCATCACTTTTCCTCTTCTGAGCATGGAAATGATATTAAAAAAAACACACCCACACAATTGAAGCTTTTTGGTGTACCATGCATTATGATCCTCATTAAATGAGTTGATCTAAGCTTGCCCTCTGTACATGCACATTTGACCTACATGGATGTCAGTGTCCCTCTCTAAGTCTGTGACAGTTTAGCCAGCAGCAATACCCTCCAGGATAATGGCCATACTAGGTCAAGTGGAGAGAGCATTGGGGTCCACTGGTTGCGACAGCGATTTGGTGCACGCTGATGAGCTTTTTGGCCTCTGTCTTACAGTCAGACCACTTGATTTTAAATTTCTTCCAATGTGCAACACTCTAAACTCTGAACGTTCAGTGCAGCTGTGACCTTCTGTCACTTTACATATGTCATTTTGTTTGAGAAGCCACCGCTAAGACCTCCAAGCACCATCACCACTTTTATTTTTTGAACATCTTCTATTATGATTCCTTTGTCACAGTTGGTGAAGTTGCTCTTTTTTTGAATTCCCCTTTTCAGTGGCAAGATGAGTGACAGGATGTTATGGAACTGTTTCTGAAACCATGAATGGGCCACTACTGTGGACACAATAATGTTTATCAGGTAATACTGTTTATGCACAATCCCTACAGTTTCACCCTGATGATTTATTATGAAAAATGGTTCTGTATGTGATCTTCGATAAATGAGAGGAAAAATGTAGGTATGGAGAAGATATCTACCGTAATAATTGCAAGTTTATGCATGTTTATACCTTTTGCTTTCTCTCTACTTTTTATTTATATATTTATCTCAAGAGTCAGTATGTAAGGTTTGTATGGACCACATTTCAGTACTATACTCAGCATTTTTTTTATTTTAGATGGGTGGGGTTCCAGTAGGTTAGTAAAGGGTGGTAAAGTGGTATCCATGAGGCCTGCCCTTTACCAGATTTACTCTGCTATCTACACTTTAGATCATAGGTAGTGTGTGTTTAGGGGAAGGTTATACCTCTATTACGTTCTAAAGTGGAGTGAGACAGATCTTGGGGGTTTTCTGAGGCTCAGATGGGCGGCTGGGGAACATAATGTGATTCAAGCTATAAAGGCTAAGCTCTCCGCATGTGTGTCACTGCAGACTCAAAAGTCAAATAGGGAAAGGTACTGGTTATGCTTACTGGCCGAAATCCAGTGGAGCTGGTGGATTTCTTCTTGTCAGGGCATCAGTGACTGAGATTTGAAGGCTGGACAGGAGGGGGAGGGCATAGCTTAATCCACTTGAAGAGTCAAGGGGAAGCTTGTCAGGCACTGCAGAGGCTACTATACCACACTGATATCTGATTGGAGGGTAACTACCATGTGCTCTCTGAAAGCTGGGGGTTTATGACTGACCATCAGCTCTTCCTGATAAATCTGGTTGGATTTAGGTCTATAAATCTCTCTGACTTTTACATTTTGGTCCTAAGAATCAAAGCTTTAATAGATCATTTAGCACTTAAAGCCTCTGGAAATTTGGCTTGAAATAGTAAAAATGCATACATGATATCAAAGATGAATGTCTCATTAAGCATCCACAAAAATCTGAGTGAAAATAAATGTTCATTGCTATCAGCAGACCTAGTTCAAAAAACAGCTAATTTTGCTGTTTAGACCTTTTCTCACGACTATGTAGGCATGGCAGATCAAGTTTTGATTGACACCTACACCGGCTACTGGTTGCTGGCTAACTTCTGTAGCTAATGACTGGATTTCAGTGGTGCAGAGCCACATTTCTAACTCACTGAGCCTCACCCTCAACATGTTAGATATACTACATTATTAAATGTACCATTATCACTAAAGGAGGCAGGGGAATGGCAAAATATAAGACACCCCAAGCAAGAGCGAGCAGGAGAGTGAGAGGAAGAGAGAGAAACTGTTGCTAACTGCTAAGCTATAGTTACTAGCAAATCTGAAAAGCGTGTTAACAACTGTGTGATTAGCGAGAAAGTCGCTGAGGTGTAAGCTAAGGGTGCCTGAGCAGAAATAGTGTAAGTTTAAATGTTCAGTAGGTAATTAGCAGCAGTAATGAAGAATATAGCAAAACTAACTGGGTTGAGATACAGAAACGCTACCAATGACACAGAAACTTTGGCAACTGAAATTGAGACAATTTTCTTACCACAGCACGTCACTTTATGATTGGTTTGCAGAATTTATTGCATAATTTTCATAATAAATGTCCGAGCATAACCACGCTCAATTCAAACCCAATATCAGGAGAGTTCACAAAAACCTAAATGACAATATTTTGAATTTGGATTGAAACTAATTTCTAATACTTTTTAGATGCTTATTATTATGTACATAAGATGCTAAATTGCATAGTTAGAATGCTATTATGGATTTGGGTTTCCAGTGGCTTTAAAGAGTGAATTACAATACTGATTATATATTCATGATTGAGACTACTATACACCATACGATAGAATAACCTGCTGTGACTGTTTTTACATTGTAAACGAGCTGTAAACACAACTGTTAGCTGTTTGCTGCTTGTTAGCAAACAGTTGCCTATTTACACATCTAGCAGATACAGAGCAACGTTAGCATTCCTCCTTCATGAATCTAAGCTCAGTTTTGCTCTCCACCAACCCCTAAGGAAAATATGTAGCTTTTTTAGCTGCTAAATGCACCACTATGTTCACCAGCTAGCTGTTAGCTTTGTCTGTCTGCCATTTGGTGCTGGGCAGGTGGTGTATAGTGGGCGTTATTTTTGCTTAAAATAGCTTCCTGCCACGTCTGAAAAGGACACTGATGAAAGAGGTGAGAGTGAACAACAACAGCAACATTGCGGGGTGTAAAATGACAATAATTAGCTGAAAGATGCTAAAACATTTCATAGAGGTTAGGGTAACTGCAGTTAGTTATCTACGAGCGTCAAATTTACACATTATCATCTGATCCATTGTTGATATTAAATATTGATTATAGCAGCATGAAGCACAACCCTGACCGTATTTTCACACAGCACCTTCTTATCAAATATAACTACAGTATGAATGACATACCAGCCCAAATTGAGATTGGACCAACTGAGCAAATTGAAGAACAAGGGATGAACATATATTTATATTGTTTTTGTTTAGTCATAAACACCACTCCAAAGGAAAAATGGATGTACAAAATATGTTCCAGGCTTCTGGCTGAGGAGAAACAAGGTGTGTGGCGCTGGATCTGTTCATGTGGTGGCTTTATTCATTGGGATGGTCACAACACACCTCAGGAATGATTACATGCATTACAGCTTAATAAATTACACTGGAGCTGAAGGCGCAGTTTGCTCTGTGGGAGAGGAGGACTTGATTATTGCTGTGTGAATTAGATTTTTAGGTGGAGGCTCTGTTGTTGCTATCATTGTCATTAGTAACATGTGATGGTGTTTTTCCTCTGCTTAATGGTTAATTGGAGGAACAGCTCTCTCCTTCTGGATTTGTCATTCCTCCTGTTTTCTGTGTGTGCATGTATGTAGATGCATGAAAGATCCTCTTACACATGTTTGATCTATCTGTATTAATACGTAGCTGCATGTCTCAAACTGTGTTTTAGTTGGATAGCTCTGCAGGTAATTTACAGTAGCTGATCACATGCAGAAAACACCCCCCCCCCATTTTTACACACACACACACACACACACCCATACCCACACGCACACACTAATGATGAGCAATAGTGTCGTCCCCAGGGTTTTACACCTCTATGTGCCCCCTGCATGAAAAATTGACACCCCCCACCTTAGCCCTCAGAGTCATGGAAAGAATGAATGGATATAATCAGTAAGCTAACCCATTCATTCTCCCCAGGAAGAGAAGCTCGTTAGTCTCTGACAGTCCCTTCTCCTTTCCTTCTTTCTCTCTTTTTCCAGCCTCCATCCTTCCACTCCTCCTCTGCTCTGTTTTCTCTCTCCTCTGCATCTTTCATCAGAGTTGTCGATCCCCCCCCCCCCCCCGCTATTATTTTCTCATCTGCTCTCGTAATATCCACCTCTTCTCTGCTGATTCACTTTCTGCATATTTGAATATCTGAATTTCCCCCCTCCTCCTTCCATTTTCTCCTCCTCAGCGCCTGTCCTGGTACAGTTCTGTTCCTTCTCTGCAGTATTGCCGATCCCCCCTGTTTCATTTTGAATTTTTATATTTATTCCTCTTTTTTTTGTGTAACATATCACCATTTCTGTATAACTGCAATAATCTACTACTTGATTCAGTATTTCCAAGTAATTATGAACACCTAAATTATATATTGTTTGGTAACTGGCTCCTGAGTGCCTTTGTATGAACATATTCTCTTAAAATGTAAAAGTGAGCCTCAAGGTGTATAATTGTAGGGCATATAATGAGGTGTTGAATAATTACAACATTTTCAAGATAGGAATATGATTCACATGTATGTGGGGAGTCAGAAATGGTAAAATCCTTAAATGTTAAGATCTTAACTTGTAGATGATGAATATGTTCAAGCTCTGTTGGTAGACCATAAAAAATGTCACTGTGGATGTTCCATTTTCCCTCTCAGCAGGTAACCATGTAGCAGAAGTCATGACCTTTGAATCGGGTATAGCAAAGAGCAAATGACCTTCAAATGGTGTGACACTTGTTCCAGGCAGCCATATTTGGAAAAAAAGACACCTCACACAGCCACAGTACATACTGGACCACATACACAAACAAAAACGCACACTAGTGGTTTGGTGATAAATTCCTCAGCTGTAATGTACGTTCCTTGACTAAAAACCTTTCAGGTTTGGTCGTCCAGGTGTGGAGTGTTACTGTCAGCATGAGAGTGGAGCGGCTGTCATCCAGCTACAGTTTCTCATCAACGAGGTAGGTAACAAAAACATGAGAAACAATGAACAGTCATCAATCACATTGCTGAATTACTCCAGTTAAGTGTCTTTACTCACCAATAAGACCAGTGCTGTCATACTGAGACAGATAAATCTGTGGGTAATAACATTATTTAAAAAAAATGTATATTGCTGTCCTGCCCAATATTCCACCAGTCATTTAATAAGACTTAGGGGCTGAATCATGAATGTTCATCCCTGGTAATCGTATTTCACCCCTTAAAATGTACTACAAGTAGTTTGCTGTTGTCGGGAAGGGTGAACGGATGATCATATTGGTGGTGTGAAAATAACTTACCCCCCATATCTGCTTACCTCTCTCCACTCTTTCCAAGTAATAACACAGTTAGCTTTACTCTTCCTTGCATGGTCCTAAAGAGCAGAATCAGTCACATGATCAAATTTCCCTGACATCAGTAGGACTGGGTATCGAGCCTAAATACGTTTTGGGTACTGACTGTGTCTGTTGCAAAGTATTGAAAACTGCCAAGTATCAAAAGTTGGAACTGAAAGCCTGTTTACTTTTCCTTCTTTTAATCAGATATCGCTGCATCTAATCAGAAAACCAGGAATATTTGCTAATTCTAGACAACATTTTATGGCTGCTGGCAGGGCTTTGATATTGACATTTTTGCTTACCAGCCACTGTGGCTAGCGGTTTTCCAAAGCTACTGGACACTCAGCATTTTCACTAGCCACAATTATTTGTTTGGAAATTATGTTTTATTTGACTAAAGTTGGCTATGGTGTGCTACAATT
Organism: Thunnus maccoyii; assembly: GCF_910596095.1. Classification (NCBI taxonomy): domain Eukaryota; kingdom Metazoa; phylum Chordata; class Actinopteri; order Scombriformes; family Scombridae; genus Thunnus; species Thunnus maccoyii. Next base: position 17,675,951 of record NC_056549.1, on the reverse strand, counting down.
TATTTTAAGTACCAGATTTACAACCTTTTAAATGTAAATGACCACTGTAAACATCAAATCAAGACTACATAAAATGTATCACAGTACAGTCGTCAAATATTCAGCTCTGGTGAGGTTGTGTGTAAAACTCCTTTTGTATGAAAACATGCAACCAATTAAGACAGACATGAAAATAGTAGCGTCTTATTGCACATAAGAACAGTTATTAAGAAAAGAGTGTAGAAGATTCATTGAAAAGATAAAAACTGTAGAAACCTAGCGAGAGAAAAAACTTCTACTTCGTCTATTTAAAGATTAACAGTGAAAAATTCAAAGTAGAAGAAATCTCTGCAGTAGAAAACAAACTTTTCGTCTAATCAATTCAATTGTTTCCTGATTCAAAATGACAATTTAATTTAATTTTTCCTCTTGCTAGCTGGGTGTGTGTTTGTGTGTGTGTATGTGTGTGTGTTAGAGAGAGAGAGAGGTTTATATCATCACAAGTGAATGTGAACTGTGTGTAGATACAACAGTTAGGTGTGTGTGTGTGTATGTGTCTGTGTGTAAGTGACCTGGCCATGCTCTCGTAGCTGCAGCAGGCAGATGGACAGGATCGAGGGTAAGAGGGTGGGGGGCATTTATCAGCCCTCTAAGTGGCTGTAGGAAAAGCAATGCTCACTGGGAGTTGAGCTGACAGCAGTTTTCCTCGGATCGATCTGCAGCGCTGCACCAGTTTATGACACGGAATGCCACCCGCCAAAGTGGCTAGTAAGAGTGACTGTGTTACATGCCACTGCCGAATTCTACCCGCATTTGGCAGGTGGGCTGGTGCTAATGTCAAGCCCTGGCTGCTTGTGTTAAAACATTAAATAGTCGAGTCACGTGGATCTGCTTACCAAGATGGTTGCCTAGGACATTGCTCCAGAAAAATCACCCATTTCCCCCTTGAATTCAACCATTAAATGCCTAATTTGCCATCTAGAAGTAATGTTGTTAAATCACTTGGCGTCGTTTTTGAAAACTGTTGTTTTTCTCAATAGCTACTACAAGTTCGAAATCTCAAACTAAGCCGGGGATTAACTATGTTAGCATGGCGAGCAAGATGCTGCCAAAAGCTGCAGAATTGGCCAACCTCAACTCAAGGGCTCCAGTTATTGCTTCAAATGCTCTCACAGAACTTCAAGCGACTTTGGAAAAAGCAATGCAAGAGATGTCGCAACTCAGCAATGTTCTCAAAGAACTACAGGAAGATGTTTCCTCAATGAAAACCTCACAGACTAAGGTTAGCATGGATATTGCTGCTATTTTTGAGAGGCTGGAGCTGGCAGATGGACGGATCATGGACCGGGAGAGTGAGAATGATCGGTCAAGCACTGAGAATGAACCTCAGCTAGTGGACCGGTCACTGGCGCCCATCCCAGATGAGGATCGTCCTCCAAGACCTATGAGATTCCAAATGTTTCTGGAACGCGAACGTGTGATAGCTGCAATGAGAGCGAAACACCAGAACAAAATAGAGATAAAGTGGCATGGCAGGAGAGAATTTCCTTTTTCCCAGATGTGACCAAGGATGTGGCTGACAGGAAGAGGAAGTTTACTGAAGTGTTGAGGAAACTAAACGTGATGGATATTCACGTCACACTGGCCTTCCCTGCTGTGCTTTGCTTTTCACGGGAAGGAAAGATGATGAGTTTGATGACCATCGCAAGGTTGAAGGTTATCTTTATTGTATTGAAATTTGTTTTGCATCAAGGGTTCACATAAAATTGGAATTGGAAATTAAGTTAAAGCAAAAGGAAAAAACAATATCTGAAAATCATAGTGAGACCTTATTAAAACAGATACAGTATGTGATATTAAATACAAGCTAAACAAGATATATAAGAAAGCAAAATACATTTCTACTAAAGTGGAGAAAAGAAAGTGCTGGCAAAGAGAGTTAAAGCAAAAAGAAGCCACATACGTTTTTATCAGATGTTAAGGTTGAATCTGGAAAAGTGGTGACTACATCTCAGGAAATTAATCAAGCCTTTAAAACTTTCTACTCACATCTGTACATCACATCACATCTGAAGAAATGGATGCGTGGTTTTCAAGGATTGATCTTCCAAGGCTGTCATCTAATCAAGTAGAAACTTTGGATGTTCCAATTACAGAGGATGAAGTTAGGAAAGCTGTTAGGCTTCAGGGTTAGATGGTTTCTCTGTTTATATATTATAAGAACTACATTGATATTCTGACACCTATCTTAATGAAGGTATACCTCGAGGCTATATTAACAGGTGAGTTACCCAGTACATTCAATCAGGCAGGAATTTCAGTGATTCTCAAAAAGGGAAAGGACCTGATTGACCCAACCAGCTACAGGCCTATCAGTTTAGCAGGGGTTGCTTACAAGGGTTGGAAGTGTAAAAATGAAACGGGTACTTTCCTTTATTAAATGTGGGAATGTTCTTTTGTTTCTACTTTTTGGAAACAAGTAATTAAAAGTATTGGGGAGTGGGTGCATAGGCCATTGCCAGAATCTCCCCAGCTGTGTTTATTAGGAGACTGGTCTTTCCTACTACCTGGTATATTCAAACAAAAATTTGGAGTTGCACTGATGGGCTTTATTGTTCTCCGCTATTGGAAGAGCCAGACAAAATCAGATTTTGCTGAATGGTTAAAATTGATGACAGGCGTTGCCTCTTTTGAATCAAGGACTAATAATTACCAAGGGCAATTTTATGAAGTTTGGTCTAATTTTCTGATGTATATAAAGGAAGAAAACTAACAGGAAGTAAATATTCCTACATTTTTTTTTTTAAGGAAAATGTGCTACCCCATTTATTTGGTATTTATTGATACATGGTGTCCCCTCATTTTTTATTTTTGTCTCCACAGTTTACTGTTTTTTTCTTACTGTACTTGTAGCTAATTCTGTTTGCCTGGATTAATTTTGTTCTGTTATTTATTCTTTTATTGATTTACTGTAATAAGTGGTCTTGTGTGTCATTATGTTTTGTATATATTGAAAATGTTAATAAAAAACTTTTAATTACAAACAACCATTCAGTGGTGATGCATAGAGAAGTTTGATGTTTTATTAAATGGAGAAAAAAAAGTTTTTATTTGCAGCCTACCTGTGAAAGAACCACGATATCCAGTCAGGTTTTGATTGAACTCACCTGACACTACCACGATCTGGTGTGGAATAACTTGAAATCTGTTACCTATTGGCAGCAATATTGAAAGTGTCAATTGATTCTCACCAGAAATGTCTAACAGCCTATCAGCCTTTGCCAAAGGACGTTGCCTGGGAACTATATTGCATAACTTTCAGTGGCTTGCATATATCCCTTTGTAAAATCACTGCAAATCACAGACGTCAGTCAAGTCTCAACTCACCCAACCGTTACTAAGCAATTGCTCTGCTAAAATAGGCAGTTCTGTCTGTATGTCATGTTAAGCTACTGAAGGCATTAAACCTACAAGCCACGGTGAAAATGATGAAGCATTTTGTCAAGTGTCGATTGACTAGCTGGAAGATGGTATTGAATACCTACATCATGGTCTGATTCTGTATGGGAAAAGCATGAGTCTGATTTACGTCATTTATGTATATTTATTTCATGCAGTATTTTGGTTGTGTGTGTTTCTGTGTGTGTGTGCATGTGAATGTGCATGTTTTTCAGCGTCTGTGTGACTGTGACTCAGCAGCTCAAACAAACTCAGGGAGATGGAAAAGATTTTTAGTGCCTCCTACACACACACACAAACACACACACACACACACTCATATGGACATCTTATGAATCATCATCGTTACCTGTGAGGAAGCTGCCTGATTTTAAATCAGCCTGAGTTTCCAGGGAATGTAGTCTGACTCACAGAGAAAATATGCAGTCTGTAGATATGTTTATGGACAGTTCTGTAGCTACGTGCATATCAATGATGTGACCTGTGTTTTGTGTAAAAACTTTTTCCTGTATGTTAATCTTTGAATATAACAAAAAATTGCCCCTTCTCTTATGACAGGGAGCACTTGTGAGTGCCCTAGCTGATGACACTGTCCACCTGTGGAACCTGAGGCAGAAGAGACCAGCCATCCTCCATTCCCTCAAGTTCAGCAGAGAGAGGTAAGCTATGCACGCAAAACTGCAAATGATGAGACAGACTGTTTGCTCGAAGTCAATGTGTCCATCCCACTGCCACGCTCCTATCTTTTTCTCTCAGTTTGTACTCTTCCTCCTCATTTGGGCCCTCGCACTCGCTCTGCTGCAACATTAACTGTGAGACTTTCAGAGCAGGGGCAGTGTCACAGTTTGCTGCCTGTGTGAACTGTTAGTTTTCACTGACTGTCATACTGTATGCAAACAGATGGCATTTCATTTGGCAAATGTGTCTGTGCGCCTGCAAAATTGTGCACAGGGCAAAGGAGGTGACGGAGAGGCTGATACTCTCCCTCTCCCTCTCCCTCCCTCTCTCTCTGTTTCTCTCTCTGTTGGTCTCTAACTAAACACGCATTATTTGGGTCACTTACTCTGCCTTTGAGGCACTGCCATCACTGGGGCACAGGTGTGAACCTACCCAAACACCTGAAGGTTTACACCAGCAGGTTGTTACATACCCACACAAACACAACGAAAATATATTTACACACACAAAATAAAATACATTTAATTGAACACATTTGGTAATTGACAGGTGCTGATGAAGGAGTGCTTGTGTTCATCCAGTAGAGCTGTGGGAGCATGTACCATGTAATTGCAACGTTTCTGAGTCAAGTCAAAATGAGGACTTCTGTAGCATGTCATCCTTCCCCTCATTTCCTGTCACCCCTCTACTGTCCGCTATCCAAAAAATAAGGGGAATTTGCTTTAAAAACGTGATAATCCAGTTGCCACCAGGGATCATTTTTAAACTCTTCTTGGTGGTACATCAAAGACAATCCAACATCCAAAAACTGATATGTCACTGACAAGAAATGTGTGCTGGGAAATGAATTATATGATGAATATGGTTCCTTTTTATATTAAAAAGTTCAACAGACAATTCTCAACTTGCAGATGTTAGAATGTCCATGAATATGCCAACACTGAGAGCTCAAAACTGCTCCAGCTTACAACTCTGGTATTACATGATGATAATATATTTTTACAATGGAAAAAAAAAAATAGATAAAGGTGACAAAATGTGACATGTGCACATTGGAACAATGGCTAATTGAGAGGAATTAAACCAGACTAAAACCATATAGTATGTTTTGATGTTTTGATGTATTACTGTACGTAATGGACAAAATAAAGCAACATCAGATGAAACAACCAGGGCATTTTTGTCATTAGGAAATGTTGTTAGGTCTGATAGACAAGATGAGTGAAGTGCAGAAGCACCTCACCTCAAGGGAGTTTGTGTCCACTGTGTCCTCCCATCGCAGATGCAGTGATTAGCCATCAGAGCCAATCATATCATTGGCCAGCGATCTGTCGCCGTGAAAAGTGGTGAATGGGTTAAACGTCAGAGCCAGTGATCTGTGACAGCGTTGATGTGATGAACAGGTGGCCGGCAGCGGCTTTTACGGCGGGTTGTGTTCTCGTGGAGGCGCTTGACCGCCTCTGACATTTAGTAAGCGCCGCTGTACAACCCAACAACCCCGAGACACAGCGACACAGAGGAGCGGAGTTACTGCATCCCACGAGATGTCAAGATGAAAGAGAAGCTTCAAAGTCACTTGGGACATTTAGAATCGGAAGTAAAACGAAAGCAGTGGGAAAAAAATGGACGGAACAGGAGAAAAGACTTCTGAGGAAGAAAAGTTTAGAATTTGAGGAAAAAGGAGAGACAGAGGAAATTGGATGGAAGGAAAGAGAAGGAGGAACAGGTAACATGAGCAGGAGGAGTGCTTGAGAGGGATCATACATCCCACTCCCCATTCCCTGTTCTCTACTCATTAAAAATTCAAGAGGATGAATGCCAGCTTTCAGCCCTCATCTATACGTAATATGTATAGCATGGTCGTTTGGAGGAGAAAACGCATATACTTGAGCCTCATGAGTGATATAGTCTTACTAGTTGATCTCAGCATTAGACATCAGTCTGTCTGTCGTACAAATTACAATGACTTCACCTGAGGGCTTTGCTGTCTCAAACAATACCAATCGTTCTGCTCTGCATAAAGTATGGACATGACAGCTTGCAATCACTCAACTTTATAATAACAAGTTCACATGTTTTCATATTAGTGAAGATTTCAATCAGGTGCTCTGTTCTCTGGTTCTCTGTCACAGGAGTAAACATGCACAGCAGGTTGATGCATGGAAGTAAATGCATTTCAAAAAAACTACATTTTTACATCAATTTTATGTGTGACCAACTTGCACCTCTTGACATGTAAGAAGCAAGTGTAAAATGTTTTAGGAAGCTCAACTACTAATTGATGTGGCACAAGTCATGTTCTGCTTTTGATCCAATTATTTCTAACAAATTGGCTGTACAGTTGCTATGACGTTGCTGATTCAATGTAAAATATAAAATATTACATAGCAAGCAATCCTTCGGTCTGTTTATTCAAGCAGTATATATGAAATAGATTATATATAAGGTAAATGCTGTCTTTATTTTATATTGATTGCCTTACACCTGGTACCATGTTACATTCAAATATTTGCAGATCAGCACTCCATTTTCCCTTTCTGTATACTGATGCAACCAGCTCTGCTGTCCCCCCTAGCTAGTATTATAATAGCTTCCCCAAACGAACAGCCTCCAAAGATAATAGGACCATCAGGGTTTTGTTTTGCCCTTATTTGAACTATCTTTTCATATGGTGTAGCAAGTGCCTTGCACTCTGATAAGCCTGTAAGATCCCCTCTTGCTCTAAAGGCCACAAATATCTCTTATCTCGATTTTTGTTCATCTTTATAAAAGGTGCACACCCTTTGTTGCATGGATCAAGGCTTTTTAATATAGCTGTCAAAAGAAATAACATGAGGTTACATTTCCGGGTTTCTATTAGAAGATCACAGTTCAAATTGCCATGTGCAGTTGAGAATGGCTGTCAAAGAGAAGCCAAGAAACTGTGCGGAGGGTTTTAAAGACAGACACATTCCAGGATTGAATCAGACAGACCTGTAAAATATATAAAAGTATTCGTCACCAACTGCCACTCTCTCCCATTTTCCAATTTTTACCTTTGCTCCTTAGTTTTTCCCTCTCTGGCTGTTTATTTCAAAGCTTGACTTTAGCTTGTCAGAGTGTAGAGGACAAGGCAGCCATTTCCTCTGTCAACAAAAGGACAGTCACCCAACCAGTTATGGTTGGGTGACTATCTAACTGGTTGCCATGACAGCCCGCTACCAGAGTGCAACAGAATCGAAGGGAACAACAGCCTGTCTCAAGCCAAAGGAAACCCTCTTATTTAAATATGTCTAGGTACATCAGCTACCCTGAGGATTGTTTTTGTTTGGTAATTACAGATTTTATTCACAGAAAAAAAGTTAGATGTATTGATATTCATCATATGCATATATTAATATTGTGGAAAATATGCTTATATGCTTTCTTGCCAAGATTTAGATGAGAAGATCTATACTACTCTGATGACTGTTAACTATGGGGGTAGAACTGGGAAGTTATTAGCTTAGCTTTGTGTAAGGGGTGGAAACAAGGTGAGAGAGGTACCCTGTCTTTCTCCAAAGTTAGAAAGATGCCTACAAACACCTCTTACACATACGAATGAATCATACATGTTGCATGTTGTTTATTTAATCCATACCAAACAAAAATATAAATTTGACAATTTGTGGTTTTAGAGAGAGTTTTGCAGTGTAACCATCAATGCAGCACCACTGTGCAGCGTCTCTGCTGGCTGTTGGGCAACCTCATGATGTCAATGAAATTGTTCCAGCCCATAACTCCCTGTAAAACCACAAAATTGTCATTTTTTATTTCTGTTGGTGTATTAAAGATACAAGCTTCAACATGTAAATTAGTGAGCTTTAGAAGAAAGACGTTGAGTAGTTGTTTCCCTCTGCTTCCAGTCTTTATGCTAAGCTGCGCTAATTGCTGTCTGAATCCAGTTCGGCACTTAAAGCAGTAGTTTGACATTTTGGAAAGTTCATCCATCCACTTTTTTCAGAGAATTAGATGATTAGATAGATACCACTCTCATACTCTCATACACTGTTAAATATATTGCTACAGCCAGCAGTCAGTTAGCTAGCTTAAAGCCTGGGAACAGGAGGAAACAGCTAGCCTGGCTCCGTCCAACGGTATCAAAATCTGCCAACCAGCATCTCTGAAGCTCACTAATTAGCACATTATATCTGGTTTCTTTAACTGGTACAAAAATCAAAGTGTAAAAATAACAATTTTCTGTTTTAGGAGTGGTAATGTACCAGCCTATTTTTTGGCTGAATACACTGGGGACAGCTCTCTTGCTAACAATATCTTTCTTTTTGCCTGCTAGCATCAAAACGTTATTTCTCCTTTACCATCTGTTGAAAGGGTTACACACAGAAACTAAAAAATAAGGCATGGCTGTTGTGGAAATTTAAAGATGAATCCACAGAGAGTAAGTTGTCTTTCAGAGTTTTATTGCAATAAACAGTTCACTTTTGCAAATGCAGATCCCCCAGTTTGCTAGGCTGAAGAGATACTGTATGAAGTTCAGTGTCAGTATTTGTACATACAACTGTGTGCGTCACAGTCATCCCATATTCGTCACCCTAACAGGTATTTTTAATTCATCGTATCTCTAGGGAGTTTCTTTCGGTGTCTGCTGAGAATTAAGAGATGAAGGCCAAATCCTTATCTGCCTTTCCTCCCTGGACTTTCCCCCTCTGCCTCTGTCTAATGAGAAATAAAAGTTACAGTGATTGAGCCCCACAGCTTACCTTTGATGGTACCTGTTGGGAACATTTTCACACGGGAAGCAGTGAGATGAAGTCTTACAATGTGCTTTTGGCTATAAAGGCAGTATAACATAATCTTAAGACAATAACATAAGGGTATAAGTTTCCATTTCAATGGCTAAAATCATTGCAGGCTAACAAATATGGAAAAAAAAATTGATCTAAACTCTAAATCTAATCTTACTTTTGTTTTCATGACACATTTATTTTCTTCATAGCCTTGATTCACCGTGTGAATCTATGTGCTCCTTATCATCTTAGGGCCCGTTCCAATACTGCAAACAAAATCTTTCTTCCTTCCTTCTCCCATCCTTCCCTCCTGTGATCAGAATTTGATGGGTGAAAGCAGTGTTGCAGAAAGCCCTCCAGCGTCAGCATCCATTCATATCAGATCACAGGCATTAGGAGAGAGGAGAGAAGGGAGAAGAGGAGGAGCTGAGACAGACTGGGCCTCAGCCAAAGAGCAGTGAGTCAGTCTGTGGGTTGGAGTGTGGGGATGGAGGGAGCGCAAAAAGAAATCCTGCCGAGTCATTCTGGCGTAGGATGCTCTCGTCACCTCCTGGCCTCGCAGGAATGCACTGCAGATGTTGATGCTATCGTCAATGCAGAGTGATATGATGGGACATAATAAGAGGGGGGAGTCAGGGTCACCACACACACAGACACACACCACAAATGAGACCCAACCTCACTTTTATTCTTACGCTCATTTGTAAGGTTTTTAATAAAATTATTTCTGAAATAGAACTCTTTGTGTTCTTGATATATTTGGGTCAGCCTCTAGGAGCTTATCAGACAAGTCATTTAATATCATAATAGCCAGAATATCCTGTTTGATCGCTGCAGGAGTCACGGGCCATGTATTTTTTGAGAAAGACACCAAAACCTTAAGATATCTGCTTAGTACTTTGTCTAGCGTAGTTGTGCTTCAGTTAAATGACTTAAAATGTTTGGAAAATTCTGTTGAATAGATTTTACTTAGAGATATTTGACTGATTAAAGTTGCTACTTGGCTGTTATCCCTCCAGAACTTTTTTTTCCTGTCTCATTTTCTCTCCAACTCTACCTTGTAACTGCACAAATGCATACTGTATATAAAAAATTGTAAAGGTGAATTAGCTTTAGCATTGTTTTAATAAGGATAAAGCCACAGACTTGGACTGATTATCGCCAGGGCTCTGTGTGTGTTTTGCAGAGAGTGTGTGAAAGTGTTCAAGAGATTTGTTGTAAAGATGAACTTGGTGTGTTTATCATTAGATTAGATTCTTCTTAATTGAGACCCTGTGGGTAGATTGGGGTCTCTGGTCTCTCAGATTAGAACAGACTCCATCCAGCATGGAGCTTTGCCAAATGGATAGTGTATGTCACCGACTTTAATTTGATTTGTGTTTTCTTATTTCAACAGTGACAGCAATTTTTCCACATCTAAAAGTTAATCAAGTTCTCTGGCTTAATACCCACTAAGTTATCTGCATTGTCTTTTTCCCAGTCATCAAGTCCAAACAATGCTGCAAGGAATAATTGCAATCTCACATGCTGTAAAACTCCTTTGTTTTTTATCCTTTCAGAAAAGAATATTGGCCAGATACAGTACAGTATAAACAGAGGATTAACATACATTATTTGATTACTACACAGTATATGACTTGAATCAGCCCTGATGCTCTTTCTGTCAGCATGTTCTACTGTTATTATTGTGCCCACCAGCATAATTCTTAAATGAATATGTTTGCATACATGGCATTTCCACATAATATAATAAAAGTCTGTGTTAATTGTATCCTATTACAGGAATTCATGAACCACATTATATCATTTTTACAAAACATTACTGTCTAGTCAGCCACTCAGCATTAGTGACCAGTGCTTTGCTCAAGGCCAATTTAAGTTGCTCAGAAAAAGGGAAGTATCACTAAATTAGAGCAGTTAAGATCAAACTTTTCAAACTGGTGACTTTCTCGTGAGTTAGGCGCAGATCACTCCGTTTCTAGTGATGATCCTCTTTGACAGGATCATCACATAAAACCATGCATTACAAATGATAATTTTCTAAAGTATTCCCTCCCCCAAATTAATTTGCAGTGAGCCATGCTCTCATACGCCTAGCCGACAGTGCGGATAGCCTCAGAGTTGTGTGTGGCAGGCGTCTGTCATTTCTGAGGCAATGTGTTTGGCCCTGAGCCTGCAAGCTGGCAGCTGCCTTTGTGTGTCGTGACCACTTGAAGCTGGAGATTTCACTGAGAGACACGTGCTTGCCCGACAAGTGTGAACACAGTGACGCACACATAAGTACACTTACACAAACAATTGGGTGCGTATTTGCATGCACGCAGAGAAACGGACACACACACTTACAAACTGCAAGCAAACTTGTGTAATTATGCTCCTGACACTGCCTCTCTGTTGGCCCTCTCGTACAGGCTCTCAGAACACGTAATCAGTTATCTTGTATGTTCTCACATACACAGATCAAACATATTTCTGTACAATATACAGCACATATAGTATCTAAATACATTAATTCATACCAACCGCTGAGAAGCAGGCACACATGCAAATGAACACACACACACACAGACAAAGCGTATACAGGCACTTAAATACAGAGAATAACTGACATTTATGCAAACAATGTTTATATTTTCACAAAATAAATCAGCCAGCACATACACACACTCCAGCCTTCATATGCATAGACGAGACACTGTTTGTGCAGATGGAAAAGAACATTAAATCCAGTAGACATTCTGCCTACTGGATATAAGGATGCCACAAGTTGTCATGGAAAGTCATCTTGCTCTTAGTCATCTTGCCTGGTTAAGTGAGCCTTTGCAACTTAGTGATATACTGTCCATGTCTTAGTAAGTGAGGTCATACTCCTGTAACCCTGTCTCTTAAATATGACATCCATAAACAATACATTTGTATGATAAAAGATGTTTTTTAAACATAATGCTGCCTGGATTATATTTGTTTTTTGACCAGTAAAAACTAATATTGAACTTGTATGCAAAAAGCTCACAGTCAGTTCTGTTTGCTTACAATATTGCTTCTGGCAACTAAAGCATGAGTAATGTTTTATGGTTATCTTTAGGCAACTATAAGCACTGTGGTTGTGATTGTGGTTAAATAACAACAGTCACCGCTGACTCGAAGCATTAGATAGGAAGTATGGACTTTTTTTAACCAAAATGAAGGTCTTAAGATAACCCTTTTCAACTAACCAAAATTCAACAACACATGGGATGCATGTGAACCTCATTCTCTGGTGTCATAGGCCAGTGCTTTGTATCCCCAACCATCTACCTCAAGCTACTTTCTATGACATCTCTGCAGCATAAATATGTCACACTTCCCGGTATTTGGCAAAGCTAAGACATATTTCGTAGGTGATTGGGTTGCAGAGTTGTTCAATTGCTCTTAGTCACCTTGACTGTCAAATGATGACATACTGTACATGTGCAGTTCCATGTTTGATTAAGCCAGGTCATACAGTATTCCTGCTGTGTGTTAACATATTTGTGTGTGTGTGCATCTCTGCACATTTTGGACTGTATGGATGAGATTTATGTCAAGTAGCTCGGGCGCCTCTCCTCAAAAATATGAATATATTCATATGTTAGAGCAGAGCATTGGGGCAGAGAGGGAGGGTGTGTGTGTCTGTGTTAAAGTAGGAGCTGCAAACTCTCAATACAGCGCTGGAGCAACAGTGTGAGATGGACTCACAGAGAGAGAGAGAGAGAGAGAGAGAGAGAGAGCATGATACACAGGAAAGACATTGAAAGTCACTGCAAGGACATACTGTATTTCCACAGATGTGTGCTTTGCTGTGTGTTAAGTGCATGTATGTCTACTGTAAATCACCTGCAAAATACATTCATATACCACAAATTTTCTTTGCCAAATACCAAAGGAAACATAATTGCTGCCACGATTCTGTTCACTGGCAACCTATTGTCACATCCTTATACCACACAGGGACAAATCAGAGAGCAGAGACTGAAAACTGCAACTCACATTTTGTTAGATTTTAGGGAAAGATTGCTGGTTTTAATTACATTTTGATGGTTAAAACATGCCTGTGTCTTGCTTCAACTCAGCATTGATTTTTTTTTTTTTTTTTTTTCAATATTTAACCAAGACTACAATGTTCCCCTAACCAAGTGCTTTTAGTTAACAAACCATAAAAATGTTACTCATGCTTTAGTTGCCTGGATAATGAAGGGAAAACAAAGGCAATATGCTGTATACAGCTGATTGCGGAATCCTTTAACATAAACATTTCCTCATTATGTTGCTAAAAAACATAATCTGGACGCATTACATTTCCCACAAACAATGTTTGCTGATGCAAATTACTTGCATATGAACATAATTTTTAGGAAGAGGGTAGTAATGTTATGCAGTTTTGTTACTGAAGTCAGAGCCATGCAGTTATGTTCTTTTCCTAGAATACAGCATATAGAGCCTGGTCTTATGTTCTGTTGCAGTTTTATTTATTAATTTCTGTCACGATACCATTTAAGCTGATTGTAAGGGGAAACACTTTATTTTATCTCAATGCAATGTTTTCTTGATATATCATATCCACTTAATCTGTCTTTGACAGCACATATTACATTTAAATATTAAACTTGCTGTGCTGAGTGATTTAATCGCTAAATGTGAGCTAATCTGACAGTGTCATGGGGGAAATAGTCCATTGTGTCCTTCCTTTTGGAAACAGTGCAGAAAGAAGACAGTGCTGTCAAGAGAAGTGGATACAGCTTCATTTCTCCTCCTACTTGGGTGGGTTTTCCCAGCTGATGAAACAGGGGCTTTGTCTTGCAATAGATACAGGCCGCTGAGGTCCTCAGGTGTGGCTCAAACCACTGCACAGATACAAAAGGATCCATGGAGGAGCCGGACGACCTTGAAATATTAGCAAGCCAGATTACCAAGGTTGTACATTATTATTCCTCAGACGGATTGGGGGTTGAATTGGAGGATGGATGAAAGAACAAAATGATGAAAAAGGGATGAGAAGATGAATGGATAGCCACGGTTAAGGAGGGAAGGGTTTATAACCTCTCATTAAACTTAAGTCTGATGGATGGATGAAAGGAGGAGATGAGGGGATGATGATGAAAACAGGAGAATTATGGGTGTCTCTTTGCCCTCACACATCCTGTAGGTCTGGAGAGAGAAGAGCTGATTGAATGAAAAAAATCTCTTAGGTTTGCCGCTCTCCTCTCAACTGCTTCAAACTGATGGAGTGGTAAATAATCCTCTATTAGTTTTGCATACTTTGTCTCTTGTTATAATAGGATGTCGAGTGATTTTTGAGAAGCTTCTGCCTCTGGGCTTTCTGTCCCTTTTCCCTGTCTGTTCTGTCCATCCTTTCTCTTCCTGCTCATTCTCAGCCCTTTCTTGGCTGCTCTTTTAACCCTTCATCTCCTCTTTTTTTCTTTTTTTTTATCTTCACAGAATAACTTTCTGCCACCTGCCCTTCCAGAGTAAATGGTTGTACATCGGCACAGAACGAGGGAACATCCACATTGTCAACGTGGAGTCTTTTATGCTCTCAGGCTACGTCATCATGTGGAACAAAGCCATTGAACTGTGAGTGTTATAGCACACGTGTCACCCTCTGATGCTGCCACATTTAATGCCTGGAAAGTTCTTTTGCATTTGCTCTCTTCTTCTTCTATATACTGCATGATTTAGCGTGCTGCTTATATAGGTTTTGTGCCATATGGAGTGGGGTGCTTATCCAAAGTGAATCACTGATCCGTTGATCAATATTTAAACTCTGTAGGAATCAAACTCATATTGCCAGCGCTGCAACAAAGAGCTCAGCGCCTATTGACTCACCTTGCAGCACTTAAGTGAGGTGAGGGATGCTGTGTAATCAGCATTTCACCTTTCAAAAGGTTATTGTAGTTTTAATGTAATGAGATAAGAAAGAATCATTAGTCAGTCTATCATTTCCAGGCACACTATCCGACTCCAGGTAGTGAGCAACCTGTCTCTTTGCTGTTTCAATGGATCTGTCAGCTTGACAGGCTCCATTTTGGTTCCCTGCTGTAGAGACTTAAATTATTCACTGGAGCGTTTTGCTTCACGCTTTCCCCTCATCCCCTTCTGTCCATGTGTGTGCGTGTGCAGAGAGAGGGAAAAGAGGAGGAGGGAAGCAGGGGGTGGAACAGGTGTCTGCCGAGATCAGTGTATGGTACACACAGACGTCTCGTCTCGTCGACAGGGCTGCAGGGAAGAAAAGGCGAGAGTGAGTGGTGGGAGAGGGGAGGAGGGGAGGAGTTTATGACAGAGAGAAGACGGTAGTGGAATGGATGAGACAGGGCTTTTGCCCGGGGAAAAGGACACACAGAGAAGAAGAATGATGGAGGAGAGGAATGGAAAGGTGACAGAGGGATAAATGCAGGTATCAGAGGGCAGAGCAGAAGATGTATCCAGAAAAGGAGTCGTGCAGATAAGTGAGGATAGAGAGTTAGATGGAAAAGGTTTCCAATTAAAGAAAAAAAAGGGCAGGAGAGGAAGGTAAGGTGTGATAATGATGAGATAGAGGGTAGATGTGGATGATAAGATAGAGAGGAAGATACCGGGGTACTTCTTGAGTAAAGGACAAGTAATAACTTCCGTTTTTTCTTTTGGATAACTGTTTTCACTCTTCTCATACTGACAGTAGCTTTCACACCACTTCTTCTCAGTTTTAACCAGACGTCAATACTTTTATTCCCTGGCTATCCACACATTATTTCAACCTATCACCTCTATTCCATAGCCATACATGCGGTCATGAAAAAGTGCTTTCTAGGACAAGTCAATACATCTCCAGAATGGTAGATATGTTTGCTTGATTATAAACAGAAATGTGTCGCTGTCACAGGGAATATTAACTCAGTAAACATACATTATTTAAAGTTAGGCAGAAATGTTTCCTGCTGTTACGCCCAAAATCATACTTCTTTTTAGTTTAGTTTAGGCTACGTCAGCTATAACCTGTGGCAGGATGTGGCTAAAAGGTAGATTAATCTGTAACAGATTTAGAAATAGAACCTTATGCTGCTTTCACATAAAACAAAGGTCACACATTCTCAAACTACACATGCAAACAGCAGGTTTGCACGATATCTCCTCCTTGGCATCACAAATTACAGCAAACTCACCATGTTGGTAGTCCAGGATGATAAAAATCAAGTTTTCCATTTATATTTGCTAATACAACGAAATCTACACAAGTAATGATATTTATTAGTTTATATTTTATTTTTAATTCATGAAATATACATCTCCATATCTGATTTCACTTTTGCGCTCACCTCCATTTACTCAGCCCACCCAAAGGTGAACTAACCTAACAACCCTCCCATAGTTTCTCATGACATTCTGCCCTGCCACCCTTCACACTTTTGTTATGCTGCGAAACTTTCTTTGACATGTTGTTGTTTCCCCTCAAACTGTAGCTCTGCACGATTCGTTTGAGGAAATTAGGTTTTCATATCTTTTGGTTCAGGCTTCAATCACTCACACAGATGTTCTGTGGGATACTATGTCTTGAAGATGGCAGCAGAGCCAGGAATCGATTCTCAGATTTGTCACAGTTTGGGTATCTGTTTGAGTGTATGAGTCTTTCTTTCTTTCTTTCTTTCTTTCTTTCTTTCTTTCTTTCTTTCTTTCTTTCTTTCTTTCTTTCTTTCTTTCTGTCTTTCTTTCTTTCTTTCTTTCTTTCTTTCCTTGTTCTGTCTCCTTGGGTCTCACTGCCAGCTGTGCGATTGATAGGCTTCCTGTCCAGTTACTCTCCTATTGTCCACTTTTGATGCTGTCATTAGACGAAGGTAGCACTTGATCTAGAGTAACTGCAATTAGAGCTGTAACGATTTGACAGAAAATGAAACAAAAACAGTTATGATCATTGATTAGTGGTTTAAGTCATTTATCAAGCAAAAATGCTAAAATAATTGCTGGTTGCAGCTTCTGAAATGTGAGGAATAGCTGCTTTTTCATAGTTTTCAATCTATATTTAATATATTTGGGTTTAAAACTGTTGGTTGGACAAAACAAGCTATTTCAAGACATCACTTTTGCCTGTGGCAAAAATACTGTCTAGTGGGCATTCGTAACTATTTTCTGACATTTTTGTCGTCTCAACAAATAATAGATTAAAAATAGTGTTGCAGCCCTCACTGCGGTTGGTTGAGTTGTTAAACATGCAGGTCATAGTCAGTATCATTAATGGCACACTAAGTATTCTACATTAGTATTATTGTCACCTGTATAGTGTTATTGAAAGCATTATAAAACTTTTATTTCAAGTCTTGCCCACTACACCTCTGTTCCATTGTGATCCCTGTAATGAGGCAAGGATATGGTCTGTACTGGGGTCATCATCCCTGGGGCCCTGCTATTTGGAGACAAGCTGCAATAGCTGTGCCAGTGGCCCCAGGCCTGGCCTGGTCCAGTGCTCTGTGTGTCTGTATGACTCACACCTCTGTTCCCAAGCTGCTGTACTGGAAAGACTAATAGACAAGCACATTACCAACTACATGGCACTATAGTTCAGCCAATGCTACAGGCATTAAGGCTACTGCAATAAGGCCACATGTGAGTCTTGTATATGTTCACATCATGGATAATTTGTGTGCAAGTATGCACTCTACATGCAATAAAATGTTTTTACATGTGTGCATATGTTTGTATCTGGCAGCCTTTGTGTGTGTGTATGTGTGTTGATTTGATTCAGCTAGATGGTCACTGGGCACAGAGAGCCAGGGAGAAGTGGGACAGGAGTGGTAAAATGTTAACAGCTTACTATGACACATAGTTCACGTGAACATGTTGGCCTGAGGCCTCTCCTGTTCCGTCCTCTTTCATTTTCTCCTGCTCTCCCACTCAGGACCCTGAAGCTATTGTAAATCCTTGTTTGCATATTTCATTGTTTTACTTATGTTCCTGCGTACTGTGTTTTTATGCATCTGTGAGGTCCTCAGCTGGTACTGTACACTAGCACAGCAACCTCCAGTATCCTGAAAGCTGGCCACAACGCTTTCAGGCCCCCAGGCTCCAGGTGGAGGTCCAGTACAGTGACCTTTCAATACCCAATGGAGTTAAAGGTGCAAATTACAAGTGATTTTGCTGATTCAAATCATTTCGTTCAGTTCAGAACAAAGGTTTAAAGTCACTACAGTGTAGTTTGCAGTAAACGCAGTACGTTGTTCATAAGGTGCTGCTTTAGTCTTTTCTTCAGTCCTAGTAAGTTTAGTCTGTTGCTTGTTCAAACTATTTCCTTCAGTTCAGTACAAAACTAATCCTATAAGCATTGTTTATAGAGGTTAATAGCTGAGAAAACTCTTAAAGGAATGGTGTATAGATAGATAATAGATGAGAAGATTGATACCACTCTCATATCTTTTCATCTAATTCTCAGCAAGAAAGGGAAGAAGAATTTTTCCCAAAATGTCAAATTATTCCTTTAACTGCAACAGTTATTGTATCATGATTGTCTCTGTTTCTTTTGCTGTCTTTCCGTAAACTCTTAACCACAAAGCAAAATACTGTAGTAGCATGATACTGTGTATGGGTGAGCTGAAAATGCTGCTCTCAGTCAACAGCAAGGGGGGCTCCAATGTAAAACCTACTGATCTGGTCAATTTGATGATTTGGTGTTTAAATTTTGTTCATGCATGTCATGCATCAGTACAGCCGGGCCAGCAGTGTCATCTGGAATATGATTTTTCACGCTGGCATAATCGCACATAGCATCATGTATGGTTACCTGAAGAACGATACCAAATTAGCTCCATATTTGAGTTTTACAGAAGCTCATATGCATTAACACCCAGTCTGATGAGGTGACATGAGGCCACATATGGTATGTGCGTGCTGCAAGAAGGCTGTTGAAGCCATGTTGCCGCGTAGACACTGTCATGGTGACTGCACCTCCGCTGCCTCAAAGAGTGTCACCCGTGGTGACACCAGACGATCAGGACTTAACTATGTGTGTATGTGTCTTTGTATGTAATTAACTCTTTTTAGAGGTATATGTGAATGCATATCTGTGCTTTTATATCTGGAGTCATACCTTTCCTATTTTTGAATTCACATGCTGTTGTTTATTATGTGTGTGTGTGTGTGTGTGTGTGTGTGTATTCGTGTATACGTGTGGGTGCGCCTGCACCGAGGAGCTGTTTTCGAATTCAATGAGGTGTTGCCCTTCCTATTGCTTAAACATCCCCTCTGCGTCATCTACACACCCAGACACAATTGCTTTATGGTGTGTGTGTGTGTGCGCGCTCAGGTCTTTGTGTGTGCCTGCAACACATACGCACAATAATGATCCATTTTCTTTAATGTACTGAAGGCATCACTGGATGGGAGGAATACTTGATACAAAAAGAAGGATTTGGTGCAATAAAGATTTATAAGAGATGACTGTTTGATCTTAAGGTGGAGATTTTCAAGATTTTATGACATACCGAACGTGTGTTACATTTGCCACGGGGCATTTAGTTTAACTCTGGTAGTCATATGTGTGTGACATGAAAGACCTTGAATCAGTAGCTGCAAGACAGGAATGTGATACTCATGCGAGTAATGAGGATGATGGCATGCTCAGACCCAAACAAGCATGTATGGAAACAAATACAGTTGTAAGCACGAAAAATAAAGCATATATTTGAATGAACATGTAAACACTATCAGAGATACACGTGTACTTATATGTGTGCATGTGTATATCTGATACACACACACACACCCAAATGTTCTGGTCCCTGAAGCCCTTTTTACTCTGTATGCAAAACACAGAGTCATTAGCAGTACACAGGCAAAAATGTGTGGTTACAGGAGCGTGTTGAAGTAGTTAAGCAGGCGTTGTTTGTGTGTGTTTGTGTGGGAGGGTTTTGTGTGTTTATGGCGGAGTATGGAGGAATTTTGGAAGCCTGTCTGCACTCTGCCCATCCTGCCTCTGTTGCCATGGTGATTCATTTATCTCCAAAACCTGAACGTGTATTTGCGGACTTTGTGAATATGTTCATGTCAGATTTATTTACTGTATGACAACATGTTTTAACAAAAACAGATTTATTATGGAGTCTCACAAGGGGGGGGGGGGGGATGCAGAGAACTTTGCGCATAAGATCCTAAAATGAGGAAATGTGGGACAGGAGGGTGAGGGTGCATTTTCTAATTCGGCGAGAGGGTAATTGTCTGTTATGAGTGCAGGATTTACAAAGGGTACGGGTGTTAAGATGTGTCTTAATTGTGCCGACATGAAAATACATGTGTACGTGTACATGTGCGAGCTGCTGTGGACGGCTGTTCGCTGAGAGACGGGCAGTGAATGGGGATTAGATAAATCAACAGCTCCAGCTGCGGCAGAGCTTAGGTAATAAGGCTCCAGCACTAACAGGCTAAATATAGAGACAACTGACTGACTGCCTGCCTGCCCACTAACTGCTACCTTCTAATACACACACACACACACACACAGATTGCTGTAGATGCTTCCCCTCTCCAGCCCTTTGCTTATACTCATAGATTCATGCTGAGATGCAAGGCTAAACAGTCATTCATTCCCTGCTTTTAGGTTGTCATGCAAAACATGTATTTTGATTTGAACATTGACAGTTTTTATAGTTTAATATTTTCATTCCTGTGCCCTGTCCTTCAATGTCAAACTGTACGATCACTTAAAAGCTCTGCAGTACTGGGCCAAAACAAGGACTTTTCATTGCCTCCTTTTTGCATTACTTACACTTGGTTGCAGCTCCTTCTTCTTCCTCTCCTTGTCAGGCATCCCTGCCCTTGCTCCCTGGTATCGAGGGTTATGTTTCAGACTCCAACAGTCGCTCTTTTTTTTCAGCTGTGACCTTCCCTGGTGCTTCTCAGCCGCCCACATCATCTCTTTGTGGCAGGGCAGGTTAGGTAAAATCTGCTGGCCACGTGGCACAGGGAGAGGAGATTTGACATAAGGCTGTCTGGAGGGTAAAGCACAAACAGGAGAGGGAGAGGAGGGGGCAGGCAAGCATTTTATGCTGTCTTCTTTCGCTGACATGCAAATGCTCTCACATACACACACACACACACACACACCGTGCACATACACATAGCCATTGGGGACTGCTTGGCCTGACAGAGCCATCCATCACAACCTTCAGTGAGCTTATGTCTTTGAACAGCCTTTTAGAGCCTTGGAGTGATTGGCAGCTCTGTCCTCCCATAGTGGACCTCTCCCACAGGTTCAAAGACATTCTCTTTCCACCTTAACCTCTCATATGCTCTCTCCATACACCACTGGCGTATATTGTGAGTCAACTATATGTCTTTGGCTTTGTTTGATGTCTGAGTACTGTATTGCATCATTGCTTGAATAGAAAAACACTCTATTTGTCTTACTCTCTCCTTTTGTCTTCCTCTTTCTGTCTCTCATAAGGTCCTCCAAGGCTCACCCAGGACCAGTTGTCCACATAAGTGACAACCCCATGGACGAGGGAAAGGTAAAGGACAACGTAGCCCACACACATACAAACATGCATGAAGTAACAATCTCTGTCATTCTCTCCTCAATATCAATCACACACAGCAAACCATGTACAGTATTAGCAGTTGTTCAGACAGTAAAAAATCCTGCATTTAAAAAATGTGAGCGCTCGCAATCGGTGGGGGCGTGTTGTTTTAGACATTGGTGAGATGATGAGATATGATCCAGGAATTCAAGTTGCAGTATTAGATCCAAAATCTGAAAGCTTATCATACATCAAAATCCTGTACAGTGGTTTGTTATATTCACTTCACAAGGGGCGATGTGGTGGTTCCTTGGTGACACTTGGGTTTTTGACATTTCAGTGAAAATAGATGACTAAGGATGAAGTCTTTTTTAGCATGACATCACTTGATGATTCAGTGATTCCATCAGCAAGCAAGAAATGCGTGATATAACATTCTTCAACCAGTAAAACACCAGGACACATTAACCTTTGATGCAATTAAGAATGTCAGTAAACTATTTTGATCAGTCTGAATTAAAGATGAATATTATTGTTCTTACTGGTGTCTATGGCCTTTAATTGGTTGTTCAGTAGACTCTATGAAAGCCTAATTTTTTCTCCAGCCCAGTAGAGAAGCTGGTCTGCTGTCTCTTCTCCACTGGCTGAGCCATTTTTGCTGGCACTACTGTGCCTGGCTCAGCTGTTTGGACAGTATGAGATGAGTGAGGTGGCTGTCTGAGCAGACAATGATTATTCACCACACCCAGCGATATATATTCCACTTCACCTATACTCTGTAACACAGAACATGCTGTATGTATATACATGAAAATGAATCTGTGCTTGAATATAGCCTCATTGTCCTAGCACATGTGATGTAGAACGTTGCATTAGTCATTCTCACTGTACAGTTAAAATACCATATTATATGAATTTGAAAGTGGTGGCAGTAGGTAGAGATTGTTGCTATAAATAAGACTTCTATAATTCAAACATTTGATTCGCATTTTACATTTTGTCATTTGACAGATGCTTTTATTCAAAGCAACTTACAAGCGAGGCAAGACAATCAGAGATTTCAAGGATTTCATAATCTAAACAGCCTTACATGTCAGATGTTCTAAAAAAAAAAAAAAAAAAAAAAAAAAAAGTTGTTATCATCTCTTGTGAACCAGGGTGGGCAGATGTCTTCCCTGAGCTGCTGTAGTCTGCTTAGACCTGACTTCCTTTGATGCAGCACATGAATGTCAAATGTATTACTTATTTTTCCTCCCATCATGGGGTCTCTTCTATCTTCTCTCTGTCATCTCTCCTACCTATCTCACTGACTGCCTGACGCTCTTCCTCTCCAGCTTATAATTGGATTTGAGTCTGGGATCGTGGTCCTGTGGGATCTGAAATCAAAGAAGGCCGACTATCGCTACACTTACGATGAGGTAGGCAAATCTCTCCGATTTCCTTTCTTCTCTAACAACTTTCAGTCATTCCTCCCACTTGTGAGTGTCTTTTTAATACAAAAGCAAGAAATGAAATCACATATTCATGGACCAAACTGTACAGTTTGTGTACATATGAGTGTGTGTGTGTGTGTGTGTGTGCTAGGTAGTTTATTGCTAGAGCAAACTTAGAGTTTGAGATCGTTTACTACAGCTGGCAAGGCTTGTTAGTTGAGCCTGTGGATGTTTATCACACATACACATTCTGTACATACACAAGACACACAACCCCTAGTGTGATTCTCCTCTTTCATCTGAGTTTTAAAGCTAATGATTGTACGAAAAAAGACTGCTGACTGGGAAGGAATTCAACTTTCTACTTCCTGTTTCATCACAGAAGGGTAGAGGGTGACCGATCTGTCTTCATGGGAAATAATGTCTCTTAATATGCTATTTAATGAAGATTAAGCTGAAAGTAGAGTTTTACAGCCAACTATAAGTGGATTTACCAACTGGATTATCCAGCTATGAGAAGAATAAAAAAAACTCAAAATAATTACTTAATGTAACAGTTGCTTGTTACCAGTATGAATACGTGAAATATGACTGACTTCACTAAATGAAAACTTGAAAATAGTGTCTATTCAGCTAGCGCCGCAGTCACAACTATAGAAAAGATGTTCCTCACACGAGTAGTGCCATTTACAAAGAGCGTTTTGTGAAATGCATGTTTTAACAATTTCATAATTTATACAGTAGAGTGCCATGTGTTCATGTTTCCAGAGTGAGGCTGCAAGGCTGCACAGTGATTTTGCTTGCATGTTATGGTTGTAAAAAGGGCAATTTAATTTTGTAAAAGGTCCACCTTTTTAAAGCACTGAGTCATGTGGCTTTATTGGCTTCCCCAGAGGCAACAGTGTGCGTCTGTCTATAAATAAAAGAAGACGTAACAATAAAACAGAGACACGGTGTCAGAGTGTCCAAGCTCCCCTCTGGACTTAGCATATGTCAAACCTACACTGTGGTATACAAGTGAAATCTGTACCATATGATACATTACCATTACCTACAGCCATTACAGTTAACCTCACCGTCTGTTACCTGTGTGTTTGCATGCAAAATCTTATTTCTTAACAAATCTTGCAACCTGCAAAATCGTACGATCTATTATAAATGTAATAAAATGTCTGACAGCCTATAGTTTGTGATTAAAATCGTGGGCCCATTTACCGCTAATGTTTGTGTTTCAGCTCGATCTGAGCACAGTCTGACCTCCCACAGTCCACGGTTTAGCGTCTTATTGGGAGCTGAATATAACTATGAATTGGAGATCTCATTCATAAACCTGTACTTGTGGTTTAAGCAGACTGAATGGCCGGGGGCTCACTTACACAGAAACACGCGCACAGTCAACATGTACATGGACATGCAGCAGTGTCCATGGTACTTAGACACAGAGCCAAACCGCCTGTTTAAGATAATGAGATTATCGTAACGCTCACGCTGGTGCTCACCTCATTGGCGGCGCTGTGGTGCTGTAAGCACACTGAGATAACAAGAGTCACCAAGGACTACATAGACACAGAAAAGAGTGGATTTCGTATGTTCAGTATGTACTGTATCTCTCTCTCTCTCTCTCTTTCTCTTTCTCTCTCTCTCTCTCTCTCTCTCTCTCTCTCTGCCTTTGCTCTGTCTCCTTCTCTCAGATAAGCTAATATCCTCCCGCTGCTCCTAGGGCATTACAGTCTCTAGTATTGAATCTCCCATGGGAGCTCATCTCTTCTCTCCAAACTCCTTCAGTTACACCTCTCCAGAGACTGGGAGCTGAGTGGGCGGGGTCTCAGGAGAGAGGGGTGTGGGGGGGGACTTGTGCTCCTCATTTGGCTCACTATGATTTACTCTGACGAAGCGAAAGAGCCGGCAATACACAACCGTTCTTTCCTCTCTTCTGGAATGTCTCGAGGTTATTCCCTCCAGATAATACATCCAAACGGTTTTCAGAGTCGGATATCTTTTAAAGTTTTATTTAGCCTCAGTCAAGCCTTCAAGGACACTAAAGAAAATCTTTGC
Organism: Thunnus maccoyii; assembly: GCF_910596095.1. Classification (NCBI taxonomy): domain Eukaryota; kingdom Metazoa; phylum Chordata; class Actinopteri; order Scombriformes; family Scombridae; genus Thunnus; species Thunnus maccoyii. The sequence goes on along the minus strand of NC_056549.1, from coordinate 17,651,087 downwards.
ATACTGCTGTGCTGCATTACTAGAGAAATGTTATGATTGCAGCATGACTTTTCTAATATTACTGTTGTGGACAGGGCTGTAGTCAAAACTAATTAAAGTGCTGTAGGAGATGAGCACACCAGGGCTTTGTGATGGTAAAGGTGGGTGGTATGGAGATGTTGATATCAAGATCATGAAAGAAGTAATCAAAAACACACACAACAGTAGCTCATATTCATTTTCATTATATTTAACGAAACTGTTATTTGGATTTGTGCCATCATATCTCCATATGAAAATGTTGGCACTACTTTCCATATTCAGTATATTTTGCACACATATTATACAATTTTTCTTCTAATGTATGAAACTTGGTTTATTTTGTTGTGTTTGTAAATGTAAATACTTGTTTTGTTTACAGATGGAAGAGCTCATTGACCTTTGTTTGTATAAATGCCACGTGCAGGTATTTCTGGCCTCCTGATTGGTGGACTATTCCCAGGTGATGCTTGTTTATAAACGCTGCCACTGCTGTTTAAGAAATTTATCTCACCTAACGAGGGTCTATTGACTCAAACATCGTAATTAAATAAAGTGAGTACAATTTACCTACAGCGTGCAAGATTTCTAATTACTTCTCAGTTTTACACATCATTAGAGGACAGGTTCATATTTTTTTAAGTCTGTCTTTGTTTGTGACAATAGTCAGGTGCCCAAATGAACGTTGAAACATGTTTTGTTTGCTGTAAGCATTCCTCCTGCTCCTGCTTAAAAGGTTCCTTCATAATATTCTTTCAATGTAAATGGTGGAGGACAAATCCACAGTCCTCGTTCTGTGCAAAACTGTATTTAAACATTATATATGATTCATCATTGGTTGGTTTGGTACTAAAAGGACTAACTTTGGAAGATATTCACTTGATTAGACAAATTTGGAGGGCTGGAGCTTCATATAAGCTTCAGATAAACATTCAAGTACATTTTTGCACAAAAGATGGACTGTGGATTTTGTCCTCCATCACTTGCATTGAAAGTGCAATAGGAGGGGATCCATTTTGTTATCCATTGAGGGAACGTTGACTAGAAAGAGCGTTGGAATGGCTAACCTGGTTGCATTAGCTTTTAGCTTGGCTAACAGACCGGCCCGCTATCCCCTCTTCTGTTTGCATGTGCAACGCTTCCTCTTGCCTCTGAGCCATTGTAGCTTGCTATGTCCGTCCACTGTCGCAGGGCATTGTGTCTGTTGAGCACCGCTCTAAGCTTTGGTAGAAGTGATACGAGCGAGTTGTTGATAATATTCAGAAGTTTGGTTGGGCAGTACCTTCTTAGACTAGTTGCACTGGTCATGTTATCTGCACACTTGCTCACATTAAGACAGGAGTCCCTATAACACTCTTTGTACCATAACCAGGAGCCAGAGAAGCTGCTGCACTGCTGCGCGCCTCCATGAATATATTTGCATATTCATAGCTTCTGGAGTTTTTAATGTGGGAGAAGGAGTAGATGTCATTTTAAGGATTTTAAAGTGGTAATTATACTTGTTTTGCATAAAAAACCATATCAGTCACACATTATTGTTCCATGCAGAGTAACTTTATATGTCTTAATACATGTCTGGAGAGGATTTTTAACAGGAAGAATGTTTCAATGTTCATTTGGGCACCTGACTGTTGTTTTAAGACAGACTTGAAAAATCGTGAACCTATCCTTGAAGACTTCATGGTGTACAAGAACTTTGTAGAAATATTTACTATATATATTGATGGTAATGGTGTAAAAGATGTGGTAAGTTTTGCTGTGTTCATTGGACATGATGACAGAGACAGTGAAGGCTGAACTTCCAACATCAAGATGGTTGCTATGGATACAAGGATCTAATTTGATGTCCAGATATAGATGTTTTACTTTACATAGCTAATTTCTGTCATCGACCATATATTTAACATCAATTATAAGCCACTCGTAATGCATGGATCAGTTGGTACAATTGGAATTGTTTGCTGTCATTTGCTGACATCATGAATGTTTGCAAATCCAATGTCTGTACAGCTTCTGCAAACAATGCTGTAGGGTGATATAATGTTTTACAGCTATCAAATCCATTGCAAGCTATATTCTTCCTGCTGTGAGCTCCTTCTCCTGCTGCGCGCTTTCATTCAAACACTATTTGCCTAGAAGCTCGCTGTCAAGTATCAAAGTTGTCGACTGAAATGAACAAGGAAGCTTTTCCTCTTCTTCTTCTTTTTCAGCAGCAGAGTAAGCCAGCAGACCATGCAGTGATGGATTTTGATGGACTTTGGAATAGGCACGTCTTAAAGCATATTTTAGTTTTGATGGAAATTTGTGGATCTTTAAACGAGCGGAAGGCAGTCTGTGGTCTAGGATTTCAAAGGACAAATGGCCTTTATGAGTGATGTTGGCTCTTGTGTTCTTGGCACATTCTTAACGATTCCTGAAAACATTCTCACACAACGTCAGCAAATAAAGTGCTAGCAAGGGAAGCAATGAAATTGTTTTGACTCAAATGAAGACAGCTTTTGTGAGTTGTGGACGATGTCAAAATTCAGAAATGTCAGCAAGTCGTGGGACTTAACCTGGCTCCCAGACAACAACAAAGCTTTAGGGAGAGTTCAGACAAACAGCAGAGACAATAAAACTTTTGGTTTTACAAGCTCCCAAAGAGCTGAGAGAGCACGCCTTCCACTCTTGTGTCTTTCAGTGGATTGTCTATTATTAGCTGTGGATCAGCAGTATGGGTTTCCAGCGAGTGTTAGCCAGAGAGTATCCGTCACCCTGACCCCGCTCCACTCTCCTCCGTCTGAGTCAACACCTCAGTCTGAGTCCAGTCTGATGAATGTTTGATATCATAGCCAGATCAGGACTTCTTCTTCCCTCCTTCCTTCCCTCCCTGTTTGTCTCGTGGTAGCCGCTGCTTTTCCGTGTCATACCATCGAAATGGCTCATTATTCAATATTCTGCTTATACAAAAAGCACAAGGTTCCCGCCCAGTTTAATCTGTCACAGCTCAATCATTTGCATTTTTCTATTTCCACATTGTTTTCCTGTAATGTTTTCTTTATTTCCTCTCTTTATGGCCTGACTATTTCTCTTTTTCTTTTTATATAATTTTGAGTTTGATAATTCGGTTCCACTTTTACTCACTTTGCCTTCTCCCTGTTTCTCTCTATCTCTCTCTGTGTGATCTCTCCTTGACTGTCCTTCTGCCATGTCTTTGTGTCATGTTCTCTCTATCAAATCATGTAAAGGGACCAGCAGTTTGTGCTGCGAGGCCCAGTAACTCAATTGAGGATGCAGAAATTGGTGGTAACCTCTAGTGTGAAGTGCTGTACAGCTGCAAAGATCACATCTGTGACAACTAAGAATCTGTTTCCATGTCATTATACAAAGAGGCGTTTGTGCAGAAAAAGCGTGCACAAGCATGCCCCAGACTGTGACATAGTGTGTATTTTAACAGGGAATCTGCACCAAAACATAATAAACTGCGGGGTACAACATTTGCTTCTATTTGTCCGTAGGCATACCGCAATTCTGCAAGCTATTATTGAAAGCCAACACAGTAAAAAGAGCAAACTAATTCCAGAAACCACAAAGCATTAATTACTTAATTTCCAATTAGTTAAAAAAGATTTGTTACTGCTGCGGCTGTGGATGAATTTATTTTAACATATTTTAACATCAGAATTCATATAATAAACACCTTGACAGCATTTTCAGACTTAAACCAAAAAGTTGATAACAAATTATTAGCACTTTTTGAAACTTAGTTCCTGATGGTGAGATTCTCCAAAAAAAGACAATGCATTTTAATGCATCACCAGAAAGATAAGACCATCAGAAAGTTCCTGTGATATTCTTTTTGACGGATAGCTCAGTTGACTCCATTTGATATTTCCTCATGCAGTAAATCCCTCCCATCTGGTCGTCTAAGAAGATTAAAAGCAAATGCTACATATTATTGGCAAAGTCTATCTGTCTACCTAGTCCTTCATTAGGAAGTATTCTCTTTCTCACTTAAGACCTGTTGAAAATACAGACAGATAATGTAACTATTCATAGCTGATGGGTCATTTGGCAAGTCTGGTGCAATATCCATTAGAGGATAGAATATCATTCTTTATATGATGGTCAGTCTCTGTGGGGCTTTTACTCCTCATAAAACTAATGTTGTTTCAAGAATCCTTGTTAAAAAAAAAAAAAAATGGAGGGGGGATGGTGGTGGTGGTGGTGAGGGGGGGTCTGTTAGGTCTGACATTCAACATTTGTTGATCAATGTATTTTTGTAACGTCATTCCCAACAAAAATGTTGATGGGGTGGGTTTGTTGTATCTGATTTGTAAAGCTGGAGACTTAACTCTGTAGATCCAACACTTTGGTCTGGATGGTTTGCAATCAAATTTGGTACAGACATTAGTGATTTCAAGAGGATGAATCTAAACTGTTTACTGCCTTTTCTTATGTCCCTTGGATGCTAGCACAATATAAAACATTAGACTGCTGTTAAAAATTACATAAGAACATGAAATAAATGTATTGATAGATTAGACTCTCATCTTCAGTGATTGTGGTTATTTAAAAAGAATAAAGCCTTTTTCCTAAAAGTAATCCAGTATACAGTTTAAGCCTGTTGTATACTGTGTTGATTTGCCTGCCATCAAAGCAGACTGAAAGTCCAAAAATGAATCTTTGAAAAGTTTATGTCTAGCTTCATCCCAAGAGTCCAATGATCACAAATAATCAAAGTTTTACTTTAGACAGAATAAAGGGTTAATGACTTTCAGGATCCCCTTGACTCTTCATCAATGTGTCAAAATTTCCACTTTTATACTTTGAGTACAATGAGTAACATTGCCTTTTTTTCTTACGCCACTCAAAATCTATGATGGCGCATCATATTTTTTGATACAGAAGACATCTTAATTGGTAAATAGAAGCTCACAGGAGCTTGTTTCTTTCAGGGCTTATATAACAGAACAGAAACAAAATGGATTTCATGTTCCGAAAGCAAAAAGGGATTGCTCTATGGAAATCACTGTTGACATACTTGCCCCCAAATGCTTGTTTTTTAGATTAAGCCTTTTTTGGTTGAATGTTTTTCTACTTGAACTGAATTACCATTGCTGTGCGAGCCTCTGTGTGTGTGTATGTGTGTGTGTGGCACTTCAGGGCTAAGCTGTCTTTGTGTCCCAGTATGACACAATGCTGGCAGAAGCTATTCTAATTACGTCTATGATATGCATGCTTATGTGTACGTCTATTTTTCTTCACCGATCTCATTTTGTGTGTTTGTTTTTGTCTTTGTCTTAGCGTGTGTGTGTGTGTGTGTGCGTGCCTATGTGTGGGGACACATTTCCTTGTGTGTGTGTGTGACTCTAATAAATGTTGACTGAATTCTCTCATCCCCCCAATCCCCCAAAGACCAATCTGTGAAAACTGACCTAATGTAATGAATCATGAAATTTTCTTTTTAATTGGTATTGTTTGATATGATGAGTACCATGTGTTTCAATTACCCTACTCATTTTCCAATTAAGCACAGCGCATTGTTGCCTATTGGGACTGTCACGGCCAACAATGCACTGATAGAGTTCTATAACTCAGTCTATCACTGTCAGGGCATTTACGATGGGTGAATGAGGGCTTTATTCTCATAAAAATTGTGAGAAGTTTTAGTGTTTAGCATTGTATTGAGTATATGCTCCTCAAATCCTCTATCTAGGCCACAGTCAACAACTTATACCCTCCTTCACTAGTATCAGAATTCATTAAAATATCTTCAATATGACTTTCGTTTTAAAATGTACATGATATTATCTAACTATGAGCGTTAAATTTCAATATACTGATGTCTGGACCTAAGTCTGCATGACTATTTTCCATATGACATATAAATCATACAGTATAATATGATTAAATTATGTTTCTTGGGCATAGTATGGTTAAAATTTTCACAGAATCTGAACTACATCCACACCACCTGGCACTGCACACCGGTGAATCACTTCTGGCAGCAAATCCTTGACAACCTCTCTCTCCTTCTGGGCTTCTGCATCCCACCATCCCTGCTACTTTGCCTACAAGGACACACATCCGGCATCGTCTTAAATAGGACATCTAAGTGGTTACTCATCGTGCCTGTAATTACTTCCAAGAAAACAGGAAATCAAGAAACTCCATAACCAAAGAAAAACTTGTAAAAATGGAGTGAGATACTGCAGGTTCAGAGCTGAAGTCATGTTTAGTTTGTGTGTCGTTGCGGGAGTGGAAGGGAATGAGTCACTAAGAGGATAATGAAATAAGTGAGTCTGTGTGTCTATACGGCATGATGTCACATAACCAGACCCCTGGTCTCATCAAGCCCACAGTGACCTGGAGGAAATCCCAATGAAATGCAGGATAATGAGACCTCTGAAAAATCCTTAAGGCTGTCATTCTGAAAGCATTCACCTCAGGAAGCTCTCATTATTTTTTGTGCATGCAAACATATTCTCTATTAAGTTGAACCTTGTGAGTTTGAGGTCTGGCCATGCAAGACAATATGAAGAATACTTCCCCAGCAGGCAATAGAGGAGGTTCATTGCCCCTCAGAACAAATAAGCATGATAAAATTTATTTTGGGACAGATAACATTAGATGGGTATATCTCATGTGTCATACAACGCACAAGCCGACAATGGAGCCATCTCATTTAGCGGATTTTCAGAAAAACTCTTCGGTGAACCTGACACGCAGCACAATTTATGATTAATGGCACACTGAAAGCAAAATTGATATACACATAAATAAATGGCAGTTGCAATTGGAGGAGATTGACTTAACCCGAACGTGTACTCACATCGACAGCAAGGTAATCATTCATTTCAGATGAGCGACGTGAGACAAAGTGCAGCATTTGCGAGACAAGGTGATAATGGATGACCGGTGGTGAGTTCACACCGAAACATTAAGTAGAGCTTTAGCTAAAATGGCAAAAGAGAATGTGTCTCTGAAATGTGTCTTTTTTCCCCCTACGACAAAGCTCTGGGCTCGTGGTGGGAGATATTACTGATCCTGCAGGTATTCTGATAAGAAAAGGCCACGTGCACGCGTGTAAAAATTCATGTGACAAACCCTGTAAAACTGCTTTGGAAGCTGCTGTGAGCTTCACGCAGATTCGGCGCACGTCATCATATTTACTTAATGTCAAAACGTTCGCGCAGGTTTAATTATGAGTTATGAAAAGGGCATCAATAAGCAAGGTTGCCCTTTACTGGCATACTTTGGTCATGATTGTGTTTTCAATGATTGCTTGTCAGATGATAAATCATCATGAGCCCGGCTTCCAACGGCAACAAAACTGTTCAGATGACAGGGACGATGAGAGGGCAGAGAGGGCACCGTCTCTCCAGCTCTTGTCTATCTTTCTTTGCTTGTCTCTGTGTCAATCTCTGCATTTGGTTCTTTGTTTTTTTTTCACCTATGCTTTTGTCTTGATTTTGCAGCCCTGACTCAAAGGTTGCCTCTTAAACTTCCCCCTTTTATTGCTGACTTTTCCAGTAAACACTGTACATATTGGAACTGTGATTACTTTTATTTCCTTTTTTAATCTTGCAATTGTTTCTGAACTCCCACACTTACTTATTTAATGCACACTATTCACAACTCTCAACCTCAATCTTTAAATTGTGCTTCCTATGATATTCTCTCTTTCCCACTCTATTTTCTGCCTAACTAAATGCTTTTACTTTTACCTTAAATCATAACAAGTATCTTAAATCCATGGCTCCAAATGACACTAGATTAACCTAAATGCACCATTTCAACTGTGGTACAGTTATATTGAATGCTGAGGACATTTCCCAGGGAATGTATCTTTATGAAATAGTATTTTAAATTCATAACTATGCTAATAAAATCTTCCTCTTGGCATTTCTGAATAAAATGACCTATCCATTCCTGCTTCTCTCCACAATCAGCAAATGGCTCATAAAAAGGCTTCTTCTAATATATTCATTTATGCTACCGGAAATGCTCTGAAGTCAGAGACCAGATCCTTTTATCTCACTTTCACCATCTGTGCAATAGTATATAATCCAAAGTCTAGGGTGTTTAACCCACATATGAACATTGTGTACCGTATGGCTACGGCAATGCAACAAACTTGTAGCGTGAGGAACATAGTGGCACATGATGTTTCATCCTGCTGAACCGCTGACCCCCCTCCTCCTGTTGTTTCCTAGGCGATCCACTCAGTTGCCTGGCATCACGAGGGCAAGCAGTTCATTTGCAGTCACTCAGACGGAACTCTGACCATATGGAACGTCAGAGGCCAGGGCAAGCCCATACAGACAATCACCCCACACGGTAAGGAGAGGTGGAGACACACTCTTACACACAGCATGTGCATGTTGATCTCACTTTACAGTACTTGGGTGGGCTGCTTATTCCTTCAACCCTAACCTATGGCACCAACTGATATACTAACATAATCCAAGCATATTGTATTGTATTGTGAAGACAATGAGGCTCTAATCTCAATTGATACAAAGTCTTAACCATGATTTTACACTTCACAGTCTTATACTTGATCTTTTTCCTATCCATGAACATTTTAATCACTCAACACAGAGAATAGTAATCAATTTGACCTTGTTGTCCAGTGCTGTGCACCATTTATATGCCTTAAAAGCTAAATTAATAAAATAAATAAAACACAGAATTATATTGTGACACCTATTGGTCTGAGTCTGAGACCGCTTTGCTGAAAGTGGTCTCAGACTTTTGGACCCAGACCATTAGTCGCTATTAAGTGAAGCCCCTAAAAAAACTCTATCCTACGTTTCCGATAATGCAACTCAGTAGCATCTTTTGTTAGACTCTCCATGCCTGGTAAATGCCCACGTCTTTCAAACTCCACTCCCCAAGAACACTAGCTTTCTGCCAGCCTGTACTTTGCAAGCCAAAGCCAAAATAACCCAGATGACATTATCAGGTTTATTTTTTTCAGACTTTGGAAAAGCTCCCTCTAGAGCTGCAGAAGACATTACACTGTACAACTGTTTCTACAGGCTGAGCAGCACCCTTACTGACTAGTAGACTGAACTCGATTTGTAAAATTGGTGGAGCCACAACAGTTTGAATATTTGTAGTAGTATTCTGAGATAATAAAGTCTAGTAAAAATAAGTGGTATTTCCTGAGGTAGGAAATATGAAAAAACTATTTATATTTGATAGTTTTCTCTAAAAGCTTTTTTCTTATGAAATATTGTTTGAGTTCATCTCTTCAGGCGTCTAAAAATGATGTAGATTAAACAGTCTAAGACAGAAAAATCACTATTCGTAAGGGGTTACAAGTAGACATTTTTTTGTATTTAGGAGTCACAACTGGTCTAAGTGACTGAGTTGATTTTCATATATTATACAAATACTTGCAGAGGATAAAGTTTATGTGAGATAGCAATCATTTCCAGAGGTTATTACATAAAAAGCAAAGACTGCTGATTTAAATTAACTATACTTACATTGATTAACAATAACAGATGTGTTGTCCACTTCTTCATTGGCCCTGTTCACACCTGGCATTAATGCGTCTGATCACAAGTGGACAGCTCTAAGTAGTTCAGTCAGTTCACACCTGCCATTAGAATGCGTCTCCACATGTGTCTCAAGTGACCACTTGTGATCGGATCTCACTTCCCTGCTCTATATGCAAATAAACAAATACATCATTTCTGTTTGGTAAGACCAAATACGGTGCAGAAGAGAGCAAAACTCAGGAGACACTCAGCAGCCAGACATTTCTCCATTAGGCATGGCTGAGATCGTCACTCAAATGAGAATAGGTCAGTCCACCTTAAGTGAGCCTGGTCAGGTTAGGCTTATCCATTAATGCTAACTTCAGGGCTAACCCCCTTCAAGTTAATCAGCAGGTGGCAAGCAAGACACAGGAACTTGACTTGAGTCTTGAGGAGTTTAGCATTTATTCACTGCCACATACAGCTTAAACTGTAAACACATTGCACTGCTACGTTCACAGCTATACTGCTAACTTCATACTCTCTGCTCCAGTCGCCCCTTGTTGTTTCGCACTTTAATATGATACCGTTCACACTAATGAGTATGCACTTCCGCTTATGCAGAGGACATCAGTTGGCCCAGGACACATTCGGTATACACTGCTAAAACAATGTGGCCATACACGGCCTAGACCACCTCCAAATGTGGTCTGAGCGATCAGATAACTCAAAGCGCTTTACAATACATGTCAACATTCACCCATTCACACACATTCATACGCCGATGGAAGCAGTTGCCAGGGATCGAACCACCGGTCTTCCAATTTGTAGACGACCCACTCTACCTCTTACTTGTGTCCTCAATGCATCTTGGCTGCATTCAGACCTGTACTTAGAGCTGTCCACTTGTGATCGGATCACTCAAGACGCATTTTAATGCCAGGTGTGAACAGGGCCATTGATTCTGCTTGGTCCTGTCACTTTGTTTTTTTTACACTGCAACTTTTACTATCCACATACTGTACAAATGCCTTTAACTACCTCTGTCTGTCACGTGACCTTCTCTGTGCTTATCGTAGCCATCCCTCAAGAGTCTCCCTACATGGCTCCCTCATCATTCCCTCATTTCAGTCAGAGGATTATTGTCAGTTCAATTATGTCCTGCCTCTGTTTACTTTACTTTGTATATGCATACATTACTGCTGGTGCTCTGATTATTTCCTGCATAGAGTGAGTCTGCTCTTTTGAAGATGTATTTTAATCCATACTCCTCTGTCTCCCCACACACCTACTCACCCCACAGAGCACTTTGACAGTCCACCCAGATGAAGGACCTGGGAGAAAGTGTGTGTGTGTGAGTGCGACAAATGGACAGAGAAAGCAAGAAAGTCAGAAAGAGGAACAAAGAAAGAAATTAAATAAAAGGAAAAAACATCTAACCAGTTTCTCAAGCTGGTTTTGTGTATAGGGGATTGCAGAAAGGATTTCACCACACAGGCTTTTTAATTAGTTGTTTCTCCCACTGCCACATGCATAATTAGTTTGGTATTTAATGGGCTATTATGCAAATTCCTTTGACAGGTTTAAGTAAGGCTTATAAGTCCTCCTTTAATTGTCTTTTTTTAGATATCTGTTATTTAGATGTAGTTATTAAAAGTAGTTCTTTATTATACAGACCTGCCTTGTATAACCTGCCTTCAGGCTCTTCAAAAACATTCTAGATATATTCAGCCATGCTCTCTGCATTCTGTTACAAAACATGAATAGGTCGGCATACATATGATGAATGTGCAAATTTCCTTTACATGGATCTCCCTTGAGGTTTGGATAGATGGATTCTGTAAATCATCCATGATCGTCACACCTTCTTTGCATGTCCCTGCCCCTGCATTTGTCTTTTCCCTCTCTGATGAATAGCCTTTTGTTATTGCATGACTACTGTTCAGAGCAGCATTTTTAAGTGCATCTTCTGGGGGGGAAAAGAAAATGCGATGACAGGAGATGGGGGACCGTAAAAGGAGGAGAGGGGTTGAAGAGGGAGTCAACTCGCAAACTAAAGTAATTTTCTGTTTGTTCTATTTTTAGGAAAACAGCCCAAGGACGGGAAAAAGCCAGAGCCTTGTAAACCCATTCTCAAAGTGGAGTACAAAACCACTAGAAATGGGTAAGGTCCCTCACTCTCTGTCTCACACACGTACACACGTACACATGTTTGGACGTGAATATGCTTATTTACACACAATTGAGGCAAAAGACACATCAAAGTTATTTACAGTACTGGGATTAAAAGCTGTTGCTGAGGCAATGTGACTTACAGATGTGTGTGTTCTTCAGACTGGAAGCTAACCAGAACTCAGTGTTGCATCAATCCAGCAAAATCAACTATTTCTCATTTGCAACCCCTCCTCTCTTGCCATTATGTTGTTACTGCGTAGGTTATAATAGATATATTGTGTTCTGATATTGAAATAACTTGTGAGTTTCCTTCATCTCACAAGCATTCATCTCATCAAAATTATTCACTCTAACCTTATTTTTGTGTATCAGGACACATAAAGGCCCTTTTACACTGTGTGATTTTGGGTTGTTTGAGAAGAAAGTTTACAATTGTGAGAGAAACATGGTAAAATCTTTGGTCGTCAGTCCAAAATGGTGTTTCTAGATTGCACTATGAGACATGTGCACTGACGACCAATGTGGAGCTGTTGACCGGATCTACAATAAGGTGTTCTGCCTTCTGTCAGCCAATCAGAAACTGTTTTTGGCAATAATATGTATAATTACTGAGCACTTTATTAGGAACACCTGTCCAATCTAATGCAATCCAATACAACAGCTCTGCCATAAATTCTACTTTTACGAAGCTTATACATTTTCAATTTTTGTTGACATTATCAGAAAGGTGATAATTCTACTTTATGTTTATTAGATCCTGTTCATGCTTTGTTTTAAAATGTGTCTTGGGCAATAACAACAGAAGTTATTTCAGGACACTTTTCACATAGAGCAGGTCTAGACTGTACTCTTTAATTTACAGAGACCCAACATTCCCCCATGATCAGCACTTGGTGACAGCGGAGAGGAAAAACTCACTTTTAACAGGAAGAAACCTCAAGCAGAGCCAGGCTCTTGGTGGGCGGCCATCTGCCTTGACCGGTTGAGTTGAGAGAGAAAGAGGGAGGAGGAGAGAGGAGAGGGAGACACAGAGAAGCACAGCAACAACAATAATAACAATAACAACAATAATAAAGCTGGACCAAGAGGTGTGTAGTATATGAGTGTATATAAAAAGCCACTCATGTCCTTGCATATTTTTGTGTGTGTGTTGTTCTAGGGAACCCTTCATAATCCTTTCTGGTGGTCTCTCCTACGACACGGTGGGCCGGCGGCCTTGTCTGACGGTAATGCACGGGAAGAGTACAGCTGTGCTGGAGATGGACTACCCTATAGTAGACTTCCTCACACTCTGTGAGACACCATACCCTAATGGTGAGTGTGGATGTGTGTTTTGTTGTGGCTGTGCACACACTTGTTTAGAGTGTGTGTGTGTGTGTGTGTGTGTGTGTGTGTGTGTGTGTGTGTGTGTCTGTCTGAGTGCTGATTTGTAATCTCATCCTCCTGTCTGAGAATGCATTAGGCTCACACATACACACAAATTCACAAACACCTTTATGTTTTTTAATTATGTCGGACGGCTTGCCCCTGTGTTAGTGTGTTGCTGTAATAAATCTGAAATTTCCCAAGGGGAAGGATCCTATTCCACTTTCATTATCCGACACACAGAATATTACATTTTCATTTCATCTCTTTGTACACAATAGCCTTCCATCTAAATTAAATTATTGTTATATATCCTGTATTGAGGAGTCAACAGCTAAAACAAGTCGGAGTGGGGCTGAATGATATGTAATCCAGTATGTAAACTCTGGTGCAGCGTTATCTGGCACATAGAGTATACAGCTACAGGAAGGATTAGTGAGTTGTGTAATAATGGTGACTTCATTATGTCACAAGCAACCTGATGTCACTACCCGCTGATTTCATCTGGTAATGGACATTCCTGGGTCTTTGGATTACACAATGCATGTCTGGCTGATGTGTGTGTGTGTGTTCATGCTTAGTGTGTAGACGAGTTTGATAATTCATGATGATGTTGCAGCAGATGATGCAATGTGCATAAATGCAATTCGCACACCAATGAATGTGAAAAAATGTCAGACAAAGTATTAAACACATACAAGTACATGAAGAAAAACTAGCAGAGAGATACAATATGCAGTCAAGATTAAAAGGTGAAGTAAAACTCATAAAAAGAAATACAATGTCACTCAGAGCAAACTAAATTTGATCAAAAGCTTTTTTGACCACTTGGAAGTCACAGTTTGACAAAAAAAAAAATCTCATCACAGGGTCCACTTGCTTGGCTTTTCTGAAGCTTTCAACTACATCTCATTTCCTTTCTCAGCAGATGCTCAGTACAGAGCATCTGTTGAGAAAGGCAACAAGATAAAGCTTTGGAAAAAACAAGTAAGTAGTAACTGTTAAGAATTTATCTAATAAGATGCTAGATCTCCTGCCTTGTTAGCCAAATTAAAGCTGAGGTACTCACCCAATGTGTTTCTATTTTAAACTTACGTCATTACTTATTCGCCTTTCACATCCTTATTTACAATGTGGACAAACTTTCTCTTTATCATATAAAAGATTTTTTTTTTGACTTTTTTTAGTTGATTTATCGGTTTGTATCTTTAGGTAAATTAGCAGTCAGGCTGGCCATAAATGCTGTTGTTATTTCCATCTCCCAAATGCAGAAACGAACAGACAGGATGGATACAGAGAGCTGGACTTACATAACAATTCACAACAGGATGTGAATCATTTGTAGACCAGTGCCAGGGAAATAAAAAGAGAAGGACAGTGAAAGATGTAGTGACAACAGTTTTCAAAGTATTTCAGCCTTGGCATACTGTGACGGCCTTTGACCTGCTGCTCTAAACAACAGATTCTTCTCCAAACACTGGTTTGAGTACACACACACACACACACACACACAAACACACACTTATGGACATACTGTCTGTATGGTGTGTGATGTTATTTCCAAATGAGGCATCCAAATGAAAAGAGGAACTGTAGCTGCTCTCTATACATAATTTAAAAGTCTGTGCTTTATTACTGCAGTGGACCCAGGCAGCAGGCGATTTTAAGGTCAGAAAAGCGGATTTGTATTTCTTTCCTTTCCCATAAATTGGTGAAGGTGCCCTTTAGTGAAGCGTTTAACCCGCAGCTGCTCTGGTTAAGTGGCCGACAGTAGGAAGCTGTGTGGCTTTGCATACTTTCACTGAAAACATATTCTAATGATCTTTATGTTCTGTTTGTATTATGAACATTTCTCTCAGTTCTGTTTTGCTGGCTGTGTTAATATGTATATGTCTGTTAATGGAATCAGTGTATTCATTTTTATCAATTAATTCATTACAGTGGTTTGAAATCCATTATAACAGAGACTCATCTTAAGGTGGAATATGAATTTTTACTCCCAAATCAGATTGATACAAATATTTAACCAGGGAAATATCCCCCACAGATATAAATCACATAGATTAATAAATTTGAAGCATTAAGCTTTCCTGCCCTCACGTCTTCAGGGCACAGATATGATAATAACATTTGCCATATAAAGTCTGAGGAATTCTTCCCCTGTGGTTTGCAGATTTCGGGGGGGAGTTCTCTCTCACTCTCAAGGAATTACAGGACTTACTATAAAGCGCGGTGTGATGAATGGCTTGTCTTGTTTTGTTTCACTGTGCAGATTTTCAGGAACCTTACGCTGTGGTGGTCCTTCTAGAAAAGGATTTAGTGGTGATCGACCTTGCACAAAATGGGTGAGTCTGACTCTTTATGAAATAACTCTTCATCATCTTGACTCTCTCAGTCGACCTGTTATTGCTCATTATCTTTATTATATATGGCCCGTTATATCATGATAACAACTTACTTTCATAAATCTCTCTGTAGATGTTTAGCATTTATTGGATCCCGATTTGGCCGCCAGCTTGAAGCAACCGTGCAGTACAGTACTGAATGAGACTAATGTACTGATGCTGGGCAGACAGACTAATGTACTGTCATTAAGAGTGACTTTGTCTGTGCTCTCTTTTTAATAGTTACCCCATATTCGAGAACCCCTATCCTCTGACTATCCACGAGTCTCCTGTGACCTGCTGCGAGTACTTTGCCGACTGCCCTGTGGACCTCATACCTGCACTTTACTCTGTTGGCTCGCGGCAGAAACGACAGGGCTACAGCAAAAAGGTATTATATACAGTATGTTGTAACAATGCATCTTGTTGTTTGGTGCTGTGTCTTTTTTTTTTTTACTGCTGTGGAAAGAAGATCTTTCACCTGCAAAAAAGTGGTAAATATCAGGCTTTGGATTCAGACCCTAAGAATTAAAGAGCAAAGGCTTCTTTCTACGTTTTGGCATGTAAAAGGAAAAAGAGAGAAGAATTTGTTGAAGAAAAAGATATGCATGCTTCCTCTCAGTATTGGAAGCATTGCAGCCATGAGAAATTCAAAGACTCCCTCCAGACATATTGTAAGTTATATAAAAAAATACTCTGCTTGGCATAATAATATGTTTTCTCCTCAAAAAAGTACAATTATCTCATTAAAAACCTTAAAATTCCATCTATTCCTTCTCTCTCATTGAAAAATGTATAATCAGTGAATATGCAAATATTTTTCATTTCAAAAATGTAACTTCTGGATACCAGATGTCTCCTCCTTCACCAAAAAATCCATTCTCAGTGTTTGTGCACTGGAGGCTTCAAGTTTCCACATCACACTTCTGTAACTTGCACACTGGACCACCATTAGCCTCCGGACTGGTTATGATGTCCCAAATCATGCTCTTCAGGCCCACCCCTCAAATTCAGACTTTGAATTAGCACAGTGAAACTTTCCCTCTTCAGCAGATGAATGTGAAAACAGCCCTCTAGTGTCAAACTCTGCAGATACATCATTCTGCACAGTGACGGTCAAACATTCAACTACAACAGGAGAAACACATTTTTGAGTAGAGGGGGGACTTTGAAAAACTGGTAACACTTTATTTCACGGCACAGTAATTTCTGAATGTTTTCCTAATAAGTCTGGAGAAAGTTTCCTGGAAAGAAACATAGTACTAGTTATAGGGAAAACATGAACTTCCTTGAAATTTAAATTCAAGTAATTATTTTTAATGAAGTTCAAGTTTAAAGAAGAAATTAATTAATTGAATGTACCATTATGCACAATGTCTTCTCACTATAATTACTACCAAATCACATAGTTCTTGTTGGGGAAATTTCCTTGGAAATTATTAGTAAGTTATGATGAAACTGCGGACCTGTAAAATAAAGCGCTGACAAAAAAAAAACTTTTTAAACAGAAATAAATTAACAAAATGATATAAATTACAACTTCTCTTTCACGAAGTAACTCCTCCCGTAACAGATTAATGATGTATAACAGCATAATAGTATCCTGAGGGTGGAATTTTCACTCATGTCGCTCTGGATAGCGGTGTCATAAAAGAGCTTAATGCCTAAATTAGAAATGTAAATGTCCCACATTACACTAACCGTCATGCCATATGCCTTTAACAACAAGGTTACAGGATGAAGAGCATGTTAAGACATTACCCCGCATGCCATCGCTTACAAACTGTGTTCAGCGTGGGTTCATTTGTATCATTGGTACTCCCGTATTTTTTTATCAATGTTTCCGTGAAACTAAATGGACTACATAATAGTATCATATTACCTAACAATCCTCTTCTTTCTCTGTACACCTCCTCTCTCCTCTCATTCCCTTCACTTATCTGCGTATCATCTGAGACAGACCCCCTGCTCTTTCAGCCGTTATGTATGCCTGTGTTCTTTTCTCTGTCGCCTTGTTCTAGCTTTCTGTCGGAAATGTCAGCATGTACTGACCCAAACTGGCTGCCTGGCTGCGGCTTTATTTTATTTATTTTCTTTTCTTTTTTTTTTTTTTTTTGTTAAGCAAAAGGCCTGGCTGAGCAGCGGGAGGGCATTCTCACATAAAGATCACTATGAGTCATCCTGGTGACCTTTGTATGTGTCAACGTGTTCAAAGCCAAACCCCCCACCAACACACACACACTCAGATGGAGACACACACTCGCTGAGGTGCATAATGTATAATTGCAAGACACGCCGAGAGACGTGCACAAAGGACTCCTGCCTGTTCTCCCATGCGCACTCACACGTGTGTGGTTTTATCATCTCATCTATTTCTAGAATGTTTCTATTGACATGCTGAATATTGACAGAACTATTCTTCTTCTTGTACTCTCTCATCTGCACTAATATAATATAATGTCTGTTGTTTATCCAGGAATGGCCTATTAGTGGTGGAAACTGGGGTCAAGGCACACAGAGCTACCCAGAGATCATCATCACTGGGTAAGACAATACTTATCTCATTAGCATTAGCATTATCGTCTTGATGCAACTCCATTACTTTCACCTCTGCTGCACTGTCAGGTCACCACAGCAAAAGAGCCATTCTTAAAATATTCACTGTAGGTCTTTATATATTCCAGTCATGTGCACTCTGCTCCGTTTTGATGTTTATTATCCCGCACTAAGCTGTCAACAAGGGGAGAGGGGGCGTTTTTAACAGAACACACATGCTGAAGAAGTGACATTGAGGTATGGGTTTGGCAGTAGGAGGCTCTCGCTCCTCTCCCTCCTCCCTCTCTTCCTCTCTTCTCTACCCCTACATCCCGTATTCATATTCTGTCTGGATTTCTCTCTCTCTCTCTCTCTCTGAGTGCCACAGCCTGCAAATTATTCCTCTCCCAAACCACTCTGCTGAATCGGCAACAAAACAAAGAGGAGTGAGGGGAAAATGACAACAGAAATATGTTGGGTTTTTTTTTCTGTCAATGTAATTTTCTGTAACAACAAATGGAGAAGCTGTCACCTGCTGATGAGAGCAATCCTGTGAAAAATCATTAAACATGTATTTAATTCATTTTTAAGCGATCAATGTTGTTCTGCTATTAACGCTATTTTCACTGCTTGGCCAAAAGTATGTGGATACCCAAACATTAAACCCATGTGTAATTGTTTTTACATCTCATTCCAAAACTATGGTTGGGGTTGCTGTTGAGTGATGAGGCCCGGCTCAGAGTTGGTGTTCCAACTCATGTCAAAGGTTTTAGATGGGGTTGAGGACTTTGTGCAGACCATCACTGGAAACACCTCTGGAAACCATCTCTGAGCACTTTGAATTGCCTTTGATTTGTTTGAAAGGTGCTATATAAATAAAGTTTGATTGATTGATTGATTGCTTGATTGATTGTATCGACCTCGCTTTGTGCATGGAGGCAATGTCATGTTGAATTAGCATTAAATTTTCCTGTATTTTGGGACTAACAGCCTCAGACCAAAAGTACTCAAAAAGTTTGTTGTCAGGAGTGTCCACAAACTTTTGACAATATAGTGTACCTACTGCTTATTTTCCTGGTTAAACAGCCTTGCTATTTATATATAATGAAAATTAGTCAAATTTTGTTAGGAACAGATGTGTGAGGTGTCTATGTGTTGATATTTGCATAATCTGGAAGACTGGAATTCAAAATGCAAACTTTTATCTATCCAATTGTAGGACAACAGGATCTCAGCATCTCTCTCATTCCTTTTTTTTCTCTTCATCTCTTGAATTCTCAGGCACGCTGATGGAACTGTGAAGTTCTGGGATGCCTCTGCAAGTGAGTCCACTCAACAGCTAAGCTTCACGTCATCCGTCATGCTTCCCCAAATTATAATTGTTTTTTAGAATTTTAAAACAAACAATAGACAACAAAGTACATTTTAAGCTTTAATTAAATTTGAAGTCAGAAAGTTAGGATGAACAAAAGAAAATGACACACAACTTAAATTCAAAACTTGTATACTACTGTATATATCTGTATATATCTGATATCTTGGATAAAAACTGATCCTACTCTCTTTTCTCCTTTTTTTTTTTTCTAGTAATGCTCCAGGTGCTCTACAAGCTCAAAACAGCCAAGGTGTTTGACAGAAACCGATCCAAGGAGGACAAGAGCAGCATGGAAGTGTCAGATGAAGACCCCTTTGCCATTCAGATCATGGCCTGGTGCCCTGAGAGCAGGATGCTGTGTGTGGCTGGGGTGTCAGCCAATGTTATCATCTACCGCTTCAGTAAGCTGGAAGTAACTACTGAGGTGGTGCAGGTGGGTAACAGTTTACATTATGGGTCAAATGCGTCTTTTTTGGTTGTTTTTTTTTAATACGTTAACAGAAAAAACATCTATTTCCCCTTTCACATACACACACACGTACTTGAATATCTGCCTAGTCAAAGGCAATATGGTTGCCATGCCAACAGACGGAGCAGTGAAGAAGCAAAGCTAGACCGTCATTATAATCTGCCTTGATGGCAACGTAAGTGCTTATGGGGGTGTGATGTGACTCAGTGTTTAATGACATAAAGAGAAATGCTGTTTAATCTGTGTGTGCATGTTCGCAGCTCCTATATTAGAAGTGAAAAGGAGCACGCATATATAGGCTTAGTTTCTGATGTTAGACTAGGAGCGGTGGAGTGTTAAATTGGTAACCAGCAAGATCCTTTATTTATATATAATTCTGGCAACAGTTTTCTCACCAAGCAGTCATTGCTGTGGTGTTGTTGCACTAGACTTCACAGAGATCGCTTGTCAATCAAAGTACGTGGGCGGTACTGTGATTTTTTGTTTTTCCTTGCAGGTCTGTTAATCAGTTTTAATGATTCTAGCTGGTGCCGTTCATGATTTCAAACTCTTTGTCCTAACTGTGTAATTATTCTGTTCTTTGAAATAAATGGAGTGCAAAAAAAACAGAAGTTTTCATGAACTGGATATAGGTTGAATCGAGGGTTATTTTTTATTATCGATTCATCTGCTGATTTCTTTCTCGAGTAGTAAAAGTCAAGATGATGTCCTCAAATTTCCTGTTTTGTTTATCCATAAATACTGAATTTACTATCATCTAAGACTAAAATAAGCAGCAAATCCTCACAAATATCTGGCTGGAACTGGGGAATATTCTGCATTTTTACCTTAAAAATGACTGAAACTATTAATCTAATATCAATTAGTTGCCAAGTTTTTTTTTCTGTCGATTGACTAACGGATTAATCATCAAATTGTTGCAGCTCTAATTGAATAATAATGATAAATAGTAATATATTTTATTTATACAGCACTTTTCAGGGCACTCAGAGACACTTTATATAAGAATCAGTAGACTCTAAGAACCTTGCTCTAGAGCACCTTGGCAACACTTGTTGAAGAGGATGAATTAAAAGACCGCCAGTGAGTTTAAGCCAGCGCTGATGCATGTGTCAGAGAAATTTCAGACACTTTTTCCTACACTCCAAGTGTGTGTGTGTGACTGGGATGTGAATCAGGACTAGATACGCAGTGGTAGAGAGCTGTACTGTAATTAGGAGAACAGCCTCCCTTTGCGCAAGGTCAAACACCTCTCTATAACCTTGCAGAAATGAAGGTAGAGGAGGACAGAGACGGGCGGGAGTGAGAATCTGAAGAAGGGCACTGATCACTCTTTACTCCCACATATCAGTGGGGCTAATGAGACTGACAGAATGCAAAAGAGAGGAGCTTATGAGCATTGTGTGTGTGTGTGTGTGTGTGTGTGTATATATATATATATGTGTGAGTTTAGGTGATGTGTGTGTGTGCGAAGGCGGAGGTTGGAGAGAAATAGCCTGAAGGAGGCATTAGAAGGAATGGAATATTTCAGTCTTGGAGTACCTCTTTGACTCTCAGTCTGCCTACACACACATCAAACAAATCTCTATCATCAAAGTGACTCTGTGAATGTATGTGGATGTCATTCACGGTCGAATGATTATTCTCATCCTCAGAGGAATTCATGAGGAATTGTTGTTTACAAGAATTTTGTGCCTTTACTTGACTGCTAATATAATTTCTCCTGTGAATGTGTATGTGTGTGTGTTCCCTGCCTTATATAGTTATTAGAGGTGCGAATGCAGTATGAGCTGAATGACACAGAGTCTCCAGATGGCGGGGGTGGAGGGGGGGAACAGACGTCGGCGCTTCCCACCCCTGGTGCCTCCCCTCAGACAAGCGGCCCACCATCGCACCCCTCCACCAGCAGCAACAACTCTGACGGAGGCAACATGCCCTGCCTCAAGTATGAAACACGCACACACACACACATACGCACACACTTACATAAACTCTCATAAGCACCAGGAGCGCTCGCACTCATACCCATACACACTCATACACACGAGAGTCTTGCCTTCTGCCTCAAGCACACTTGCACAGACTTAGTCGGCGCCTGAAGCATTCTCAACCACAGCCTCCCCATCATCCCCTTGCAACCACTTATGCCAGACGCTCAACACACAACTGCTTCAGAACTGCAGCTGCACCACTTGTCATTCTTCTTTTTTTTGTTGTTTCTCTGCCTTTTTTTCCCCCCTCCTTTCTGTTTCTCTTGCGGTATCTGTTCCCCTCCATTTCACTCCATCTTTTTCTCTCCAGAGTGCGCAGCACTCCTATGAAGCAGTCCCCAGGTTACCAGGTAGATTTGGTGGTCCAGTTAGTGTGGGTGAGTGGAGAGCCTCCTCAGCAGATCACAAGTCTGGCGCTCAATTCCTCCTACGGCCTGTAAGTATAGATGCAGTAACATCACAGCTTCCAGTGTTTTTGTTTAGTAAACCTGTTAAGTATTTTATCTGCATCAAGCATTTTCATCTGAAGTGATAAAAATATGACTAAAATCTATTTCGAACATCTTATGAAGACAAAAATATGTGTTTAAAACTACTACTAAGACAGGCACACAATCTTGCAGTCCAAGCAGTCAAGTGAGGATGTAAGTCCCGTTGGTAATATTTGCCTACGGTGACAACCAGGCCTGTCAACACAATTTATAACTGAAATGAAAATTTGGGGATTCCAGCTGTTTGTGCTCTGACTGCAGCCTCTTTAAACTCCAAAAACCAAATTACACCCCATAACCAAGTTTCTCTAACCCGTATCTCCTCTTCTCTATTGCCTTTTCGTCTTTGTTTCTTTCTTTCTCTCCTCCCTCCTGCTACTCTGTCACCCCTCTTCAGTGTGGTGTTTGGCAACAGTAACGGTCTGGCGGTGGTGGACTATGTCCAGAAGACAGTTGTGCTCAATTTAGGGACGGTCGAGCTGTACGGCTCCAATGACCCCTACCAGAGACAGCCCCGCTCTCCAAGAAAGACACGACAGCCCTCTGGAGGTAATCACTCACCACAGCTGAATGATCTCATATACTTTATATTTGTCCAGTTTCAAAAGCTAAATGGCTACACATCAAGTTTTGAAAGCTCTGAAGGTTGTCAAAGTCTCTGGGATCAGCAAAAGATGACTAAGATCCTGTTCACTCTTCTGTCAGTAAGTTTGCATTAGCACTGCTCTGTATATACAATTAAATACTGTATATCAAGTACTGAGTAGGTGTCAGCTAACAAAGGGGCAGACATTTCTTCAGTTAAAAATGTGTCTCAGCATCTGAATAAGTTGAACCATGATCTGTAAATCCTGCTCTTATTTTAAAGGCAAATGAAACATTCGGGGAAAATTGCACAAAAAATCAATGAACATCAAGTACTGCTCATCAACGTTTGTTCTCATACCATAGGAACAACTTTGACTCTTTCTTCCTGTGACAAGCAGAATTTGTTGCTACAGTTGTCCTCTCCTTCATAACCATACTTGACTATAATACAGTAAGCACATACAAACTACACTGAGGATCAACAATCATGTTAAGCTCCAATGAGAATGAAGCCTAACATGACAGATGGCAGGTTTAAGGATTGTGGGTACAGCAAAAACTATTTACAACATTTTAGTACAAAATCAGTCCAGGAATGCACTGAGTATCAAAATCTGTGTATTCAGGTATTCTTGGTTTATTTTCAGTTAAGGTCTAGGTTAGAATTATAATTATAATCAGTCTTTCTGTGTACATGATGGGTTTGTACCACTGGAGCTTACTAACAACAACCACTCTGAAAGTGTAGCAACCTAAGAGGTCCAACTTCCCTTAACTGTAAACTGAACCAAATATTAGAAGGAAATAAGTCATATGACCTCATGGAGAGAAATAAATAACATACGTTGCAGCTAAAATGATGCTTTACTGACTTAGTTTATAAGGCTAATGCAAGACAGAGCACTCTGACAACACGAACACTCTTACATCTGGCTTTGGTCGACGTTCTCTCTTTGTCCCTATGTCCATCTGACTCTCTCCTTCTCTCTTCTCATTCACACACACACTCACACTCTCTTCCCCTCTCTCTCTCTCTCTCCCTCTATCACACAGCCCATCCCTTTTACACACACTGCACCAACCTTCATAGTAACACTGAAAGATAATGGGACCCTTTCAGGATGGACACACTGCCACCATGTGTTAGATGATGAAAATGCATCTACACAGATGATGCCGCAGTGACATGGCGACGTACCGCCCAGACTCAACCAAAAGTTTGATGGATGGATTAGTAAGGCTTGTGTGTGAATGCCGAGGGGTTTGTGAGTGTTTGTGCACAAATATGCTATGCTACACATGTGCACGCAAACACACACACACACACAGAGGCAAATGCTCCCATATAGACAAGCACACACACATGTAAATACACACAGAGCATCTGGTGTCAGTGACTGGTAAGCAGTGGGCTGGCACCTGTCAGAGCTTGGCGAGTGTGAGCAGTAATCAGACGTCCAGCTGTGCTTCTCTGCCAACAGGGACTGCTGTCTGCTTGGCTTTCTGCCTCACAGGACAATGTCACATGCACACACACACACACACACGGGAAAGGGAGAGTTTAGCTTTAAAACTGGATAAAGAAACGTTAAAGTTGCCTTAATCTCCCTCATGTTTAAAGTATGAGTTGTATACCCAAAGTATGAGTGGAACACTTACCTGTCAAACGAAAAGAACATCAGGTGTGGAAATCATCTATTTCTATGTATGCTCTAAGCCAGTCTCCCAAAAACATAGTGCACTATTTCTAGGGGCAGTTGACATCTGATGTTCTGAGGTGGCAATGTTTGATAAAAAAAAGAAGAAAAGGAAGTGTTATAGGCACACGTAATGAACAGCCCAGCTGTCCTTTTTGACTTGCTTTATTTTGGATTTAATGAGTTGAACTGTGTGATCTCTGTTGCAGGTTTGTGCGACATCAATGAGGGCTCAGCAACATCAGAGGACCGCTGCAAGTCCCCTACTTCAGGTAACATGTCTTTCGGTGTCTTTTTGAAAGAAAAATGGGATAAATATAACAGAGTCTTTGTGCTTACTAGATGTAAAAATCCAAACAGTCAGCCAGTCAAAAATATACATATAATACCATGTATTTGAATGCAAGAGGAGAATTGGTTAGGGAAGAGGATTAATGTTTCAAAAGAGCCTCTACTTTTAATACTGTTTTATTAAAATTGTTGCTCATCAAACTGGAATTGTACTGAAGGGTTTTTTGGGTTTTTTTGGTTGAACCATAAAATTGTCAATTTCCTTCTACCTCAGTCTTTAGAAATGCACTGTTTGAGTTTAATACCGTACGTTTATGGGTTTTCGAGAGTATTTTTTTCCCTAGATTCCATTTGTGCATGCATTCTTTTACCATTTTGCAGAGTTCAATAGACAGGAATAAATGTGTTCTAATCTCTTTCAGTATCCTGGAAAACTGGGTTATAGACTCTATCCAATCTCTATGATTCTAATTCAATGTGACAGCTAAGAATTATAAATTGAATGAAACTGTTAAACAAAACTCTGCATTCTGGGAGAGAAACTCATTAATTTAAAAATAACTCGAGTATTAGTTGAAAAGAAAAAAGTTCAATTTGAAGGGCTGTGGGTGTTTTCACATGCACACATATAGCTGCATAATAGCATAATTCTGAAAAATATCCTAGAGTTAAATGTGTTGTATCACTTGATACTAATTAACTTCTGACTTGGATTTTGAACAGGGATCTTCTGTCAGTTAAACATTTAAATGTGTCTGGGTGCACTGTACTGAAGAGATTCCTTATTACTATTAACATATTAAACTGTTTTCACTTCGGTGAGTATGACTAAGTGCAAACACAAATAGATTGTACTGTAAGATACAATATTTTATTTTCATCAGCTGTATGTCACTTATAAATATTCAGCCTATTTGAAGATGACTTCTAAGAAGTGAGTTGTGTATTACAGCAATGAGATGCTCTGCTGCTCGTTTACTTGCCTCCTTCTTAATCTACATCATTAGTATTTCAGCTGAAGGTGTCGGAGAGAGAACAGCCCAGATCCATCTCATTAGGGGCAACTTGGCATTAGCACACTGAAAATAAGGAGCTTTTTAAAAAGGTCAGACAGAAAACAAATCTCAAAGTCGGGGAGTCCTGTTTCCAGGTATGATGGCTGTCCCAACCCCCATGTCTGGTGCCAGCAGACTGTGGCCTGATACATCTGTCTGCTCTGCATTATTCATAGGACAGAGAGAGATAAGGTGCCTCCCTGCAAAAAAAATCTGCTGTTAAGTCTCAGTCAAGTCAAAGTGTATTTGTCTCTTTTTCTTTTTTGGTAAGTTATAAAGTCTGCCAGTTGAAGAAAAACAATTATAATATCTTTTCATGGAGTTTCACCTGAAATAAGTTGCAGGCTGTTGAATTCAGACTCATTTAGTGGCAAGATAGTGTCAGTTGAGTCAAGAAAATTATTGAAATAACTTGATTTGCATGAAAAACAAATTAAAGTGGTCATACTGTAATGGCCATTGCATTAAACATTGTAAGGACATATAGTACACAAAGTGTAAATAGCACCCTCTTTTTTCTCTTTTTTTGCACACTTGCAAATCTTGTGAGTGTGCATGATTGGTGTTTTAATTACAAATGTTGCTCATTATGATAGCCAAATTAAACTGAAAAAAAAAAATCTTTTCATTTTAGGCACAAATGTAATAAAACTTAAGATGTCATGTAGACCTTTCTTATCTGTGAAATTAAAAGGGATTGGAGCCTCAACTAGACTCGATTCGCTTGACCAGTTGTTTTTATTATGAAAATCAGTCAGTTGTAATATTCTCTCAATGTAAAAACACTCTGATGGTGAATCCTTTTCAGGATACAGGTTTTTACTTCAGAAAACCAGGTATTTGAACAAAACCAGTGTCCTGAATTTTGAACCAGCAACTTTGCTGCTCAGGATCAAGTGACTCATAAGGTGAACAGCGATAGCTTGTATATAGTAACAAGCCAAAGGCTGTGTCTAACTTCACATTTACTGTACTTTACTTTCCTCCTTACACCCCCAAAAGTGTTGACGTCAAACAGCAATCTACAGCAATTCTACAATGGCGGTGGTAGAGGAGGTAAGATTGGCCAAAGATTTTCATAAGAGCGTGTTTAGGCAAGACAAACGTGGTCCAGATTTGTCCCCCCTGTCTCTGTCCTCCGTGTCATAGTCACCATAGTGGGAAGAAATACCCTGACAAATGAGAGCTGAAGCTCGGATTCACATCTGGGTTAGCCTCTGTTCCACTATCTTTTGGTTCTCACTGTATGTAAATATAAACAACTGTGCCTTTTCCTTGGTTGAAATGTTAAGGTGCTCCTGTTTACTTCTGTACTCAGATACTGAATACATAAGTAATTGGACAGAAAACTACATAGAGAACTAGAAGCTCATGGAGCAGAGGCTAACCTGGAAGTTGAGTGGGACTGCGGCTGTTTATAGATACACCTCAGTTGCCTAAGACTCACATTGCATGCTACATGTATGTAGCACGAGTGTCAAACTGTACATGTGCCTGCGTGTGGTATCTGTCCCGGCCTCCTCTACACTGACATGATTGGCGTTCTTTGTCTATAGTGCAGTATGATGACATCACAGAACCAAGAGCAACTCATCTGTCCAACTGTGTCCTTGTGAACCTCCAGTGTGTGTTGATTAAATAGATAATTTCTTATCAACTACTTAAGTATATTTAAACTAACTGACCAGTTAAAAGTGAAACTTTTTGTGTCGGTCTAAATGAGGGAATCTGGAGCCCATCCTCTTTCAGACTCAAGTGAGAATGAGTGCAGGTAGAGTTTTGACCTTGTCCAGACCTGCCACTACTCCAACCAGTGTTGTGGATTCTTTACTTGCCCCAGCTTGACGTCATTTACAGGGGCTGTTAAAATCTGAAATTTCACAAGGCTTTCTGTTCAAAATATTCTAAGCTTTAAAACATATCTACTCCACTGAAAAGGCTATTTTACCTTAAAGGCATCCATGGTATACCCACACAGGTTTTTTCATTTACTTTGTCTAATTTGAACAAATTTTATTTGCACTTGTGAGGGCAGAAACATTTCCCCTTTATCATTCTTATTGGTTCATAGAGTTTGATGACCTCACATAATTGTCAACATAGCTCCACCCAACTTCTGAGACCTGAGCTGAGGTCTGATGAGCCCAATTAAATGAAAACACCTGTGTGGACGTGCAGAGCCTTTAAATTCCAAGGTAAATAGAGGGTAACATTTAAAACCATCGGTTTGTAGACTTCTGTGTATTAGTTATGAATAGGAGCAAGACAACAGCAAGCACTGATTAAAAAACAAAAAACTGGAAGTGACGAGTATCAGACATTCAGAGCATGCTTCTGCCACTTTATTTTCAAAATGGAAACAATCTAATTTGATATTAAAAAATATCCCGTTTTTAGCTTTGAGATGTCAGGCCTGCTTTAGAGAGATTTCTTATGAATTTCTTTACTTGTGATTAGTTTTGCAAGTCCAATGTAAGAAAACCTGCTACTTCGGTTATAATTTTATCATAACCATCATTAGTGAGCATAATGTTACAGTGCACGCATGACAAGGGTCCCACTAACATAGTTTGTTCTATACATTTCTCCTACAGACAGAGATATAATATTTAAAACCCTTATCGGTCTTCTTTTAGATTGATACTCTTTAAAAAGATGGAATGATTAGTTAACCTGATTTAAAGAAGTGGAATGAGGTGATCATGGTGGAAGTTATTTGCATACATGTCGCAATTAAGTGTATTTTGTACTCGTTGAGACAGTTTGGGGTAAGTATACCTAATTCAGTAACCAAAGTTGGCCTACATTAGCCTACAAAAACTAGCAGTCAGTAGCTTTTTACTTCTTTTCCCAACATCTTCTTCCATCTCCTGTTCAGTATTTTCTGTTTCCTGTTACTCCCTTGTTCTTGATGCATGCTCCTGTGGCATGAGGGTCCTGAATGGCTGTGCCGTTTTGATGCGTCTCACCAGTCCTCTTTTCCAGGGCATTGTGCAACAGAGGTCACCTCGTTTGTTTTGTCTGTCACACAGCATGCCTCTGAAACACAGGGCTGTCTCTGAGTCCTCATGCAGTCTCCTCTTCCTGTGTGAAGCATTTTGGCTCTCAATGTCAGTGAAACAATCCCCAGGCACTTGTTCAACAGCCTTTTGTTGTTTTTTTGTGTATTTTAGCTTTGTGCACAGTCCTACCCCAATGCTAGTTAACTAGCTTTGCATGGCATCGTGTGTTAGCTTAGACGTGTGTTTGTAAAGAGGGATGTTCTCTTTTTTCCAGCAAAGATGTCACGGAAATTAAGCTTGCCTACTGAGCTAAAGCCAGACTTGGGTAAGCCTTGACTTCGTGTCTCCAAACAATTTGTATGAAATGCAGTATACTTTTCTCACTCCGACTGGACTCCACCACATTCCATTAGTCCAGTTTTTTTTCTGGTTGTTAGCCTCAAAATTGGCAAGCTGTGCAGATGTTTTTCTTAAGTTTGCATGAGACAAAAGTAGCACTGATCTGATTGAAATTCGTTGAACTGAATCAAATTTTTGGAATTAAATTGAGTGTGAAATGTTCTTCAGTGCGCTGACTCCCACTTTTTTGACCTTGGTGGGGGTTTTACTAGAGGTCAGTGGTGCTAAGCTAATCTATGCACACTCCATCTCACTGTAAAGCTTTCTGTAACTTTTGCAGCTTTCTCTTTCTCTTCTGTGTTCTTCGTGTCTTTTGTTTCTCTGTCTGATTGGGTCCTTACAAATTTAATTAAACAGGAGATCACTTTTATAAAGAAAGAAGCATTACCTTCTCAAGGGGTGTACACCAGTTTTTCCTAAAATCCTAAAGTATCAAGGACCTTGGATGGAGTTTTTTTTTTGTTTTTTTTGAAGGGTAAAGTTAAAATGTGTGAGTGCCAAAGATATTTAACTGTGTGTGTTTTTTTTTATATATATATATATGTTTCAGTGTTATAGTGTACATGTGTAACCAAAATGCCTGATAGTTATATCATGAATATTTCATAAAACTACTGATTGGGGATAAAACATATTGAAAACGTTGATCAGTTTGTGTAAATATGCAAATGTTCGTATTGTATGTATTTGTCTGTATTGTACAACACATGAAAGCTGTAATGCTGTAAAGTTACAGCCAAATAGGTCTCAGGTGATGTTGCTCTACTTACAAAATAAGTTGTACATCTTTCCTATACTTACCCACCGCTAAGTATGGAACCCAATACTTTTGGTTTTCTTTCCCAGTTTCCCATGTATGCAGAATATATTGCCACACCTTACAGCGATCAGTCATAAACAAATACTGATTCACAGCTGGGGTCATTAAGTTCACTCAGAGTTTCAAATGATAACTACAGGTGCATTAAAACTTAACTCTTCTATTTACTTGCTTCGGATGTCTTCAGTGTGCTGTGAACTTTTAACCAGAACACCATTTCACACCCAAAGGTTTCATTTGTAATTATGAAAAACTTTATGCCTTTTACTTAATTTACATTTTATTTTCAATGTACAGTACAATGTCCACATCTGTCTTGTCTATCTTGTGTTGTTAGTGCATTGCAGGTGCTTTACCTTTGTCTGTTTTCTCCTTACTGTCCTCCTGTCTGTATGCCCGCCGCGGGGTGCCAACCCATTAGACCACCGGGACAATTCTTTCAGCCGCTCACGCTCCTCCAGTGTCACCAGCATCGACAAGGAAGCTAAAGAAGCCATCAGTTCCTTCCACTTTTGCGAGACCTTCGCCCGGAAGGGGGACAGCACTTTGACACCCTGCCTGTATGTGGGCACCTCCCTGGGCACCGTGCTGACTCTGGCTCTCACATTGCCACCTGCTGGGGAACAACGGCAACTTCAGCCAGTTATCATTTCACCTACAGGTAGGTGATGGGATAGGATGGGTGAGGGAGGGATGAATTTAGAGTGAACTATATTGTTATCTTAGATGAATTTGGCACAGATAACGTCAATAATGTTATCTATATAAAATCGGAGTTACAAGGTATAACGGCATCAAAACAGCAGCAACACGGATGATGATAAATCCATTGAGTTTCATTTCAGTAACAAACCTTTTCCTTCCATTCCTCAGGCATGTTGGTACGGCTGAAGGGCAGCCACTTGCGGATGGCTTTCTTGGACTCCACAGGTGCCCTGCTGCCCCCTGCTTTTGATCCTTGGTATGAACCCAACGTTACAGCAGATGGCGAAGAAAGAGAGAAGGTCCGTAAACGCCGGCCCGTCTCAGTTTCCCCTTCCACCTCCCAGGACCTCAATGAGAGCCAGTACGCCGTGGTGTGCTCAGAAAAACAGGCCAAAGTCATTTCCCTGCCCTCCCAGACCTGCATCTATAAACATAGTATCACAGAGACTTCCTTCATCCTACGGGCAGATGTGGTGCAGATGAGCCAAGGCGTGTGCCTGGCGTGCTTCTGTGCTAACGGCCACATCATGACCCTCAGGTGAGAAACATGTCAGTCTGCCTCAGTCAGAAATAGTGAGTTATTAATAAAACCAATCTATCAAAGTCGGTTTGAATAAATCATGGTCCTATCATTAGATTTCAGTATATGTCATCCACCTTCTGTTGGGCTAGGTATGTTTTATTTCACTCACAGAGAAAAGTTTTCACACTTGGAAGATCAATATTTTTGCCAATATTGCTCAGCATTACCATGATACTCCTTCCAAAATTCTTTGAGTCTGGAACACTGTAAAAACGCTGTAAAAGTGAGTCAAGAGAGATCAGTTCTGACAGATAGAGGAGCAGGAAACGGGCGTTCTTCCTGTCGTGCATGAGGACTGAGATGGAAGTTGGGTATTTAGCCATATTTTGGAAAAGAAAATATGAGTTTGGAACATTTTGTGTAAACAGATGGTGGTGTGCACAGAATGTACAAGTTGATTAGGCTGCAGGAGTAGTTTGAGACATTTTTGTTTGTTTTTTTTCAATGATGAAAACTTAGCACTCTTGGACTTCACTTTAGCCAATGTGAACCCAAGCTGACCGCAGCCTTCGTTCTCAGTGTAATCGTTCTCAAAGTACAAACTTTTACTCCTTTCAAGCCTTCATGGGGTGGGTGTTTAAAACTCAAAGGATAGATTTTGGGTGGGATATCACTTTAATGTGATGTGATGATTGAACCATCATTGATTAAGATTTTTTCTCAGTGCTAGCTTTATTATGTATCATTTATATTCAAATATTCAAACAACTTTATTTTTCCGTTAGGAACTTCTTTTGTGACGAGAGTACCAGTGCACACAACCAAACAAGCAAATCAGTCAAAAACAGATAAAACCAGTCCAGTTTCAGAACAGTATTTAGATAGTTCTCATAATTAAAGGACATGTTAAACTCTAAGAGGTAATAAAGCTATATGTGTGTGTGTGTGTGTGTGTGTATGTATATATATGTGTATATATATATATATATATATATATATATATATATATATATATATATATATATATATATATATATATATATATATATATATAATTAGTGTGTGTACAAAGTGCAAGTGTGTGTGAGACAATCTGAATACCCAGCTAGACCCAGTTCAGGAGTTCAAAGGGCAGATGGAGGTAGGAATGAAACTTGCTGTGGCCTGTGTGGTTTTAAATGTCAGAGACCTGTACCTGCATCCTGAGGGGAGAAGGCTGTATTGATCATGTAGACAGTGTGT
Organism: Thunnus maccoyii; assembly: GCF_910596095.1. NCBI lineage: Eukaryota > Metazoa > Chordata > Actinopteri > Scombriformes > Scombridae > Thunnus > Thunnus maccoyii. The sequence goes on along the minus strand of NC_056549.1, from coordinate 17,618,489 downwards.
TGTATCCTGGGCTATTTGACCTTCTTTGTCCCTAGTGCATTTCCTATTATTGCTTAGTGGTTCCTTGTCCAGTCCAATGATTTTGCTGTTGATCTGAATGATCATTTGGAAGGTTATTGTGTGAATGTTGCTCATTGCTCCAAACCAAGCTGTTATTTTGAAAGTGAGGATAGATTCGATGAAGCACCTATAAAAAGCTCGCAAAACTGATTTAATGAGCGTGGAGCTTGCAGAGCTTTTTCAGGAAATATAGGCACTGTTGACATTTGGCAAAGATGACCTCACTGATGTGTTTAAAAGAGTTTGTGGTCAATGATGTTTATTCAATTATAGTGCCCTATATTCTACAAGCATAAAATAGTTGTCCCAGTTTTGTTTATCAGGGCAACAGATTAAACTTTTGAATGGCAAAAATAAATGCTGTCACCAAAGAGGCAGACAGGATCATCATATTATCTCCTCAATTAAACTTTCCCTTTTGCTCAAGTTGCCATTCAAAGTCAAACACAAACTTTTGTCTTGATACACACCCATAACAAACACACCCACACACACTCAAACATCTGCCCTTATGAGGACCTGACATTGACAATCACCCTTTAACTTTACTTTAGCTTAAACATTGTCCTCAATTTAACCTTACAATTTGAAGCAACATAGCAAGGTTACAAAACAACCCACACATGCAGACACACACCGGGTATAAATGAGGAAGGGTGTGTTAGTCTGTCGCTCATCCTCATTAATCTTCACTTCCCCAGAGGAGAGAGACAGAGACAGCAGCCTTCCATATGGGTGTCTGACAGAGCAAAGATGCCCAGATGTCGTGTGTGTGTGTGTGTGTGTGTGTGTGTGTGTGTATTGTCCTCAATGTTTTAATAGGTTGAAATACTCTAAATGCAGTTCATGCATGGTCAGTGGTTGTGATGAAAGTTGTAATATAAGCTCTATGGACCTTAGGCCTTAGACTTACTATGGCACTAAGATCTTCGTAGCCTTTTGCAGTAGCATTTATTTGCAGTCTTGCAGTATTCTTTAGATTCAAAATAATTAAAATGTATTTCTGTGTCCCATTTCTAGTTTGCCAGGACTGAGACCACTCATGGATGTAAACTACCTGCCTTTGACAGACATGCGGATAGCCAGGACGTTCTGCTTCACCAACTTGGGTCAGGCCATGTACCTCTGCTCCCCCACTGAGATCCAGAGGATCACTTACAGCCAGGACACTTGTGAGAACCTGCAGGTCAGCTGACACTTGAGAGTGATTTTGACCTGATGAAGATCTGACTTGAATCGAAACATTGTCTGTTTGAATAAAAAATTATGGCTTTGGAGTAAGTGTGCAGGCGTTACTCTTTTCATACTAACACTTGAGAGTGAGCTATGAGCCAGTGAGCCATGCTTCATTATTTGGGGTTGAAATCTTAAGTAAAGTTAAGAAATTGTATCCTATGTGTTGTGTAAACAGTTCATATATTAATGTGAAATATCTGTAGTGTCTTTGGGAACCTTTGCTTTTCTGACATACTACACTGTGTGTATTTATTTGTCAGGTTTTATTTGTTAGAAATTTGTATCTAAAGGTATCTGAATGTGTGTTGATGTTTCAGGAGATGCTGGGTGAATTATTTACACCAGTGGAGACACCGGAGGCGCCCAACAGAGGGTTCTTCAAGGGTCTCTTTGGGGGAGGGGCACAGTCACTGGATAGAGAGGAACTATGTACGTCAAACCCACACGAGACGAGAGTCTTCGTTCATACGCACACACTCACATATTCAGTCACTGTGGTTCAGTTCATTGTTGTTCCAAACTCTAATTCACTTTCTAATCTGTTTTTCTCTCCTTTCCTCTGAGCTCAGTTGGTGAGGTAGCAGCTGGAAGGGCATCCCGAAGCCTGGCCCAGCACATCCCGGGCCCGGGTGGCATTGAGGGCATGAAGGGGGCAGCCTCTGGTGTGGTGGGAGATTTGGCACGTGCCCGGATAGCACTGGATGAAAGAGGCCAGAAACTGGGTGAGCTGGAGGAGAGGACAGCTGCGATGATGGCCAGCGCAGATTCCTTTTCCAAACACGCCCATGAGGTAACAGACACTGTTATCCAGATATCCAACAATTATGGTGCAGTGCAGTGGAATGCTGTATGTGATGAGTGCTCTGCCTCCCTAAATTATTTCAGAAACAGTACTGACTTATTATATTTTACCACTAGAGGGCAGTATGTGCTTGTTAAAAGTTTTTTGTACCATGAACGGGGAAGGTTATATCATAGAAGAGCAGTCTCACTTCAAGATTCACATTACAGAAATTAATACAGAAATGGAAATAGCTCCTAAAATATGTTGTCCAATATTTCTTACAGTTCTTGTATTTTTACTGACCAGATGAACTAAATGAAAGCACAAATCCCATAATTTTTTGATATATTAAATGAAATTCAGTCTCATGTTGACATTCACAGTTAAGAGGATTGAGCAATTCACTAATTAGCAAACTATACCTCATATTTTTAACCATAACATAAACATTTTCTCTGTTTCCAGATGATGCTGAAGTGCAAAGACAAAAAATGGTACCAGTTCTGATCAGTGATGGGGGAGGAGCGGAGCTCCGTGGACACGACTGTCACCTTCCATTAGCTCATTTGGACTCACAGTGACCCCCCCCCCACCCATCCGTCTGTCCATTCATCCGTCCCTCCAAGCCTTCTTCACTGAGACACTTGGGATTTTCTTCCCTAGCACAATGTTGAATACTGTTCTTACCTCAGTCTTAGGGTGGAACTGAGGGGTAGACAGGGGAGAAGGACAACCTCAGAGGGAGCAAATAAATGGTGTCTTTTTTTTATGTTCTCGTCTCTTTGTTTATCTCTGTTCAGCCTCTCCTCCGAGGTAGCCGATTGGCCCACGCACCTGGAGTTTCTTCATTCTCATTTGCCAAAATGTCCTTGACTGTTGTCTTCGCTCCGAGCCCTTCGGGGCTGATGTTCAAACCGACGAACACAGCTGAAAAAAGACAAATACCTAATGAAGAAACAAAGACTACAAAAAATTCTTGAAATGTAAAAAGAAGGAAAAAGAATCTAAATACATCATTATACAGTATATACATAAATCTAATAAATGTGCAACGCTGTATCCACTTCTGAGTGACAAGTACAAAAACAAAGGGATAACTCAACAAGGAGACAGAAGCGAGGTTGGAAGACTGAAGGAGGCAGCGTGGGAGAGCCACAGGAAGTGCTGCGACAGTGATGCCTCCTCTATGCAGAGAGTCACAGGGATAAAAGCAACTTATTCTGATGTACACTGGATATTTTGTCATCTCGCTCAACCTCTAGACTCTCCTCTGTATCTTACAGACTTTCATATCGTTACCGACAGTGTGTGTGCGTGTGTGTGTTAATTTCTATTTTCTTGCCATTCCTCTATTTGTTAACTGTTTGGTTATTTGCTCCGTCTGTATTATTGGAAAATCTCTTATTTTTCTATTGTTGTGAAAGTGGAGATGATATTTGGTTTGTTGAAAAAATACGTTTTGTGGCTTTTGTCTAACAACTCAAATTAATTTCTCCTTATGAAAAGGGCTGGAATCTAAAAGGAGGGCAAGGATATAAAAGGCATATATCATTTAGTACTCACTGACAATGGCGACATCAGATTTCTTGATTTTGTAATTGTAAAGCAAGCGCGTATGAACCAGACATAATATTGACTTATCTGATGTGATGTTAACTGCCTCCCTCACCCTCTAATGTTATAAGGTTCCACAGTTTGGCTCAGTCTATGTGTGACTGTACAAATGCTGATGAAATCAGTGTTAAATACCATAATAGTCTAGCCAGATGTGTTGGGTTTTCAGGAGTTTCTAATTGAATTCTGGAGTGCACATCATTATGGAGATTACATACACATGAATAGAAACCCTATTTATGTGTATTCATATATGCAGGATAATATGAACATGGATGCGCAATCCTTTAAAGGCATACATTCAAGAACATTTCAGTTGTTTTTGCTGACAGTTTTCTGTATGAGAAAGTTATCAGTGTGACTCCTTTGTTAATATTTATTTATTGAGGTGCAAGAAACAGTTGTGTTTGGTGTCAGAAACTTCATCATTATGATCTTGTTTCTATCTCCATATTTGCAGTAAAGCTCAAATGTGGTGTATCGCTCTGTCTACCAGGCTTTTAACCTTTATTTGTATATAAGTAAATAGTTTGACAATCTTAAGACCAACTGGAAAGTAAACGTTGAGGTTGCTCACGCAACATAAGAGGAGAGAGGCCATATTTTTTCTGACGCCAAAGAGTTACTTTAGCTTTTCCATTGCATTAACACCTGGTTCGCCACACCGTGAGTCTCAATACCAGACAGTATAATGTGTGTCACAAGGCATGGCTTCACCCGACAACTTTGGATGCTTGCGTCCATCAGGTCAGCAAGGCTCCATTTAGAAGTATTAGCGTCTTCATCACCTATCAGGGTTCAAGAAATAGAGCAAGTTGGAATGGAACTCAGCCATTTATATTACTATCATATCACAGTGTCATAAAATGTAACATTTGGACTAATGTTTAGTGTTTAAAGTGGCCCAAATGTTGGTTGATAAGGCTGTTTCCTCAAAACAAAAACCATTCCACCACAGCTCAGATACAACTTTTATTTATGGTATTCATCTTTGCGTGTGTGTGAATGTGTGTGTTTGTATGTCTCTCTGTCTGTCTGTGTGTTAGGGTGTGTTCATGTAAATTAAGTGATATAATTTATTATATTATGTTTTGGTTGTTTAATAATTGATGTTGATGTCCTAGTCTGACCAGTCAGCAGTCTGTGTCCAGTTGAGTGTCTGTTAAAAGAACTAAAGCCACCAATTACGACAAAAAGAAAACAAAAGGATAAAGAGGATTAAAGGATGACCTCTGAATTGTGGTTAAATTTAAACTGGCGCATGTTCTGTCTTCGCACACATGCTTCAACTCTCCTTCACTCTTTCAGTCTTTGCCTTTGTCCTCTCTTCTCTCCTCTCTTCTTCCAGTGAGTCTTCCAGTGACTCTATTGGTTTCACAGCTACAGATCTGGCTTTCTCTGTGTTTAGTAGGCATTGTAGTGTGGATGTCGGTGGGTAGCTGTGTTTTTCTCCCCAAGGTGAAGAAGCAGGGGGGGAAAAACAGTTCAGGAAAAATAGTTTTAGCTCGAGGTCATCCCTGAAAACTTGTTCAATGTCTTCCCCTCTGACCCAACTGTTATTGCTTTGTGTTTCTGTTTTTTCTTTTTTTTTTCTTTTTTTTCAATGTTACACTTGTTTTTTTCCATCTTAAAGGGATTTGTTTCTTTTCCATTCTCTACAGTATGCAGTATTCTAACCCAATACAATCTGCACACTCAAACAAAAAGAGGGAGTCCTTTCTATCTGCCATATGCCATTTTCTGTCCTGGATTCAACAGTTATCAGTGGGTTGCAGTATTTTTCTCATTGTAGCCAATTTTCTTGTACAGTTTTATGCAACTTTCACATGGATGTTTATGACTTTATCTGCTGCCACAAAATTTAGAAATTCTGTAGATAGAGATTACTGTGCAATGGAAAATAAAAGTGGAAAATGTATTTTTGTCTTAATGCATCTTTAAAAAAAATCTTATATTGAGATTGTAAGATGTAAAAAATGTTCAGCGGAAAGAAATGCTTATATATATGTGTTGTAATATTTGGGGTGAATATTAAGGATAGAGAGTATTGACAAGCATAATGGTGAACTTGGTGTAGGTACAGTGTGCCCATAGTAAGAAAAGTAGGTAGATGACAATGGTTCAAACGACTGCCATATTTGCATCTTAACACTAGATGGCAGCAAACACACATGGTTTCCTTTTATATGCAAAAAGACAGAACGGAAAAGATGAAGAGTTGCCAACAAAAAACAATGACATCCCAATGGACTGCAAGTCAATATTACCTTATCTAATGAGAAAATGTTTGCCATTATGTTAATAAAATAATACATTTATTGATGAAGCAGAAATTGGTCATAAAATTTGAATATTTAACAAGATGGAGATTTTCAATTTCTCAGTCTGAGGTGTCATATAATCATTTTCGTAAGTGAAACAGCTCACTGTTTTAGCTTATGGCCTTATGTATGCTTATACCCTCTGTCTTTGAGCAACACAATCCTGCATTGATCACCACTAATCGACTTCCAAATGCGCTCTCTGGTTTCTTTGGAGCCACGACAGAGGCAATGAAATGTCACTGGAGCTCTTGAAGGACACCTTTTTTGGAGAATTATAGGATTTTCACTCTTGACTGATTTTCTTAATGTTGTCACACTTAAATTACCTGGCAGAGTACCTTTTAGTGATCTGATTGTGATTTTTGGTACATGTTCTTGTGTCCACCAGTAGAAACAGTCATTATCTTGCAATGGGAGGCTTTCTCTAGTATTTTTCCACTTAACTGCCTTACAATAGACCACTACCATTTGGAATAGACCTATTTAAATCAGAGATACTATTGTTCACTATACTATTAATCTCAGTCAAGCTGACTGAAGCTGATGTGATGACTGCAAGCACTGCTGGAGATCAGTAAGTTCACCCTGTACTGTATTTGCAGTGACTTATGGTATGGATCAATTACCACGGAAACCAGCAAGGCTTCCAGCTTCAGCTGACGATTTCCTGTAGAAGAAAATATTTACAGACTGTACATTGTCACTTAATGCTCCCTGACCTTGTGTGACTCATGCCTGGTGAGTCACAGCTGAAATTCAATGTGAACTAATTAGATAAGACGTATGGGCAGAGAATAATACTCAGTGTAAAATATAAAGATAGAATATTTTGTTGACCTCATGCTGTAACTGGAATCCTTTGGTTTTCTATAAACCAACACACTAACCCTATTGCAAATAAAACTATTGATCGTTGGCTGGAGGGATAAAGCAGACCATGATTGAATTTTTCTTCATTGTAGCAATTTTATGATCAATTTAACTGAAAGCAGATATACTCCATTTACAAAAATTGATAGTCCCTGTAGGGCCACAGTGTTTCCAACCAAGTCTGTAAAATTGTCAGCTGGTCTGCTCATCTGATTTAAGGACATTGGGAAAACTGGACAAACTACAACAACAAACCACCAAGCAGCAGCACTCCGACTCCTTTATTACACAGAGCTGTGTTCAATTATTTTAGCTTACAGTTAAAATGTGCTGTATGTGCAAAATCTATATGTAATCACACAATTCAATAAAAAAAATTATTAATCTAAGGAAATACACACACACACACACACACACACACACAAAGAAGTAATCCAGCACTTATTTACAGGAAATGACACCCTCCTCCTCCTTCCCATGTCCTCTCCCTTCCCATATAATGAATAGGGGTGATGGCCTTGTGGTGTATCATCAGCCCTTCTTTACGTAAACAAAACTATCAGACAAAGTGGTGTCATAATGTTATTAGGAGGGGTGCATGTGTCTTTCATCAAAGATAAGCTTCTGTGGCGGTGAGAGGTTGAAGGGTAAGTTGAGATGGAGACAGAGGAAGGGAGATGGGGTAGGTGAGGGGAAAAAAAACCCTATGTTGATTTGTTCAATTTGACTGAAGTCATGAAGAGAAGGTCACTGGGGAGAAATGTTTGTTGATGCATACTGTTTGAACTGCTGACCTTGTTAGCACACGCACAAACACACAAGATATAGGGTTAGGCAACACAGAGGCGTGCACACACACTGCTCAGCAAATGACACGTCAGTGTGACTGTTGCCGTGGTGACTGGAAACATGAATGACCCGAGCCATGTCTGCACAGCGGGAATCAGAGTGACACCGGAGAGAGGCAGGAGAATGAGCTGGCAGTGTATGTTTTAGCTTGATTGAAAGTGTCCCCTCATTCAAAAATACATGTTTTATGTGTTTCTGAATAAAGAGATTTTCTTTTTGTGACTCACTGTCTAGCATGTTAGAAGAGAAACCACAAACTGAGTAATGACAGGTTTTGTTCTGAAATATATTAATTCTACATAACAAAAACTGTCACCTACTGGCTGAATCTCCCATCTAAAATGCTACTGTTTCCTGGGCAAAAGACCAAGAGTAATACAGTTCTGACATCCGTCATTTTATGAGGGAAGGTGTTACATTTTCCAGATGATACGTAAAGCTAAATTTCAAGCTTGAATATCCTGTGGTTTTTTGGTATTGGATGTTTTTCCTCTCTATTCCCACTGGTATGTTGAGTTAAGCCTGAATGTAAATAGCAAAATTACTGGTTTAGATTTGCCTTTTATTTAGTAAATCTATGAATATAAATATATATTTGGAGAATATGTTAAGTTAGGTGTCTCTTTAAATGTAATCTTGATCAGATCCTTATGAATTTACCCCGCCCATCTATTTTTGCATCCAAGTACAAAATGAAACTTGAAATAGGGGCTCATCTCATTGATATAACTTTAAACCATCCGCTTACATGTACATGTAAAAAATGCATGTACATGTAAAAAATGCAGAACAGGATATCTAGTTTGGAAAACAACCCCAGAGCCTGCTCACATGACATACGTTACAAGCTTCAACATCAAACAAGCACACCTTTACAAACTCTGTTGTCTTTTTTTTTTTGTGCAAACATTTGCTGCTACCCCCCTGCTACTCATGCTCACCAACAGTCCCACCATGTTGCTTTAAAAGGGTGGAAGAGTGGACTAATTTTGTCATTGCAGACATTTCAACATGTTACACCTGCAGTGCGGAACTTTTGTCTCCCCCTTCTGGCAGTGAGAGTAATCACAAAAACATTGTCATATTCGCTTACATCATAGGCTCCGATTTAGCCTACGCTGTAAAACGGTGGATACATTGCATTGACTGTCACACAACCCCCGCGAAATGACTCGTTTCACTGTCAGAATTTGATTGCCGGAAGTTAGCCGCTTGGCCGGCGGAAGTCTCTGGTACGCAGCTCTAGCCATAGAGCAAGCGCGGGAATGTCAAACCCGACAACACGTTTAAGAAACTCCTTATACTGTGAAATACAGAGATTTACCTGACGATGGTAGGCTTAATCAGCATTCTGTGAACTAATTTGGATAGGGCTTGAATATAGCGGACGTTCATTTATATGTCAAACTCCTGCACTGCGTTTTATTAAGGTGAGCCAGTTTCAGGCTTCTGCTTTTGTGAATATTGGCTCTCTGGTGTGGCTAACAGTGCAGGACACTAACTTCACCTGAACCATCCTTAACAGTTTCACCTGTCCTTTTCCCCAGTTATAAGTTAGAAAGAAGTTGGAGCTGGCTGTTAGCTTTGGACCTCATATGCCGGACTTGAGTTCTTCACATCGCTAAGGTAAGAATGATTAGCTAGCTGCTTGTGCAAACTAACTATACTGTATGTATATCTTGGGAATCCTTGTCTTGGCTGTTCAGTTGGCATTTGTGTGTTTGGCAAGCTGCTGTCTGTCCCACTTCTATATGACTACCTGTGTCCAGTATTTGCTTTGGTATTGTGAATTAACTTGCTGAACTAATTTTTCTTTGGTTGTTTTGGTGACAAATAGATTAAGGTGCTGTCAGGGTGTTGACTCACAAACTGGTGAATTATGAATATTAGCGTGAGTGAATGTTGCTGTATGGGCTGAACTGGTTTACCCCTGGTTGTATCTGTTGTGTACAGTTTTCAGCCAAGCTTCAGAGAATATTTCAGTGAAAAGCAAAGTTTTGAAGTGTAAACTTCATCATCATAATTGCATCTTACGCCTGAGCAACTTTCACTTAAGATTTGAAAGGTTGTCTGCTCCAAACCATGATTTTTGTTATTGTAATATTTGTAGTCTGATGATGAGTGGCTGCATAGCTGAGGTTTCTTAGCCTGCGGTATCAGGAAGATTTCAGATTTGTTTTTTGTATTCTGTAATCTCAATGTAAATCAGTTCCAGGTGAGTTGGGTGATTTATTGGCTTTTACTTGCTCCTTTATGCGTATAAAGACTGTTTTTGGACTGACGTTCAGTGTATTAGATGAGTTCACTTTCCACTGGTTCCATTCAAAATATAATCGTAAACATACAACCAAGGACTGTATGAATATTGACATTAATATGATAAACATAAAACAACCATTCACACGATGATGCTATAACATCAAGTCTATTTCCTCTCATATAAAGCAATATTTTTTGTGCTTAGGTAAGGAGATTTCCTTTTATACTATAAACCAAGTCCACTTTATAGCTTTGCAGTAAAGCATGTGAAATCACATCCTGATGCATGAAGGCATAATGGCATTACTCACACTTTCAGAGATTTGTAAAAATGTGTGGAATTCGTATAGTTTGAAGTTGGTTAAAATTTTGAACACGCCATAATACAGTAGATGCTCATGTCTCCGTAACAGCTCCTTCCTACTGTAATTAAATACTGTAGGGAGGATCAAGTTTGGAAACATAATGATTATCTTGACTTGCTGTATGCTTCTATAGACTGAGGCCAAAAAGATGACTTCATGTTGACTGTGCTCCTACAAGCAAGTAAAGAATGTTAAACAATGTTAAATGGTGCCTTTGGATATTGGGCCATGTCTAGTTAAGTTAGAAAAATATGCATCATACTTTTTTTTTAACCAAGTATCAGTTGCTGCTGAAAATGTCTATCTTGCTCTTATAATAAAGGGGAATAACTTAAGCTTTTACCCAAAGGTCATTTAAATACATATGTTTCTGTTTTGTTTAACTGTGCCCAGTTAACATCCAATTGGTGCATAACAGAGAAATGTGTTAAAAGGATCATTTGCTCCAATCTGTCGAGCTGAGAAACATCTGTGTTTTAGAAATGAGTGGAAGATCATCTGTATGCTGGTTCTTTCTATGTGTGTGCGTGTGTGCTACATGCTCTATGATAAACCTCTGAGCCACCTACACCTCTCTGCCACCAGCTGTGTGCTGTATAATAATCGCTTTTTGTGATACCATAACTGACAGCATAATATACCTTGCTGTTTGTTTTTTCTTTGACGTACTACATGAGAAGTGAGAAGTGTGACATATCAGAGTGTGATTACAGTAAATATAGGAGACTTGCTGCCTTCTACATGGCATTTTACATCATATGTCTCCATGATGAATATGGTGGAAAATCTGATGCTTTAGGGAGACTGTCCTTAAACAAAAAAAATACCAGCTTCGGTCATTTGGTTGTGCGGATTATGACTGTTGTCTCTCAGACGTAAAGGTAGAAGTATAGTGTAACAGTGAAAAACCTCATACAGAGAAGGCTGTGGTGAATAGGTTTCCTGCTAACAGCTAACAGTGTTGTTTCGAGCACAATTGATCCTAAACCATAGTGCTGGCAGATTAGAAAAAAATAATAAATGATTAAATAAATTACCTTTTCTATTCAGAAAACCCTCATATGGTTCATATTGGAGGGTACTGGTGAATGACCTGTAGTTTGGAGGACTTGTTAGCTTTATAGCACAGAACAGGAAGAATGTGCTGTTAGTGGTAAATGATGGATACAAACAAAAACCAATGGAAACCTCGAACTAGCTAGCAAGCTGGCAAGGTATAGCCTCCTGATTTGTGTCTGTTCCGAAAAAAACAACAACATAAATACAACCTTTCCAATCTGTTTTCACCAGCCAACCCCCAATTAAAGTAAGATAAAACATTCACAAACTATTCACTTAAGAATTTATTAGAATTTACAATTATTAAAGGAAAAGAAAAATGAAAAAAATAATAATAGAAGGAAAAAAAAGAACAAATAAATTGAAGATCTGAGCAGCATTGAGTCTGACTGGCAGGATGCACTGCTGTTGTTCTATGTCTGGTTGGCTCCCTCTCCTCCTTCAGACAGATTTTCCCTCCTCCTTTTGTGGGGGGAGGTTTCACATGATCCTGACTCCTCCTCATCATCTCTCTTCCTCTTCGTGAGAGGGCTGACCCGGGATGTGCTGGCTGGGCTATTTTCTGGGTCGGGGAGTTCAGAGTCTTTAAAAAACCCAGATGTTTGTTAATTCACCAAGATAAAACTGGTAAAATATCTCACCATACAAAATACTGCAGACTCACAAAGTTTACTCCACTACTCAAAATGTGCTAATTAATTTTGATTAATCCATAGTGGATGAGCTTACTTTTGACGCTGTCTGTCAGCTCTTTATCCACATTTACGCAGATCCTCTTTGCTAGGGAGTTGTCAAAAGAGGTGCAAAGATCAGTGTCATCCCTCTTTCTTTTTTGCTGGAGTGACTTTGTCTCTGCTGGAACTGGATCCAGACATCCTGTCCGGCTTTTCTCTGCAGGGGAGGTGTCTGGAGTTCTGTGTTGATCAAAAAAATAGTTTAAATCTCTGGAAACTTAAAGCCAGGTATGCAGTTATTCACTTTGACATACACATACATGAGCGTGGTATTAATCTTCTGATCTAATTCTTGTCCAAAATGTTGATCTGTTCCACTCAAATATTAAATGATCAGTACAGGGAGATATTTCAAACACCTACCTGTTGTCACAGTCAGCAGACTTGTCAGCACCATCTCTCTTTCTTTTCTTTACTTGACTGCTTTCTCCACTGATGTCGGGGCAGATCCTCTTTGCTGGGGAGTTGTCAAAAGAGGTGCAAAGATCAGTGTCATCCCTCTTTCTTTTTTGCTGGAGTGACTTTGTCTCTGCTGGAACTGGATCCCGACATCCTGTCCAGCTTTTCTTTGCTGGGGAGTTGTCAAAAGAGGTGCAAAGATCAGTGTCATCCCTCTTTCTTTTTTGCTGGAGTGACTTTGTCTCTGCTGGAACTGGATCCAGACATCCTGTCCGGCTTTTCTTTGCAGGGGAGGTGTCTGGAGTTCTGTGTTGATCAAAAAAATAGTTTAAATCTCCGGAAACTTAAAGCCAGGTATGCAGTTATTCACTTTGACATACACATACATGAGCGTGGTATTATTCTTCTGATCTAACTCTTGTCCAAAATGTTGATCTGTTCCACTCAAATATTAAATGATCAGTACAGGGAGATATTTCAAACACCTACCTGTTGCCACAGTCAGCAGATTTGTCAGCACCATCTCTCTTTCTTTTCTTTACTTGACTGCTTTCTCCACTGATGTCAGGGCTCTGGGGCCGCTTCTCACCGCTAAGCCCAGCAGGGTGACCCTCATTGGTGACGCTGTGTTGGGCCGGACTGGCGGTGCTGTTGGATGTCCTGTCGTTCACGCACGTTTGCGACTCAGCCACATCCTCACCGTCATCCAAACTGAGACTCTGACAGACGCTCATCAGGTCCGAGCAGGATTGAACACTGGAAGACAACCAGTCACTGAGTCAAACAACTTCCTCCATCCACAGCAGCCCACATACACACACATCTAAGCACACACTTACTGCAGGCTGTTGTTAAAGCCTTCGAGGTGGGTCATTGTTATGAAAGGATGCTGAAGAATTTGGCTTGGTGTTATCCTTTCTGACATATCCACCTTCAGTAACCTTGTTAATAAATCAACAAAGCTTGCCCGGTCACATTGATCTGCTTCAGCATCTTCTCGTGAGAGTTCATATATCAGATTGTGCTGGATTGGAATGAAACAAAAATGGTAAGAAAATCTGAACTTGCATCATATGTCTATATGTTCAAGTTATAAAAGCTGATTTTATAACTTATGGCAACCTACCTCTAGCAGATCATTTAGGCTGTTAATGGTGCGTGGGGTGAAGATAAAATGTCGAGCTTCCAGTGATGACTAAAGAGAAGAAATGTTTGAGTTAGTGAATTTGTTCTAAATGCAGTTAATGGCACTAGCAGAAAAGAGGACAGTTTAAAGGAGAGATACAAAAATTGTTACAGATATTAGAAATGTAAGCACAGCTGCAGTAGATAACAGCCACTTAATATTACCTTAAATCTCCACTGGATTGGTGTCTGTCCTAAATACATAGCATTAAAATACTTAAAGGAATACAGTCCAGCACTGAGGAGATGATCTGGTGGCTTTCCAACAGTGTATACCATATGCCTCATCTGTCGACACAACACAATGTTACCTTATACTTTAAAGCTCATTTTATAACGTTTTGCAGTAGAATAAGCTTAATGGACGTTAGATGACCTAAAAGTTAAAAGCATACTGATCTTGGGTGATTAGGCAATGTGTATTTTCACTTGCATTACTCTAGCTTGAAATGAGACTCATGGCTTGTCTCATTAAAAAAAAACCTGTTTTCATAAGAAAATGCTAGAAATAAGTGATGATGCACTGGGAATATGGCATGTATCTTGCTATGCACAATGCAAAGACATTATGGCTGACATTGACTTTTTGCTGTGTTTTGAGTGTAAATCTGTTCAAGTGTACTACTGACCATGTCATACTCATCCTTGCCAGGGAACAGGACATTGCCCATAAACATTTCAGCAGCAATGCAGCCCAGAGACCAGATGTCAATAGCCTCGTTGAAGGGGGCTCCCAGCAGAATCTCTGGAGATCTTTGAAGAGGAAGAGAAAACATTACTGTGGTTAGAAAGACCAATTAAGAGGTAAACTCCTGCTCACTGTCTATAGTGGACTATCAATTTAATAAATGTAGTTTGGTGGTGTTCATTAGCAAGCCTGAGAAAGAATTGAGATGCCAGCTTGCAGGACTTCTTCCATTAAATAGTCAGTTACTTACCTGTACCACTGGGCCTGAAGAGTTGAACCCGGCATTGCCTCGGAAACCGGAAAGGCTAAGCCAAAGTCAATGACTTTGACTCTCAATGGCTGCCTTAGGTGATCCACCATCATAATATTGTCGAGCTTAAGATCTGCATGAACAATTCCTGTGCTCGCTAGAAACTGCATCGCTGTAGCCAACTGAAATCACAAACAACATATGATATTATAATATGTTTGTCAGCTGTATTGCAGTGTTAATTTCATCAACAAACTACAACTTAACATATTTGGTGACACCACAGGGAAAATGTAGCTGTATGTAATTAAAATATACCTTGGCTAATGACACTTGTATGAACAGGTAAACACAGCTAGTTCCCTTAAATAATCTCACAATAAACAACATGTGTAGCTATAATGACACTAATGATGACTGCAGAGTGTCATACGATTTTGAAGATCTCAAGATGTAAATTTATCTGTCACATTGTGATAAACTGGCATCTTGGCTGAACATAGTGCAAAAATCTATCCTTATTTTTATTTTACTCTTTAAATTTAGGTAAGATTTGTTGTGAAGGAAGTTCTAACTGGGATTTTGACAGAACTATAATTCATACGTACATCTAAAAAGACAGAGCACACCTTTCACCCTTCAGCCATTTTTCTATCTTAACACCCTACAATTCAGGGTTGTTGTTTTTTTCAAATTTAGTATTACAGAAAGAAACCTGTTGCAGAATGGGTCGGATCTCCTTCAGTTCAAGACACTCAGAAGGGCTTGTCTGCACGAATTGAAGAAGACTTATGTCCAGTTTCTCAAACTCAAGACAATAAAGTCCCTCGTAGGTGAAGGAGTCGATCCACCTAACGATGTTAAACTTGTTGGAGTTCAGCGATTGTATCTTTTTGAGGAGCGCTTCCTGTGGAATGTAAGAAATGTGTTTGGTATGAATGCAATTTGTTTTTAAAGCAATATATCAGTGAAACATTGATAAATGTTGAGTGGCACCTCATGCTTTGCCTCCTCAACGTGTCTTTCGTGTCTTATGAATTTCAGAGCCACCGTTTCATTGGTGGTTAAGTTCCTGCACTGGAGGACTTCTCCAAATGTACCGCACCCAAGGAACTTTTGCGCTTTGTAGTCTGAGGAGGCGGAGGAGAACAGGTCTCCTTCAGTGTCCTGGGTGTTATTATCTTCCATGTTGAAAGATTAAATCTGTGATTTCTCACACCTGAAAGGGAGGCAGAAAATAAAAATATGGAAATACAAAGCTCAGTCTGGTATCATAGAGCTCGACAGTCAATGAAACACATACAGCCACAGGTTTACGTGCAGAGGGGAGATTCAACAGGCTCTGACAGGATAAATGGATATTTATCTATCTATTGTTTTACTTACTACCTTACAAATCTACCAAAAATGCAAAATCTATAGTTGAAACCAAATTAAGCTAAATTAAAGATCTTGCTAGAAATATCATTTGTCTATCATGACTACTAATATAAATACTGCCACTAAAATAAGGTTACATACATACTGTATACATTAAAAACAAACACACACTGCACAACAACCTAAACTGACACTTAAATAAAAATTAAAACTAAATTACAAAAATCCACATAAAGAGGCTTTCTGATTTCTAATCTTTACCCCCACTGATTTTATGTTTTCCTGCTTTCGTTGAATTCATGATCACATCCCTGCTCGTCAATAACTGCTCAAACAAAACTGTATATAATTTGTATATTACCAGTATTTTATTTTCATCAGACTTAAAATAAATGATGTTAACATGAATAAATATATCTAAGCTGGATAAAGTAAGAAGTTAAAGATGAGGTGCAACTAATATTCATCTTGTTACTTCACTTTACAGTATCTACTTATCTGTATACGTCTGTATTTCCACTGTTACTTCAAAACTATCTGTCCGTTAATTAATTATATTAGTTGTAAATAAAGTGGAATTAAATTCATGATTGACAGAGTTTATTTCATGTCTATATTACAACCAAGCATTCAAGAAAACCTTCCCTCAGAGAAGAGATTTTTCTGTTTGTTTGTTTTTTTTCTTTTGGAAAAATTCAACTTACCAAACAGTCACTTCAGGTCACAGGTGATGTCAGGGGAGTTTTGTATCGAGTAAATACTGAATATAGAGTATTACTTTCGATAGAACGTGTTTCAAGGTTGTCTTTGAGATACGGCACCAACAAACAAGGTTGAAATGTCTCAACTTAGGCTTCAGTCTGTACATATGAACCCTGGTTCTTATGATAGAATTCTGTTCCATTGTTGTCATAATTCCGATTCTAAATGCATGGAATGGAACCCTTCTACATCAACTCACAATGTACAGATGCACTGCAATGTGCCAAAAATCCTTTTACACCTACCTGTGGAGATTACATTTATAATATTTAACCAGAGGAGAACCTCTGGCAAAAACTGTGTTAGTGAATACAAGCCTTTCCTCTTTATTCACCACCATGATTTGAAAAACCGTGAAACACTGACATTCATAAGTAGATATCACTACTATTATGAAATATTTTCCTTTTCACAGACAGTTTTTATCTTTCAAAACATTTATTAAGCGATAGAATGATTAATAACTGAGTGGAAATACACTTTCTTGTATGTTACCGATAAAGAAAAGATCAAACTCCCCCATTGAATAACATGGAAGCATTTCAGATATATACAGTATTTATTGTAGCTTTTGCTGCCAAATACTCATCCTATGTAAATACAATAATAACAACCATACTTTAAGTTTGTGATCATATTTGTGTGTGTGTGTGTGTGTGTGTGTGTGTGTGTGTGTGTGTGTAAAGGGAGAGAAGTGGTGTCTGAAACAGATATGGGTGTGGCTGAAAGTTTGACCTTATAATTTTAGAATGGCTCCAATACAGCACTGCTCTCCCTGGTGGAGCGAACAGAGACTCGCTGATGGAGCTGTGGCCTTCTGCTCTAACTGGTCAGTCACATGTTCTCCCCTCTCTCTCTTTGAGACAAGAGATCGCTCCCATTGAGCTATTGTCCACTTTTCCTTCACACAAATTAAATGGAAACCAAAAAGGGTCAAACATGCCCACTTTTAGATCTTGCACAGCGAGGGAATGAGCATACACGCAAGAGTCACGGAATGCAGACCAAAACAAAATGGCCGCTATCCAAACCCTCAGCCTGTGCGACCAATTTCAATTTGCTGTAATATGTGGTTTTGAAATACCACAGCACTAATAAACACAAATTGAGGTCTTATGTGTATAATTACAACAGGCACTGAAGTGGAGTCTAATCAGTCTAGTTCTGAGAGTCATGCTTAAGGGATAGAAGAGTTATTCTTAAAGAGAGGAGATGCTGGATATTTGTTCCTGTTTTGCCTTCTTTGAATGTTACAGTTGCTCTATTTCAACACTGTATAATGTATATTCTGCCTGCAATTTATCCTATTGATGTGGTGTGTTTGTTTTGTTTGTTTGGGACTTCATCTGCTGCGTAAATTGAGAGCTGTATTTTATCCCTATTTGCTGTTTGCTACAACTCCTGCCTTTGTCTGTCAGAAATAATTCAGTATGGGTGTATTTTGCCATTACAAGAAGGTGGCTGGTTTTGATGCATTTGTCCTGTTGGACCCAAGTGCTTCCCTGATGGCAAAATGAGCCACACTCTTGAAAAAAGGAGAGAATGCACTTTAAAAATCAGACACGTTCCTGCCATTTGCACACATTTGTTCAAGGATTTGATTTCGTTGTGCCTGTAAAATCCTTGAACATTTCACTTGTCAAAATATTGAATGCTGTTTTTTTTTTTTCCTGAAAAGAGTGGCTTGGCTTCTCATGGAGAGGCACCGTTTTTCAATATGCAGGGCATGCCGTGTTTTAGCATAAAAAGGAATGAAACTTTAATGGCCGGTTTGAAAGCAGCCGCAGTGCTGCAGAGACTAGCACAAGATCATTTCACTGCATGAGACAGTAACACCGAGCTGTACCATCATTAACCTGTAACTGCATTCAGGAGGGTTTGCAAAGCTTCTTTTTAATCACAAATGTAATTGATTTTTAATACCTCCTTTTAATTATTTCTGGAATGTAGTATAAGGGTTTAATGCGGACTAATATAAAGAAGAACACGTCCTCAAATCACACACAATATGGTTTTAAAATCCTCTCTCTCTTTCCTTTTCAAACTCTGATGGGCACTCGGGTCGAACACACTCTGAGTTGCTATCTCAGCCTCATTGCAACATCTGGCAAGCACTTTAATGTGTCCTGGTTGCCATAGCAAATTCATCAAAGACACACTTTATCTGCCATAATGTATATTTGATCATACCTCTCTCAGCAAGGTGTCTGTTTATATTTCCTGTATGGCAACAAGAGACTGTATAATTACTGAGGTTAGCCTGTGGAAGGACATTATTTGTTGCTGCACACCAGCGCCAACTGTATTGTACACAGTTTTGTATAAAGAATGATTATATGTGTCTTATCTACTGAGGTGTGTGGCGCAACTAATACCCAAGCCCCCTCTCAAATATTTGTTCAATATTCCCAGGAGACCCATAATCCAAATGTGCAGTCCAAGGGCTCTTGTGGGAGTAATAATACCCATGATCTTTATCTATGCCACACAGATCTCCCCCGTCTGAGGAGGAAAGAGGTTATCATTTCTCTTACATTTAAACACACCACTCATTTGTCCAGCCTGGAAATGCCAGTGATTTTCCAACAGGGAACAATGGAGTGTTTAAGAGCCCTTGCCTTTTGTGGGCAGCTGCAGCACGCACCATTAATGAGGATTGAATCTTAGAACTTACATATAGCCATTTATCCTCAATTTTTCATTGACTAAGGACCATTTGCAGAATCTCAGCAACAGAGACCAATTTTTGTTAAGTGAGAGGTATAATTAACTTGCATAAGGTGTCCTGGTATGTCAGAAATGTTCATGGATAATTACGGCATAATAGAAAATTGTTAAAAATAGATGCAGACTTCTTCTGTCTGAAGTGCCCTTTTATCAAAATGCCATAAAGCCAATCACCAACTGGGAGGGAACCCATTCATTGTCCTAATTTGTCTGCACAAGGACAGGCTGTTCCAAATCTGGATGGTAACTTGCTGTTTGGGCGACCTGTGGTCTTTGAGGTCAGGAAGAGCTGCAATTAGTGCCGCCTTTGCTTTTCTTCAGAGTATAGTGTAAGCAATAATTTGGAGCAGTATGACTTGTGCCCTCACTGTGTCGTGGTGGCACACTTGTTGTTCTAGAGGTGTGGTCTGGAGGTGAAAGTGAGAAAACCAGGGACTTGTCTGTGTAAACTACTTGGCAAATTGTTCGACATGGATCTGTGAAAGTAAATGTATTCAGAATTTTTCCTCCCTTAGTTAAGAGAGGCTCAGTCGACAACTTTTAAAGACACAGTAAATTTGAAAAGGAACATTGGTGACCTTTTCCCACACATCTTACATTCCACAAATTATTTTCTACCAATTATTTTTGTATTTGGGTTTTTTTTGTAGTTGTACCATGAAGTTTTCTCTGGCTCTGTGGCTCCTTGCTTATATTCTCTCTGACAGTAAATTGTTGTCTGGGGACACTGAGCAGCCCTGCCATACCCCTCGGGGATGGACTGGCTGGGTCATTCATTAAAGTTTCAGTCTTTGCAGGGTAAAAATTTCAGAGAGAGGCAGACTGAGATTCAGGAGTGACCTTCTGCTTTTATCACACACAATACAGGGAGTTAACTGAAGCCATTTGCCAGCCTTTGTGAACAGTCAGGATATGTAGCAGTTTGAGTAATATGAGGGCAAATAATGTAATATAGAAGGGTAAAACTGTATGTGTGAATAGGCAAAGCTGCTCAGTATGTTTCCCAAGCCAAACCTTGTTAATGGACCTGGTGAACTGAAATGTAGGCTTGGAAGGGATGAAAGTATTGTTTTAAGAGGTGGCTGAGCTGGCATGTTAATGGGGCTTACTCTGGCTTTTTTCTACCTAGTCCATTTGATTTGTATAGGCCAATAACACAAATCGCACAATTTCCCACAGGGGCTTTCAATCTGTACAGCAATACATCATTTATCCTTAGACCCTGATGAGGTGGGATCCCTTTCCCAGGCTGGACAGACATGCAATAGATGTCGTGTGTACAGAACTGACCGGATAGCAAAAAATGGAAAGTACAAGATGACAAAATTATAGATAGATGATAACATATATGAAGAATCAGATCAGGAGGACGTCGAGCAACATCCAGGTGCCACTAATCAGCTTTGGTAAATTAGTAATGTCAGTTCTGTCAATCTTTCTCATCAGCTGACGTTTCTCATAAAAAAAAGTCTATAAGCAAAATAGACACAGAACTGACCTAAAATCCATTGTCATCATTCGTTACTCAAATTGAACACCTGAGAGGATGGCTACATTATTGTAAGAATATTCTAATACAGCAGTTCAATAGTTTTATCAGTTTTACATTAGTCCCTAATGTGCTCAGAAAAAAAAAAGGAATTTGTAAATCTACAATTCCATGACAACAGGACAAACGTCTTCTGCTGTGGATCGTATGATATGATAGGAAGCTCCGGCACAGCTAGTGAACGGGCCTTGTGGTGAGACCGTTTTCTCAACAATGCATTAATTTCTTCTTAAAAGACACAGACTGTTTCGTCCTAATATGGTGTAAAGTGTTTACACACGGTGGGACTTCTCCTATCTGCTCGAATATCACACAGGGTCTAATTAACATGTCTGGCCAGTAAATTGCCCTGCTCCCTCGCAACAGCAGTTTGGGCACTGTGATAAAAGACACAGAATGAACAAACTCAGCTGCTCGGCGTTAGTGCCTGCACAAACAGGGAAGATGGTCTGAAGCATAAAAGCAGTCCATAAAACACAAACCACTAAGTACACAGCTCAGCCCCACTTCCTCATTCAATTTTCCTTTGTGTCATTTGGGATCACACAAGATAATTGTTTAATGCAGCGTTTCACTAAACAAGGTGCTACGGCAAACAAATGAACAGTATGCGGTGATGTGTGTTATCCTCCTATTTTAGACCCATGTGTCTTTGGCAGTGGATATTCCCCCCCTCTGGAATTTCCAGAAATCCAGGCGCTTCGTTTTGGAATTCTTAAACGTCTGCCTGGCAGCTGCTGGTGTTTCCAAGGCAACTGTGTGATTGGGAAAAGGGGATTTGAATGGTGGCTGTCAGCGAGGAAAATTGAGCACTGCCACAGGGATATATTTTACCCTGTGAGAGTTTACGTTAAATGTGGGTCAATCATAAGCTTCTATTAAGCCTTCACCCTAGTGAGGCGTATTCATTTGCATTTTGCTTGACTTGTCTGTATTCCATTAAGAGTGGTAGTGTGGTAGTGGTTTCTGGAGCTGCAATATAATGTGTGATGAATGTGTGACAGTATGAAACGGCGGGTAAATGAAGAGAGCTACCAGTGCTCGCAGGCTGATGGTGGCAAGCGTGCATCCTGCACTTTTGCTTTCCTTTTGATCACTGTTCCTTGATCAGGCAGCGCATATAATGAACAATTTGATGACATGTGGAGGGTAAACAGAGAATGAGCAGCAGTAAGTAGTAGAGAACGGTAATGGTTTACATTAAGGAGCTCTTTCTCAACATGTGAATAAGGACTTAATAACAAATTGTTGACTAATGCTGTCATTATGGCTCCATTGTGTTCAGTCTGCCCTGAAAATCCAAATCTAATCAGAGCAATCATAATCATTTTACAGTATGTATCATAGCTAAAATTAGGCCCCAAAAAGTCACCATTACACTGTCATGTTGTCTGTTCTATTAAATCTAATGTGGTATACTCTAATGACCGAATATAATTTAGATGACAGCAATATAATCTCATGAATTAGTAACATCTCTGTGACTAATGGCTTTCTTATTTATGTGTTATTTACTCGTATTTGGTTAATTTCCTCATAAGGGTTTCATTAAATGAATTGTGTCGCTGATTGAATACATTCAGCAAAGGCCTGATATTACATCTGAGAAGAACTGAAATAAAATTTCACAAAATTTAAATTCAGACACGCACAGACAGGCTCTATCAGTCTGTTTAAAGATGTCACTTATGACACATTCGCAGTGTGCCTGTGATGTTATGAATATTTGATATACGTGCCGTATCTAATAGCAAGTTTCAAACCAGCACTTAATGGATATTTTTACAAAGGCATTACCAAACAGGCAGCGAGGAACATCTGCATATCAGATTGTAAAATATATGATTACGGATATTTTATAACTGTGCCATTAGTAGCCCGATTGTGTGAAGCATTATCGTAGGAAGAAGCCACACACAGGCACAATCAGTGTATCATGACATAGACATATGATTATAATGCTTTTAAGCTTATTGCAGTGACTGTTGTGGTTGAGTACAAGTCCCTTTTTTAGTATTGCTTGTTCATATATTTAGTTTCCACAGATTTTTTACAAAAAGCATATAGAATAATATAAAACATATGTACAAAAGTGCAGCATCATTGTTGTTCCTGAGAGAGGTGACTCTGGCAGGAGAGGGTAGATGATACTTGTTCATGTTCAGTGTGAAAATAATTGAGGTTGTCATATCACTTGGTTGTCATGGCAATCTGTTGAACGTCACACCAGGCCAGTTTTCTTCTCTTGTCACCGAAATGCTATTTTTGTCCGATCCGCTGAGATTCTGACCACGCTCGAGTGCCACAGGGGGGGAAGTTTGTTCACCGATGAGGACAAAGCACTTGTGGAGAGGAAGAGTGACTGGGAGGTCGGGGGAACGCACTCACGCCGCCAGCCGGAGCTTTGCCTGTAGACATATACACATACAGGCTGCAGACACACACACACACACACACACGAATCCCAAAAGCATCAACGCTTTTGGTAATGAATACCGATCTGTTACTCTAAACGGGGTCTCCAGAGAAATGGTTGTTATGAATGAGGGGTTTGTGTGTGTATATATCTGTGTGTGTGTGTCCCAGTGTAAGCTCTTCACACAGGCTAAAACTTCCTCCCCAGTGGATATGGAGCAGTGAAGAGCCTGTCTGCTTACCTCAGCATTAACCCAGAGAGAAAGCAGGGACAGGCCCCACTGAGCTATGGATCCACTGCTGCTATTCATGGAAAGGACAGGATTGGATTTCTACCACCAAAGAGCCTCTCCGATCTTTTCTACAGTAGAGTTTTCACCATTAGAAAACCCATGAATTGACCCAACTAACAAAGATGTTCACAAAACCGTAATTGGACTTGAAGCTACAAGTCAAATATGACCTAGTGACTATGGAGACCTTTGTTGAACAAGAAGACTCAAGTACCATCCCGCATGTCAACACAGGTGCTAAACAAGCTTGATCCAACAGGCAAATTAACCGAAAAGATGTTTGTACTGCAGCCCACAGCCTTGTAGTGAACAAAGAATTCCTTTCAAATGTTTGCCAAAACCCCTATCGCACCGCTAAATTACTGTCATAGTTTTTTAAACACTACAAACAGATGTCACCCCAGGCAAACCAACACTCAGTCAAGCTGAAGCCATTAGTGCTGTAAGAGAAAGAAGACCTGAATGCAAGTGTAAACATGTGCAAACATCAGCAATGGTTAAGATTCAGCGAGGCTTAAATACTTGCCATAAAAAAAACCTCTTTTACTTTCATACATTGAATGGCTTCTGCTCTTCCTTTCCCCTCACTTTCTTTGTCTCTCCCTTTCACGCTTATATAACACTTTCAGCAAGAGATGGAAGCCTAAATTTAACTTAAGTCATATTAAGTAAAACAACTAAGTGAGTAAAAACAACTAAAAGTACATTAAATAGTAACCGCACCCATTTACCACCAATAAAAACCTGTGAAAGGTTGTTTGAAAAGTAATGCATGGTTTTAATTTTGCCATACATGTGTACATTGCTTAATGGGTCATTGTGTGCACATGGTTAAGCTCATTCCTTCTTAGCTAAGCTGAATAAAGCTTAAGTGTAGTATGGTACAATAATGGAAGGTTCAAAATGATTGTGTTAGTGTTGATGTCAGATCATATGTGTTTTAACAGTAAAACATGGCCTTTAAATTAATAACTGAAAGCATGTGAAATTAGAAAAAATATTAGCATTCAATAATGCTGACCTTAAATTGCTGATAACCTTCAGAGTCGCAGCAAAATATATTTCGTAAGTAGTCAATCATGAATATTCTCAACTTATTCTCTCTGGCTCTTTCTGTATAAAACAACAGTTTGGTTTCTTAAAAACCTCATAGCCTTGGCACTAGTGACAGCTTTTTACTCAACATGTGATTCACAGCTGAGGATATGTAATTATAAGTTTGTGTGGTAGCTGCTGTTCTTCTACACATCTAATTAAATCATGCAAATTAGACATTTCTGTGTGCGTCTGTAGTGCGCACAACACTTTGCCCAATAGCCACATGCAGCTTTATGAAATATGACCTTGCGCCACATTTCGGAGACGGCTTCTGTTTCAAAATGAGTCGAGGCGCAACAATGCAAATTTTGTAATGGTGATGATGAGGACTGTCATTATTGTGTGGTAATTGGCTGAGAATGTAGAAAGGGAAGTAATGAAAGAGAACATATTCAGAAAGTCACTTTCAAACCTTTACAGTTTTGTACAGTTGGTTACACATTTCTCTATACTGAGTTCACTTTTTCAAAACTCTTTGCATAGTTCTCTTCACCAACATATGGCTCAGCAGAACAGTTAATCTCACATCCAAAATGCACGAATGCAACTAAAACACCTCATACACATCTCAGGATCAAATCTAGCATTACGGTATGTATCACTATTATCTTTGAAGTAGCCTTTTTAAAGTTTTAGTATTTTTTGCATAACCCAAGATTTCATTACAATGAAATGAAATGAATGAAAAGACACATTTTAACTACATGGATTGTGCTACTGTACAGCAGTATATGTGGAAATGGATCAGAAATGCAATATAAAACAAACACACAGCATATATTCACTATAAATACATGTATAGGATAGCTACAGATATAGATATATAACAGTGCTAGTCAACCCTGTCTTCTACATTTGGCCACAAGCTCTCATCCACATTTCACCTTACTCTTGCAATACACCTGGGAAAGAGTCTTTTTTGCTCACTTGATCCATGCCTGGAAATTTTCTGCAGATATGTCGAGGCGTCCAGCATTCATTGCACCCAGGAGAGACATCTGATCATGTCAATATGTCAATAGTGGTCATAAACTTTCCAGTTCCATGAAGGAAAATCATTTCTCTAAGGGTTTTTTTTATGTAGACATAGCAAATGTATTGAATCACATTCCAGTATACAGTAATTTTGTTTTATGTTGGTTTCAATCCATACATACATACAACAGTCATTGAATGCATTTTGTGTCAAACCAATTAAGTTATCTACAGTTTAGTCCACACTGACTGCTGTTGTCCTGCAGTTTTGAAAACTTTGTAAAGAGAGTGGGGAATAAATGTGAGTTTTTAGTTGTATGTGAGATGTATGTGATTTTAAATGGAACGTGATGGTTTGGATCCTCCAGAGGATTTACAGGCAGTTTGGTGTGACCGTGAGGTCACAAGCAGAGGAGGATTTAATCTGTCTAATTGGCCACAATGGCATTAAAACCATTGGCCTCATGGGGACTACTTTATGAAATTTGATGCTTGTACATTGAGATGTCCACTGCACAGTTACATTTACTGATTGCCAGTAAACACAGACACATGGGTGCATGTGTGCGCACGTGTGCAGCATGTACATGTATTGCACGCAGGCCTCTGTGGAACACGAGAAGGAACATCAAATCCTTGTTCAGCACACGTTAACATGACACGGACTCTGCAGGGAGTGAGACTCAGACATGGAAAAGCATGCCTCACTTTGTGATTGCAGCTGTGTCCAATTTGGGCCTGAAATAGGATATTGTCTCCTACACACTTTCTTTTAATTAAACGACTTCCTATTCCAGAGGACAGGGGAGGAACCAGAACAGACTGCGAAAAGATAGAGGAGCAAATTACAAAGAGTTCTCCTTACTTGAAATTCTACTTAGAGATGGGGATCAAAACATTTCCATGCCGTTAAAAAATGGCATTGTGTTCTGGCACACGAGCCGTCCGCTGTTAATCTGTTTGAACACAGAAGCGCTGTGGGATGCTGAGAATCCAGTGGGCTGGTTGATGAGGCAACAATTATTTGTTAAAAGCTTCTTGTCTTGTCTTTTAATGCTGAGAAATGGTTGCACAAATGCAAGCTGACAGAAATTGATCACGGTAAATACCTCAAAATGTAATCCCGCAGCCCCTCGGGAAGTGGTATGACCTCATGATGAAGTCAAATAAGGTTTTATTCAAAATGTGCTTCATGACAAAACTCGTACCCTTCAGAATTGTGCAGCTGTCAGCATTTGAACTGCATGGATATAATTTATGATTATACATTTTTCAGAATTGTTAAATGAAAAACAGATGAAAAGGCCATTCACCAGAAGCTTAAGGACAACTTTGGACCGCTTACTGACATTTTTCAATCCTCAAATACAAGGGAAAACATTTAATAAAAGGATGAATAGGGTGAAGTTTTAAACATCCGCTCATCCGCCCTTTCCTTGAATGAATGCTTGTGTGGAATCAAATGCTAATGTCCTTCACACAGCCATTCATGAGGAGTCCTGCTGTTATTATACAGTTGTTATAATGCTCTCTGTATCATACTTGATTAATTTAAACCTATTTCACTGTGTGAAGACTATATGCTGAAGTGACGCACATTAGACAAGCCATTCAAGGACACTAATGCACTTTTGAGTGACTCAACCTGGACTATTTCCAGACTCCCCTTTAGGAACACAGTCCTCCCAATCTATTCTGCCATCTTCACGGCTGTGTTTTATCAGCTCCTCTATGCTGATAATCTTGTTTTTTTTGTCATCTGTACTCTTCCAGAGGCTCTTATGACACTTCACCTACTTGTGTTTGCTTTTATCTTCCGCAGATATGTCCAGGCATCCAAGGTATCGAGCATTTATTTCATCCAGGAGATGTATGTAATGTGATGTACATTTATCAGTTTTTAAAATAGTATTTGCAGTATACATGTGCAAAATGGACTGTAAATACAGAGTTTTGGTGGTGGTTGAGCTTGAATGAAGGTGCTATATATATAATATTAATATAAATGTTTTGTTGTTTAGCTTGTGTCCACGTTTCAAGCTGGTTTATACCCTTTTTTTTTGGGCATTTTTGCCTTTATTGGATAGTGGGCAGTGAAGTGGCAGACAGGAAACAAGGGGCAAGAGAGATGGGTATGACATCCAACAAAAATCCCCGGCTGGAATCGAACCAGGGACGTTGCGGTTGTGTGGCAGTAACCATTCAGCTGCTGAGACGCTCCAGTTTATACCCTTTTAATATGTGTTTTTCATAGCTTTACAAGCAGAATTTATTTTCTGTACAGAAAGATAGAAGTGTCTCTCATTTTTTGATCCAGGGATTCAAAATGCTTGACAAACAAGGCAAATGATACCAATGATTATGAAGAAAAGACCTTTATATCTGACTTTTGACATCTATGTATGTTATTGGATTTGTTTTTCCTTATTTTGACCCTATACTGTATATCCCACATCGCCACATCCCATAGTAAATCTAAAATATAGAATGTAAATGTAAAATTTCAGCAATATAAACAGCCTTAGACAACTAACTCTGTGTCTTGACAAGTCTATCTAAAGCAGGTGATGATATGTGTGCGGTTGTTTTTCAGCCAAATCACCTTGTCAAATGAAAGAGCAAGTCAAACTGCTGTGAAGTTCTTCGGTGGAGCTGGCAGCCTTTCGCTACAAACAACTGAATCTGGTGAAAATTTTTGGCAAAGAGGAGAAAGTACAAGACATGTACTTACAACCACTCACACACTCACGTGAACACACCAGCGGTTGTCATTTTTGTGTGGAACATCTGACAGCCTGCGTGTCAGACTTCTCTCAGGGGAAAAAAGGGGCAGCGACAGATCAGGCAGCTACAGAAAGTCCTTGAAAAGAAAATCACTCTCACTTTGAAAAAATATTCAGTTTGTCTGAAATAAAAACTCTTGACACTTGTCATATCTGTAGACCTTCCTAGAAAAGTGCATAAAGAGATTAAAAGCAATTTGCAACTGAAAAACACTGGCACTGCACAAAATGATTAAAATATGGTTAAAACAACCTTTTTCATAATTGTTTTTTCCCCTTTTTGATTGGCTGTACATATTCTACATTTACATAGCCATTCCCTGTGAGTTGGCTGACTATAATATGAATGATTTTATCCTTTCTGCATTTATCCATCATCCGCCATTCACAAATCATCCTTGTTCCTTACTCTGCTTGTTTATTCATTGTTTTCATTATAATTTGTAGGATCTGTTTGGTCAGTCTTGCTGTTCCTTCCGACGTCTTTTGGGAATACTGGCTGAATTGTATTTTAAGAGGGAGCTTCCATCTGCCATTTTCTTTCCTATCTTCAATTGTCTTATCATGTTGGATCTCAGTGTGTGTGCCCTGTGTATATAAACAGAACAGGGGCCCTTTGTCGGCTCTTTCCTGCTGTCAGCGGAATGTGTTGTTTTGGTCCCGCTGCTGATGTTTGCAGCCGCTGGATTCTGCCTGTTCTGTCACGGCTCTGGGTGGATTTAATCGACAGTGAATAACATACACACACACACACACATACACACACACACACACACACATCTCCGGACTGGCATCACACAATGGGTTAGGGTGTTGATCGGTGCCTGTCTTCAACTAAGCACAAAAGCCGGTTTTGTGTCTTGCTGTGATAGAGGAAGCCACAGCATGTTCCTCATTGATAACACTGTATGGTGTAATGGAATCATTCATGGTGGATTTGATGCACGAATGTTTCACCAGCTGTTTTTATTGTCACATTGCGATGTATTGTAATGATCCCATTATGGGAAAATCAGATACATTTAATCCAAAACTGTGATATTGTCCTTGACATATGTTAGCTGTTATCCAAAGGACAGGCCAAAACCTTATTTAGCCCTGGCAGTCACACTGTTGATACTCTTCAGTTGCTGGTTACCATGGTAAGAAATAGACCAGGGCATTTACAGATTTGATCATGGTTGTATTACATGTACTGTACAGTAGTCTGATTGCTTGATTACCTGTCTGGTACATCGTGGCTGGAGGATCACGAGCTCCAAACAGCAATGTACTGTAGGGCTGCAGTTTATGATTATTTTAATCATCCATTATCTGATCATTATTTTCTTGATTAATAGTTTTGTCTGTAAAATGTCCAAATATTGAAAAATGCCTATTATAATTTCCCACAGCCCAAGGTGACATTTTTTTGTTTTTTTTTCACAGATATTCAATTTAGTATCATGTATGGGAAAGAAATGCATTACATCATCAACTTTTAGAGAATATTTTGTATTTTAGCCTTGGGAAAAAATGACTAAAGTGATTATTTGATTATCAAAATAGTTGCCGATTAATTTTCTGTCGATTGACTAATTGTTGCATCTCTACAGCAATGTAAAATGTTTGCTTTGTTGTTCAGATTTACCCATGCATTATTATTATTCCTCCCAAATGCACTGTTAATCAGTCTTGTAATACTTATTGAGAACCGTCTGAAGTCTAGAAACACATTTTCACTACATATCATGGATAATCTGTTAAACTCCCCCCCCCCCCCCCCCCCCCCCCCTAAAAATAAGGTTTAGGATTAGTCTGCATTAACCTCTGTAGATGTCTTGCTGTGTGGCATTGACTGGGGACAACTGCAGCTATTCATGTGGTTGGATTTGGTTCTTCATGCTGATTTTGTGTTTGTGTTTTCTCTTAATGCAGCACCATCTTGATTTAACACCTGACTTAACTGACTTAACACTTGCTTGACCGGCTTAGCACCTGACCTGAGTTGGTGGTTTTGACTTCCTTTTCAGTGAATTCCAGTCTGGCCTCCGATGTCACCACCATCAGCACCTCCACAATCCCTCCAGTCATTTAATCTGATTTCCACACTTCATTAGCCTTCTATGCTAGCTGGACCCCCAGTCTCACTATGTGGTTAAGAGTGGTTCAACTGGCAATCTGTCAATCTCAGACTTTAAGTATGTGGACCCACTTCCCCTCCCGCTTGTGCCACTCTCACCAGGATTCACATGGCTGCGTGTTTTAGTGTCTTATCAGCACTTTCTGAGGTCTGTTTTCCAACAGAGAGACATGGAATCAATTAGTGAAGGTACGCATGAATTCACTGCATCCATAAGAGAGTCATGTATTAACAATGGTCGAGATAGAGACACAGACAGGTAGGCCGCTCATGATATTGCTGTGTCTGCTTTTTCCATGACAAGTTATTCACTGTTAGTCGGCTTCCGGAAGGCACAGGCTAAAGGTTTCTTTGGTATTTTATTGAAGATGTTAATACCATGAAAATTCGAGGTAATTTATAAATGTCAGGTTTATGTGACATTGTTAAGGAGTTCTATGTTTTTATCTGAAGTCACAGGAATAGTAATTAGCAGCTCCTTGTCCTTGCTAGTCACATTTGAGCTCAGGGTCTGGCAAAGAGAACACGCATGCAATATATTTGAAGTAACCTCTACGAGACAAGTCATCAGTGTCAATATATCATTGGTCTTTCCTCTCATCACCAGCCACGCTTTGTTTCTGTAATTAACTGCTTCTCTCTGCTCTGCGGGTTCCTTTTAAAAATGAATGCAAACCAGAATCATGTGTTCACAATAAATTATTTTGTTGTTTTTGGCACAGACATAAAATGAAAAGATCAACTATTTTACGACATGCTACATCAAACAATCGATAATTGAGAAAGTAATTGACAGATTTATCAGTAATGAACATATTCCAATTCAGAAAATCACGGTTTTGTCAAACCATTAAAGCCAATGTATTTAGATTATTATTTTCAAACCTGTTTAATGCAATTACAAGTAATTCATTACTTCTCCAGCCTTCCTTTTTCTTCCCTTCCTTTCAGTTTTCCAAACTGTTTTTCTCCTCCCTCTCTCCCTGTTGCCCTGTTTTCCTCAGGAGTTTTAAGTGCAGCCTTTTCGGACATATAAACCATAATTGCCACCCTCAGCTTTCTGCTTTCACTTGCACTGACACAGCACATCACTCATCTGTCTCAGCATCCCTGATTGGTATCAGAATGAGCAGCTTTGAGGTATAAGATTAGAGAGAACCACTATGCAGCAGCATGATTTTATTCTAATCATGGTTGTCTCTTCGGATGATCGGTGCAACGGTGTTAACGGTGGGTTTATCAGTGATTGTGGAGATTTAAAGCCTGTGTACATATCATACCATCAGCCTGGTGACAGCAGCTTAGTCTGTCTGGTGTAACTTTTTCCTTTCAGCCTGGCCTGAAGGCACATTGACCATCAACAGGCCTCTGAGGATGATGGTGAAGTATTGGTGGATTTGTGTAGGGTACAGGGAGGATGAAAACGCCCCCTGAGGCAAATTTGTGATTTGTGATATTGGGCTATACAAATAAAATTTACTTAAGGAAATCATTCCATTGACAGATTTTTAGGCTTTACAGCAATGTGTCTTTTTTTTTTGGAGGGATGCCCCCATCTCTCAACAGCCCTCGTTAAGCAACACAGGGGGTTATGCTGGTGGATGTGTGTTGCTTCAGGTACCTGCATGACATGAAATGTGATCGAGCAAGTCTAGTAAAAGATCCTTGAGTTTGAAGGTTTATCAGACGCCAAAATGCTGCACAGCGGTTTCAGACAAGGTTTTATAACTCTGGAAAGTTATCAGGCTAGCAACTATTTTATGTTTTGGTGCTATGATAGTGAGGTAGCCAGTAGAAATACTCCGTTCACCACAAGGCCATACCCTCAGCAAATGGATCATTAGTGTTTATTAGACTGTTCAGTGCAACCAAAGCAATACTGTTAGCTTACAAAGGCCAATGCATTAACCAAGCCTGCTCACCTGCTTCTACCTGAATAGAAAACAGCAGATATACTGCAACTCTGTCACCTAGATTCCATATACAGTACACTTTGCATTTCAAAAGAATTTATGATGAGCTGTGTCTACAGTATCAGTTAGTGCTGACAGCCAATTAATCAATTAGTTCATCAATCAAAAAAATGAACAATTCCAACAGTTTATTAATCCACCAAGTAATTTATTAATTAACATGAATAAAATATTCCCTGCTTCCAGCCTATCAAATGTGAGATTTCATTTTGTGTAATTGTTGGATCGAAGGAGGTCACAAAAAGAAATACAAGCAATTTGAAGATGTCACCTTGGGTTGTTACATGTTTTTTTTTCTTTCAGCATCCAATGCTAATGTTTTAAAGATTCTTGCTCTTCACAATGTTTGCACATGGTAACTATAGTATGGTTAAGATTAGTGAAAGATTGCAGTTAAGGCAAAGGGTTAAGATATAGTTAATGCTCAGGAGATGTGAACATTAATTGCAGGTCTGTGCATGTCTCCCGTACCAAAGACGGATACTGTATGTTACATGCCAATCCACAACCCCGATCTCTACACCCTTATTTCCGGCTGACAAGATAAGGGTGAAACTACTACCACTAGTGCATTGGCACTACATGTCGATACTGGATGTTCAGGAAATCATGAAGTGTGGAAACATCCAATGTGCACGCAATTTCTAGGAATTCTGGGCTGATTTATAACTCATACACATGTCCAGACACACCTTTGGAAAAACTGACTGTTCCTCAGTTCATTTTGCACCATCTCTCTATTGACTCTCTCTTGTTGAGTCCAGTCAGCACAGATTTGCTACTCTGATTAGCGCCTCTGCTTTTACCACAGAGCTCATGCTAATCAGAGCAATTAGGTAACGGCACGCATCTTAATTTATGCAGCTGGGGCCAACACTGAAGCTCATTTTGAAATGCGGTACAATGACAGTGATCGTCAATTAGAGACATGGTATCAGGGACGTGCAGTGTCCCAGATGGATAACACATCATCATGATCCCTCCCACTAATTCATAGCCTGATTTGCATGATCCATTTAGGAAGTATTTATGAGAATGGGAAATGGCTGCTGTCAGTGATGAGGACGCAAGTGGGATAGATAGTTAGAGGTGGATTTTTTCTTCTTGCAGCTTCTTTATGCCTGCTGTAATTTGTGCAGATGGATTCTCAGTGTGAACCAGTGAGGATTTAAATAATTAAGTGAAAAAAGGGAAAATGCAATTTAGATCATGCCGTTTCGTAACAGGTGGCATGCGGTTTTTGCAAGTGTTATGCTCAGCCTTGCCTCGGTATAGCAGTTAATTATAAGTCATATAATTAGTTTGTATAGTCGCCTTTTTTCGCTAATGAGCAGTAGCTAAACCACCAACAAAATGTAGGGCAGGTTGGGTACATGTTCGAACGCTTGAAAACACCAGATCCCGTCAGCTACTCTCAGGTCATCCAAAGGTTAACACGAGGTAACTGTCATTTGGTCTGTAGAGATACTGTAAGATGTATTGGAAATATTGCACTTTCATACTTATACTTTCAGCACTTTCTGCCGATAATTGGTGGTGATTACTGATTAATGAGTAATAGTCGTAATGGTAATTAGGGATAACACAATGATTTGCACTCTAGGTTAAATAGGCTCTCACTGCATTGCCTTAGCAATTGTTAAAATATTTGCTTTGGACTATCTGAGTCCAAATAAATCACTTTAATTGGATTAGTGGACCAGGAAAAAACCTGCTTTACTTAAATTTTGCGTAAAGGTTTCCGCCTGATTTGTTTAAAGTACAGAGCTGCCAGGTAGCCGAAGGGCAGCAATTACATGCTGATGTATATTTAACTCTCTTCCATATTGGCAGCCTCAACAGATGTTTTCCCCTCTCCCACTAAACCCTTAACTCTCTCCTTTGTTTGAGTAAAGTTGCTCACTTCTACATATAGTAACTGTGTCAAATACGGCGTCTCCCTTGAAGCTGTTTTTAAAGAGGTCAAAGCTGATACCATGCACATGAAAAACAGGCTGTAATTATGAGGGAGAAGAAGATGTTAGAAACCTGGCACTTCCCTCGTGTCAGTCCGTGCCTTTCATTTTTTCCCAAACCGCTCAGTTGATCTAATTTGCTCGTCTAAAACACTTATCTCTCTTCCTTCTCCGACATTATTGTCGGAGGTTCGTGTTATATCCCACTGCCATTATGTTTTCAGACTTTTCCTCTTCTTCATGGCTCCATTCGGTTGCAATAATGGTTGAACCGAGCAAAGGGTTCAGTGATTGTCACATATCCTTTGGCTATTTTAGGTCTCTCTATGTTAACAACAGCGATTGAGATGTTAGACTATGGAGACTCAGTACAACTTTATGGGTGAAGATGCAACCACAAAACCAGCATTTCTGATGTCAGCAGATCTTGCGTGCGCCACATTGCCAAACCCGCTGTTTGTTTTCAATAGTATTTAAATATGTCCAAGATGCCGGGCTTGTGTCTGATACCAAAACACTCCAAAATTGCACCCCTCAAATATGGACCAGGATTGATGTTGATTTTCCTGGTTTGGCATTTCACTGTGGCCAGTCTGAATCAGAGAGGAGTTTATTTTTCAGGACTTTGCAATATGTGGACCAGGAAGTTAAACTTGACATTGAGTTGTCCTGAAATAAACTCCCAGCCTGAAGATCTAGTCAAAATCTGGTTGTGATTGAGTTTTGGCTGCAGGTTGAGATACTGAGCCTGTGAACTGCTGTGCTCTTTCAGACCAGAGCTGTTTAAAGTTTAACTGGTATGGTTGGTTAACAGGGACGTTTTTATTTCTTTGTAACCCCGCTTTTGGAAGGTGCTCTATAAATAAAGTGTTACTTACTTACTGAGAAAACATTTGATGTTTTATTAATTGAATTGGCCTAAAGTTTTAAACTGAGAACCAACAAAAGAAAATAATTGGACATCACCAAAGAAATTTAACTCATTTGCTGTCTTCAATTGGAAGCTGGCACTGGACTCGAATACAACTAAGCCTTAATTATGTTGCTGTGTTTGCTTTTGTTTTATACTTTGCCTTACTGTCAGGAGCAACATATTGTGATAATTCCTCCTGGACAATGGGGATCAAGAAAAAGATCCCAATAAAATATGCCTACAGTCTAATCCCTCCAATTTGCTTTTTCCCAGTATTCTGATTCACTGGAGCATATGTCTGTGGCTTAAGATACATGCAGTGTACAATTATGTTTCTTGGATGGATGGATGGTCAAGATATTGCATATATTGTATAGTTAGGAATGTCTTATACATGCCGGCACGGACCATGAACCAAAGCTGTATGCATTTAGATGCAAATTTATGTTGTCAATAAGCCCAAGAGCTGGCGCATGTCAACACCAAACCCAGTTTATAATAGATGGCATAGGCTTATATTCAGTGAGAAATGTTAATATGACTGCTTATAGCAGTTATCATTTTTAGTGTCGGTCTTAATTGCTTGTACAAATTGGTCTTTGCTACATTTTTAGAACATTAGTTTGTTTTCAAATCTAGAAATGCTTGAAAAGGACTTATAAATATGTATACAGGATGTACAATATAACTTAAACCAACTTAACCAGAATACTACTGGTGTTATTGAATTGCAAATTGATGCATAAAATAAATAAATGTGCTTTTGAGATAGCATCAGAAAGCCGTCATCACATTTCACCATCTCTAATAAGAAGAAAAAAGTACTGTGACAGAGTGGAAAGTTAGACCGGAGAATTCTAAGACTTGAAATTGCTGCATCACTTTCACATTGCTCTCATAGGTCGATCAATTCGGTGTGAAAAAAAGTGTAGGAGTAAAATCTCAGTTTAGTTTTCTGTAACAGATGTAGACATGTGAGCATACACGTACACACACATCTAGTTACATCAGAGCTGATGTGTGAAGAGGGGCACCTCCTAATGCGATGATTTTTGCACATCTGATGCTATAATAGAGCTGCAACAGCACTCTGTACAGTTACATAACTAGTGTTAATGCAGGTTTTTTTTTTGTACCATTTTCACTGTGGGCGTTATTAATTTTGTACATGGTGCCTGTAATATTAAAGAATCCTTTGGGTAGTTGAGATAGAGCATGATTCTGTGTCCTTTTATAAACAAAAGAAAGCTACAGAAGAAAATAAAACTAACACACACATTTTTGTGTAAACCTTTCCTCTCTTTTTTGGAAATCCCATTTGGAAGGAATCATTATACCCTTTGAATGAACTACAGGTCAAAGATTTTTTCCTTGTACGTGTGCGTTAAACGGTAATTGATCAGATTTTTCAGGATTGTCTGGTGAATGTGCTAAAGGAAATGCATTCCATGCCTGCAGACATTATTGGTTTTCCATTTTTCGAAATCCCAACACAGCCACTTAGAGACTTTTTGCATTAAGAAGACTGAACTTTTACTCCATCAGATCAAGAGTACATCCAAAAATTGCACGTTCCAGAAACCTCTGGATAAGGTTAAGACATGCAATCAGATATCCATGCTTAGGATTTTGTTTTTGTTTAAAAGTGAAGCAAAATCTGTACTCCATTGTGTTCTTAAGAGCTTCAATAAGACATTTAGCCCTTTTCACATGTTAATGAGAGATAGAACAAAGACAAATACTGTGTATCAGCTATGCTCAGTTGCTGCTGATGATTAAAAACAACCTTGGTTTTACCTACACTGTTTGTTCTGAAACGAGGTGTCACTGTATTTTTTTTAAGTGCCATCTAAAGTGCTGAGCTTAGACACACCTCTACATCTTTGTCACCCTCACTCCTTAGCGCATCCCACAAACTAGTTGGCACTACTTCTATTGGCTATCTGGATCCCATCCAGTCAGCACTTTTGCTTTCAAGATGAACATTTCCCCGACTCAGGGATTCAAGGACACGAGAAAGAATAATGACAGGTAGAATGAGAGGGATAAAGAGCTCAAGCTAGAAAATAAGAAGACAAGGGGGGATGTTAGCGAGGGCTTACCAGGAGGGGGGGGAAAAAAAGGAGGGAGACACAAATGAGATAGCAGAAGGGATGGAAAGACAGAGTATTTTAGCGGCGGAGCTCGGGGGATGAGCGAGAGAAATGAGGATGGGTGTGACTCAGAGGACACATAAAGCTTTTTGCGAGCATTTTGTCAAATGTTGTGTGTCCAGGGGAAGGACCTACAGAAAGCTCTTAGGGAGCAGGGTGACAAGATGAGCTGTGATACAACAGCTGTCACATATCACCTTGAGAGGACAGACGGTGTCAAAAAAAACAGTGACACCTTTCCGATGTTCCTGTGAAGTGGCCCGAAAAGACCACCCTGGACTTGTGAAAGTACTGCTGGAATTCAAACTCCTGAGCAATATGAGAGAGTCTGGGAGTATAGAACAGATCAGGATGTGGATAAAGGAGTTAAATACAATATAAAATGGATATAACATGTATAATCTCTCCATGCCAGGCAGCTGCAGTAGGCAAAGACAATGAAAATTCTGTCCTACATACACCTCTGAGAACCGCAGCCAAAAAAAACCAGCAAGTAATTGTCAAAACAAAAATGTAAGGCTTATGTTTCATACATTTCAAATGAGCGGTTCGAACACACCCATGTCAAAAAATAATCGTGCTAAGAATGCATCAACACCGATTGACAAAAACCTGGTATAAAATGTCATACATATTTGGATTCACTGACCCTCTCTCCTTGTGTTACATAGCCATTCCTCAGCTGCATTACATGGTGCAAGGAACATATGTCTCCATGACAGATACATAAATACATTCTGACCTACTGCAGAACATGTTACTTGCACACAACACATGGTTTAATTTTATTTTCGACGTGTTTTCGGTCAACAAATGTGCTGCGAATGTGTTGTGAAACAATTACAGGGCGGGAGATCAACATGCATGATTCATCTGCTGTTGCATTGGCGCAGCTACAACCAGCCGAATATCCTCCACCGTCCAGTCTCTCTAAAGAACATGTATGTAGGAAAGCTCATGTGCTTTGGGAACAGTATCAGGTGGCGCTTTGAGGCTCTGGAGCCAAAATGCTCAGCCATCCATACAGTGCATCAGACACAAAGAGACAGCTGAACATGCCCCATCTCTCTTCTTTTCCTTCTCTCTTCCCCTTCAGAAAATCTCAAAAGCACCTGTGCCTCACTGCTTCCGTACTGCTCTAACCGCGACTTGTCATCAATCTGAAAGAAGAATTGGAGATACTTACCATATAAAAAGCTTAATGTGTCCAAAACTCCATAAAAGCTTAAAGCACATTTTCATTTTTTTCTTTTATCTTGGCTGTGATTTATCTCGTCCTCCCTTAGATTATCTTCTTGTCTTTCTTGTCTTTTTACATTTAAATCATTAAATTTAAGCAAATCCTTTGAGATAATGCAATTAAAAGCCAATTTACATAAACACATTAACATAATTTTGGTCCCTTTTTAATTATTACCGAGTTATTATGTTCTCTGTAATTTAATTGTTTATTCCCAAGATGGTGTCGGTGCGTAGAAGCTTAACATGAGTGCAACTTTAGAGCATTTTAGAGCAATTCTTATCATTGTACAACCAATATGAGCCATATTAATATAACTGGTGGTGGACAAAACATTAGTAATACAAGACCGTTCAACACCATTAAAACCTATAGCGAAACAACAACCCAAAAAGTAAAGTTAGGAATTATGGTTTTGCATTAGATTCTGCAGCTGTACATCAAAAAATGGTAACTCAGACAATCTTCTCTGCTGTGTCACCCAACCCTTACTGTACACGCAGTAGGTCAGACTATCTGAAAGGTGTAGAAGTACAAAGTCAAAGCCCAAAATAAGTGACCTATAAATCATCAGAACTTTATACCTGAGATTGATCTACTAATATCTCCAACGTTTAATAGAACACCTGCCGACACTTTGAACGGACAAGATTGCACATGCTTTTATCACACCGCATGTGTATATCCACCTGGCGGTTCTGATAATGCGACACCTACAATAGCAACACACCTGTCCGTATTAGCTTATTCTATACATACAGTATGCCATCTGCAGCCGTAAAGCAAACATGCTGATAACATGAATAGACTTTTACGGATCAAGCCGCTTTCTGGGTGATGCCTGGTCTACAGTAGACCTGTTGATGTGAAAACAAATCTGCTTTTACGTGTGTGTGTGTGTGTGTGTGTGTGTGTGTGTGTGTGTGTGTATAAATATATAGGCCATAAAATCACATTAGTTGTTTATATTTCTGTTTGTAACATAGTGATACTATGTTACAAACGGAAACACAATATTCCACCATTATGCAGTTTCCTGTTCCTGTTTCCTGTTTGTTTTTCATATCATTGCAATAAACTGGCCGTGGTCAATTTATACATTTAAAGTCATCAGAGAACACTAATATAAATATGATAATTATGTGTATTAATAGTTAAAAGAGTAATAAACGTTAGTCAAAGCATGAAGTATCAGTATACATCAAACATTGTTGCATATACCCTATATTTGCTTTGCTCCAATTATTGTTATTACCGCTACAGTACAACCACCCAGTGTCCCCATGGGCATCGTTAAATTTAATCTAATCTTATGATACAACATGCAAGCAGTAGATCAACCACATGACAAAAAGCTGCAAGTGTCTCTTCTCCATGATTCATTTTGAGGTTTGTCTGTTCAATAACTTGTCACCAGAAAAGCTGTAGTGTATTTATATTGCACACTCATGGTCTGGATTTTCTATAAGGCTTTACCCCCATAATCATATCAAGCACACATACACCCTAACGCATACACACACACACAAGCAGAACCAGTCAGTGTAGCCTGAGGACAGTCGCCAGTTGCCAGCGACTGTTAAGGTCAAATTAGGAGATCCCATTCCCTGATACAACTGCTTCAACTGCTCTCATCTGGTAACGTTGCACAAGCAAGTACCAACAATTACTCCCACCGCTCCGGCTCACTCCCAACAATTACTAACCAGCCGGGCTTGCATTATATTAAACTACTGTACTGTAATCGCATTGACTTTCACTACATCCTCGCTCTGAATACAGTGCGTCCGATTCAGGATGTGCTTTCATCTGAGAAGTCTGTTTATGTTGGTGATGTCACTTTCAATTGAGCTGCTTTTTCCTCTGCAATTATCTACGGCTGTTGCTTTTGTTTCTGTGTTTAATTCCTCCATTCATTTGAATCAGGGTCCCCCGTCTGTTGCTTTCAGTAGAGTCCTTATGGAAGCAAATGAATAGAATGCAGGTTTTAATTAGAATAGACCAGACCTTGGATTAGGTCAGCCACCATTAGTTAGTCTCCTCCTCCTCCATCTCTCTTCTTGCCAGTTTGTATAACTGGATCTTCTGAAATAGAGAGGCAATTTGCCATATTAATACATCCTGAGGTCTGGAGTTTACAAAGCAGATCATTTCTTAATCACTCCGTGTTCACTTTTCGCTGATGTCAGATTTTCTTGGATGAAAAAGACAAACTGTAAATGCCTCTTTACCTGATACAGAACATGTTTTTTTGTGTTCTGAGTCTGTGGGAAGCAGAAATTCAGATTCACAACCATGCATTTTTTTCCAATTTTGACATATGTTTTCAATGGGTCTCATGGGTCCTGAGGGTCATTAAAC
The DNA here is from genome assembly GCF_910596095.1 of Thunnus maccoyii. Taxonomy (NCBI): domain Eukaryota; kingdom Metazoa; phylum Chordata; class Actinopteri; order Scombriformes; family Scombridae; genus Thunnus; species Thunnus maccoyii. The sequence continues at coordinate 17,577,114 of NC_056549.1, read as the reverse complement.
TCACCCTCTGGACTCGGGGCCATAAATAAAAAAAAACATAAACATAAATCACTGAGACCGCACACAATGAGATGTGAGTTGTGTGGTTTTCCACAGCAGCGGTGAATTAATGATTTTTGTTTTCTGATGGCATGAAATGACACTGAACTCTACTACTGGATGCCAAAAGGAGCTCAGTTTAGTCAACAAATGTGTCTTGCCCTCACAGGCAGGCAGTGTTTTGATTCATTATGACAACCCGATGGTGGTTAATATAACCTCTGTTGACAGTGTGAGCAAGTGGCTCTTTGAAAGCTTATCCTCAACTGAACTGAGGTCAGTGGTTATGTGATATGCTGTATACAGTATCAGAGAAACTGTAGCTGAATAAATCATGAATGAATCACATTGAATATATAAGATCTGTGCATTAACCTATTTAAAATCATTGAAGAGGAAATAAAAATAAAGAGTAGACGAACACACAAAAGAAAATATTCACACACGTTTAGACCTCTCATCCTTTCCCCGTTAATTTCTGAGTGCTGTCACCTTTAATGACTGCATTTCCTTGAGGAGTGTCTCTAAGGGTTGTTTTCATTAGATACTGAGTTTTTTTTTTTCCCATTTTGCTTGAAGCTCACCTGTCAACAAGTGTTTGTGTTCATGTGTGGATTTGGGTTTTCATGCAGCTTCTGCAAAGTTTTTTTTTTTTTTTTTCAAATTTCAAGGAAAAAAAAAAAAATTACATTTTCTTCCCAGAAACTGAAAGTCGCCGGAGAACTTTGAACTCTGAACGACTCTGCAGAAACTCAGAGCGGCGTGTTTGACGTTGTTTGCTTGTTTTGCACAGCGGAAGAGATGTTTGGGGTCAGGGCTGTGGGCCAGTCAACTCCATTCACATCCTAAAAACATTACCCAGATAACCCTTTCTCCTGACCTCTTCTTGTCCAAAGCTTTTAGTGTCGTTTCCCCCACAAACGCATATCTGTTGAAGATTACTGGTGTGTGCAAAACTACCAAGATCACAGGCTTATTTGAGCACAAGACAGATGTTCAGGTTGAAAAATTGAAAGACACAGCTGTCAACAACACTGTTATTATTTCAAGGATCTACAGCAGAGCTTGACTTTATATTAACCAGAGAAAAAATGCCTATAGCTTCGCTGCATGTGACTGTGAGGTGTAACATCACCAAAAATGGACTGATCTGTGAACACTGATGGCTAAAATACAGCGTGGATCCTGTGTTTATAAAATACTGTTTTCAATAAACCTCTCGTGTACATTGTTGTGGACGGAGTGAGTAAAACTTGACCACAGGCCAGAAAGTATTTCATTGTTGTTACTGTGGCTTGTTTCAGTTTCTTTGCCCACTCTGTGTTTAGAGGGGAGCCAGACAGCCAATTTACATTCCAGCTCGTTTCACCGAACATGAAGGCAGTTGAGGTCAAAATCTGCTATCTAGAGTTCAGAATTTGTAAATTAATTAAATTAATGTCGGATGTCTTTTGTTTTAGCTGCCAACCCTTTTATACAATCGATGTAAGCACAACAAATGGCCATTTCTGTGTGTCTGTCAGGACTGACTAAAGTGTGCGAGGATTTTAAGAGTGAGTGAATATCTCTGGCCCCAATTAACCTCCAGTTTATGTGAGTGAACGTGTTGTTTTCATGTTTTCAGATTGCAGCCTTTTTAAGCTGTGAATGGCTCGGTTGTCCATTTGGAATTAAAACAGTGTGTGGCCCTGTAAACGGCTCTCGCTATTCTTATCTGGCAGCTAAGTAAACACAGCGAGATCATTTAGAAAGTTTGTGCGGGCAAGGAAAAAGGTGACCTTGTTTTTACTGGCTGCAGTTTAGACAGAGAATTTTAGGACACTGGCTGTAGGTACTCAGTGCTTCCAGGCCTCTAGCGGAAGCCTTGGTATCATCTGCCAACTCATTACGCAGCCCATAGAGCTCACTGCAGGGTTTGTTCCCTCTTTCTGCACTTTATGTATGCCTTTGGTTTGTGTTTGTTTACTTGATTGTGTGTTGGGACTAGGCATGGGACAGTATGAAAATTTAATGTCCCAGTTATACTGGCCAAAATAATTGCAATTCACGATATTATCTTGATCTTGATAATCATCAAAATATGCTTCAAACTCTTAAAATGGCACTAAAAACATACTGGAATCACCAATAATAGAAACTCACCACGATAAACATTGTGTTTTTTATCCTGATCCGCGATAAAATCTTTTACCCTCCCATCCATCCGTCCTAGTTGGGACATTCCCAGACACACAAAGCTCTATCGTTTGATTTGTCACCACCTATCAACCACTTTAACTATGTGCTTTCTGGGCATGTGCTCCTCTGTCCATTACAGACCATGTAAACACATACAGCACAGTAGGAACGCACACCTGAGCACATACATGTTCACTTTAATGCCAAGCTACCCTCATTTGGAATAAAACCATCCTATTATTGCATAGAGTAAGGGCTGGAAATTTGAGGCCAGAATTTTCATTCAATGATGTGGGTCAACAATCCTTATCAACCCCAAAATATATATAGTAGTCTGGTCTACATGACAATAAAAACTGTAGGACGCCTTAGCATATTGAAAGGTTGTTTTGGCTGTTATAGTGTTGTCACAATACCAAAATCACAACTTTGATAATATACCTGCCTAAATATCTCAATACTGATACTGAAATGATACCACGGCAAAAACCTAAAAGAAGAGTGCTGCACCCATACACCGCCCTGCTGTCACGCAACTCATAGGAAATAAGGCTCTTATTAAAACACTGTTAAATGGGCTATAGTGCTGTTTTTAATTGCAGGGTATTGCGATACCTCTCTAGTATCGGTATACCGTACAACACTAAGCTGTTAACTTTTATACTGATTAAGAAAAGTGGTCCATTTTTTAAATAAGAACAAAGTTCTGAAGGACAAAGGGCTCTGAGGACATTTTTTAGGAGAGGCTGAACAAGGGAGCGGGTTGAGAGAGAGAGAGAGAAGTTAATTATGGGTAAAATAAATGGACAGACAAGCTGAATTACCTCCTTTAGGAAATGGGCTGTGAATGTATCAAGGGAACAGGAAGCGTTATATTAGGTTGGTAATGATATCAGTTAAATGTTCAGCAGAGCTGATTGATGAGTCTTAGGGGCAGGAAATATTGCTTCAAGGTTCAGTTGGGGTCTGGGCCAGCGATTTGGCTTCTAACTGTAAGAACTACTTAATAGCTACAGGCTCAAAAACATGGAGTGGGACATCCTGCTGCAGCCTAGAGCTGTGTCAGAGCTCAGTCTGTTTCTTTTAAGGCTTACATTAATCAACTTTGTGAGGGATTTTGGCACAAGTAGCCTTGAGTGCATTGACAGTATCTCATTAAGTGAAGAGCAGAGTGTAATCTGAGGATAAAAACAGTAACCACATAATTGTCATGGTGGCATAGATGCACACTGAAATCATCCAAAGTTCTATACTTGGCTATAATAATCAATACAAGCTTAGAGAATGATTTCAGCAAGTGGATCTAATGAAAGTAAAAGCTATAAGAGAGAATAAAACAATTAAATGGAGCATTAAATATTTGTTATAGAATCCACTGAAAGACCAAAATTAGTAACCCCACAGGGCTGAGCGATATTGGCTGTGCGGTGAACATAAGTGAGGTTATATTTGTTGACTATATGAAACGAGATAACTATGTGGCCTGTTATTATGAGCTACAGTACTGAGAAACTAAAAACAGGACAGGGAAGGGTGCCAAACGTAGGGTCAGGCAGTCTGTGTTTAGGTTGTTTATGTGGGAGATGACATTGGCTGTCAGTAGTGATTTACTTTTCCTATTGGGATGGAGATCGTCACTCTTTAAGATCTTTCCTGGCCAAGGATGCTTCAAAATTACTAGACTGTAGCAGCTGCAGACGTCGCAGCAGTAGCCGTAGTCTTCTCAGTATTGTAGCAACAATTGCGTAATATGCACCCATGCATGAACGGTTGACTGTGATATGATGAATCATGCATATTTTCGCTATGTATGCATCTATGTATGTGAGTGTTTGTTTCTTGAGCATATCCAAATCTCTCTCTGCCTGCCTGCCTGCCTGCCTGCGCGTGTGTGTGTATATGTTCGTGCCTAGATGTCTCAAGTCATTTGTCGTTTCCGAGGTCTTGCTTTATTTACTCCAAGGCCCAAATGCAACATGGCTACCATAACAGGCATTCTATTAAGTGTGCCTGGATGGGTCCCCCCACACACCACTGAGCAGTCATCAGCTCTGTGCTGCTCCTGACTCAAGTTATTAAATCACATTTTACACATGCACGCTAAGGCCAACGCAAGCATCATCCCGTATGTAGCCCACAGTCTTAATGGCTTATTTAGATTTTTATGTATTTATTTTTATGGTAAGACAGGGAATTATTTCTTTTCTGCACAGCCATGTTGTATGGGAATATCTTTAGATGATTTGCCGGCTGTATGCTTAATTGCTATACTACAGGTTGGAGATGAAAATCCCATAATCACGGACAGGCAATGGAGGTTCATATATTTAGGCACTCTCCGGATGTCATGTCACTGGGCTGGGACACTTCACGGATCATTCAGTACATTCCAGCCCCCACTGTTTACAACCAGCATCCCACACACAACAGTGTTTATGTTGAAGTCCAAGAACAAAGAGTGGACTCAGGGCAGAAGTCAGACAGGCATCTGTGTGACAGACTGCAAGTTTTCTTCTGCCACCTGGGTTCTCCCTCACCGAGCCATGCTGTATTTGAAATAATGATGTCTTTGCTTTACAGAAAGTCGTCACTTAGAAGTGTTTATTCTTAGAAGTTGAGATGGTTTTAGCAAAAATACAGATGTGAATAATTAAAGATATAAACAGAATGAATGAGTGTAGAAGCGTATTGAATGCTTCAGTAGACGCTTCCACACAGGGTATGACCAACGGGTTAGACAGAACTCTCCACCATCATCATCAAACACCAGCATTCATCTCTCCAGTGGGGTTCCAGAGACTCATCAAATCTCTACCAAAGTACATTGAAGCTGTTCTGGAGGCTTGTGGTAGCTCAACATCTTACTAAGACACCTTATGTTGGTTTTTCCTTTTAATTTGTCAGAAGAGGTCAAAACTCTAGCAACACTTGTGGTATCTTCAGACTGTTCTCCTTCTCCATGCACCTTGGAAGTAGGTGAAGTTGTGCCAGAAATCCCTCCTCTCCTTCAATTTGTCACCCATCTGTCTGAAAATTATAGTCTTTTACTTATGTAAGAGGAAAATGGTGAACATACAGATAATTCCAGGATACACATTTAAATGTAAAAATGGCTTAAAACCAAACCAAAAGGTTTCCATGAAAAAAAAGTCAACAAGTGAACTCAAGCAGCGCTGCATGTGGAAGCCACTGAGTTTTAGAATCATTCCCTTTCTTTATTTTCTCTACATCTTTCTATTTTTCGATACCTCATCCCTTTTCTCTTTCACCTCACATACACACACACACACACACATACAGACACACACAGGCACACACAGAGCCACACGGGCTCGGAGGAAGGCAGCTGAGCCTTTTTGAGCACCCAACAGCTGTAATGGTGTGATAAGGTAGCAAAAAAAAGCCAAGGCTGGGGTTTATTTTTTAGGCATGGTCAGAATCCAAGCGTGGCAGAGGTTTTGCACCACAATGGTACACGGCTACTGAGAACCCCGCGTTTATCATTCCTCCAACCATTTCATGCTCCTAAATGAAGACCAAGTGACAGAAACCGAAATCTCCTATACAGCTGCTTTATCAGAGGACATCTGGACGAGTGAGCGGAAGGCAGAAAGAGAACGGGAAAGATGGTGAGAAAGAGGAAGGGAGAATATTTCCTCGCAGAATGTCCCCACGCAGCGCGAGGCCACCTTCCATTTCCACCATGGTGACAGTGATCTATGTGTCCTGGTGGGCAATATAGTTTGTTTTTCTCCCTCTGTTCTTTAATCTTAGATCGACTATATAGATAGAGAGCACATCAGTTCAAGGAATGATGAGGAGACCCCCCTAGTAGTGCTTTATCAAGGACATTCTGCTGAGAATCCAGTATATCACCTCTCACTGAGTCAGAGTCTGTTATAGTGGATTGAAAAGAGTAAACAGGACAGTTTTATAACACATCTGTGGACGTATCTGCGGATGATAACATGCTGTGAAAATTCAAGGCAGGATTTATCCCACATAGACTCAGATTAGAAACATTTTGACCACAGACCACTAAAGATCATAGCGATGAAGCATATTTAGTGCTCGAACCAGGAATTAAGATGTATGCATTTATTGAGTAGTGATATGTTAATTATCTTTACTCTGAATAAACCGTCGAGCTTTTACAAACTCGTTGCACTTATTTGAATTGGATTCATTGGATTTACTTTTTTTTTTTTAAATCTATTTTTACTCTCCAGCACAACAAAACAAGCTGACTGCATATAAAACAGACTGAATCTGGTAAGGATCACTGGGATTTTTTATGTTCATTTCTGCAACCTGTCAGCGGTGCAACGTCTATTATTAAAATGACGACTTTGATCTCCCTTTGAAGATATCATTCGGATGCGGATGAAACACCGTAGACTGTAGCATATGGAGTGAAATCTTAATCACTAATGTTTTTGAATGGCTACATTTCCTCAATAGTCCATTAGCTTTAACGGTTTGGCTTTGAAATCACTGCTTTGGAGTTCGTATGCTCTCTTGCAATGTCTCTCATTTTTATCTGGCCCCTTTTTTTTTTTATACTTTTGCAATAAATGCCACCTTTCACAATATTCAATTTGCCAATTACGAATAGATTACAGATGTCATTGCGGCAGCCACACATTGGAAAACTGAGCCATATGTTAATGATTAAGCATCAGTGCCCTGCAGCATCAACCTCCCACCCTCTGTTCTTTCATATTTCCAGACTCTTGTTATGTGTCAGGATATATAAAGGCTAATTACAAACATATTTCACTGGACACACGCATATACCCACCCACTGACTCCCACACACACACACACACACACACACACACACATAAAAACGCACAATAAACTATGCATCCTGACATATTTCAACCCTTCCTGTCTCTATCTCAGGCCTTAATGTTCCTCCAATTACCGCCAATTACCGCTCTCACCACTGGTGAGTAGCAAAAAGATTAATGCCGAAATACCAAAGTCATTGGGCCGCTTATTGAACGTAACACTCTTCTGTCCCAGTATGCTGCTTCTGTATTGATTTTCAAAAGGCGACGCTGCTGATCCATGAAGGCAACATGGTGGCATATATTAGAGCCATTTGAGCCAATTAGAGTGATGTATGTCCCGGCAGTCGGTGCTGGCGTAGTCGGCGACACACTCGGATGGAGACGCGCGCCGTCATTTTTCAGAGTAATTAGAAAAACATCACATGCCATGACAGGCGGGGGGGGGGGGGGTGGAGTGAGTGTGTAACCCCTGGCACACTGTGATACTGCCACAGAAGTACACACAGACGCACAAACACCGAGAAGGAGAGACGACAAACACTCTTTAACGTTGATTTATGATACAGATTTCAGCTTAATACCTCGCATCATTTATCTTCATTTTAATGGGGAAGACATCTTATTTACAAGTCAAATTACTGATTATCTACCTGGCAATATTCAGGCCCGCTGAGTTAGAGCATCGAGCGTTACATCACATTTGTGGAGGGCGCTTTGGGGCAACTGGGTCACTTGCAGGTGTGTTGGGAGTTACAGCACAGACTAAAAAGGAGCTTAACTCAGGCAGCCAAGCCTAGTGGGCCTATTTCAGAGAGATGGGATGGGTGAGTGTGTGTGTGTGTGTGTGTGTTGCGCACACATCCTATTTCTCTCTCCAGTGCTCCCATGGACATGATCATTCATGCCCACTTAAATCCTCCCCTACAGAGTCACACACAGATAAACAGCAAGCTAGTGCTACATCTGTGCGTTTGTATGCTTGTGTGAGGCTGCTTGTGTGTGTGTGTGTGTGTGTGTGTACGCACATGTGTGTGTATTATATATGGAGCCAAGGACCGTACATGCCACCTGACTACTTGTCTTCTCTTCAAACTTCAAAGCTCGACACCGTGGAGGAAAATGAAACACAAGAAACCACCTTGCATCCAGTAGATACCACAGATACTGTATGTTTTCAAACTTAAAGCAACACACACGCATTTTCTACAAAGGTGATATGAAAGGTACGGTAGGCGAGTGTGTGTTAATGCAAATGCATGCAGGGGTTTAGCGCCCGTGCACAGCAGTGTCACTGCTGGACCAAGTGACAACAGAGATCAAAAGAAGCCAAAGAGGGCTGATTCTCTCAAAGCCAGGTCTCTGTCCAACTGTTGCTCCATTTTTTATTTTTTATTTTTTTGTTAATCTCAGTCATACGTGAGCTGACGGAGGTGTTGGAGGGGGGACTGAAGCTGTCTACAGTCTCTACACTATCTGCCTGCTCAGGCATGACACACAGCAGGCCTAGAAAGATGAGGGAGATTGTGTGGAGAGGGAGAAAGATAGAGATGAATTATAAAATGGCTTCATTCCAAATCACTACGAATCCATTTTGGATAGAAAAAAAAAAAAACTGATTGGGAGAATCACCTCCATGGGAGCCTGTGTGTTTATTTGTTTGTCTGTAATGTGCGCTTGTACATCTACTCTACATTCTGGAGGTTGTGCTTCAATTTTCCGTCTGTATTAACCTTTTTTTGCGAGAGATGTACGACCTCTGTGACACCACTCTGCTGCTAGTTCCTTCCAAAGATGAGAAATTTAAATATGTGAGCGAATCTCAACAGGAAATAATTCCCAAAATATTTCACTAATTCAAACACGACAGAGAGAGTTGCTTTGTCACTGTGAGGTTTTAATGCTGTGAGTAGTGCACAGGATGGCCTTACACCATTAGACTTACAGTACTGTGTGAGCTCATGTGTTTGTCTGTATGTAATGGAGATGGGTACAGGGTGAGATAAAAAGACAGACTGGCACACATACAAACACAGTGGAACAGAAGCAGGCTCCTGGGAGGATGGGTGGCTCTGTGTTCTCTCCGGATGACAAATTAAATCAGAACGGTGTCCTCTGCTCTAATAGAGTAACTGTGTCCTGTTTTATCTATTTACCACTGTACTATCTGCTTCTGTTGGGCTGTCTGTGGAGATTAGGGCTACTTAGTAGCACTGTCCTGAGCTGGTTCAACTCATGCTTCCTGATATTAAATGTCTCATATTAAGAGATAAGGCGGATGTTATTTTTGTCGTTTGATTATTGTAAACACACCCCATGACAAGACCAGAGCTAACAATGAATTAACAACTAAGTATTGTCTGTATATCTAAAGAACTACATTCTCACCCAAGAGCTATTAAAAACACCAAAAACCTGCCATAACATTTGCATTATTCCATTTTATTCCAACTTATCAAACTAGCAAAGCAGTTGTTGACCTTTGCCCCTGGCCTGAGCATGCTCAGTGACACCTACCTGGCACACTGATTGATTCTGTAGGGATTCAAACTGTCATCACAGAGTTATTTTAAATAAACTACACAGAATGAAACCATTACCTTGAATGCAAACATCTGATATGTCATGTAATATCATCGCCCCAATCCCCCACCATCAACATGTACTCTTAGTTGCTATTTTAGTAGGTACGCTTAGCTAAAACTTATATTAAAACATTTTTGTTTAAACTGTTAAAAATGGAAGGTATCATCCAGGTCTATATTTATAGTCTTGGGCTCTACTGGAATATCTTTGCATGATTTACAGTTTAAAAAAAAAACTCCTTATTTGTCTTGTACTGGCTCTTTATGCAGCCTCTCAGTTCAGCCACTGTCTGCAACAGGCCCAGTTTTGGCTCCTGACTCTTAAAGGCTCCCATCCCAATGAGCCCTCATTGGCCAGCTCCCTAAACAAACAGTAGTAGTAGGATTTTACTGCTTTTTCTCCAGCTGTTGATTCAACTTTAATGTCATTTTGGAGGCTGTAGCTATGTGTTGCTGTTGATCTGTTTTGTTATACAAAGTGGCGTTTCTATTATTCTATCCACACCAATTACTGTATATGGAATGTGTATTAAAAGGTTCAGACAGTCATTGCAAAGTATGAACAGCATAAGTAAATTCCCTGACATTCTAGTGTTTGAAGCACCAGGATGTACACAGACCCCGTACAACATCCTTTCCTTAAAAGTACATATAGTGAAACATTCACTTGGGTGTTCACTGTCATGTGTCTTGCCCCATCTTTCTCTGGGCTCTCCTTAATCTAGACAGATCCTGTTTCTCTTAAAACAGAACACCAAAGGGGGTTTTAATCATTGGTAATTGAAGACCCTGCTGGGAGTAAATGAGCCTTAATCTGACAGCTGAGTGCATACCATTAGCACCGGGGGCTTAGGCATTTGGATGGCACATTTAGTGCAATGTAGATAGAGGCAGGATTTATAGAACCGTCAGTAGCATTGGGGTTGTGTTGGAAACAGTCGTCCCTACATCTAAGTTGTGTACATCCCCTGTGGGATCTTTAGCTGGTGCTAAACCTATTTTAAATAAGCTTGTGGGTTAATGCTTTTGGAGTTGTTTTTCCTGCAACTCTGTCCTCAAATACACTACTTCAACATCCAACTGTTTAGAATGGAAATGAGACCTCTATCTGCTGTTCTCATTGGGAATATTTTCATCAAATCTGATGAAACATGATTTAATTCACTGTTGATCATATTTCATAGAACTTCAATCCCCCGGTTCCTTCACTCTTTTACTCTCATCGGGAGAATTTCTACTTTTATTCCGATAAGGCACAAACACTGAATTGAAAATGCATTATCTGCCTTTTTTTTTTTTGAATGCACTGTCTGAGGTGAAACCCTTCTGACTTACATCCCATTTGACTGATAAGCCCAGAATTAATATTTCTCAGGCGAGTTCTGTGCCTCAGTCAGCTGGCAAAGGAATAGGACTGGAAAAAAGAAGAATCAAAAGATGGAAGGCGAGCATGAATTAAAAGATAAGACAGAAAGTTTTTTAAACAATGTTTATTTCATTTTCAGTACATTGTGAAAAGGTCATAATAAAGATAAGCCTGTCATGACTGGAAATACGGCTGTATGAACAGTTTCAAAAATAATGTCCTTTCAAAAAAACACAAAGAAAGACTCCTGGAAATATGGACAGCCTTGCCTAAAATGTAAACAATAATAATAGAAACCTATCAATATTCACACATCATAATTAATTCATCTAACACCATGAGCCCATTAAGTTGTGTTTCCTGCAAAGGCTGAAGTGGGAATAACAGAGCGGCAACATCAGGTATGTGTAAGTGTGTACGTGCCCGTGTGTGCGTGCATGTATGCAAGGCGATTTGTGTGTGTCCTCAAACAGTAAGAGGTGTTTGAGTGTCTCTGCACCTTCCACATGACTGCCTGTGTCGGGCTGTAAGCCTTGCAACCAAAAATGGTCATTTACACTGTTTCCTAACAACACTTCCACTTCAGAAGCTAAAAACGGCACCTAGAACTGTAAGGTTAACAGGAGCTGCTGGGAAATATGAACCTGAAGTAGAGGAAAGGAGAGACTGGGTGGATGTTTACTTGTGTGAAGTGCAAAGTAATAACTAAAATGTTTGTGAAGTCAGTTAGATCTGCTGTAATAAAAATAAATAAGAATAAACATGTCAATCTTCTGCGTCTTTTCAATCACATCAGGTGATAAGTATAAATACATGTGGGTTTCTAAGATACCGTAGTTGAGATATTCTCCATAATATCTCCAGTCAGGTGGGAATCAACCAGTGAACTGATCAAATAAAGGTGGATTTCCTGAACCTGGAGGTGACATTGTCAGGGTCTCCATGGAGATTCAACCTTTTACCTATATGAGCAAAAAAAAAAGAAAAAAAGTCTGTATAAGCTTGTAGGCAATCAAAACTAAAATGATCTTTTCTACAGATAAGCCAAGAATAAATCAATACAGGAAGCTTATGTACGTTACATAGATAGAGCTCAAGCAGCCAACACATTAGTTTTGCATCTCGCTGTTAAAGATCCTATCTGACAGGATGTGATTTCCACAAAATTAAACCTAAAGCGGGACTTGCCAAAGCACAGAAAAAACAAGCTGTGCGTTTCCTCATCAAAGCCATACTGTGGCAGTAGCAGTAAAGCATAATGAGCTATGGCATATTGCACACGGCTAGACATTGTGCGTAACTGCTGGCAACGTTCAGAGCAGGAGATGTAAGAAAACTGCAACATGGCTTTCACTAATCCCCGTTGTGATTAACAGCATGCATGCCTTTGTCTTTGTATGCGGCATTTGTTATGTGTGTGTGTGGGTGTATGTGATTGTTCCTGTGTTTTATTTTAAGGAGGCATTGCTCTTCTTCACTGCATGTGTGATTATCAGCCCGTCCTCACAAGAAAAACCACAGTATGGATCGAAAATTCAGCTGGTAAAAACAACCTATAGTGATGTTTACACCGTTTAGCAGCCACAGTGGTTATGACTCAGGGAAGCGGATGGCTAGATGAAATTTTCATATTAGGATGATGTGGGATGGGTGGATGGTTAGATAAATAGATGGCAAAAAGTGAACTTAAATGAAGGAGACTGTTGTTGCTTCCTGTTTCCAACCACAAGGGTCATGTTTCCAACAGTGGGATTTTTAAAAAAAACAACAACCTAACTTCAATTGTCATATGTGTACACTGTTGCCGTGACGATGAAGATAACTTTTTACGATTACTGGCGATAGATATAGATAGATATATTAGAAAACACTCCTATGAGTCGTTCTGGACGTTTGATTATGAGGATGTGTTGGTGATGATGCATGTGCATGAACTCAGTTTTGTACTGTAAATGCTTCGCTTTGAAGTGCAACTTCATCACTGTTGCCGGTACAGAGAATGTGGAGAACAAAACAAATGTTGATAGCTTTGTTGTTGTTGTTTCTTTTTTTTTTTTTTTTTTTTTTAGCATTCATCTGTTGTGTTAGATTTCTCAGTTCTCTTTCATTCTCTCTGTACATAATGTTCTCCACCTCGAAAGGAGACACAATACTTTGAAATAAAAAAATGAAATGAAAATTCACTTGTCTAATCAGTCTTTTAGATATGATATATGCATGTAATTAATTTGATGTAGTCTTTGCTTTTATTAGAGACGTTCCATCCTGTAACATATGGCACGATGAAGAAAAAAAATTGGATGTTATTATTTTTTGTTTCCTTTCTGTTTCTTGCTCATTTTTCAGCTTCCCTTGTTGTCTGTATCAGTGTAGACTTAACTTGCTCTCCCACCTCCCCAGAGTGGTAGCGCTAATTTGTGTAAATTTGATATTTGAAAAATGTGAACTTTAATTATAGCAACACTACAATCAAAAAATATGCCAAAACAAAGCCTTTTATTCCTCTCTCTCTCTGTGACCTCCGTGACTCCTGCAGTGTTGGAGGTTGTGACCTCCTGGTGGATTAGCAGCTTCTGAGCTGGCTCGGCTACAGATTGGGATTGACTCAATACTCTGACCCATCCTCTTACTGCTAATTGGTTAACCCTCTAATCCAGCTGGCGGTCAGCAATAACACTCTCCAAAGGCAGCTTTACTGTTTTGCTTGAGCTCCGCCTGCTGCGCCAGGAAACTGCTGCCAAACTGAGTGTCAGTTCATTAACAACAAGTATCTGTGAGAATACACAGATACTTGGTTGACACATTTGCGTGGGAGGACTGTTGTAAACAGTAAACTTAGCGGATAGCATCAGTCTTCGATCAGTGTCTAAAGAGGATGCATTCAGGCACAGTGTTGAGTTACACAATATCTTACAGGCTGCATAGTGAAAACAGCACATTGACAGAGCAGCAGCAGCAGCTTCAATACTTTATGTCTACAAAGGATACATTCAAGCACAGTATTGATCGTAGGTCACCCACGTTTTGGCAGCGCTAAGACCCTGACACACAATCACTGTAACTATGTGTGTAAAAAAAAAGGAGAAAATAGCCTTCAAGTGTAGGGTTGAGGTGACGCTCGTACTGTATAGCAGTAGTGAAATACAGCCTGTGTAGGTAGCTGTACTGAAAAACGTGGCTGAAACAAGCTCTTGTGTAGACGAGCCTTGAAAGGATAACAGAAGGGGTTTAACATTTGTGGCTTGCCTACACAGATGTAATTGAACCAGTAAGAGTAAGACATGTTATTAATAATCTGCTCGTCTACAGTACAGAATGCACATCAGGACGACAACCAATAAGAGAGCAAATATATAACAACCTGATGGTCTCTCTGGCAGATCTCACTATACAAAGATGCAGGGGTTGAATGTTTTGTGTTTCTCAATGAGACTAACAAGAAGTTATTGTGGAAATACTGGTCTTGGTATTAATTACTAGTTATAAATTTGGGGGGGAAGGAAAGAGTGTTCAAAGTTTAATATAATAACCATCACGGAAGACTGAGGACAAGCAACGTCTTTAAGTTTTGGTATTGTGTGGCACTGACGGCTTAGAATTAGAACTGGAATAGATTAAGTTAAAATTGGTTTATACAAGATACACACATAGATCCCCGATGTCGAATTGATTATCTTGATTAGATAACAGAGGTGAAGCGGCGGCCATATTTGAGCGAAACCACCGACTGTGGGAAATCACACAGGACAGGCAATCTGAATGAAGATAAACCAGTGCCTCCGGGATCTTAATTACTTCATACATAATCTTATTGTATTGCCATGCGCAGTCTTTCCATTTAAACTAACAGCATTATGTTCAAACAGAGCAAGATGCCATATGTTGAGGTTGGAGCTGTCAACTCACATTCAGGAGATTTCACCCGCGTGGAGTCCTCTTTTCTCTCCATTTGTGTCAGGTATTTTCCCCCCAGTGGCAAAGTGGAACAAATGTTAAGGCTAATTGATCCAGCTAATGAAATGGCTGTGCCTGAAACTGAGGTCACACATACACACACATATACATCACAGGAATTACAAATGTGCGTATACGACAAGGCAGGAAATGATTGAGGGGGATAAATGACTGGTCAAGGACTAATTAATTGATCAGTTGGGTTTTGTTTGCATGGCTGTTTGTGTGTGTGTATGTGTGCACGTTTGGATGTCAGACACCAGCCTAAATGCAGGTATGATTGTTGATGGGATGTGTTAGTCAGAGGGGAAGTTACAGTAAGTGGCTCCTTAATGGGCAGCTGTGGCCTCATCTGTCAACTCTGGACAGCACCGAGGCATCAGGCAATACGTGCACACACACACGTACAGCATAGTTATCAAGTTAAACATTATGTTGCTGTGTGTTGTGGTAGAGCTGAAACGAGTCAATCGAGGGCAATTTTGTTAATCATTCAATTGTTTAAGTCATTTATTAAGCGAAAAGCTTTTCTCTGTTTTTACATAGTTTTACATAATTTGAATTGGAGTAACTTTGGGTTTTGGAATGTTGGTCACAATTCAAGCTATTTGAAAATGTCACCTTGGGCTTGAATAGAGATGGATAGTTCTCCCTATTTTATTACATTTTAAAAGCTGAACAATAAGTTAATCATAATGTAAACAACATCATCATTCTTAGTTTTCACCTTTAACTTTTTCAACTTGAATGTGTCACAAACCATCAAATCATCAAACCTGAAATGATACAGTAATATAAACCATCTGTTAGAGCAACAGAGTTCACTTGCTCTTTCAGATAAAGCATACTAACATATTAATCTCCGTTTTTAGACATTTCTCCACATGGCAACGGTGCTCTTGCTGTCATTCTCCATTTAGCTTCACTTCTACCAAACTGTGATGATTTTAGCTCCCATTCTACCTTTTGGGCATGCTGCTTGAAAACTGTGCAGTTCGCCCCGTTCATAATGGAATATTCCATTAGGAAGTCAAAGTGTTTTTTTATGTCCCTCTGTCGCTTCGTGTCTATGTTGGGAGGTGGCGGTGAATCGAAATAAAACTGTGCTGATAAATGTTTTTCCTGCGGACCCCCCCCCAAGGCTCATTAAAGTGCTACAGTGCCAGGAGACCATTTGTCTCTGAGTGGTAAATACACAGTGGAAGCAGAGGAGTGATGGCAGCGCGAGCTGTGTGGTCTCTGTCTCTGCTGGGGATGCAGTGCAAGAGGTGGGAGGTGTTTTTTCATGGTGTGTATCTGTGTGTGTGTGTTTGTCTGGCTGTGTGTTCTTGCGTGCACATTCTCACTTTCTAATTTTCTCTACTGAATAACGTGCTTCATTTGAATCCAAGGTCACACTGCTTCTGTTAAAATAGATTCAAATACCTGGAGCCCAGTCAATATTAGCTAGAATTAGAGGAATGCAGATTCCAGGGGGGTGAAATTGATTTGTGACTGTAGTCTAGTCTGCATAGACATGGTTTAATGTGGTAAACATGAATCCTGCTTCAGCTGAGCACATGCTCCATGTTGTATTTGCTCTGGAAGGGGGCTGCTAGTGCAGTAAAGCTTTGAATTTGAGTGGTTTTCATGTTTTATTAAAACTTTCACTTACAGTAATGTGGTCCTAAATAAATGGAACAACTGTTTCATGTGAAAGAGTCATCTATTGTTTATTAACTGGATGTTGATTTAGATTTACTGTTGTTCTGCTCGACAATAACAATAACAAAATAAAAATAAATGAGCATATGAAAAACTAAGTAGCATTTTAACGTAAATTAATAAATCACCACATAGAATTTTTTCCACTTGTATTAAATAATAACATACTTGGATTCAGTAATTAATTTATAGAACCAATTTATTGAGATTGGTTGCCTTTGATTCCTGAAATTCCTTTTATAAATAATATTTATGCATAGAATCAACACTTTGAGGCCCTGCAAGTAACCTTCAATAATTCATCATCCGAGAGGTTTCGTTCTGGTAGCAATTCATCTTCGTTCCTCTGGAAAACCGCTCTTAAGACAAGAGTTTGGACAGCCAAGTTCTAATCATTTTACAATTTTGTGGAATTACTGCTTTTCTCGAAATCATCACCACATGTATAATGATGTATTTGCTAATATACCAAGTCAAGCATGACAGCTGAAGGACATAACTTAAGCACAGTGGGTCATCATGGCTAAGAGACGCTGTTCCTCAACATACTCTGCATGCTTTGTACACCACACACACGCACACACACGCACACACACACACACAGACACACGCACGCACACACTTCTAATAATAATAGGGTGGGACGCCTGAGGAATGTGTCCAGGCAAGCGAAAACATTGTACCGCTGGTTTGGCAGAAATCTCACTGCCAAGTCTTTTAATTTGCCCTCCTACTATTTTCTTCCTCTTGTGCAATCAGGGGTTTGTGTACTTCCATGTTTAGCAGGGGGAGACAAGACAACGAGCTGCGTCTATTTATTTACCAGTCGTTTTCAGTCAGGGGTTGTTGGTGCGTGACCAGGAGACGTGCTCTGGAGGCAATGCTGACTAAAGCAGAGATGGTGCGAGGATTTGGCTCAGTGGCAGCAGCCAGGATTCTGTCAATGGCCAAACCACAATAGAAAATGAGTCCTTGTGTAATAGCAGTATAAAAACAGCAGGGAAAAGATCAGATACTCCGCATGTAGCTGCAATATCAGCACAGATCTCAAATACTATAGCCTATACTAAAGTTAAAATCATAAGGTCATTTTTATGGGGCCCGAAATCAACTCTGTATCTGTATTTAGGGAGTGTTCAGGACATGTCATTGTTCCAAGGTCAATTTTTTCACCCCTCCCCGAGGCGCTACACAATCGCTACCCTTGTCACACCTTTCCATACCGCACACATGGAAATGGGTGGAATTGCATGCATGTTATGGAAGAATTCAGGTTTGTGTATAATTCACCCTAATTGTGCCATTATTTTCCTTTCCTGTCTGAATGAAAGGGGAAATACTTGTTTCAGTTGTTACACTCCCCAGATGAAAACATTTCATGCTGCTTTCTTGCCTTTTTATTTTCCAGTTTGGTCAAACAAAATGCATTCTTGTCAGTTCAATCCAAGCCTTTTTATATCAAGTGTAGTGCAATTCATAGGGACAGAGCATGTTGTCAGAAAAATGACAAATTGCCCAGAATATGCTCCAAAATATGCTATTACATTGTCAATTTCCTGTCCAGTCATTGTGTTTTTTGAACTTGCGTGAAAATAGGCCAGGACAGTTTAATTTGCCTGGTCTATTCCTCACCTGACCACAGGCGGCTTTTATGTCTTTTTGTTGTTTATATTTCATAGATGTTTTTCAGCACACATCCCTTCTTTTAAAAAAAGGAAAAAAAAAAGCTGCTGCACACATCGACACCTTCGAGCTGCCCTGTGTAAAAACAGTTTGGATTGAGCCTAGAAGGGCATTGTAAGTGTACAATGATAATGGTTGTTGAGAGAGGAGAGACCATTACCTCTCTACTCTCACCACACAGATTTTTTTTTTTTAAATGGTCTTGGGCATTGAGACCTCTCAACCTTGGAAAGTTTCACATTTGAAGCATGCAACCGTATATTATTGATTTCTGTACTGCTGCCGTGTAATAACACACTGTATTTTTTGCTTATGACACGTTAAATCTCAGTCTACCTGTGACCCCTCCTCACATGCATGTCAATGATTTGCGTGAGCAGTTCAATCAGAGTGATTTTTTTTTTTTCCTCCCAGATTATGCCATTTAAAGTGGTGGCCTGAAGAGTTAAAACTATACAATATTACTATTCCCATGAAGAACAAACAAAGATTAGAGAAAAGTCAGAAAAATAAACATATTTTATGTAGCCTTTCGATCCATTACCTGGTTGGGAACCACAGGGAACTACCCAATAGGGTTTATTATATCATTCCCACATATGTCACAACCTACAACATGCTAAAAAGGAAGCTAGTTAACCCCAAAGAAGGCAGTTGAACAACATTTTGCTTACCAGTGCTATACTGTATAAATGATGAGTCCACTCCTGCTTGGACTCATTTTCCTTGGCAACAATTTCTTCGTATATTTTCAATCAAAGAGCTAAAAAACAACACAAAAACAGCAAACATCATTGCTCTTTTTGACTTTTCATATCAAGATACAAGTGTATCTTGGATAAGTGTACCTTGGACCCCTGTTGTTCAGTCTGACTTTGCCTATTCCTACCAGTAACCTCTGAACTTTTCCTTGAGGGTCAGCAGACGGAAAATACGTCTCACCTGGTAATTACATCCACCTGGCTGGTTCTCCTTAGCGGGGGTTTTCTCACTGGAGCACACCTATCTGCTTAACCTCACATGGCGCAATTCAATCACAGCCCAGGTAGCATGGTGGCCTTTGCCCACCACCGCTGCGCTCAACCCAACCGCAGAGGTCCCTAGCTCTTATGCTATACTAGCCATTCATCATTCAGACACAAACTAATGCCCTGGGCACCTTCATGTGTCCACTCCACTGTGGAATTATGGGGACTTTTCCCATCCAACCTTCTTGCTCGGCAGGACAGGTGATAGCATTAGCATAATGTCAGCTGACTCATTCTGATCAATAATCCATTATTAGCATTAATGTACGTATTACAGGCCTCAGGGTCAGGTAACAGAAGAACAAGGGTGCACTTCAGGGTGAAATA
The DNA here is from genome assembly GCF_910596095.1 of Thunnus maccoyii. NCBI lineage: Eukaryota > Metazoa > Chordata > Actinopteri > Scombriformes > Scombridae > Thunnus > Thunnus maccoyii. The sequence goes on along the minus strand of NC_056549.1, from coordinate 17,557,457 downwards.
CTCCACCAAAAATGTATCTTTCTACCACCCACTGAGGTGAAAGATGGCTATTAAAGATGTCACATTCTCTCTTTCACAGAGGAAGATAGCTGTTCCCTCTCAGCTGGAAGTAGCACATTCAGCAATTTATTGGTGAAGGGAGGGTTGCTTGGGAGTATACTGAATATACAGATTAATAGTGGAGAAGTGGATTATGCTACAGGAGAAGTTTTTATGAGAAGAAATGTATCAGTTTTATCAGTTCACTTTTCATGAGGAGTACCACTCAGTCTGCGAAGGATGTTGCATTAAATCCTCTGTGGCTCTAAAAGGAGCTTTCTAAATTTGAGAAATGATGTCATCAGGGTTATCGCGGTTTGGGCTCGAGACTTCTTGGGACATGGAGTGTGAAAAATGTGGGCATTTATTAGGCTGAGAGGGTCAAATGAAAGACTGTTGAATTGCATAGTGGAAATTGGAGGATCCTGAACACTGGAGTCTGGCCCACACTAGGTACTAAAAGTCAGTATATGTCAGCGTCTGCTACCTCGATTTGAACCTTTCTTTTTAAACGTTGTCTGTTGTGAGATCTCTAAAGTGCAATATCACTGGAGTGCCCCTTTTAAAAATAAAGTATTCCTTGAAAAGGCAAAACAGTACCTTCATAAAAGCTTGCACTTTGCTTTTGTAAATTATAGTGTGTATTTTCTTTACCTTTTAATTCTGTTTCTCTTCTGTTCTTGACCTCACATTTGAAGTCTAAGACCTCATGTCCTCTGAGATGCTGATTGTACGATAGAGGATTAGTTTTTGGTGTTTGAATTTCTGCCAAACTCTCTCTCTCTGAAACCAAGGACAGTCATTACTGTGAGATGAGTAACTGGACTGCATCTCTGTGCCCTTGAGAATCATGATATGGGCATAAAGCTCAAGATGGCTGTTTCGCGTGGCCCGTACTCTGTGGTAAACCTCAACTAGGGGGTCCTTGTGTTCTTGGCGTTTCTTGTGGCCCTCCTTGTGTCTTCCTGACGTCATGCCCAGGCAGAGTAGAATGCCATCTGTCGTCGTCGTGGAGACAGGAAAAAACCCCCGGGGTCCAGAACATGTCCCTTGCCTCCACTTTTGAGGCAGCAGCAAGTAAAGCAACAATGAACAGGCCGGGTATCAACAGGTATTTATAGTCTAATCTGGCTGACAAGATGAAAAATGATCAATAAAAGCACTTAAGGTGTTGGTAGATAGCATAAATATAAGGAGGAAGTGTTAAAGTCTTTCTTTTTGTTTTATTTTCCTCTCATTTCCCCTTACTTGAGCCACATGCCCTCTCCTCTGTCAGTAAATCAATACGGAAACAAAAGAAAGAGGAACAACTTGTTAGGTTTGAGACACCGTATCTCTCCTCTGTCCCTCATTTCTACGCAAGGCCACGTGTAGCTGGTCCTACCTTCCCCTCCTTCCCCTCCACCTTTCCTCCGTGCTCGGGAGGAATATAAAATGTCTGTATAGATTGTGAATTCCAGTTATGGCGCGTCTGAATCATTGGTATGCAGAGCGCAGGGCACAAGTAGCGGATGTGGCGGGCAGAATCGACATGTACAGGTTTATTGAAATACTCTCCTCATTCTCCCGGTAATTGCTCTCGCTCTTGCCTCGGCTTTCCTGCTTCCTTCTTTCTCTCTCTCGTCTCCCTGCTCTACATCTCTCAATTTCTCTCATCTTATTGCTCGTACCTTGTCCTTTTCCCCGTCCGTCCCCTTCTATTTAGCGCATCCCTTGTTACTCTCTGCAGTATCCCAGTTTCCCCAGTCTTTCTTTATCTACTTTGCCTCCCTCACCTTCCTCTGCTGCTTTCTTTTTCTCCATTTTCATCTTCATTATCATTCTCCCTACCTTTGCCTCAGTGTTCCTCTTTTGTCACCTGTGAGATTGGAGTGGAGGATAACTGAGATTCCATCATGGGTCTCATGAATAGGTTATGCAGATGTCATTGACACCGCTGCACCTCCATAAATACGCAGCTTATTACCTGTCTCTTCCTGTACCGCACGCGTAAGGCCTCGCGTTCGTCTCGCCTAACTAGCTGTCTCTTAAAATATATGGAATTTATGCAGCATGTATGGCATTCGCTGTAACACCACAGCAAATATCCAGCACAGGGGGAACCGAAAGACGTGATTAGCGTATGTCATCCTCGCTTGTCTGTTTGTCTTTGAGAGCAGACGGCACATAACTGCTCTTTCTATCTGGAGCGGGCTGCTTTCAACTCTGCCTCAGCTAAAACAAACACGAGAGCAGTGAGCTCCGTTCACAGCTGGCATTGTGCGAATCACCTGTCTCGTTGCCATTGTTCCTTTCCTGTTTTTCCTGTGTTACAAAGTGCTTCCTCTATTCATAATGTAGTGTTTGCGCAGCATCTCTCGCTGATTCTGACTGTTGTATTTTCTCAGACTGTATGTTTCTCTCTACCTGTCTCTCCCTCTTTCTGGACTTCTCAGGGTGCTCCCAAAGAGAGTAGTAACCGTTTTTATGAGGACGTTTGAACACTTCCAGCAGTGGTGGAGGTGATGTAGAGTTCATTTTAGGATTACATCTCAGCCTTGGATGAGTGTGAGGTTGGAGGCAGACCCGGGCTGTTAACAAAGACAGAATTATGACCGAGATTTCCTTGTGAAGACAGGAGGAGGCTGAATATCACCCTGACTAGTTTAACCGTCTTATGTGCCATACGGGAGCAAGAGATAAGATAAAAGGAGAAGAGGGGGTATGAGTACATTTTGCTGGTGGGTGTCAGTAATTTGTCAACACTAACAGGGTGTTTGCAGGTTTCAACATGACAGAAATAATCTCGATAGACATCGCGTTCAATTTGATGCGCGGCAAAAATCGCCGTAGGATAAAGAGCTTCACATCTTACGCAGCCGAGGTCCGCCGCTATATGCTAATGGTCATCTCCAGATGGCCAAACGCCGGCACACAGTTTGACTTGGCTTTGCTCAATGATGCATATAAGCCACATTGACCACCAGTGAGATCATCTGACCTTGCATCCCACTGCCCTGTCTGTGTCATTGCCCACAGTCGAGGCTCCTCCAGACGGCAGCGTGTGCTCTGTCACTATTTATTAACATTCAGTGTGTCATCCTTGATGTTAAATCTTTGTTGCTGCCTAAAAAATTTCTGTTCTGATTATTTGAAGTTAATCTTGGTGATATAATACTGAGTTGCATTCTGGTTTAACAAGTTTGTCGATTGTCCTAAGACTTCAATAATCTCTGTTTAGAAAAAAGGAAATCAGAAGTTTTCATTTGAATTTATTTGATCAGTCCATTACTTACAAACTGATATTTTGTACACTACTATTATGCCGCAGGCTATAAATATCCCTCTCTCTTTCCATACATTCTTTTGACAGGAAGCCGGAGCACACCACTCATCTAGTGCTTACAGACATTACCAACCTTTCTGGAGTCTAATAAAAAGAAAGGACGTTCTTGTTGGAATCTGTTCACATTGTAAATGGGAAGTAATGAGGTGGGAAACAAAAAGGCTGTGGATGGATGAGCCGGGTGTCGAGAGGGTGGGTATCAGTATCAGGGAAAGGAAGAGATACCAGTGTGTGTGTGTGTGTGTGTGTGTGTGTGTGTGTGTGTGTGTGTGTGTGTGTGATGATGATGGCTGATGGATAGATGAAGAAAGTGCATAGAGAGGCATGGAGGGAGAGAGCGGAGGGGCTCTATCTGCCTGCTGCCTCTCCCCATAGGAACAGCTGTCTCTCAGACTGCAGCAGATGTAGATTCACAGAGGGGGGAGAGATGGTCTGAAAACTCCCTCCATCTTTCCTTTACTCCTCTTTTCCTGCTGAATAAAGTATATATCTGTGTCACTTAGCTTTACCGATGTGAGAAGCATGAACACATATTTCAGGCCTAAACTGTTGTCATACTGATACATTTTAAACCTTCATAAAGATATTCCATGTGCCTCTCCTCCCAGCTGTAATTTCCCGACCGCATTTACAGTGATTCATTTTGCACATTTCATGTTGTAGGATAAATTCTCGACACCATAACTTAGCCAATTGCTACTGTGCGCTAGTTAAATTGGAGGCTGCTTGAATGAACACTTTAAATTTGATCAGCCCAAGCCCACTCTGCTGGAAAGAGATGCTTTCAATTATAGTGTTTCTATTTGTTAACCCCTAATGGATAATACAAGTTGACAGGTAAGAGATAAAGTAGTATGTCTGATTTGTTTTCATTAAATAGTGGATATAGAGGAAACACAGTGTAATCAATTGTTAGCCTAATAGTTGTATAGTGTCTAATAATGTGATGCTTTATAATGCATTACCTTTAATTCCTGGTCAAATGTAATAAAATGATCCTCTTAAAAAGAAATAGCTTGGTACTGTAAAAGTGTGGCATATTTTTTAATGAGAAGTTGATAAGAAAATTGAGTGATAATGACTTTTTATCACATTCTTTATTATATATGCTAAACAGCTGCATGTTATCATCGTGAGTGTTAGCATGCTGTTGTTAGCATTTAGCTTAAATCACTGCTGTGTCTAAGCTGCTAACTTAGTCTTGTTTTCTTATTTATATTGTGTTAACCTCTAAAACCACAGCTACTTTGGCAAGCCCATAATTACACACTCATGTGATACAGAGAAACATTGTTCAAATACACAGATTTTTATTTTTGTGACAATAGCTGTGTTTCCATCTCATTGGCAAGCGAATTTTAAGCAAACTCTTGAAGTGTCCAAAAAAGACTGGTTTGGAGTAAATAAACTAGCCTACACAAAGCGTTGTTTTGTCAGAAGTTGGCGATATAGGTTATGTTACACATGGCTGTAATAAACAGAGTAGAAGAAGTAGGAACCGGAAACAAAAGCAGTTGCTTTGGCCATCTGCGAGAGGAAAATTGAGAGGTCTTCAGGAATTTGTTTTAATTAGGCAAATTGTTATTGTTTTTTCATGTCAGCTACGACCAGCCATGTTTTCGCACCTTATGGGAATATCCAGGAAGACGCCAACAGTGGAAACAGCTGATTAGTCATATGTGTTAAATGTTCGCCACGTCAGAACTTATTCGGTAAAGGTGTCTCCATCTCCCATTTAGCACATTGACTCTTTTTCCAAAAAGGCAAAAACCACCTCAACAAGCATAAAAACTTTTTTGCAAAATTGAGGAAGTTTTTTTGAATTCTGCCATTTCCATGAACCTTATCTCATGCGATACTTCAAAATGCGGATAAAGAAACATTGATGGAAACGCAGCTAAGGTTCTCAAAGAAACTGTACCTATATGTCAGGCTGAGCAGCAGAGAAATCTGTCTGAAATGATGCACAAGATGTTTTCACTAGAACAATGTTTTATCTTACATTGAAACTACTTAATGGGAAATTTGCCAGAAATATTGCAAACATGAGTTTTCAAGTGGTTAAATGAAATGCTAAGTTATGATTTGCTGGAATTCTCATGAAGCGATTCTCTTTCTCTCTCTGCATGCTGAGATCCGAGACCCTTTTGTACAGGAGTGTCAAATCCCACATGTTTCACTGCTGATGTATCTAACCTAGTTTTGGTTTCAACTGCAGAAAGCTCCCTTCACTTTCTGGCCCCATTTGAGGTTCATTTAAAGGATAGTGTGAGTATTTCTGTGTGCATGATTATGTCTGTGTGTGCGTGGTGTCATGCAAGTGTAGGTGCTTGTGTGATTGTGTTTTCCCCCCATTGTAGCAAATTATCTTCTTCATTAATTTTGACACACCAGGAAATTAGCCTGTTCTCTGCTTGAGGCTACGTCTAAATTAGAACGATTGCGGTAATCCTGAGATTTCAAGGGCTTGAGAGACTAAGCCTATTCTAGGCTCAAATAGTCAAAGAAAAAAAAAAAAGACTGAGGCGTTTCTAAGTGATTTCTCTCATACAAGTTTATCAGTCAGCCATTCATGGTTGTTCAACCAACTGGGCAGTCACAGTGTGGTGTTTCTGTTGCCACTTTTATTTTCGGTATCTCTGTTAGCTGTGTCGTATTGATTAGAATGAGATCCGGGTTGAAAACAGAGATAAATGTAGCACAGTTCATTAACTACAAAGGCTATTTTTTTCTTCTTTTTTTTTTGATAAATTTGACTTGCTTATGTCCTCAGCTTTGCTCTATGCAGTATCACTCCTTTCCTCATCTTTGCCCAAGAGCCAATGTGCCTCTCCTTCATTTCCTCTACTGTCATCCTTTCCCTTGTTATGTTTGGCCGTGTTTGTCTGGGGTCTATTGTGTGGGATGTGGGGAAGGCAGGCCGACTCTCCAGAGAACCAACGTTGTATTCCAAACACAAGACATTTGACTTCAGTGTCAGAGGATCTGCGCTCAGATACTTGACTGCTGGACTTCCCACCCAGAGGCCTGTCTGCGCAGCAGTCGACTCAGACACAATGGAGCATGGGAGAGGAGGAAGAGGAGGGGGAGATTAACAGCTGAGACAACCATGTACTGTGCGGTATACCGCCCTATGGGAGGTCTATTGAGTGAAAGCTCGCTGTGCTTCAGTGGCTCGCAGTGCAGTGCAGAATTCTGCTGAACACAATCACCATGCTGCATGTTGATTAGATTCCCCTTTTTATTTTATTTACTTCTTGTAGGCTTCTTGTTTCCCGACTCCAGAAATAACCCAGCCCGCACTCTCAGAACTCAGACACTCTAATCCAATCTCAGTTCAATCTCCACGGCTCTAAGGTCATCTACAGTGAAGATTTTACCGCTGCTTGTCCCAGTTACAAAAACAGGTCTGTTTCCTGGGGTGTCTCACCGCTTCCTCGAGTTATGCCAAATTATATTTGTTTTGACAGAACAGCTCACACATGTCACAGAAGTTGTATTAGGTAAACATTTTACATTCCTGAAGCCCAGTTAGAAAGGTGGAAGGGCTCTACTGTACTGTTGCATTACCCCACCTGGTTGCATGCTGGTGACTTATAGCTTGTTAAAAGGGTATCATGCACATTTCCAGGTGTATATTTATATTCTGGTCCCCTTTAAGAATATGAGAAGAAACTGTGCCCCTTGTATTTTTCTGCTTTTAGTCATGGGTTAATTCATCCTGACATCAATATGCCACAAGTGCAGATAATTTCCTTCATAACACTGATTTTTTACGGAGAATGGATTTGTATGATACGTAAGTGCAGTAATGTGTAGATCTTGTGAAATCAGCTATCAGGTTTTCAATAACAAATTCAAATCAACTCCAGCACCCTTATTAGATGTAATTTTTTGACTCTTGACTTTCAAATATCATAGAAAAACGGTTCAAACGAGTCAAGGCTGTTTTAGCAACGCGGCAGATGACTTTTAAATAGACATAGCTCTTTCTACACGAGACATGGTTAATTTGCTTTAATGGTCAAATTACATGGACATCAACCTCGAGACGCTCATTGAGATGGCGAGCGGCCAGCCAGCCCTGCATGAAACCGGTCTTCGCCACCCTGACTGACTTATCTCTGCAAAGTTAATCAATAATTAACCATAAGACATGCTGCGATGAGGGCGGCAATGCCCCTGTAGCAAGATAACACCTCACAACTATTGCTCTATTTGCCTTCTCTAATAGCGGAGTGTGCCTGTACAACTTATCAGCCGTTTAGGTGAAATCCTCAAACATTTGTATCTGTTTGAGTTTTTCTATTTTCTGTTTCTGTTTCAGCCGGAACAACTATTACATAACAACCCGAGAAAAACTTACATTTTCACTTTTTGGATCTGAGATCAGCCTTGTTTTCCATTCAACTGCCATGTTTTTGATCTTTTTTAAATGTTCTCATAAGCCAATGTAGCTTAGACATTTTGTCAATCTGTCAAGAAGCATGTAATTCCTTGAGTGAGGCCGAAGCATAAAAATCTACAAAACTGCAGGTTTTTACAGAAGAGTCATGCGTATCCGTCACTGCTGCCAACACAGTGTCTGTGCGCATCTTTTGTATGTCTTTGAGTATGTTATTTTTAGCCTGTTTTTGGGCTAGCCTGTGATCAGAATGATTTGGGTTCAAATGAGTTTGGCTTCGCCTAACACAAGTCTTTCTCTCAGTCTTTTCAATCAGTGCAGCTGTGACTTGAAGCGAGCACTCAAAATAGCTCAAATAATAGGACACTATTCCCATAATGTTGGAAAACATCTCACAATACAGACTTTCTCAGTAGTTCTGTTCATCTTTGGTGATATAAGTGTTAGCAAAACAAAGTTGTTAACTAAAAAAAATGTAGCACAATTGATCTTCCGCAGTGTCAGAACATACTGTATAACCTGTGATGTTGTTATAAATGTTCACAGATGACCTGGAAACTGTTCAGTGACTAATTATAATTCAGTAAATTGGATGTCGTTAACAGCTCGTGGATTCCAGTGCCTGCATGGCCATGTGCTTGAGTTGAAGTCAAGTTCAGATCACATGTCTCATGATCTGATACAGTAGGCCTTCTGAAGGAGATCACATGAATATAAATAGATTCTCTCTCAGTGGCAGATGAAGCATCACCGGCTCCACAGTTTCTTTCAGATAACCTGCAAAGTTGAAATCTGTCAGAACTTTTAAATTTTATTTCAATAGTTTCCTGATCCGTCCTGAACAGTACTGTGTTCCAGCTGGAGGACAGGTGGATAAAAAGATAATATCTGGCTGTCATCGTCTATCAAAAACAAACTGATGTCTCTGAGCCGTCGTTCTTTGAAGTGCTGAGGCAAACTGGTGCGCGCAGAAGTCGTGGAACAACAGCTGATGAAACAAATCGGCTTGTCTCTCTGTAACTGTGATGCATTTCCCACTGGAGATTCCTTTTTCTTCTCTTTGTGTCATTCTCCTCTTCTCTCCTGTCTCATCCCATATCCATTACAGAATCTAGGTTACAAAGACTGCAGCGTATTTTTTTGTTGTTGCTCCATGTCTTCATTTTCTCTCCTTTACTTTAAGATGTTATTTAAATTTGGATATTATTATCACGATAATAGAAATCCAAGGTATCAAAGTTAAAGGTATGTTAACTTTTTAACATAAATTCAGGGAATTGTAGCTCTTTCTAACTGTTAATGCTAAGAATGATGTTAACCAGAGAGAGCCTTTGGCTGCTGTCCTTTGTTGACTTTGAAACAGTATGAATTAAATAAGATGTCTTTATCACTGACAGGTCCTTACAGAACAAAAAGCCAAACTAAGCAAACAAAGCGGTCTAAACAGATGCATTATTCATAAAGCTCATAAGACATTCCACCTCTGCCGAACTGCTTTCCAAAAAGAAGCCGCTGAGGGACTTAAGTGGGAATCCAAAGATGTAAAGAAACATGGAGCCGCTCCTTCAAGTTGTCAGTTGCTCCACTTTGCCTTTGGAGTCTAAACTTTGTTATGGTAATGATGAAACGAAAGGTGTTACTGTGAACCTTCAGAACAGATGAATCCTTTTAGTCTACCCATACTGCGTTGTCTTGTATGTTTCCTGTGTTACACCCAATATATTAAATCCAAAGGAAAGAAGGTTGGGACAAAAACAACCAGAAATGTCTTGAGTCCAATCTCCACTTTTTAATGGTGAGTATTTGTGTCTTTTTGTTGTCTTAACCGCAAAATAATCCCTGAGCTGCTCATTAAAAAAAAAGGGCCTGTCTTCCCACTAATGTTCCAGCGCTCCTATCCCACAGCTGCCATGTTGTTCAAGCAGCTAAGCTAACCACCCCACCAGGGACAGGCAGCGAGGACGTGAAGGGCACTCATAGCAGCACCGGTCGCACCGAAAGCAGCGGGAACACGAAATAATGAGAAAGTTGAACTACGTCTCAGCTAAATCGATCGAGAGGAATCGATATCACGCGGCAGCGTCGTGCGGCCTTCGCAGCGACACAGGTGCGCGTATCACAGAGCGAATATGGTTTGCTCACATACCTTTACTTTCTCATGTGGAGAGATACTAATTTTGCACGCATTTTGAAGTAACGTTAACGCTTCGTATGGATTTTCTTATATCTTAAATCACACACAGATCTTTAGCAGATCTTTTTTTTTTCATACACTGTTAAATCACATCAGGAGCTGACATAGTTTCAAGAAGAAAATGTGGATTTTATGAGACTACAGACCAGCTCATGGTAAATTTGCGTGGGTTGCATCTTCACTGATCTATCTGCCGTTAAGGAAGGGAATATTGGCAACTGAACTAAGCTGGTACAAAACACTATAATCACTCAAATGAATAAATGAACGACTGAAAGAATAAGTGCATACCAACACACACAAACCCTGGTCTAGCTTTCTTCTTCTTTTCTCCCTGCACTTGTGAGCCAAAAGCTGAATATTCATTATTATTCATTCATTATAATTATTCATTTATTTCAAAAACAGCGCTTGGTGTTTACTACATATTTATTTTTATAAATTATTGGTCATACGGGGGTGTGAGCTCACCATCGTCTTGTTTTTGCATCTCTGTATCCACTTGTAGTGTGTGTGTGTGTTTATTGTATCTGTGCTTTTACATCTCAGAGATGAAAGAAAACAGACTCTCTTGCTGCTTCCCCAAACCACATCAAAACCTTTCATCTAGCTGGAATTATGATGCATCCATTGCATATGAGTATGTTATTTTTAGCCTGTTTTTGGGGCTAGCCTGTGATCAGAATGATTTGGATTCAAATGAGTTTGGCTTCGCCTAACACGAGTCTTTCTCTCAGTCTTTTCAATCAGTGCAGCTGCAACTTGAAGTGAGCACTCAAAATAGCTCAAATAATGGGACACCATTCATTCCATGTGTTTGACTGATGAACCGGTCTTGAACAGGTCCTAAAGATAAAAGTTTAATATAGTAATTTGGAAACCGCTAAACTGGCAGGCAGGGTAACAAGATTTGACGAAGCAATGTGCTGAATACTCGAGATCTTACAAATTTCAGCCTATTTTCTGTGATTTTTTTTTTTCGTCCTTGTTCATCCCTGCAGTTTATAGGTGCTGCCATTGTATCATTTCAGATGAGCGGCACAAATGGCAATTACAGCAAATGTCAGCAGTATCATTTGCATGTAAATTGCCTTTTTTTTATTTATCCAAGGTCAGTTTTTAACCTAACCCCAACCCTGAATTTTGTTTGGATTGTTGCTTATAAGCCTGTGTCTCTGTGGGACCAACTGATATGCTGCTTATTTTGATCCATTAAACACTGGCTTGTGTTACAGTGGTAAAGTAGCAATGTATTTCAACATTATATTATGAGTAGTGGTTATCCAGTGGAGATTAGGAGTTTTTTAAGGACATACCAGCAATGAAAAAACCTTGAATGGAGTGTGTGTCTGGGCTTTATCAGTCACATTTTATCTATAGGTGTGGGAGAATGGACACATAAAGTACTGTACATGTACATAAAAATATTACAGGGTGAGTCCAGACCAGACAAATGGGCAGAAACTTGGGTATTTGGACATGACAAAATATTACTCTGCAGTAACCTCCTTATAGCTGACACACACAATAAAGTATGTCCTATACAAGTTCTTCTACAAGACTGGACATCTACTAGGCCCCAGAGAGCCCGCCAACTATGCAATTTACTACATAAGAAGGAAGCAAGAAATACTACTGTAGGTGGAAATCAGCTGGAGAGAAAAAGACAGGATCAGAATCAAAGGAAAGGAGGCAAAGGAATAGTTTGATATTTTGGGAAATAACACACATTTGCTTTCTTGCTGAGAGTTAGATGAGAACATAGATATCTCATACCTGCCCAGGACTATTTCTTGGCCAGGTGCTGGAGTCTTGTCGTCACTTTGAGGTTGCCAGACAAGCAGTGGAGACTACAGGAAATCTGTCACATAAGCCCGGAGAAAAACTCATCTTGTTGTTTTTTTCACTGTAGCTTTTTCCCTCTGCTTCCAGTCTTTATGCTAAGCTGAGCTAACCACCTCTTGGTTTTAACCATACAGTCATGAGAGTGGTAACAGTCTTCTCATGTAACTCTCAGTAAGACACCAAATGAGTATATTTCCCAACATGTCAAACTACTTTTAAGACATATTTGTTCTCTTCTATTGTTTAATTCATAGAAAGTATTTTAAAATTCAGTTTTATTGTATGCTACTTTTTATTGTCTGTAAGTAATAAAATCAAACAGCACGAGATGGTTGATATGTAACAAAATGGTTGGATTTTGCTCTGTGAGTCCTGGATGATAAGGAAAAGACAGACAATTCTTATTGAGCACTTTGAAGCAATTTCTTTTTAGTAAATAGTCGATTTTCACCCAGCTGAGGGCACATGGTACCATCTAACTGTGCCTGTAATCATTTGTACCTTTCAGGATGGTATTATCTAAAAAACAAAAGCGTGAAATATCATAGCAGAGTCTGGGTGGCTGTTTGGGTGTTGCACTTGATTGTTGTTATTTTAGGCTGAACACTGTCTGTAATGTGGGATGCCTGTTATTGTGTTGTTATTGCATTTTTGGTTATTAGTATTTACTTGTAATATCAGAGTGTTTGTGTGCCACTTGCTATAGGCAAAAAAATGAAAATGCCAAAGAAGCAAAGTCATCTAAAGCCAGTTTCCATTGATTAAACCTGGAACAAGCCTTATATAAACAGATATAATAAAACATTTTTTTGTATTCCTGAAATAGAAGAAACATATATTTGCACTTAGCATTAAGCACATTTCACCAAATCTGTGGAATACATCCATTTTCTTTCTTTAATCTGTCCCCGAGTGACGGGGATTTTCTCCTGTGTGACTCTGCATATCTTAGCCACCTCCACATAGAGCCGGTTATTTGCTGTAAATAGCCGGTCCTCTCCAGGGAATGGTTTATGGCATGTGACAGTGGGAATGGCTGCTGTACTTTACAGCCAACTAGTGATCTGCTCTTCACTCTATCTGTGTTCCTACAAAATGTTTGCTTGCTCCTCTATCCTCTGCTTTTCAGAACTTTATATTGAAATATATTATGCTGGAAATTCTGACAGTAAGTATATTTCACAATTATCAGTCCACATTTAAAGTAATGCTGTTCATCGCATTTATTTAACTTCACTGTCAGGAATTGCTGTGAGGCTACAGCAACCAGATATGTGAAACAAACTAATTGCCAGATGCTCAAGTTTATAACAGTATGAAGAAAAAAGCTATTACTGTAATTCATTGGTAATGATTGTGACTATATTTACTGTAGTTACTACAATAAGTAAGATATATATATATGACATCAATTACAAATCCATGACATTAATTTAAAATCATAACTGTTTTTTTTCCCATTTATAAGAATGTTTTATTAAAACTATGTTTTATATGGTAATCATTTCATTAGTTGCTATAAGGACATTAAATGCTACAGTATATACAGATGAAGATATAGATTAAAAATGGATCTAACGCTGCAGCACTGAAGAATCTCTCAAATTGATTACAAATAGTCCAGTAGACAGTGTGATGGCAATATTATGATGAAGCAAAGCAAAAGAAACAAATCTTTGTGTGGGATTTTTGCACATAAAGAGTCATGCTGTGAACACAAAGCAGAGGTGACATGCGGCCTCCATCCCGAGGCTAGCGAGTGACTCACCTGTTTTGCTGTGAAAAGCGCTCGAAAGTGAAGACTGTTCATGACTCACATTTTATTCTGCACTGCCCACCCTTACACAAGATTAACCAGTTAAAAATATTTCACACACTTAGCTGCTAACAAGCCACCAACGCTTGTACTCAACATGCTGCACTCACAAACCCTGAAACCCCAAAGTTTAAACAGCCCCTTACAAAACATAGCCAGCCATTTCACACAAACACAGCTGCAGGAGCAATAGAAGCAATCCCAGCATAGACAGCTTAGACATGAAACAGGCTTTGGGGATGCAAAGTGCCCACGGCAATGTTTCAGCATCTGGAATTAGACCAATGCAGAGGAAGAAACACAAAAATACAGAGAGGCAGAGGAGTATGAAATTGTTTGTGTGAAAACATTTCCAACACTCTTGACGAGAAAATGACTTTTCTTATCAGGCATGTGGAATCCAGTATGTTGCCCTCAGCAAGTGACCTTGTTTGTGCTTAAGATGTTCAGTTGACTGTATGGACTTAAAGTAAATTAATTTGAAGCTCTCCAAATTCTTGTCCTCATTTTGAGAGAGAGAATTTGTGCTTCACTTTTAACTTGAAGAACCCTTGAAATATGAACAACCTTGCCTCTCCACAAAGGACCGGACAACAGTTAGTGTTTGACTGTTACCATGAAGAATATCTGCACAGCAATCAGAACACAGAACTCGAGACTCTTATATAAATGCATGTGACACCCCTGCAGCAAAGCATTTGTTCATGCATTTAAATAGGAATATTATTATAATGATGGATACCTTCTACTTATAGATTCTGCTTTTCTGCCAGTCTGTTAACTCTTCCACATGCCATTGAACATTAGTCTGTAATTGGTTTGAGGGTGTTGAGGGCCCCGTAGAGAAAATAAGCTGAAACATTTGACCCCTTGCTGCTCACTCTCCGTTGTAGTTCAGGATGATTCCACTATCAATCTGCTTCTCATGCAGATTCTTTTACAGATAAAACATTACAGCTGTCAGGATGCTGAAATTTCACATTACAGTATTTTGCAAAATATCAATATCAAAATAAACCTTTAAATTAGATGTGCTGTTTCTCAGGTACTTGATAGAATATCAGATACATGATCTTGTAGAAGCAAGGTTGTTCTTTGGCACCTTTGTCATTTGTTACTGTCCAGTTGGCCTATTCTATGGAAGAAGGCCTTCTGAGGCTAGATACATGCTAACTTACGCAACATGCACACCTTCCACCATCTCAGCAACACGTAGTGCAGACCTGTGCGTCAAACAAATTGATTGAATTGAATTTAATTGCTGTCTGGAGGCAGGTCTGAAACGGGATGGCCCACAACTTTGGTCCAGACTGAAACATTTCAACAAGTATTGGATGCATTGCCATAAAATTTCTCATAGGCATTCATGTTCCCAGGTGGATGAATCCTAGTGACTTTAGCATGCTAACAAAATGGTGAACATGGTAAGCATTATACACAACAACATGCTAGAATTGTCAATGTGAGCATGTTAGCATGCGGATGTTAGCATAAAACTCATAGCCAAACAAAACCACTAGCATGGCTGTAGACTCCTAGCCTTGTTCACAAATCTTTCGAAGAATAAATTCAGTTGTTAAGGAGGCTGCATTGTTGGGCAGTATACCCAACTTAAACATCTAAATCAGTGTCACTGGCTAATATAGCATATGAGGAAGCATTCTGTTATTCAGGGGCATCACTAGGAATTGTTTTTCTTTTTTCAATTTAAGTTAATGTGGTCTTACATGGCCTCAGTGTAGCAGTAGGCCCTACAATTGTCACCAAACTTCACCCCACTAGCACCAACACTAACATTAAATCAGGAGGGAAAAACAAGTTATACACGCACTACAGCTGATTGTCAGCTGATACAAAGAGACACAGATTACATTCATACAAGAGAAGTCTGCTTATCCGGTCAACTCCTCAGTCAACCCTCAGCCATAATCCCATGTCCACTGTTTCTGCTGCCTTTTCCTTTCATCTACTAGCTTCATCTGGCCTGATTCTATACTAATCAGTTCACATGTTTTCATTGGCTTGTCTCTTAAAATACTGTATTTCATGTCTCAGTGATATGCCAGTGATCTGTCAGCGTGTGTTCAGTTTTGCTCTGACGCCCCTGGGAGTTTTCATGTTGCTCCCCGCTGAGTCTTAAAGGTATACTATGTAGGATTTGTTGGCTGGTGTTTGTAAACATGCAGTATTTAAAGCCGGCCCCTCCATCTGCTTAAAACCAGAGAGAGAGCGAGAGCGAGAGAGAGCAGTAGTGTTTGTGCAAGCTAGAGAGTGAATGAAGAGAGGGTATAAAAAGGTCTAAAAATCTGCAGCTTGAAGTTAAGAATGTGTCTATGTGTGTGTAAATGCATGGATGGGAGTGCATGTGCCTTTCCCATGTGCAGGCAGTAAGGTGAGACTTCCAGGTCCCAGGGGTTCTGTGCAGCACAGTACAGTAGAGCCATTTCTTTGCTTAATTGTATAGCATGTTTGAAGGAGCTTACTTGAGCAGAAAATTGAATATAAAACAGTTAAGTCATCAGACTCATACTTTATCTTTTGAGAGTAGAGGGGGGTTTGGTAACAGGGTGGCTATTGCGGAAATGAGAGGGAGATCATGGCGGATGTTGTTATGGCATTTTTAACAGACAAAATGTGTTTTAGACGGGTTTGTGCAAAAAATAATACTGAAAAACAGAGCACCTCTTTCCCCCCTGCTGCAAATCTGATACATATGCTCACCAGAATATTCACTATTTAACAGAGTTTCCTTACATCTAATCAAAACCCTTTATGCATAATCATAAGATCTCACATTGCCCCCACGCTGTGAGTTTTATATATATTTAGTTTTATCTGAAATCCAGTGGTCTTTTTCTTGGATGGAGTTTCTGGTAAATTCAATATTTTCTCCTTCCTCTGGAGCTTAAAGCAAACTTCCTTCAACACTGCCAGAACTTCATCCTCGGTAATGTATTCCAAAAGAGCTCATCTACAATTTCAATGAAGTCCTGCGTTGAATTATTTGAGAAAAGGGAATTTTTCTGGTCACCTAATGTACAGTAGAATGGATCTCAGCAGTGAAGTCTCTCGTTTGCAGTTCTTAAAAAGTCAGTGGGGAGATAGCAGTGAGGGACTTTATGTCATAATCGTGAGAAATCATCCGCATAAAAGGAGTCTGTCTTGTATCAGGCATTAGTGGATATAATTGCTTTGGCTGGACATAGGATATGGCTCAATG
Source organism: Thunnus maccoyii (assembly GCF_910596095.1). Taxonomy (NCBI): domain Eukaryota; kingdom Metazoa; phylum Chordata; class Actinopteri; order Scombriformes; family Scombridae; genus Thunnus; species Thunnus maccoyii. The sequence goes on along the minus strand of NC_056549.1, from coordinate 17,540,613 downwards.
ACAGTGTGTCTGAGAGTCCACAGATATGGAAGGGGTCAGTATGCGCAAACTGTATCCTGTATTATGTCACACAGGGAGGATAAAATAACAGATACACCTCGTAATGTAAAGCATTTTAGTGCAACAACAATGCAAACTATGGCCTCAGAAACCTGCAATAAAATCACCACTTTTACAACAAACTCCAACACAGAAAGGTTATTGCTGAGCTGTGGGATTGGATGACAATATACTATACAGATGTTGATGTTATTGTTTCCACCTCTAGTGTAGTGTAGTCTCCTGGCAGTGGTCACATATTGGAAAATAAATTCAACATAACCTTTATATTTATGTGTATAATAAGAACTTTGTAACTTGATTGATTTGATTTGAGACAGTGGCATTGGAGGAGGGACTCTTCATTCTCAGGAAATCTCATGAAGTTAATTGTTTTCTACTGAAATGACCTCATATTTCTTTCCTGAGCATTTGTTTTTTTTTATGAAGTAAAATGTTAGCAGTGCGCCATAACCGATGAGGTGATCCTCCTGAGGCCGACCTCATAGTCGGACGTCGAATCCGATTGATTTGTCATTCCCTTGTTGAGAAATTGTTGGAGTTATGATGGAATCCTTATCCACACCCATCGCTGTCACCTGTAATGACTCCTAACGAAAAAATTGACCTACATTCTTTCCATCTGTTTTCTCCATCGCACCGCGGAGATTAATACAGCCATTGAACCTTGCGTTCGATACCCCATTTACTTTACCCTGCACTTCACTTTGCTTTATATATCATGGACCTGTTTTGTGAAGTGAAATAAGGCTGGAATACTCTAAGATGGCTGTGATTTCATGAAATTATGTTAATTATACACATTTTCACAATTACTTTCATCCAACAATCATCGTTTCCCCAATTTTCCCACATGTCCTGTATGGTGTGTTTTTCCACAAATACATCATACCATTACACAGACCCAGTGGACCTGCAGGATAGGCCAAACGCTCAGAGCCCTGTTCATTAATATAACATGTTAACTAACCTGGGCTCGCAGCCATCATCTTCCCATCCATTTGAGACTAGATTTATTGCAGTGAGACTCTGTGGCTGCTGTGTCTAATTGCTCTTTTGTCTTCAGTTGTCCTGAGGAACAGACACAGGGAAAGGAAGGACCCTCAGCTTGGTAACAAATCCTCTACTTTATGCTTAGTGTTTTATCTTATCTGTAAATGCGGAAATATTGTATTAACTTTATATTTGTCTATCACATTCCCAGTGTTCAGTTGCAAGTTGCTAGGTAGTCTTTTTTTGGCGCTTAAAATAAAACATCTTTGGGTTAAAAAAAAAACGTCTTTACTGGAAGTTCAATATCTCTAATATAGAGTCTGTCTATATATACACGTTATATTTTGTACTATCAATCATTTTCTGGAAATTTCTGTCATTTATTTCATGGGTATGTCATTTTCAGAAAAAAAAAATCCCACATAGCTTCACATATCTGCATGATTCATTCATTTTCAATCACCTTGTTTTAATTAAGAAGGAAAACGAGGTCTGTGAAAAAAGGGCTAATCTTTATTAATTGGGCTTTCTGCACCACTGCCTCGCTGAAGGGATTGTTATAAAACATTCTCTGAAGTCACATGACGCTTCATTTATCATCAGCTGGAAACCTTCCCTTAAGCACATAGTGCCCTGTGCTCTCACACACACACACACAAACACACACAAGGGACTGTCAAGCTGAAATCAGTTCAAATGTCTTTTTCCAGCTTGTATACGTTTGCCCATCTTTCTCTGTTGCCTTGTCTTTTATCGTCTCTCAGGATTTGATTACAAGTCTGATGCAATTCATCCATCCTGTGCAATGAAGCAATCTTTAAGAGATCTCCTGAATGTTTATTTCAAAAGGCATCTTTCAGCTAGCTGCCTGGTTTGGCAGTTAAACCTTATACCTCTGGGTGCCATTGTGCTCTGAGGTTAGTCATAGATCACGGAGGTGATGTGGCTGGCTGGGATGGCCTTTAGTCAATATCTCCTGTGAGAGATCCTCAAGCCTGTCTGTAGCCAGACCCTGACCCCTCTAGATTATCCTTATATCTGTAATTAAAGCCAGATGAGAGGAGAGGAGAGAAGAGAAGAGGAGAGATTCATATTTCATCAGTCGGCAGACTGACAGACGCACTAACTAATTTACAGCTCTTTTTATCTCCTGCCTTAGATCAACAAGTGTGTAAAGGATTTCTGGAGGTTGTTGTGTATATTTGTATGTGTGCAAGAGATGGAAGGGGGAGAGAAGGTGTTTATTATCAAGGTGAGGATGATATCAAGGATAACAGTTTTGTGTATTTGTATTTTTTAAGTGCATTTGATTGAACGTATGTCTGCACGCAAATACTTACCGAGGTTTCAACTCAAGTACCCAATTGCTAAAGAAAAATATGCCACACATTCATGCATTACATCACTTCTCAGTTACACATCTTGTATTGCCAGTGGCCATGTGTCAAAAAATTTGCATATATACATAATCCACTTATGCTGCTGTGCTTGGTTGGTGCATGGCCATCCATACTAATTGCATGGGCCCCGGTTCACCGTGATGGCATATCTGTGCAGTTGACTAAGAATTAAGTGGTGGCTCCTGTGGGCATGTTGATGCCCTTTGAGCCACCAGATCTCTCCAACAACTACCCCCGCTGCTGCAAACTCAGGTCGCAGGTTAGCCAGGTCTTATTAAACTACAGCCAAAGGCAATAAAAGGAGTCATATTGCCTGATAATTTTCTCTTTGGTGAAGCCTGGGTTTCCATGATAACAGCTTCAGACTACAAAGCAGCAGCTTGGTTTCTTGGGTTACTGGGTTTGTGGGAATAGTGGGATTTGGGCATTTTTCTGTTTCTGCTGCGAGATCTGTTTTTAAACACATTTCAACACAAAGAAGCTCAGAGCACGTACATGATGTTTAAAGACAGTCTGACCCACTTTAAAGAAAATACATTTATTACCTGTTATGAAAGCAGTTGCTCTCTGTGTTTGCCTAAATGTTTTCAGCTCATTAGCCTACCATGAGAGTTTTTAATTCTGGGCACAATAAACACAGTTAATTTTAACTGCTGGTTTGTACCACAAGTGATTTTAATTAGCACTGTCTTTATTGTACTGGGTCTCTCCACTTTCACTGCACAAACTTTATCGCTTTTATGTTCCTCCCGTTTTGTTCCCTGGGAAAGGTTTTCAGCTATTAATTTATGCTGCCAGTTTATAAACAGGTTGTGAGGGGATAAAACTGGATGCCAAAGACATTCTGTTTTGTGTAGAGTCAATAAGAAAAGACAAAGATCCGTATCAGTGTTCTGCATATTTATTTCGGCTTCATATATTCATCGCTGCAGGTCTCCTTCCAGTCTTGTTCTGGAGCTGTAAATGCATTGCAGTCCAAGTTGCAAAAGGAGGGGTGTGATTGGGAAATAGGTGTGCGCTCCATCAGCCTGTGTGTTACACTGAAGGTAATAACCATTACTGTCTGATTGGAGATCTGTCCATCACCACCCGTGACTCTCATTGAACCAGACCCCTGGAGAAGTTGTGAAGCTCGCTCCAACTGCGACTCAAAGGACTGGTTTGATTGATGGCATCACTTTTATTGCTCCAGTGGGAATGCTAACATAGACAACTGACCTGTTGCCTTACTGACACACAGTCCATCTAGTGATTGGCAGGTGTCTGTAGCTGATATGCTTAGATATGCAACCCTTGCATTAACCTCCAGCTGCCACCCTCCCCCCTCCCTGTGGGTTTGGGGATGTTTAGGTTGATATTGAGCTGCCAGCAGAGTGGCAGCTGGTCCTGAAGTGCTTCCTTCACCTCTGGTCTCTGGAGATTGCAGCCCAGCCGGCCGTTTGTAATTAAAAGCGCATAAAGACAGATAAAGCTCTTTCCTTCTCTCCACCGAAGATGCCAGGAGGCTGAAATACAATCCACTAGATGCCTCGGAACACCGACCTCCAGGGAGAGCGCCTTCATTTCTAAGCCTGCAAAAATAAGTAGTTCAGTTTTTTGCCCTTAATTGCATCTCAACAAAATAAACAATGTGGATTTAGCACTGATTTTATTCAGGTTCACCACACAACTCCTCATCATAATAATTGCCCTCTTCCAAGTTTTGTATTTTCTTCTTCTGCCCAATTTATCCTTATGTCTGAATGTCCAATACTAAGGATTCTTTTGTGCAGTTGTTTTTTTTTTTTCCCTATCACAAGAAAGTCATGCTAGCCATGAAAAACTATCCCTGATGAAGCCAAATGCGATATCCAGTAATCATGAGCAATCCTCTGCTCACTCCAGGATTGTTTCCTCAAGTCTTGGCTGCTGTGAAGAATCACCTCCAGCCAACCCCCAGATCTATAACGGAAAGAGAGAGAAAAGAAGGTTTGACAAAACAAAACCACTGCCCACTTTGCATTTCAGATTTTACTGTTGCTATCAGCAGTTTTATGCACACTAATTGCTATTTTTATATTGTAATTGTGCGTTTTTTAGTAAATCCTGGGGGGATAAAATGAAGTGAAACAGCCTCTGCAGGAATTGTGGTCAGAAATAGCTGATGCTTAACCCAACCTACCGCAATACCACATTCAATTCAAAGCATGAACTGTTATTTGTGTTTTCTATATCCACCTTGGCTGTGTTGCAGAGAGAAGAGTCTACATATCTATCAGGGGCTGACAGATAGCCTCCCGCAAAAGCCTCGACCTAAAAACCAACATCCATGACCTTCATGGTGCCTCTGCATCTAGGTGGACAGAAGCCATTCTCTGCTTCAAAGAATTCTAAAATTGAGGTCTTGAAAGGTGCAACCTAGACGTCAGAAGCCAAAGAGACCCTAAAATTTCACCCAGCAAAAATCCCCACTTTCTAATTCCCAAGTCTTCCTTTTCAGACAGAGACAGCGTCAACTATTAGCATAGTGAAAGCTCGGTTGTCAGTGGAGCTGGTATTGTCTGTCTGGCTGTGTCTATCTTCTCTCCCTCCCAGCTGTGTCTACTGGAGCTTTTCTTCCCTCAACCTGACACAGTCACACTCTTTCAATCAACACAGCCAAAACAGCCTATACATATTTACCAGCGCCAGTACTAATGTGCACTCTCACTGCCTCATATTCATATTTACCAGCACTAATGCTCCAGGCTCCCTATTTCAGATTTTATTAAGGGATGGTTATTGAGGTGTTATTGATGTGGCAGCAGTTCTTTGGCTCCAGGGCAACGCTGCTACATTGAGTGGGAAGAGCAATGGGTTTGCTGTCTGAAATGGGCATAGACTGCCTTTTTATGACACCACAAAGCAACAATACACTGCTAACTCATACACAATGCTGTACTATATCAACACAATGCACAAGTTAAGTTCTACGTGTGTGCTACTGAATTAAAAATCCATCATATGTATAAAAGAAACGTGCTGAAATGATTAATTTATTTGTTGATCTACAGAAAATGTTGTTTTGATAATTAATGAATCATTTATTAAGATAAGATGCCAAACATTTGTTGGTTCCAACCTCTCAAATATGATGATTTTCTGTTTCATATAATTGTATATTGGATATGGTTTTGGGCTGTTAGACAAAAAAGTGAAAAAAAAAGACATATTCTTCATATTTTCCCCTAATCCTTCCGCTTTTTTTCTTCTTCCTTTCAAAATTACTCAAACAAAGCAAGGAAAATCACTATTTGATTGAAATGGTGACAACTGGTAAAAATCTGCAACCAGTGAAGGAGGGTTGCAAGTAGACATTAACCATCTCAGCCATGTGCTCAATGATAATCATCTGCTGCAGCCCTAATGCATTTATGATGAACTGAATCTGACAAACAAGCATACATGTATAAAATAAGCTTTAATGAACACTTTCAATTTGCTTAAAAAGCGCAGGCACACCTGCAGTGCTCGCACTAACTAGAATGAATATAATTCAGGAAAGGCGTGTGACTCAGATGACTGCATCACAAACAAACAGTCCTGTGTATTTCCATACAGCTATCGTGAGACACTTGTGCGAGGCTGCCATGCACCCTTGTCTCTCTCTCGGCTCCCGCTGGTCGATCACCGTGACTTGGGGCAGCAGAGTGGAAACACAGCAATCCTGGCACTGCCAGTGTGCGCTCTGAGTCCATCCACCATAGAGCGCACCAGTCTCCCTGTTCCATCTGTCACTCTACTCCCATAATCCCTTGCTCCTGTAACTGATCTAATGACATGTCTTTGCCCTGAACAATGGGGAAGGCAGAACTGTGTGAGTTTTAATCTTATATGCTGGAAAAACTCATAATAGCTTGTTGTTCAGAATGAATATTAAAGGGTAATTCCAGAGTTTTTAAAGCTTGTGTTAATAATCAGTGTTGAGTGTGCAGATAGTCACCATAATCTGAGACATTAGAGCTGATTTTCTTGCTGGAGATTTCAATGGTAACATTAATGTAAGTTCTACTGTGCTATATCGCACTCTTCACAGGTTTAACCCTACAGCTCCTGTCAATCAAATCACGTTATACAAGTTTTTACAAAAGATAAGCATTTCTGAGTAATCACTATGACAGCAGCAGACAGGTAAATCACAAGAAACATCATGTGAGTCAACTCTGATTGGACAGGAAACATGATGAAGGATCTACACCGGTGTGAACTTCTTCCTCTGACATTCTGACATGCATTTTTTTTGGCGTGTTTCTCCAAAAAGGAGGCTGTTTGATATGCTTCCCCACTCCTCCCCGACTGCCGTGTTTGTTCTCTTGCCCCGCTGCATGTCATAATGGGCCGAGGCAAATCACTTCCAGCCCGGAGCTGAGATAGTGATGGTATCAAACTGACCCCTAACAAGCTGTCAGCTCACATTTGATAAAGCATGCATCAGCACGGGCCAGCTTGGCATTCGTTTGGACAGAGTGGACAGGTCTTATTCAAACAGTGTTATTCCCTCAGTTCTCTGTCTCTTTCCTTTTTTTTTTTGATCTCTCTCTGTTTTCCTGGACAGTTTAACTTGTCTCATACTGATGATGATGACAGCCAGTGGTTCTGCAATTTGATCCAGAAGGTTGGACTCTGCTCGCTTTGCAAGATTGTGAAGTCAAGATCATACAAAACGGATAGGATGGATGAATGGATGAGTTGTACCTCAGCCTCTCTCCTATTACATCAGCTCCAGTGCTGCGAAATCTTCAGTTCCCCAGTTACCACATAGAGGGAGCTCATGCGTGCTGCGAAGCCAAACCGTGGAAATGCTGAATGAGTGAGTGAGTGAGAGTGTGTGTGAGAGAAAGAGAAGGAGAGAGAGAGAGAGAGAGAGGTGCGTAGACGAAATCACGGCGTAGGGGAATGATAATGTGACACAAACCAGCAGCTAGGGTATTCATTTGCACTGTGCGGCAGGTTTAAGATGCGCTGTCGTTTCGGACCAACTTTGGACAAGTCTGTGGGAACCTGCGACGCACTGTACGCCCTGAGGCTGCGTGACAAGTTAGGAGAGGGAGAGGAAAAAAAAGGACTCGCATCACTATTTTTAAATGGGTACAGTGAGATTTTGGGGGGCGTGGACGGTAGAGGAGCAGCAGTGAGCATGTTGGCTCATGGCTGCAGTTCCAGCGTAGTGATGTGCCGGCTGGAAGAATTGGACTACGCGTAGACCGAGTGGCTGGACGCGGAACCGTGCGGTTGCCGTCAATCGTTGGAAGCCGACTTTCTGTCAATTTGAAGCACGTTTGGCATTACTGGATTTATTTCTTCCACGCGCTGCAGTTTGGCGACACAGAGGACTTTAAGGAAGGAGCGCGAGCTGTTAAAAGGGGGTTTTTAAGACGCAGCAGCTGCCGTGCGTAAGGGACGAAATCTGGTCGAGCAGCTATTTGAATGACAATAGTTAGAGGCAATTGCTTTGTTTATTTGTTTTAGGAAGCCTTTATCGGAACTGATTGCGCATGGTAAGTCATTGGAAGCTGTCTTAAGTGAAACTGAAGTGATCATTTGTAAATATTGACAGGTGTTATAGTCATTCAGACTGTTTCAGACTGAGCCTTTAATTCACTTACAGCTCTGCTTTAATGTCTTAAAACACCGCGGACTCATAAGGTTGGGTATTGTAACCAAACCTCTGGCATGGATAATCCAACATATGTTTAATCCAGTTATCTACTTTCCTAATACTCGGAGATTCGGGAACACTATCGTTATTAACAATCTTATGATGCGTTTGAAACGCCGAATGAGAAACTAACCATCACTTTAGTGTCTTCTTCCCTCCGAGTTGTAGTCGATCTGGCAACAGCCAAAATGACAAGCAACGGACCTGTCATTGTCTACGAGTGGCTGAAGACCCTCCAGCTTGCCCAGTATGTCGAACCTTTTGTGGATAATGGTTACGACGATCTGGAGGTGTGCAAACAAATAGGAGACCCCGACCTGGATGCCATCGGCGTCTATATCCCTCACCACAGGCAGAGGATTCACGACGCGGTAAGAAGGCTTAAAGAAGAAGCCAAAGAGACGGCCAGTGGACTGTACTTCACCCTGGAGCCGATGCCACCCGCAGCTGAGATTTATACCAGTCACATGGTGGACCAGTATGAGTCCAAACTGCGGGGATCCAAGTCCTGGACCGAGCCCAACAGTGACCGGGTTGGGCGCACCGGTGGGTACATGGGCGCGCAGAGGAACCTGACGCTGGGCAACAGGAGGGAGCTGGTGATTTACCCCAAGCTGAAGCTGAAGATCATGATCAGGGATAAACTCATCAGAGACGGCATCAACCTCGCCCGGCCGCCCTACTCTAATAAGGTAGGAGAGACGCTGATCCCTGCAGGTCATGACAGTTATATGGGACAAAAGGGGGGGCATCACCTGCCAAATGTCACGCATGACAAATACTGGATGAAAACACTCAGACACAATGCATCTTGGTTAATACTCTATAAACTATTATTTAGTCTGATATCTACAGTAATTTCTACACTTATTTCATTCTTAATGTAATGCAAGAAAATGACACTTGAGCAATTGTTTTAACTTATTGACAACATCATAAATCGCACCTTTGTCTGGCAAAAATTTCCCATTTTGAGAAAATGCAGTTTTCAGACTGAACATAGATTGAATGATTTGCCAAAGGTGGTTGTTTTTCCAATATGCCAGAGGTAGTTTTATGGCACAAAAGAAGCTGTCACCTGCTAAACATCATCCATCATTTGGATGAAAGCACACTGTCACTCAGATAGAGCGCATCTTGTGCAAAGGGCGCATTTCACTGATGTGTTCAACATCAAAATAAGGTAAGCAGCTTAAGGTAAAATGCCAGTGTAATGCCTAAACATTCCCAAGCAAGCCCCGCTGCACTTTACAGAAGTGTAAGTGGTTGCCGTCATAGTGAACGATGGGAATGAAGTTGCTGCTGGATCAATAAGCAAAGAGCAGAGAGGAGATCATGAGGAGCTTTCACCCTGTCTGTAATTTCCTGTAGGGGGAAAAAGATTTACACTTAGATTATTAATCTACTTTGACCTCACCTGTCCAGCGACTTGCCTCCGCATTCGGTGTGGGTGGATCAACCAAGCCCACGAGCATATAAACCCTGGCTCTTTGCTGTGATGAATGGACGATGGGCTATCGATTGCAGGGGCAATAAATGAAGATGAAGAGCGCCCAGCTGTGTAGGCTGTTGCAGTCCTGTGAGGACCCAGACTGAGAGGGCCTCTTGTTTTCACAGAACTGATAGTGACCTTTCATTAGAAGTGTCTGAATCATATGCCTTACCAACTGAATGACTGCTGTGTACTTACAGAGAGGCTTTTGGGTTTTCAAGTCTGCAAGCCAGTGAGGAGACAGAGGTCACAGCATCTGTATTTTTTTATGCTGTGGGCCTATAATGCAGGTTTTGTTAACAAGTGCAAACTAAAGCTGACATAGCATTTGCAACGTTCAATAATGACAGTCTAGTGTGATTATAGGCCTGTTAGCTGGTCAGCACAACAGACAAAACCAGCCCTTATCTACTGTATAATAGCAGCATGAGCATGATGTGTGGTAGCTTGTTTTGAACACGGGAACATCTGCGAATTCATGAATCTGAATGACATTATTTCCTCAGGAATCATTGACTTAGGAATTAATTACTGCTTTGGGGTTAAGACGCCTAGCATGAACCGCAACTTCCTGGGTTCAGTTCTAGCCTGGGATCCTTTTTTGCATCTTTCTCAGTCCCTCGTTTCCTGTCATCTTTCTACTTGCCCCAAAATATTTGTTAAAAGGGAATTAAGTTCTGCATTCCCTAAGGCCTACTGAAAGAAAGTTTTTTTGTTTTTGTTTTTTGGTAGTGTAGCCAGGAACATGTCCTCTTGATTCAGCTGATCTAGAGCCATTTGATGGGATGTTTTTCAGTGAAGGGAGCCTGAGGAATGAAGATGGAAACAGCTGTCCTGAGGAATTATATGTGCTTTCAAAGTGCATTGATTTATACTAAATTATTCAAAAAGTCGAAAAGATGCAGGATCCTGATTTCTAAAATCCTGGTTACAGCCCTGCATGTCAGCTGGATTGTTTTGTGTGTTTGGATATTCACATGCAGGTGTGTTTTCAGTGATCAAAACATTCATGACTATATGTATCTGGATTCATCCGCTACGTATTGCTTGCTTTCAAATTTGCTTTTTCAAGTGATACCAGTTTTGATTCCAATATTTGCATGTTTTGTAAAGCTCTTTTTTTTATCAGTCTGTATATTTCTGCCACTTTGGCTAACCGTGAATCCCGCAGAGATTTTGGATTTGTGAGGGATTATCTGTCAAACCAGGGCTGAAACAAAGTGTTGGTTCCAGAGGGTTAAACTATCTCTCCCTTTGAAGGCTGTTTTTTATTTAGGGCCAAATCATTGGCATTGAGGCTTTGGAAGGGGAATGAGCAGGTCAAGGTCTTTCTCTGTCTCTCACTCTGGTGTGTGTTTGAATGTGTGTGTGTGTGTGTGTCTGTCTAACCCTGTAGTTTTGAATTGGCTCCAGTACAGTGCTTTTCTCCCCAGGAGGACTGAGAGGAGTGTAAAGAGATGGAGCTGTGACCAGCTAATGGAAGTTTGACTAACTGGGCTGTGATTGGTCTGTATCTATCTCTTCTCTCACTGCCCTTGAGACGAGATGTCACCCCCAAGGGAGACTGAGACCAGAGTTGGCAGACTTGGGGCAATTACAGGACACACAATGTCAAGTCTCAAGGGATGTTCATTGTATAGCATAACCAAGATCTCCATCCACATTTAAACTGTCCTCTGTGCTTTCAATGGGCTGGGATTTTTTTTCATGGACTACAGTCCGCCAGCCCTCTGTTCATCTTTGTGTCAGGCTTTGTCTCCATTGTTTGTCATTATGCAAAACACGTAGGCAATGTAAGCAGCAACATTCAGAAATCCTCTCTAGCGTTTGCTGAATAACTTCTTGTGAGACAACCCATTATCAAACAATTCACTGAAAGGGCTCTGCTGGGTGTAATAAATACCCATGATCCTTATCAAGAGACCCCTTGTCTGAGAGCGAGAGATATTTCTTATGATGTAAACAAACACTTGTGCTACGGTTTGCACATTTCTTGATCTCTCATCAGGGAACAATATAAGCAGAAAAGATGGTGCAGCCTGTTGGCGTGTTGTTAAATGATCTACGGTTTTTGGCTACAATGTTATCCTCATCCGTCTGGTTGCAACTTCTTCATAAATGAAACGGCATATACAGTTTATTCATAATGAGAGTTAAAGAAAGTCAGGCATTCTTCTTTCCAAAATGAGAAACAAAAGCATCAAATTTTGATAAATGCTGATCTGATGAGATTTGAAGATGTTGTTTGAGATTTGTGCAGCTTCAGAGTCCAATCATGCATCATTCTGTTCTTTGATTTGGCTGTGTGCTCACCATCACAACAGCATTCTTTTGGCAAGCATAAGGTAGCATCAATCAGATACAACTTAGTGTGCCTAATTTTTCCCAGATGAGAATATTGTTGCTTTTTTGTATGTTTTTTTAAGTTTCACTGGTTGCTCAGGTTTATTGAAAATGGATAGACTTCTGCAGAACATTGATTGCATCCCTTATGAGTGGATATCTGATCAGTTTTTCTTAATTTAGGGGGTTTATTTTAGTTGTCAAAGAGGTTAATTGTGCAAAGACAATGCCTCTATTTTTACATTCTATCCTGCTTCCTATAACTTTCTCTCACCCGTTGATGCTCCATGAGAGATTATACAAGTTTTATCTTATCAGAGAATTTTCTCTCTTCCTTTTTCAACTCTTCAACTCAGCACCAAACTACTGTATGTGAAGATGTGTTCTCATCCCAGTCTCATCCACAGACTGGCGTTGGAAACGGTAGACAGTCAGTCATAATAGCGCCTCATTGTTAGTGCTGTGTGTCGGGGGGAAGTAGGAACTAAACACTGGGAGATTCTCCATTGTTTGTATGGAGCCACATGTCCTTTCACTACTGGTCTGTTTTGCATTCCCAATTTCCGTCCATTGAAAAGGACTGCAGAGGCAAGTGTCCAGCATTGTGCCGAGGGTGGGTGATAAAAACGTGGGTGTCATGCAGAGAGAGAAAGGGTTGTAAATAGATGGGCACATTGTTTTTTTGCTGGGCAGACAAGGGCTTGGTGGGTGTTTTGGTAGGGAATGGGCTGTCAGGTGACAGAGGAAAGTTAGGTGCTAAAGGTCATTCTCTGACCACCGTAGAACAGCTGATCAAATGTGGTGGGCGGGAATCATGAGAGGCCTGCAGCTTAACTGGACTTAAGAATGTAAGAAATGCAGTAGAAGGTGTCATGTCTGTCTGGGATGTAAGCAGAAGGAAGGTCAGGCTTTTAACTGACCGTGTTATGAGCTCCCTTCAGTAAAAAAGAGGAAGTTCATCACCTTACATGCCAAACACTCACCTTACTTATTTAATATCCCAGCACTCTCGACAACCAGGAAATTAGATTTTTGTTTGACGACCCTTTGTTGGCCCACTGTGGTTGTTCAGGGCCCTCAGGCTTCAATGGACAACTGCCAAGACGTGGTGTGAACAATAGTTATGAGCAATTTTACCCTCTAAAATTCTGTGCTTTCCCGGTTAAAGAAGATATAACGTGTTTGAATCATCAAACCTTTTTCCACTGCAGTGCCGCCAAAATCTGTACATTCCCAGGCTAACTGCTAAAGCACAGGCAAAAGCAGAGATGGAATTAGATTCAAAACAACACAGTGACACAGATTTCCAGTCGAGCTGCTGTATTTGCTTGTATTTATTCCATTCTGTTTTGCACTGCACATGCATTTAATGTAGGTCATATTGTTGTAAAATGAAAAATACTTGAACCCAAAGTCATTATTTCATCTTATTACATGGCTCTTTTTTGAACTAAGAGCTTTTTCATTACCTCAGTGGAGTACTCTTGTGAAAGCTTTTCATGAGCTTTTCATTTAGCCTATGTTGTTTGGCGAATAACCTCTTCATCTTTGTCCCATGCTTGTAGAGCTGGCATTTTGCCATAAGGAGGGAGAGAAAGCCTTAAACAACAGCCTCAGAGTTTTCCAAGTATTCTGCTGAAAGCTCTGTTTGCTTAGTCTTTATTAAGGGTTCCTTAAAGGCATAATCAACCAAGGACTCATAAAAGGGAAGTCATAAAGAAGTCAGGGACTGGTTCTATTGTCCTGAAAGGACAGAGAAAGTCAATTAGCAAAGTGAGCTGCTGTTTACTTTGTGGACAAGCAGAGTTGTATGGAGCCCTAAAACGTAATAGATCACATTCCCATCAGATGGAAAAGGTCATACACTCACTTGGTGGCTCTTCTTGTAAACAACCTGTGTTTAGGGTGTTTTAAAGCCATCTTTGTCAAGCATAAACTACAAGTACCAGTATTTAGCTCGTCGGAGAGTATCTGGGAGTGGTGATGACTGATGGCTATCATCGTAACCGTTGACCCCAATGCTTTTGACCTGCTGGAAGGATCTCAGATGAGATGATGATGATGAAATAGACCACACACCCTTGTGGTTCGCAGTGTCAAATGTATCTTACATTTTATGCAGTCTGCTGTCTCAAGTGTATGAGACAATGGAGTGTGATCACTTTCCCATCTATCCAAAATACTGTGTGAAATCATTCACAAGACCGATTGCACATCTTTGCTTCAGTTAGTCCAAAAACAACACCTGCAAAAGCAGCCACATCCAGTATTTACATGCTATCACTACAAACAGATATCCATTCACTGGATGTTTTTTTTTTTTTTTTAAACTGTGTATGAGGCAGTTCCTGTCTGTCCCTCCCTCTGATAGACTTGACCACACATCTCTTGGGAGTATGTGCAAATGTGGGAAAGCAGCATTTATGCTGTAGTTGCAGCTGGCCTTCTCATTTCAGCAGAAAGGGGTGAGAGGTGCTTATTCCTACTGTGCTGTTTCTCACATGATCAGCTGGCTTTTGAGCCGCCTTTATTCTCAGGACAGCTGAACTTGGTTAGAAAGATGACATTTCA